>NC_133658.1:763965520-764565520 GCF_037893015.1 Macrotis lagotis
TGTATTTAGAGGAGTAATGTTACAATCAGGCTGGAAAAACAGCCTAGAGCTAGGTGGGCAACTGGGGAATCATTGATGTTTTTTTGAACTATTTCTTCTCTAATTCAGCCCCAGCTAGTATGTCCTCTGTTCTCTGTGGCATATCGTGTTGTCCCCCATTTGTGCTAGTCAGACTTCCTCAGGATTTTTAGCACCACCTTTGTAAACTTCTCCAATAAAAAAACTGCCTATATGTGCCAAACAATCATAAGGCTTCTCCCCTCTTCACTTAAAGGAACCATTTAGGAACAGCATATGTTTTCCAAGCTGCTTCATAACTACAAATATTCTCTCTGATCTTTGCAGGCAGGTGACTAAAGTGTTGCAACCAAGCAGGCCAAAAACTGGTCCTTTAATGCCTTCAAACAGCTGGTCAGTTTTGGGATACTTAGTTTCTTCTCAATTTTGTACTATTTCAATTATATAACTGATTCAGGTTTTTACTGATTCTTCCATAAGATGTAGGAGGATCTTTGTTCCTAAGAAGTTCCTCATATTCAGATGGTAAATACCTCTGTATGGGATACCCAAACCCCTTATTTTTAAGCCATGATTTTACTACCTTTATGAAACTTGATTTTTTCATTAATCATCTATTCTAGTTTGTCATCTCCTAGCAAACTTCCATTGTGGTTAAAGAAAAGGATCAAACAGAAGAATCAAAATCTTAATAATCAAATAGAACATTGCTCCAGATCACTAAAAATAAAACAAATGCAAATCCAAACTACTCTGAAGTTTCACTTAGGAAAATTGAAAATAATTACAAAAGATGGGCATAGTTGATTATGGAAAAAACAGATATATTAATACCTGTTGGGGTAGCTATGAATTATCCAACTGTTCTTTTTTTTTTTGCAAGGCAAATGAGATTAAGTGGCTTGCCCAAGGCCACACAGCTAGGTAATTATTAAATGTATGAGACTGGATTTGAACCCAGGTGCTCCTATGCCACCTAGCCGCCCCCATCCAACTGTTCTGGAAAGCAATTTGGAATTGGGCTAAGAAAGTGACTGAAGTGTTTGTATCCTCAGACTCAGACATCCCACTGTTAGGCATAGTCAGTGTCAGAGAGAAAGAAAGGTTCCCAAAGACCATAATATTTATAGTAATACTTTTTTTGATAGTAAAAAAAGTAGATATAAAGTTAGATGTCCACCAATATGAGTACCAAGAACAAGATTAATGTAATATGCAATAGTAATGAATTACCTGTTCATATCCTTTGACCATTTGTTATTTGGGGAATGACTCTTTTTTATAAATATTTTAATCATTACTTTGACTTGAAAATGAGAACACTGAGAAAACGTGATGTACAGTGATCTGTTAGCTAAGATCTTTTCTAAGCCTTCAACTTTTCTTGATGTTTCTGCAGCATTCAACACTATCGACCACTCTCCTTTGAAAACTGTCTCTTCTGTGAGTTTTCATAATACTACTTTCTCTGTTATCTTCAGAATGTCTCTTTGCTCTTCTTTATTTCCTTTGCTGTATCACACCCATATCTTTATGGTAATTCCCTAAAACTTTGTCCTGACTTCTCTTTCCCTCTTTAAAAAAATGATGTTTTTACTTTTATGTAATAAAAATATACAGTTAGCCTCTATCCCATGAAATGTCTCTTATGACAAATTAGAGGTAGCTAGATGGCACAGTGGATACCTGGAGTAAACAAAATTCATTTCCCTGAGTTCAGATTTGGCCTTAGAAGTTTGCTAGTTAGAAGTATGACCCTTGACAAGTCACTTAACTTTGCTTGCCTTGGTTTCTTCATCTGCAAAATGAACTGGAGATGGAAATGACAAACCTCTCCAGTATTTTTGTGGAAAAAAAAATGGAAGTCAGATATGACTGAAAATGACTGAACAATAGCAACAACTAATAGGGTAACATGAATAAAATCAATAATACAGCTACTTTATCTGAAAATGCATGCAGCATTACACATCTATAATATTTCTCCAACTTTCTATTTTTCTATGAGCGGAAATATATTTTCTCTCCTCCTTACCACAAGCTCCCTGAAAAAATGTGAAAAAAATTCTTAGAACAAATATTTAAGCCAAACATATGCTCTTAAATGGATGGTCGTGTATATACATGCATGTATGCATACATACATATATTTACATATATAATCAATCTTTAACATTCATGTCTTTAACTTCTGTGACATCAAGCATTCTAGTGATTTTATTTGTAACCTCATTTTCACTTTTGCAATGGCAACTATACACATTTGCAGCTACATATAGTAGAAAAAATGAAAGAAGATGTGTGCAGGTTTGTAGAGCAGTTGACAAATGAAGAGTTAGATGTGATAGCTCAGGAAGGTTCAGGACACTGATGATGAACAAACTCCCAAGATTGTTCCAATCATGATTTTCAAGTTTGAAGGATGACTTGGCATAATTGTCCAACTGTCTAGAGTCATCAAGGTTGTTGATCTCATCATCAATCACAACTTCAAGGTTAAACATCAGCTCGCCTCTTTCTATTATGCTTCCATATTCCAAGAACCAAAAGGATCTCAAATGAACCGTGAAACAGACATTACTGATGGATTACTTCAAGCTGGTGTGTCCTTCATTATTCTCTAATACCATCCACCATTTGTGAAGGACAGAATTGGAAGTGATGCCAAGACCTCACCAGCCTCAGTAATTTTCAAAGTCCCAGCAATCTCTCCCAAGATTTTCAGAGACTAGAAATGTAAAAAGATTTATAGCAATATAATATACAGTACAAAAGCCCTAGAACTTCCATCTGGCACAATAAAAGATAAGATTCAGTTTTTAAAATGTTGCAGTTTTAAGAATTTTGTTTGCTAAACAGTATTTATGGTAATATAGATTTCATGACTTATGAAATTGACTGAAATCAATATTTTTATTGAAATGTTACAAAAATGTCAGAAATTTTAGGAAATTACTAGCAAGAAAACTGTTTCACATGTTACCAATTTTATTTTGTATACTATGTTTCATAGATTATTTCATGATTACTGGGTTAAGAAAAGTATATTATCAGAATTAATGTTTTGTTTTAAATAATTGTGTGTAGAAAAGTGTATTTTCAGAAATATTTAGAAAGATTACAGAAAGTTTTTGGTGGTTGTGGAAACTTTATTTCCTATTTCTCATGGATTCAGTGTATTGACATTCACATTTTTTTTTACTTTTGCAGCATTTTTTTCAGAAACTACCACTGTGAAAGTTGCTGCATATATACCTATATATAGGTCATCCAAAACTATAAACAATCATTGTATTTGTCATAGTTCTTATAGATTTCAAAGTTGTTTGCTTTTACAGTGATGTTATTATATAAATTGTTTTGGTTCTGCTCACTCATCTTTCATAAGTTTACAAAAGTCTTCAAAATTGTTCGTTTTTGAAATAAATACAGTAAATTGAGGGCAAAACAACTTAGTGAAACATAAGTATTGTAGAATGGTATCTCTCTTTTCTCTGTAGAGCCTTTCCTTTGGTGATTTTATCTCATGTTCCATTATCATCTATATAACTAGCTTTAGTCTCTCCCCTAAGTTCCACTGCCTTTGGTGTATTTCAAAATGAACTTAGTATCTTTTCCCTTCTATCTATTCCTGTTCTGAATTTTCTATTCCTGTGAGAGTATCATCATCCTTCTAAACCATCTATGATTCTTTTTTTTTAATTAAAAAAATTTTAAGGTGCTTAATTCAACTGTCAGCTTTGACTTTTCATTCTTTCTATCCAATATATCTAAACAGTTGCAAAATTTTGTTATTGTTACTTCTGCAACATTTCTCTTATACAACTGTTCTCTCCATTCACACAGTCACCTTTCCAGATCAGGTCTTTATCACCTCTTGCTAGACTATTAATGGACTTTTAATTGATCTTCCTACTTAAATCTTTTCCTATTTCAATCCATCCTTCACACAAAAGTGGTTTTCCCAGAATCTGATCATGTCAATTCCCTACTTAATAAATTACTGTGGTTTCCCTTTTACTTCTAGGATCAAATGTAAACTTTTCTGTTTATCATTGAATGTTCTTTAATATTTGACTTCATTCTGTCAGTTAGGTGGTATCTTAGATAAAACATTGTATTTGTAGTTAGGATGAATGAAATTTTATCAGTATGCTTTCATGAGGATTGGCAGTTGAGAGATCTGGGATTTAGCACTGATTATGCTACCTCCTTTTCCTGATCTATAGGATGCCAAATTAGTTTTCAATTATATTAAAAAGAGGTAGAGATAATCTCTCTCATCCTTCCTTACTATACAGATATAAAAACTAGGGCCTAGAACATAGATACATTTTTAGCAGATCACCTAGTGGTAGTAAGCAAGCATTTCCAGGATTAAAGCTCTGACTAAATTTTTTTCTACTGGTTTCTTCCTTTCTAACTCTAAAATTCTATTATTCTAATTTCATTCAATATAGCAATTTGCATAAGAGCACACATTAATGCAGGTTTTAAATTTTTTCATAATTAGCATTTTTGCTTATAACTCACCTTAGGCTTATTATATTCATCTAAAAATTTCACCATAATATTTAATCTTATTAGTCCTGAAATGAACTTTAGAGTTAGAAATAAATTGTTCTACATATTTATTCAGTTAGTGATGGAATACTTTGAGAAAATAATGCTTGGAAAGAATTGAAACTATTTAGATTAATGAAATAACTGCTTTTTTCTCAACTTCACATTTAATTATTTAGCAATATTTTAAATTTTTTTTCTTTAATTATTAGATCTTCTACATGTGAGGCTGAGCTTCAGGAATTAATGGAACAAATTGACATCATGGTAAGCAACAAAAAAATGGATTGGGAAAGAAAGATGCGGGCTTTGGAAACAAGGTTAGATCTTCGAGATCAAGAGTTGGCAAATGCACAAAACTGTTTGGATCAAAAAGGTCAAGAGGTACTCCATATAATTTATATATATAAATATTAACTAACTGTTAATAAAACAATCATTTACAAATGTGAATGTTTGTTATTATATAATCACATATTTTTGGTAATTATATGGACTGTTACCATTTTTTTAATTTAAATTAAATTTTAATTTTTTCAATTACCAAAAATCTGCCTTTTCTACCTCTATCCTCACCCCTCAAATTGAGATCAAAATGAAAAAAAAGAAACAAAAAACAAATACCCAGTTTCAAACATGTATAGTTAAACAAAACAAATTTTTGCATTGGTTCTCGTTCTCTCTCTCTCTCTCTCTCTCTCTCTCTCTCTCTCTCTCTCTCTCTCTCTCTCCATCTCCCTCCCTTTCTGGATATTATGCTTCTCCTCCCTTTCAATTTCCTTTTAAGATCATCAGATCATAACAGAACCATTCTCAGGTCTTCTTTCTAATTAGACTTCCTCTATGACTCCTGATAATTATAGGATTCAGAAGTACATATATTATGTCTCTGCAGTAGAAAGTAAACAATTTATCCTTGTTCAGTCCTTTATCATTGTTCTTTTATGTTTTAACCTTCTTATGGTTCTTTTAAGTCTAGTATTTGAACTTCAAAATTTCTACCTAGCTTAGGGCTTTTCATCAAGGGGTGTTGGAGGTCTTCTATTTCATGGGGAAAAAAAGTCATTTTTTTTTCTCCCTGTACAATTATATTGTTTTGCAAAGTTAGGTTATTTGTGACTATAAACCTATATCCTTTGAAGTATCTGGATTGTTACAACCTTGGTCCTTAAATTTTCTCTTCCTGGCTGTTGTACATACTTTTTCTTTGACTAGGAAGCTCTGGATTTTGACTGAAATATTCTGGAGGTTCCATATAGGGTTTATTTTAGGAGATGACCACTAAGTTCTGACCATTTCTAATTTTCCCTCCAATTCTAAGAGACTGGGGCAGTTTTCTTTTATGATTTCTTGACATATCACTATTTTTGGTCATGACTTTCAGTTAGTCCAGGGACTCTTAATGTTTCTTCTCACTGATCTCCTAAATGGAACCTCCAGGGACATTTCAGTCAAAATCCAGTGCTTCCAAATTAAAGAAAAAATATGTACAACAGCCAGGAAGAGAGAATTTAAGTACCAAGGTTCTAACAGTTCAGACACACACAATTTAACAATCACCAATATAAAGGGACTGAGAGCTTAGAATATGATATTCCAAAGAATATGGGTTTATAGTCACAAATAATCTAACTTTTCCAGGTCAATTGTTTTTGCTGAGAATATCCTATATTTTCTCCTATATTTCTAACCTTTCAACTTTTATTTAATATTTCTTGTTGTCCCAAGGAGTCATTAGCTTTTATTTGCACAATTTTAACTTTCAGGGAGTTTAATGCTTGAGAAGGTTTTATTTATCTTTTGCCAACCTTCTTAATTTCCTTTTCAATTATTTCTTCCACAGTTCTCATTTCTTTTCATTTCTTTTATAAATTTTTTAATATCTTGATTCATTTTTTCATAAATTCTGAATTATGTGAATTTATGAAAGTGAAAATGGCCTGCCTCAGTCTGTAGTCAAACAATATTAGTTCTTTCTCTGGAGGGAGGACATCATTAGTCTTAGATCTTGCTGAGAATAGTTAAGTCATTCACAGATCTTCATCAAACAATATTGTTGTTCCTGTGTACAACATAACATATTCCTGGTTCTCTTCACATCATTTTGCATCATTTCAGGTAAGTCTTTCCAGGGTTTTTAAAAAATCTTCCTCCTTGTCATTTATAGCACAATATTTATAGTACATTCATAGCACACAATCATTTTAAACTCTGTATCTCCTAGCATCTTCTTTACACAAAAGTTTTTAACAGATGTTTGTTGAATTGAATGACTTAGCATCATCATTATCACTGAGTTGTCATTATCATTGTTGAGTTTTCTTAATCATCATAATAGCATTTACTTTTTGAAATAACCTATTTGTAATGGTGTTATGCTCACTGCAGTTAAAGAAACAATATTCATGTAACTTGGAAGCTTTTGGTTACAGATTTATAATATTGATGTAATATTGATGTAAAACTGAAAAACTATTAAACAAGGGCGGCTAGGTGGCATAGTGGATAAAGCACCGGCCTTGGAGTCAGGAGTACCTGGGTTCAAATCTGGTCTCAGACACTTAATAATTACCTAGCTGTGTGGCCTTGGGCAAGCCACTTAACCCCACTTTCCTTGCAAAAACCTAAAAAAAAACTATTAAACATGAATGCATTCAATATTTACATTGTTTTCAAGCAAATAGTGGATTGAGGTTAGGGCATTTATTTTTTATTTATTTAATTGATGTAGAATGAAAGTATTATGATAGTTATTTTAGCTTTCTAATTAGGAGAAGACAGGAGGAATAAGTATTTATATAATACCTATTATATGCCAAGCACTGTAAGTGTAGTAATATAAATATTTATTGGGGGAGGGGAAAGAAAAGAGAGAGAGAGAGAGAGAGAGAGAGAGTTAATTTTGTGAATAAAGATATCAGATGAAGTTCTTTTGGTGACCAATTAGAAATTTAAATCTAGGGTTAATTTTAATTGCTAATTTTAAATGTGTTAATCATTGCATTATTCTGAATTTTCATTATATATTAGCATGATACTATCCCAATACCAAATACTGGTATAGTAAGGTATAAGCCAATTTTAGTTTTTAAGAATATAATAATTAGTTTTGGAAACTATAGTATAAATATTTAGCTTTGTGTTGATTCAAGAATTACATCTTCTCTTTTTTCAATTACTTTTGCACATTTTCTATCCTAACAGACAAAACATAATGTTTAAATTATTATCTTGATACAGGTGGGGTTACTTCGACAGAAACTGGACAGTCTTGAAAAATGTAACTATGTAATGACTCAGAACTATGAAGGTCAGCTTCAAAACCTTAAATCTCAAGTAAGAAAACTTACTGCTTCTGAGTTAATGTGAAAAAGCTTTGTTGTTCTTTCCTATCTTTATGAATCTATATAAATTTCATTAAAATCAGTAGTATCCTTAGAATTAGTAAAAATTTGTCTGTTCTATAGTACAAATAGTCAATGGCACATAATTTAGCATGTAATTGTTCTGTGTTTCATGTCCCAGGTTGTCAGCTACTCAATGACTCTTCTAGGGCCACTAAAGAATTGCTGTGATGTTTTGAATATTATCCTAATTTTAGAAGCTTAATTAATACTTCATTCTAAGTACTTTGCTAGGGAATGAATTAAGAATAGAGCAGGATAATATTTAATGAATATTTTCTGCCCCTTAACAAGTTTTGAGTTTGCAAAATTAGGTCTTAAATGGTTGGTGAATTCCTCCAAATCACTATGTTCGCAAATTAGATAGCTGCTATGATCTCATTAAACTAATTTGATTCTCTAAACATAGAAATCAATTAAAATTAAGAGTATATTAGTCACTATAGTGACTAATTAAAAATAGAATCTATATAATATGGCTTAATATTTTAAAAATGTAAAATCCTAAATATAAATTTTTCTTTTTTTATCCTAATTGTTTTCTTTTTTTCCCTCATAATGCTTAATTGTTTCAATCATTGTTTATGTAAACTGGAAATTTTTTTTAACTTTCCCCACTTATGCCTTACATGTCAAAATGTACATACAAACTCTCAAGACAAAGAAAAACACTTAAGCTTAAGTTTGATAGTGTAGACAATATTCTGTCCTAGTAGTCTCCTATTTCTCTTTCATGAGAAATAGTGATAACTGGTTACTGCAGGAACCCTTGGCCTTTCATAAGTATATTTTTGAACTATCAGGATCACTATATCTTATCAGGAGTTAAAGATGCCTTGATAGACTATCTCAGGGCTGCTAGTGACTTTCAGGATTGGACCTCTGATAATGAATACAAAGATCCCATTGGTAAGACTAGAAGGAATAAACGGTTTTCTTTTATTAAATAGGATTCTATCACTTTGGACATATGCCCCAAAGAATTTCTAGGACTCTTCTCTCTGCTACTTTTCAGTAGTTCATATAAAAAGTAGAATGTACCATGAAATACTTGTAATATATTGGGCCTAACATTGGAAAAAAAAGCATGAAGAAAGATTATGCAAGTATTATATCAGTTTAAAAAACCACTGATCTAAAACTGTCAGTTGATAAATACTAGTTTTTTTAGAATTTCTGTCAAGTTTGTAGTTCACATTGTATCTCAGCAGAGAGTAAATACAAGCCCTGAAAAAGATGTAATTGCTCATCTCATGGCCACATCTAAAGAATTATTGAAAATTGAGGATGTTTCTAGGATGCAGTGGCTATTACTAGAAACTTATCAAAAACTACCACCATTGCAAAGTGTCTCAAAAATCAAATGTGGACACATGATTGAGAAGAACCAAAAAAAGGAAAAACAAAAAATTCAACTGACTTGAATCTTTAAGCACTATTTGAAAGTCATTGTAGAGGGAGCTGAGCCCACCCTTTAATGATTTGTTTCCTTGTCTGATATATTTACCAACTTTGGCTTTTGTATATGTAAACAAACCTTTTGTTTGCATGGGAGTATTAGCCTAGAGAACTTAAAATCATTTTTAGTTTTATACCCAACAGATGATTTATCACTACAGACCTCCCACAGGAAAACTCATTAACCAGTCCATCTATTGGTAGTTGTGGTTTGAAGAGGGTAGTCAGGACTATATTTTTCAGAGCTTGATTCTAAATGGAGATGGACAGTAATTGACATTAAGTCTGTTGAGTTCAAGGTACTTTGCCAGAGAAGATCAAAAAAAAATTTTTAATGCAGTTGTGTTAGATCAGAGTCCCCATGCCTTTGAAACCTTAGTGATGCCCATGAAAAGAGTGATAATAAACTATGACATAGAGGGATCAGAATCATACTCAGAGGCTAGGACTATCTTCTAGAGAAGGTGACATAATAGATGTAAATGGACTGAATGTACCTTCAGTGAGTGTAGTCCCAGGAAGAAGTTCTATAAGAAGTGATATAGCTAAAGAAAAAAAAAAGTGACTCTCAGAAAGCTAAGCTTAGTTTTCCTAGGGCATTATTCTGTTGAAGGGACTGGAAGAAGTTGAAGCTATTACTATATTAAACTACAAATGATCCCAATAAGGAGAATGTGAAGGGATAGTTGGTATAATCCAAGGCCTACTGATACATGCTTATTAAAACTCTCTATGATAATTCTAGACACTTGGGTTATGAAAAAACTCTAGAGCTATTGCAAAATATTGTTCCACAATATTGGTTCAAGATTGCAGCAGATATTTATGAGAAATGTGAGACACAAAGTAAAATACTACTAACTTTAGCTACTTACTTGGAAAATGTTAAGACTTTGGAATTTATCTGTATGGGCTTCTTATCTCCATTAGGGAATTGGAAGAACGTAAACAGTGTTGGGTCACTTCAGCCATTATTAACAGGTCTACCTAAGTAGAAGCTTAATAACAGTTGTCCTCTGTATTTGAAGAGGACCATACTGTTATATACATGATGACATGACTTGCACATTATGTTGATTATAGTGAGGGGAGTGTTCTTACTGCCTCTTCCAGAACCATATCACCTCTCGGCCTAATTTGATTGGAAACAGGGCTTTTGGTGATAACTGGTTACTGCAGGAACCCTTGGCCTTATGGATGTGGTTTCCCATGATATCAGTGAGGCACCCCAGTGTTCCAGCAATTCCAGGCTAGCACCAGAATGGTGCTTTTTGGTGACAACTTTGTGACACCATGGTATAGCTAACCTGTCTCTCAATGGACTAATCGTCAGCAAGGCATATTTGTAGATTTTGGCATAATTAACCTAGTTCTTCCACAGTAGGGTTAGTGTTGTGGGAGAAAGATTTATGTATGTATCCCTTCTAGTATTCATTCTGACTAAGTCACAGTTTTGAGAACAAGCTACTCAAGGAAATATTGTACTAGTCAGGAATCAAGATGTGTAAAAGTAGATCAAAGCATTAAAATTCTGATTCCCTGAAACCTGAACAGAAAGTTCAGTGGTCCTTTTTAATATGTGCATAATATATCACAGGGTTTGCCTGATGACTATTTATTAAACTTTGTTTGAAAGACTCAGAGATGGAATGATTGTTATTCTTCACCAGCAAGTACATTGCTTGGGTGATTATAATATTTTTGTCCTTCATTCTCAAAGAAGACCATGACATCAGGGAGGTGATTCCATGACAAGGACTTGAATTGGATTTGAGTGAGGGGATGCTGTGCTAAGTCTCCAGCACCAGCTGGGTCCAGTGGCCAGATATGGATCAGGATGACTGGAGGTGGTTCTGGATGTGAGGCAATCAAATGACTTGTCCAAGGTCACACAGTAAGAGTCAAGTGTCTGAGACTGGATTCAAACTCCCATCCTCCTGATTCCATGACTAGTGCACTATTCACTAAGCCTTCTAAGCTCAGCTGCCCCTTTGAAGAAGGCCTGCTAACTAGCTATGGCCTCAGTTCGCAAGAGTTCAAAGAGAAATAGGTCCTAGGAGCCCATTGGCATTATGCCTGAATTTATTGTAAGGAGCTCCAACTAGGGAACATACGCTACATGAAATCTTGGTATCCATGGAAAACACAAGATAACAGTCCAAAAAGCTGCCACATTCCATATCCATGATAGACCTCAAACACCTGCTCCTCTTAGGAAAGCCAGTAAAAAGGACTAAAGTGATATAAAGTGGAGGAATCACACTACAAGAAGATACCATCCTTGACCCATGACCTGTTTTAAGCATAGGTCTGCTCATGTCACCCCTCCCCCCAAATTAAAACACACACACACACACACACACACACACACACACACACACACACTCAATAAGCTCTAGGGTGTCCCTTTCACTTCTAGGATCAAATATAAAATGTTCTGTTTGGCATTTAAAGCCATTCCTATCTGCCCACACTTTTCACCTTTCTAGTCTTATACTTTACACTTTTCCATATGCTCTTCAAAACAGGCTCACTGTCCTCTTTGCAGTTCCTCACATAGGTTACTCCATGTATAATTTTTTCTGGCTGATTGTCATGTCTGGAATGCTGTCCCTCCTCATCTCTGCCTTCTGGGTCCCTTCATGTTGCATCCAAAATTCCACCTTGAACAGGAAGTCCTTCTCAACTCATTTAATTGTGGTACCTTTCTATAGTAAATATTACCTATTCATCCTATATATAGATCATTTATGCATAGTTGTTTACATATTGTCTCATTAAATTGTGACTGTTTTGACAGCAGAGACTGTCTTTTGTCTTTTCCTTGAATGCCCAGCATAGACCGATTCACTGAGTCATTTAGTGACCTCAGCAGCAGCCTTAGATTCAATGATTATATCTATGCCGGTAATTCCTAGAGCTAGCTTCAGTCTGGCCTTTTTCTTAACTTCTTGCCCCACATAACCAATATGGGCTGTAGGCATCTTAAGTCTCCATCTGTCTAAAACAGAACTTACTTTTTTCTCAAATTCACCCCTTTGCTGAACTTCCCTTTCATTGCTGAAAGCACCCTCATCCTTCTTGTCATCTAGCTTGTCAACCTTAGTGACTTCACATTCTCAGCCCACATATCCAATCAGTTGCTAAATCTTCTTTCCTTCTTCATGACATCTCTAATATCTTCTCTTTTTCACATATCCATCCCCCTAGTTCAGACCCTTAGTACTTCAAACCTGGACTATTGCAATTGCCTCCTGTTTTTTCCTCGTGCCTCAGGATTCTCCCTACTCTAATTTATTCTCAGCTGCCAGAATGATTTTCCTAAAATGCAGTTCTGATCATGTCATTTTACTACTCAAACACTTTTACCTCTAGAATCAAATACAGATTCCTCAGTCATTTAAAACTCTTCATATACTGACCCTTTCCTACTTCTACAAGCTCATTACCTATTTGCTGTTCCTCTCACAAGAATGCTCCTCCTGTTTCCATGCCCTTGAACACTCATTCTTTTGCCAAGAAAACTCCCAACTCTATTTTTTATAATCCTTGGCTTTCTTCAATACTCATCACAAGTCACACTCTGTAGTACCCCTTTCCTGGTCCCCTCAACTACCACTGCTTTCCCTTCCAGATCTGCTTTTTTAATCGTCTTATGTAAGTGTGCATGGGTGCATACATACGAATACGTACATGTTGCCACCCCGATAGAATGTTTCATGAGGGTAAGGAATATTTAATTTTTGTCTTTGTATCTCTTGTACTTGGCCCAGTATCTGTTATATCATAGTCTTTTAATATTTGTTAATTGATTATTTTCTTTAGAAATATTAGCAGATGTCTTCTACATTTTTGTTCAACTGTTGGTACACTGATAAGTGCTCTTATAGGACTTAATTTAAGTCTTATATAAGCACACAGTTTGGTAAATGTATAATAACTGGCCCTCCATAAAAATGTATCCATGACACACTTTTACATTTTTAGCTCCAGGGCTATACAAAACTAGGCCATTGTCCATTGATACCTGGTCTAGACAATCAAGAAAACAATAAATTAAGTCCTATCTAGCATTTGCAGATTTCCAAGGTATAAATTGATTACAATAATAATCTAATAATCAGCTCTTTAAAGCCAATTGTAGCTGACCTCCAGAACAGTGTTGGTCTCCCCAGTCTTTTTGTAGGCTTTTTTCTCCTTGTCACTATATTTTGTGAAGCTATGGTGATACATTTCCTTCTTCCCTAACATTTTTGCCAGTAATTTTGCTCTTAACTATGGTTATCTTTATGTCTCTATTTGGAAAGAGAACTGCTGAGTCAGTTTCAGGGTTCTTTTGACCTCTCATGGAACAGGTAATTTTTTTAAACTCATTTTAATTTATTTTAAAAAATGGTAATAATCAAAACTAACAATTTTTGTTATTTATTCCTCATTTTCTAGTACAAATAACTTTTTTTGTATAAAACTGCTTAAATCTTTTAAAAATGTATGAAATACATAATTTCCCCCCTGTTTGATAGTGACTTTTACTTTTATTCTAAGTCGGGTTCCTAGACTTTTTGTCACAGAACCCCTTAATACACTTAAAATTATTGAATACTTCAAAGAGATTTTATGTGAGTTCTTATAATGCCTTAGTATTATGAAAGTAATGTAACCCCAATCCCAGAATTTTCATCCCAAGGACCAGCAGGGTTATACACTTTGATATTCTTAATAGTGACTTGACCGTCCACAACTAGCTAATTAATAGATGGCTTCTACAATTGGTAACTAATCCTGTCTGTTAAGATGTTGTCAGTTTGTTTTCTGTGATTTTTTTTCTATGCTTATATCAGAGACTTGGTTGGATATGATGTGGTGGGAATTTCTTTGTGAAGAAGTTTGACTAGATGGTCACTGAGGTCCCTTCCAACTCTCATTATCTAGAATTCTATTGCCAAGCACAATTTTTGAAGAAAATATTCATTATCAACTCTCAGTAAGACTTTTGGGGAGGTTATTATGTTAATTATATTATTTATATTAAGCCTGAACTCTTATTTTCTAACATATTTTACTGGCCTTTCCTATGCCCACCTTCGCATTGAAGTTATCAAGGAACAGTCTTTGTTTGACTTGTTTGAAGTTTTCTTTTCAAATTGTTTTCATAATTTTTCTCCTTCTGTCTCCTTGTACCACTTTTGTAGAAGATGTTTCAGAGATTAGAACCCCCATTATAACAGTAATGACAAAGCTTTTCTATTCATTCTCCAACATTAAGTAACCAGTGCTTTCTAAATGAATAGTAATATGATAAACATGATCATTGCACCACTAAAAGGTGAAAGCAAATCCCAAGATAGAATACATATATTTCAATGGTATTTATTGAAGCATATGATGAATAGGGAATTTAAGGAGCCTGAGAGCTGCCAAGGCCTTCTTGGCAGGTGCTTCCAAATTGCAGAGTACATTCCTCTGGGTCTGTAGAGTTTCTGTTCCTCTGCCAATACAAGCACCAGTATCTGTGTGAGGATACAAAGATAATTCTTTGGCACCAAAGCAATTTGAGGCTGGATTGCTCTTGATTATGTAGAGGAAAAAAATCCACTTTTGATGTCAGTGCTTATCAGTATGGCCTTTGGATCCACAAGTTTTCTTGAAGATTTATGAGAGTTTTATTGGCCAGGGAGCACCTTTTTTGGGACAGTCTTTTCCACATTCATGATTAATCTCTGGGACAACTCAGCCTTGACATAAATTCAAGATACTTAGCAGTCTGAAGCAGACACCTGTTTGAGGGGAAACCCATGATGACTGGTTCCTGCAATTAACTTAAAGATGATATATAGTCAGTGACAGTGGAGGGTGATAGCTATCTCAATATGGGTTGAGAGTACTCAGCTTGAGTACTAATAACTATCTTGAGAATGACCTTGATAGAAGCTACTATTACCTTAGAGTGAGGAAGGGAGAGCAGCAAAGTCTGTAATCAAAATTGGAAGAAAGATATTAAAAAAACCTATTGTACTTTGACAAGCAAATATATGAGTATATATTTATGAATCATATGAGCTATGCTTCAAAAGAAAACCATTCTCAGCATAAAAGCAAAAACATTATAAACCATACTTAATACAAAATAAGTATCGAAAATGGAGATCCCACTTTCAGTTTCAACAGGAGACAAAGAGCAAAAATAACAATAATATTGGTTTGAACCAGCACTTAATCTCACTTCTTTAAGTAGAAATTCATTAGTAGCATTGAATTATGAGGTCACAATATTAAAAATAAGGTATTAAAAAAAGACTACTCAGGACACCCTTGAAGATACTCATTTTGCTCACAGGAGCACTACAAGGCTGGTATCCCAGATGTTTCTCTTTTTAGATATGGAATAAAATCAACTCCATTATTTTTTTCATTTACTTTTCAAAGGAGAACCTCTGAGTTGCCATTCCATTTGGCTACAATTTCTTCATGTTTTCTGATTTTGTCTTCTAGTAAAAATAACTATTGTTTATTTCTTTTGATAGTATGCCTACTCATTAATTATTGGACAAAGATTTAACATTGAGAATACCAAGAGCTAATTTTTAGAAAATCTAAATATTATATAATTTTTATCTTAGTCTGTTATCTTTTCCACAAGTTGGAGAGAGAAGTTGTTGAAGTTGAAAGGGACGTAAGAGGACTGAGGACCATTATATATTTATGTCTTTGTTTCTTGGGTTATCATAGCTAGAAAACTCATCACTTAATGGCTATCCTGAATGGTGCTGAGCTTCTTTCTATTTTGATATTCCTTAAAGAGCAGACATAGTCTTCTGCTGGTATCATACTTGAAGCATTTCTTCAACCAGCTTCAAAGGCAATGCTTTGCTGGTTTAATCTTTAAGAGCCCAGGAATACCTCCTCACCAGAAGGAGGCATCAGAGTATTGTGTGTGTGTGTGTGTGTGTGTGTGTGTGTGTGTGTGTGTGTGTGTGTGTGTGTTGTAATGGATTGAATTTTTACCAGAAAGTTCAATAAATATACTGAGTTTTATCAGTTTTATATGAAAACTTCTTTAAACTTTAAGAGGACATAGAATCCAGAAAGAATGGTATATATTTTGTACCTCTACTTCTACATTAACAAACTGCTTTCCACTTACAAATTATGGATTTTTTGTGATAGTGCTTTATCTTCTGCTCCTATCTGATCACTCCTCCTTAGTCTCTCTCTTGCTCTGGTCATTGGTTGTGGGTGTCCCTCTATCCTACCATCTTAGGCAAATTTGCAAAATAAGGAAATAATCCCATCTTTCCCATAGAATTGTTATCAGGATAAAATCAGATCTGTAAAGTGGTTTCCAAACTTTAAAGGGTTAGTAAAGTGTTAGCTATTATTGTCATTGTCTTTCTAACCTTTTTTACACATTTTTATACACAGTATGTTCTAGCCAAATTGACCTCCTTCATATCCCTCATACATGGCTCTCTTACCTTTTTTGTGTGCCAGTTATTCCCCATATCTAAAAGTCTCTTCCTCCTCACTTCTAATTCATAGAATCCATGGTTTCCTTCTAGCTCCAGCTTCTATGGGAACCCTTTCCTTGTGAACACTTGCTAGTACCTCCCCACTAATTATCTCATATAAATTTTGTTGTGTGTGTATACACACACACACACACACACACACACACACACACACACACTCACACTCAACCCAAATTATGTCATACACATTTTTTCTCCTATGTAGTCTTTAAAAGCAATAACTTTTTTTCTATTTTCTTTGTATCCCTAATACTTGGCACTTAAGAACTTCATAAATTTATATTGATTGATTAAATCTCACAGGCTACTTAAACTGCTCTCCTATTACTTACCAAAGTCACCTGTGATTTCCTAACTGCCAAATCCAATGACCTCTTCTCAGTCCTCACTCTGCTTGACTTTTTAAAAGCATTTGATACTATTAATCATACTTGATATTGCTTGATAATTGCTCTCTTATGGTTGTCCTTTTAACTTTCCAACTAATTCTTGGTGTCTTTCAATGCTTCTCCATCCTCCAACCCTCTAAATATGAGCATTATCCAAGGGTTTATCTTCAGCCTTCTTCATTTTCTTTTGTAATTTCAATTGCCAAAGGATTATTATCTCTATGCAGATGGTTCCCAAATCTGTACTTTCACCCCAAACATCTTCCTCAACTCCAACATGTCATTTAAATCGCTTGTTAGAAATGACTACCTTGGTATTTCACTGTAACTTCAAAATCAACACATCCAAAGCTGAATGTGGTAACATTATATGTTAAGGAGGCATGTGTAAAAGAAATCCAAAAAGCAGAGTGAAGAAAATATGATGAGCATTTGGGTGAAGATCAACAAAGAAAGGAACATAAGTCATTTTGTCATGAAAGACTACACAGACCCCCTAACAGGAAGAAGAAATAAGTCAGGCAAGCGTGGTACAGTCATGATATTAGTTATGGCAGAGAACTTCAGTTACCTATATCTTATGAAGTTCTTTTTGTTTTCCAAAAACATAATTACTAATTAATCTCAACAAATTATTAGTTTCATTATTCAAATGTTTGTCTTTCAGTTAACAGGAATTCATTAAATGCTTTCAACCTCATTTTCCCATCAAAACTTCTCTCTTCAAAGTTACCAATGATTTTTTAATTGCTAAATCCAATTACCTTTTTAGTCTTCATTTTCTCCAATTTTTCTGAAGCTTTTGACACTGTTGACCACCCTCTCCTTCATGATAAGACTATCTTTTCTTTAGATTTTCAGGACATCACTGTCCTGGTTCTCCTCCTCTTTCCTGGACTACTATATATCAGACTCCTTTGCTGCTTCTCCAGATCATGCCCTTGATCCATCCATATCCTTATAAACAGGAGGAACTGACCTCAAATCTGACCTTAGATAATTGACACTAATTAGCTACGTGATTTTAGGTAAGTTGTTTAATCTTGATTGAGTCGTCCCGATTCATATCTGGCCAATGTACCAGATGGCTCTAGAGGAGAAACTGAGATTGGTGACTTAGCACAGTCAGCCCCTCACTCAAATCCAATTAATGTACTTGTCATGGCATCACTTCCCTTATGTCGTGGGCTTCTTCAAGAATGAAGGACAAACATCATCTCAAGAATGAAGGACAAACATCACCTTTTCTTCTCCCTCTATTATACTTCACTTGACAAACTTATCATTCCCCTTTAGTTACCATCTTTAGCCTTAGGTTTCTCAGATCTTCCTCTCCAACTGCCTTTTATTCATCTCAGACTGGTTGGTCAATAGACATTTTAAACTCACTATGTCTGAAACTGAATTTAGTATCTTTTCCTTTCAAGTTCCCCACCTTCTACCTGTCTTGTAGGGGGGTAACATACAACCTCGGTGTCATCCTCAGCTCCTCATTACCTCCCTCCCCCCCCCATCAATATCTTTGCAATATCTTTTTTTTTAGGTTTTTGCAAGGCAAATGGGGTTAAATGGCTTGCCCAAAGCCACACAGCTAGGTAATTATTAAGTGTCTGAGACCGAATTTGAACCCAGGTACTCCTGACTCCATGGCCGGTGCTTTATCCACTATGCCACCTAGCTGCCCCTGCAATATCTTTAAATACATCCTGTTTCCCTTCTCTGACCCTGTCACCTCTCTGGTGTAGGCTCTTATCATCTCTAGTCTAGACTATTTCAATAGACTGTTAGTGGGTCTGCCTGCATAAAATCTTTCCCCATCTGTTCAGTCACTAAAATGATTTTCCATGTTACCATCCTACTCAGTAATAATGGCTCCCTATTACCTCCAAGATTAAATACAAAATTTTCTGGTAGTCACTCAAAACTTTTAATAATCTAAACTCCCCCCTGCCTTTACAACCTTTTAAAATATCTTCTTCTCTATCATGTATTCTTTGATCCACTGATACTAGCTGTTTCACAAATGAGACACTCCATCTCTTGCTTCTGGGCACTTTCTCTGGTTATTCTGCATACTTGGAACATTCTCCTTCCTCAGTTCCACCTACTAGCTTCCCCAGCTTCCTTTTAGTCCCATATTCTACAGAAAATCTTTTCAACCTCTCTTGATCTTCATGCCTTCCCTTGGATTATTTTTTATCCTGCATATAGTTAATAGATATTTTACTAATCCTCTTCCTTCCCATATATCTCTGCCCCTCCATACATCCCCCCCCACTGTTCCCTTGTTTAGATGTGAACTTCTTTATGACAGCAGCACTCTTTTGCCTCTATTTTTATATTTATTGACTTACTGACTATTCTCTATGTCCAAACACTGTGCTAAGTAAAGGACTAGAGAAAAAATTACTTGCCAGTTAGGAACTAATGTTCTAATGGAGGAGACTGTCATTTTATGTGTGTGTTGGAGGTAGGGGAATAGACTGATAAGATACATCTATATATCTATATAGATATATAAAAACAGTTTACATTAAAGGTAATCTCAGAAGGGAGATACTAGCAATGGGGCATCAGTGCCTTCCAAGGATGGTGAATAGACAATGAACAGCACAGGATTGGGGAATGGAGTATGTTGACCCCAAAACAGCAAAGAGACTAGCGTTGCTGAATTGTAAAATGTGATTGGATAAGACTGGAAAGTGAGAAAGGAAACAAGTTGCGAAGGGCTTTAAAGGCCAAGGAGAGGGTTTTATATCCTGCAGGTCATGGGAAGCCATAGAAGGTCATTGATCACGGGAGTAATGTGGTCCAACTCATGCTTTACAGAAATCTCTCAGACAACTGAGTGGAGGCTGGATTAGAGGAAGAGAGACTTAAAGCTCAGAGATTAACCCAAAGCTATAGCAGCGGTCTAGGCATGAGGTGATGATATCAACAATTTCAAAAGAGAGAAGAGACTTTACTTGAGAGATGCTGTGAAGGGAGAAATGACAGAACTCAACAATGGTTGGTTTGTGAAGTGAGTGTGAAAAAACAGTAAGATGATTTGGAGGTAGGTGGTGAGACAGTGACACTGGGCAAATGATGACAGGGCACTGACTTCGGGAATAGAAATGATGATCACCTTGGGGAAAGGTGGCCTTTTCCTCTTAGAATTAGAATTTGTGAGCAAGGGAGCAGCTAGCTAGGTAGCGTAGTGGATAGAGCACCAGCCCTGGAGTCAGGAGGACCTGAGTTCAAATTTGACCTCAGACATTTAATAAATCACCTAGCTGTGTGACCTTGGGCAAGTCACTTAACACCATTGCCTTACAAAAATTAAAAAAATAAAAATAAATTAGAATTTATCAGCAAGTCAGGGAAGGCAGATCTCTTGGGGCACTTGGTTTGAAGAGGGCAGATTTCAAAAAATTCAGAAGAGGATCCCGTGGTCTAAGATAGTGCTGAAGTTGTCTGGCTGTAGAGGGAAGAGGAATGAAACAAGTATTTATTTAGTATCTACTTGTTGTCCATTACTTTGCTGAGAACTTTACACATTTTATCTCAGTTGATCCTCACAGCAGCCTTGAGAGGTGGAAGCCCCTATTATGCCCATTTTACAGTTTAGAAAACTGAGGCAGACAGATGAAGTGACTTCTCCAAGGTCACAACAGCTAATAAGTTTCTGAGGCTGAATTTGAATTCAGATCTTCCTGACCCCAGACCAAGGTCTTTTATCTACTGCCCTATCTATCCTGCATGCAGGATTTGTCTGAAGAAACTGATTTGGAAAAACTGAGAATTCACCAACCAACTTGATGTTGAAAGATTATCTAAAGGAGAGGAAACCAAAGGAATACAACATGGTGTATCCATAAATATGGCATAATCCTGTGAGAACAGGGTGCAGAAGATCAGATTGAGCTAAAGTGGGCAAGGAACACAGGATGAGAGAAAGGATTTGTGGTCATTTTTTGGTTTGTAACTAGACAAGGGCACAAGGAGATCAGAGAAAAGACAGAACCATTACTTCAGGTGAGTGGGATGATGCCAAACAAAAACCACAGAACTGTGCATTTTTTATTTTATTTTTGTTTTCTTTGTACAATACAATGACCTTGCTTTGGAGACAGGAAAGTCAAGAGCCCAGAAGCTCTTAATGAATTCAAGTAGCCCCAGATAAGTTTCATTCTCAGATCCTGAAAGAATTGAATGATGTGATTGCTGAAGGTCTGTTAGTGTTATTTGAAAGATTGTGAAGAATAGGAATGGTATTCACAGTACTGGAGAAGGGAAGTGCTCTACTTAAAAGGGGCGGGGCACAAAAATAGAGGGAAACAGAGATAGTGACAAAACTATATAAATGATAAAACAAAAACTTGACTTTAATTCTTGGGGAAATTCTTGCATCTTGCATTTGGGTTCAAGAAATTAACTTCCCAAATACAAAATTAAGGAAGACATAAGTAGACAGCAATAAATCTCAAAAAGCTTCAGACATTTTGGTAGACCTCAAACTTGATAAGAGTCCATAGTATAATATGACTCTTCATAGAAGAATATGACTGCCAAATAAGGATTATTTGCTGTTTAGAGATTTTTCTCTTGTACTCTTCTACCTTTGAGTATGCGAATTTTATATATACATACATATATATATATATACATACATATATATATATATATATATATATATATAGTGTGTGTGTGTTTGTGTGTGTATGTGTGTACCAATTGTACTGCCACATCTAGAATCAATTTACTCAACATCAATATTTGATGAATTTTTTTTATTTTTTTTGCCAGGAAATGAGGTTAAGTGACTTGCCTAAGGCCACACAGCTAGGCACTTATTAAGTGTCTGAGTACAGATTTGAACTCAGGTCCTCCTGACTCCAGGACCTGTGCTCTATCCACTGTGCCACCCAGCTACCTCTAATGAAATTTTTTTAAGGACCTGCTGGGGGGGAAGGGCATCATATTCCATAATTCTTACCTTCCCTATTTCATTTAATTGAATTGAGACTAAAGAATTAAAAGTCTTGCTTATTATTGTTTTTACATAATTAAATATATTTACACATTAATATCATTGGAAGTGAAATGATTTAGAAATTTTCAGAATAAATCAAAAGTTAAGAAATACCTTATGAACTGACTATTCCATAGACCTAGTTATTGAAATAAAAATTGTTAACACAAGATGGCAGTAAACAAAAATTTTAAAAAATTGTTTTAAATATTATGGAGTTTCTAAAATATAATTTGAAGAAATTTGAAGAAACGTTCATCAAGTGAGCATTGTTGTAAAGTGAAGTTTCAAATTTATGTCAAAGCTCAATTCAGTTCAGTTTTAGCAACTTAATTTCAATAACTGGTTCCATAGCTATACAATGAAATGTCTACATTTTTCAGGGACCCATTTGTAGTAGTAGTGCATTTGAAAAAAAGAAAAAATCAAGTTACAAGAATAGCAAATAGACTTTAAATATTAATATTTCCTTTTATTGATAGTTTTCTAAACTGACAAATAGCTTTGAAAAGCTGAGATTGCACCAAATGAAACAGTGTGGGACTCTTAAAAAAGAAGAAATTCCATTTGAATTGAACAACATAAACCAAAAATTAGAGGTAAGATAAGATATATATGTTCATATCTTCATTTGCATTGAAGATTGTTTTTTGTTGTTGGCTGTTAATATTGAATGTACTGTTTGGAATAGCTTGCTTATAATAGCAAACACCATTCCTCTATCAGTCTTGCTCTGATTGTAGTCTTTCTAGTATATAGTGAATTAGAGCAGTTATTTGATGCTGGATATATCAAGTATTTTTTTCAGAACTGAAACAAAAGTTCTTGGAATCTGTCAATATAGAGGTGCTTCAGAAACACCCCACTGATGGAATATTTAATTAGTGTCTTGATGGCTGTGTAATCATTATATATGAAATGTAAATGAAGATATGCAGCAATGTTTTAGGACAGAATTTGGTTGTACTTTTTTGAAAGACAGTAGCACTATGCAGTAATTTTTGATAAATGAGCATACTATGATATTCATGAATTGATGTATTCTGTCCAGCACTTTGCAGTAATATTTGATAAATGAGCATACCATGATATTTGTGAATTGATGCATTCTGTCCCCCTACAATCTGCATATGACTCTATCTCACCTATTCCAATCAAAACCTAGAGCAGTGGCATGATTAATGTGATTTCTCAAACATCCATGTTTCATGTAATTGTTGAGGTCTTCTAGAGAAATTATATAACAAATATTTGTTTGCTTTAGCTGAATGTAATGTATTTCAAGGAGAAACTTCTAATGTGGCTTTTCAAAAGCATTGTTAACATAATATAATCAAATTCTACAAGTTTCAGTGCTCTGCTAGAACATCAACTATTGCAACTATGGAGTTTATACAAGTGTTCTATGCACACTTCTAACATTGTGTTTTTCCCCCAAGTCAATGAATCATGTTAGTAAGGTATATAATGGATAATGATCAAGCCAATTATCTTTAACTAAATAGTCTTATAACTCTTACATGAAAGAATTAGACATAAATTATATAATATCTGAAAAAAAGAATCTTGAAGTTAAATTTTTAAAGTTTTTAAAAATTTTATTTCTAGACTTTATTTTAATTCTAGAGTTCATAATTTCCCCCCACAGAGTCATAATACAATCAATGGTAAGAAATGATTAAAAAAAAGAAAAATTCACTTTACCTACATTTCTCTAGAGCATGGGTGAGGAATATCTGGCCTGTGGGTCATATAAGGATCAAGAAATCATTTGATCTGGCACTGCCATAGTAACCATAGGCAGAACTCAAAATACAATAAATCTAGGAATTTTTCGGGATAAATTAATTGTTTGACCAAATATAACAGGTGAATGATAATAAATATCCAAATGACCCTTGACAGAATAAATGTTCCCTACCTCTGGTCTAGATAAAGCCATATAAATTGATTACGTTGATATATATTGTTAATTTTTAGAGCTAAGCTTCTCTGGGTTTAGTATAATTCAAATATTCATTTTGTTTAAAAATATCAATTTGTACGATTGTGGTAGGGTGTGGGTTATTTCATTGAGGTAGGGAGTTCCTAGCTAGAAACTCCCATAAACCTCTGGCCACTTAGCCTGGTTGGTTGGATCCCTGGTTCTAATTTGGTTCAGCAAATATGTATTAAGCTCCATAATGTGAAAGGCACTTCATCAGCCAATTGGGAATACAAAAATGAAGAGCACAGTACTTGTCTTCAAGAAACTGACATTTTACTCTGGTTGTATATGATCCAATGAGGGAAAGGGGCAAGGGAGGAGAGAGGCAAGGCAGGGTATAGGACCCATGTTTCCCTTATTCCCCCCCCCCCCCCCCCCGCTAAACAAAACAAAGCAAAATCAGTTCTTAGCTGTTGACCAGAT
Organism: Macrotis lagotis; assembly: GCF_037893015.1. NCBI lineage: Eukaryota > Metazoa > Chordata > Mammalia > Peramelemorphia > Peramelidae > Macrotis > Macrotis lagotis. The sequence goes on from NC_133658.1 coordinate 763,990,306, forward strand.
TCCATGATTATAACTATTGGCCAAAGTCATGTAACTGGTGGCTAAAGGTCCAGTAGTATGGGCATTTCTAATCTCTTTTTATAATCTCATCCTCTTAAATAGCCCTGTATTATGATTGCTTAGGATGGGAATTTAGCACAAAGCTAATTAGCTCCTAAGCAGTTCCTAAGTAATTCAAAAGCATGCCAGGGAACATAAAAATTTTTTTCTAAGATGATTTTGGTTTCTTCAGTGAATTTGTGATAAATATTAATATGCCTTAAAAATATGAAATACTTTAGTTATGCCAGAATTTGAACTTGTATATCTAAATAATCATTTCAAAATTATGAATAAAAACAGATGTTTGTCTAGATATAATTAATGTAGAAATATCACCTAATTATTAAAGTAGAACATTTTACTTTGTATAGCTGAAAACACTGACTACAAGTTATTTGATTTTTACATTAGTAAGAGCTACAGTGAAATAGAGTAGAATGATATGCTAGATTGGGAATCAGGATGTTAATCTTTGAATAATAGTAGCTCCTCTTATGGCTAACTGGATGGCTTAAGGAATATCTCTAGATCCTCTTTGGGTCTCAGTTTCTTCATCTGTACATTTGTGTTGAGAGGGAAACAAAGAAGGGCGGTGGAAAACAACAGTAAAGTTGCTTCTAGCTCTGAAATTCTATAACTCAGCAGGAATAGATCATCTAGTCCCATCCCCTCATCTAATAAATGAAGCCCAGAAAGCTTAGTCATTTGATTAATATTAAATAACTAAATTGATGAAACAAAGCCTTCTTTATTTTGTTATAATATATGTGGTTAATAATAATCATAATCATAACTAATATTCATAATGATCTTTAGTGTTTATAAAGCACTTTACATATTTGATATCTCCTTACTGTTTATTATTCTCATTTACATATAACAAAACTGAGCTTAAGTATGATTCATTGTCTTTCATGCCCAGGTTCATTTTTTAAGTGTCACTAGCTTGAATGCATGCCCAGAGCTCCCCTGGAAACTTCTGCGGACTTCAAGAACAATATGACTCAGTTCTTGGGGCTCTAGAAAAGATGAGTTTCCTATGTGCTCCCAGCCATAGCACAGCCTGGCTCAAAGGTGACCAGAAGCAACCAAGGAGTTTATCCTTCCCGAAGGCCCAAACAGTGACCCAAATTGTCCTTGTAGCCCCTAGAAGTTTCCAGAGTAGATCCACGGGATAACTCTCCTGGGCTCATTAAGCTTCACCACGCTAGTAGGTATCAAAGATCCAAACACAGGTCTCCCTTTACTTTAGATCTATAACACTATAAATCTCACTACAACATACTGCCTCCTAAAAAAAACTGCAATTTTAATGAGATCTCATAAAAACTCTACACTGTTGAATTTGAAGATGGTTGATAATGGCAGTGACTTATGTAGGAACTTGTGGTTTTTTCAGGTAAAAATCGAGCAAATTTTATCAAACATTATCCAAAATAATTCATTGAAAATCATAAAACACCTTGGTTTTTTTTCTAAGTGTGGCATAGCTTTCATTTCCTAACTTCAAAATAAAGTGGTGCTGACATATGTTCTAGTTGAATCAAACTGTAGCTTTGACAATCCCATCATTTCAGTCATCTTCATGATTAATCTCAATGACTTTGACCAAATGAACTGTGCTGCAAACCACACCTATTAAGATAACTAATATAATCAGATGTCATGCTGCAGACTGGACATTTTACATATAATTTAGTCTATAACCAGGCACAGTTACTATGAAGTTTATTTCTATCATATTGTTGCTTTAGTTTTATTTCCAAATTTTAGCTTAAGATGTTTTAATTCTAGAAATTTGGAAACAGCTGAAAATAAAATATCAGCTCATTCATTCATCCCACAAGCATTTATTAAGCACCTACTCAATTGTACAGACACAATGAAAAATTAAAAAAAGAAAGACATAGCCCTTGCTTTGTGAGTGGTTATACTTGATTCAGGGAGACTAGATGTTAGATGTTAGAAAGATGAAAATGTTAAAAAAGATTAAGCACATACAGTCAATGTTCTCTTTAAATTTTGCAGGATATGAACAGATGACTGTGCTCCTAGAGCAGACACTGCTTGACCAGTAAATCAATCTTTAATAGTTCCTTCTCCGCTTCCTAGAAATAGTCCAAAGTCTCCCTCATCCTTAAATCTTCACTAGATTCTAAAATCCCCTGCAGCTACTCTTATATCTCTCCCCACCCTCTCCCCTCAATTAAAATATTTGAAAAAAGACATCTTTTTATATTAGGTGTCCCTTCTTCCTCTCTCATTTCCTTTTAAACCTTTTCTAGTTTGAATTCTGACCTCATCATTCAACTAAAATTTCTCTCTCCAAAGTATCTTTTCCAGGGATCTCTTAATCTCCAAGTCTAAGAGCCTTTTCTGAAACCTCATCTTTACACTGATCACTTTTTCTTCCTGAATAATGTTCTTTCTAAAGATTTTCCTGACGCTGTTCTCTTGGTTTTCCTATATATTTTATTCTTTTTTCTTTACTGGATCTTAATCATATTATATACTCATATGTGACTGGTCCCAAAGTCTTGTCCTGGTCCCTCTACTTTTTTTCTTTGCAAGCTGCTGCCTCACTTGGTTGATTTCATCAGCTCCTAAGAATTCAGTTATCTCAATGCCTATGACTCTTAGATCTATATCCCTCACCCTAATCTCTTACCAATTGGTCATTGGGCATTTTGGAATGTCTTATAAGGATCTCAAATTCAACATATCCAAAACAGAATTTATTTCCCCCTTCTGAGGGCAACACCATTCAATCACCTAGATTCACAATCTTGGTGTCATCCCAGGCATCACTCTCATTTCATTTATCTGTTCAGTTGCTAAATCTCATTTCCATCTCCATGACACCTCTTACTCCCCCTACACTCATACAGTTATCTCTCTAGTGGTGCAGCTAGATGGTGCGGTGGACGGAGTGCCGATCTTGGTTGGAGTCAGGAGGACAGGAATTTGAATGTGGCTTCAAGCAATTGACAATTACTAGCTGTGTGACCTTGGGCAAGTCACTTAACCCTGATTGCCTCTCATTCAGGGCCATCTCCAATCGTCCTGACTCATCTGTCCACTGGACCCAGATTGCTCTGGAGGAGAAAATGAGGCTGGTGACCTAGTATAGCACCCCCTCACTCAAATCCAATTCATGTGCTTGTTATGGCATTGCCTTCCTGATGTCCTGGTCTTCTTCAAGAACAAAGGACAAAGCAACATCTTCCCTAGTTCAGGCCCTCATCTCCCTGCCTCATATCTCTTCCCATTCCAGTTCATCTTTACACAACTATCAAAATGATTTTGCCAAAGTGTGGTTCTGATCGTGTTCACCATCTATTCAGAAAACTCAAGTGACTCTAGGAGCAAATATAAATTCCTTTGCTTGGTATTTAAAACTTTTCACAACTTGACCACTTCCAGTAACCTCTTTCTTCTGAAACATTATACCCCTTTGATTCATGTAGTCCATGATCCAATCAAATTGCCTTCTTGGTGTTCCCCTCAAGCAACACTCCCATCTTCTGTCTCTATTCCTTTTTACCGGCCATCTCCTATGTCTGGAATGTTCTCCTTCCTCATGTTCACCTCTTAGAACTCATAAATTCCTTGAAAACCCAGATTAAGTACTACCCTCTCTAGTTGACTTTTCAACAATTCCCAACTACAAATATACCTTTCTCTAAAAGTTACCCTACATCTCTTTCAGACAATGGGCTGTTTTTGCTTTTTATTTGTGTCCACAGGAGTTTTAGCACATAGAAAATACTTGTTAAAATAACCACCAGAGAGATTTAAGGTGCTTGCCCCTCACCCTTCTCCATTAAGAGGGAGAAGGTATAGGTCGTCTGGACTAGGTTCAGTCCAAGGGGAAACTGGCCTTAACTGAGAGGCATTAGATTCTCTTTTCTTAAACTTTTTAGCTTGCAAAAAACCTTCATTTGGTTCTCTGGAATGATTTACTTAAAGGTTAAGTTTGGGTTCATGTCTCAAATAAAAAGATACGTAATGTACAATATGAATCAGGTATAAGACAGTTATTTATACACAAAAAGTGCCAAAATGCAAAAGATATAGTGAACATTGATAAAACTTTAATAAATAGTAACATAACTTTGAACTATTTTTACAATCTGAGTTATAAACATAAGAACAAAAAGCAATGTGTGGAAAGACTACATAAGTATTGCTTTGCTATATCTCACCTCACTTTTATACTCATATCTCCCAAACCACGCTGTCCTTGTCTTCTGCCAATCTATACCAAAAATTGAGTTCATTCTTTAATAGCCAGTGGTCATCTTCCACAAGATGCTCTAGACTAGTTAGTTGGCTATATAGCTTTTAGAAAAGAACCCAGGATGGCCCAAACTCTTGAAGTCACAGGATGGCTTCCAAGGCTAACCATGACCATTTCAATACTTGTTCACTTAATGGGAAAGAGAAAATAAAAAGCACAAATCCAAACTCAGGACCAGCCTTACTTAGGCAAGACATGGACTTTAGTTGTTTTGAGAACACAGGATAGCTGGGGCTTCCTCTCCCTAACACCTCATGGGAAATCCCAGAAGTACATAATACCTCTAGGAAAGTAGAAGAAATTAAGACACCCCCCCCCTCCTTTTAAAGGTCCACTGAATCTTTGACTCTTTTAGTTTATGGACTGATAAAGGGATTGTTTGATCAAAGTGCCAGACTCACTCAGTACTGACCCACTGGGAACAGAAAGAGAATTCTCTGCTCATGCTCTGTAGTTAAAAATGATTAAAAATCACAAGTAGAATATGCTTATTTTGCCTCAGTTCTGAAAAAGTGTTTGCCCTTCCATATTATATAGTTACCTGTCCCAACTGCTTCTTTCTCTTTATTGGTCATTTATAAAACAGGTTTTATTTTTACTGAATTACATGTGAAAACAATTTTAATAGTCTTTTTTGGGCAAAGTGGTTGGGATTGTTTTTCCTAGTATCACACAATGTCAAGTGCCTGAGGTCAGATTTAAACTCAGGTCCTCCTGACTCCAAGGTTGGAATTCTATCCACTGCAACATCTTAACTGCTCCTTAACATTCATTTATTAAAAACTTTTTGAGGGAGCAACTAGGTGGTGTGGTTGATAGGTCACTAGTCCTAGAGTCAGGAGGATCTGAGTTCAAATCCAGCCAGAGAAACTTGATACTTTTCAACTATGTCACCTTGGGCAAGTCACTTAACTCCATTGCCTTGCAAAAATTAAAAAAAAAATTTTTTTGAGTTCCAGATTCTCTCCTGCCTCATTTTCCCCTCACCCCCATTAAGAAGTCAAGTTATTTGATATAAGTTGTACTTGTGCAGTAAAGAAAAACATATTTCCATGTTAGTCATGTTGTGAAAGAAAACACAGACCAGAAAAGAAAACTCAAGAAAAATAAAGTATGCTTCAATTTGTGTTCATACTCCATCAATTATTTCTTTGGAAATGGATAACATTTTGCATTAGTCCTTCAGAGAATTGTCGTGAATCATCACATTGCTGAGATTAGCCAAGTCATCCACAAGCTGTTCTATATACAGTCTTCTCCTGGTTCTGCTCATTTCACTTTGTGTAAGTTCTTGAAAGTCTTTCCAGGGTTTTCTGAGAACTTCTTGCTTTCATTTCTTAGCACGATAGTATTCCATCACAATTATTGTTCAGCTAGATGATAATTGTTGGGCATCCCTTCAATTTTCAATTCTTGTTCACAACTAAAAGAGCTGCTATAAATATTTTTCTCTTTCCTTTATTTCATTAAATTTCAGACTTTGTAGAGGCATTGTTTAGAAAAAGGGTATGCATAGTTCTTGGTCATGGTTTATAATCCTTTGGGCATAGTTCCAAACTGCTGTATATAGAATGCTCAAATCAGCATACCACCACACCAACAGTGCATTATATCCCCTCCACCATCTGTCATTTTTCTTTTCTGTCATATTAGCCAACCTGCTAGATGTAGGTAGATACCGCTCATTGTTGTTTTAATTTGAATTTCTCTTATCAATAGTGATTTATAGAATTTTTATATATTCTAGAAAGCTTTTGATTATTTTATCTGAAAACTGCCTGTTCATGTCCTTTGACCATTTTTCAATTGAAGATTTGTGTTTATTTCTATAAATTTGACTCAGTTTTCTACATATTTGAGAAATTGGTTCTTTAGCAGGGAAATAGTATAAAAATTACTAAATGCGTATTTACCTCCTTTCTGTTTCCCCCATTTATCCCACTCTTTCTCCATGTTCATTCTCAGAAATGTTGTTTCTTTTACCTCCCCTAATCTGCCTTCCCTTTTTTCAGCTCCCTTCTATCAGCCATATCCCTTCTCTTTTCCTGTATGGTAAGATAGATTTTGGTACCCAGTTTAATATGTTCTGCTTTCTTTGAGCCAATTCCTCTGTAACATTCATGTGCTCCCCTATATTCTCTTCCATTGTAAAAGGTCTTTCACATCAGATAATTTATACCATTCTACCTCACCCTTTCCTCTTCTCCCAGTGCAACTCTTTCTTAAAAGGTTTCATATAATCATTCCATTATATTTAAGTCATACCCATACTCTCTATGTATACTCATTCTAACTGCCCTAATAAAGAGAAAGATTTTAGTAGTTACAATTATGATTTTCCCTTATTGGAATGTAGACAGTTTAAGCTTATTGAATTCCTTATGAGTTCTCTTTCCTTTTTTACCTTTTTATGCTTCTCTTGAGTTTTATATTTGAAAGTCAAATTTTCTATGCAGCTCTGGTCTTTTTCATCAGTAATACTTGAAAGACCTCTTATTTCACTGAATATTCATTTTCCCCTGAAGGATTATACTCAGTTTTTCTGGGCAGGTGGGTCTTGCTTGTAATCCTGAGGGTTCTTTTGCTCTCTGACTATATTCCAAGTTCTCTGATCTTTATATGTTGAAACTGCTATATCTTGTGTTATTCTGGTTATGACTCCATGATATTTTTTAAATTTAAATTTTATTTTTTCAATTACATGCAAAGATAGTTTTCAACATTTTGCTAGTTTATGAGACCCCCATTTTTCTAATATCTTCCCTTCCCTACCCCCCTCCCCATGGAGTCATTCTGGTAAAAGTTGGACATGTACAATCCTGCTTAACATATTAGTCATATTGTGAAAGAGTAATTAGGACTAAGGAGAAAAAACCATGAGAAAGAAAGAAAAAAAGCTTTAAAAAAGTTTTAAAAAAGCAAATTTATAGTATGCTTTGATCTGTGCATTAAGACTCCATAGATTTTTCTCAAAATGTGGATGACATTGTCTTTGATCACTGAACTGCTGAGAGGAGCTATGTTCATCATAGTTGATTATCTAACAATGCTGCTATTATTCTGTACAATGTTTTCCTGGATCTGCTGACTTCACTCAGATTAGTTCATGCAAGTCTTCCCAGACTTTTCTGAAATCTGACCATCATGATTTCTTACAGAACAATATTACTCCATCACATTCATATACCATAACTTATTCAACCATTCCCCAATTGATGGGCATCTCTTCAATTTTCATTTCCTTGTCTCTAAAAAAGAGATACTATAAATATTCTTGAACATGTGAGACTTTTCCCTTTTTATTATTTCTTTGGGATATAGACCTATTAGTTGTATTGCTGGTTCAATGTCCTTTGGGCATAGTTTCAAATTGCTCTCCGGAATGGTTTGAACAGTTCACAATTCTACTAACAATGCATTAGTGTCCCAATTTGCCCACATCCTCTCAAATATTGATCATTTTCCTTTTTTATCATCTTAGCCAATGTGATGAGTGTGAGGAGTTGTTTAATTTGTATTTCCCTAATCAAAATTATTTGAAACATTTTTTCATATGACCATAAATAGCTTTCATTTCTTCATCTGAAAACTTCCTGTTCATATCCTTTGACCATTTTATCAATTGGAAAATGACTTGTAATTTTATAAAATTGATTCAGTTCTCTATATATTTTAGAAATTTGTCCATTCTCAGAAACACTAGCATGAAAATTGTTTCCCAGATTTCTACAGTTCTCCTAATCTTGACTGCATTTTATTTGGGCAATTTTTTTTAATTTAATAGAGTAAAAATCATTCATTTTGAAGATTATAATGTTCTCTATATCTTGTCTGCTCATAAACTTCTTCCCTTTACATAGTTCCAAAAGATAGAGTATTTCTTGTTTTCTTAATTCGTGTGTTATCATCCTTTGTGTCTCAATCCTGTACCTATTTCAATGTTATATTGGAATAGGTTGTGGGTCCTATGCCTAGTTTTTCTCATACTATTTCCATTTTTCTCAGCAGTTTTTGTCAGATAATGAGTTCTTATCCCAAAAGATTGTGTCTTTAAATTTACTGTAGTAATTTACCACTGTTTCTTTTGTACCTAGTCTAATCCATTGATTCCTTGTTCTATTTCTATTCATATACCATAACTTATTCAACCATTCCCCAATTGCTGGGCATCCCTTCAATTTTCATTTCCTTGCTTATTACAAGTACCAGACAGTTTTGATAACTGCCACTTAATAATATAGTTTTAGATCTGATTCATCTAGGTCACCTTCCTTTGCATTTTTTCATCAATTCCCTTGATATTCTTGACCTTTTGTTAAACTCCAGATGAATTTTGTTAATATTTTTCCTAGCTCTATAAGATAGCTAGTATGTGAATTGTTTCTTTTTGGTTCCTTTGGTTCCTTTGACCTGGGAGCTCTTGAATCTGTCTATAATATTCCCTTGACTTTTCATTTTGGGTTTGCTCTCAGAAGTAATCAGTGGGTTTCTCCTATATCTATTTTATGCTCTAGTTTTAGAATATAAGGGAAGTTTTCCTTGATATTTTCTTGAAAGATGATGTCAAGGTTATTTTTTTTGAACATGGCTTTTTAAGTAGGCCAATAATTTCTTAAAATATCTTTCCTGGACTATTACCTTTAATTTAGAAAAAAACCTGGTATCTTATTGTCTGATCTTGCTATCTCTTTTACTTTGTTTCTTCCTTAAGGATATGATTTCTCTCTCATCACATTCAATTTGGATCATTGTATACCATGGAAACAGTGTGAAGACTGGCAATTTGCCTTCTGTGGAGGGGGAGGGAGGTAAGATTAGGGGAAAAATTGTAAAACTCAAATAAAATCATTTTTAAAAAATCTTTCCTAGATATCTTTTCCAGGTGAATTGTTTTTCTAATGAGATAATTCAAATTTTCTTCTTTTGACTTTGCTTTTTTGATATCTCATAAAGTCATTAGCTTCCACTTGTCTAAGTCTAATTTTTAAAGAATTATTTTCTTCATTGAGTTTTTGTACCTTTTTTTTCCATTTGGACAATTCTACTTTTTAAGGAGTCAGAATTTTTCAGTGTTTTTTTGTGTGACTCTTATACCATTTGGCCTCTTCTGTTTTTTAAGGTGTTATTTTCTTCAATCAGTATTTGTGTGTGTGTGTGTGTGTGTGTGTGTGTGTGTGTGTGTGTGTGTGTGTGTCTCCTTACCAAGCTGTTTATTCTTTTTTCACCATTTTCTTGCATTACACTCAATTCTCTTCCCAATTTTTCCTCCACCTCTCTTGCTTGATTGTTAAAAAGGATGTTAACAATTTTTCTTTTTCTTTTAAGGTTTTAGATGTAGTAGTTTTGACATTTTTGTCTTCTTCTGAGTTTGTGTTTTGATCTTCCCTATCACTATTGTAACTTTCTATAGTCAAGATCTTTTTCTGTTGTTTGCTCATTTTTTTCCTGGTTTTCCTAATTTTGCCAATTTATTGACTTTTAATTCTGCTTTTGGAGTGGAGTAGAAAGGCCACTGTCCCAAGCTTCAGTCTTTTTGTGCAGCTGTTTTCAGAGATAATTCTGGGTACCTGTAAGTTTTTGGTTTTTTCCAAGGTAGTATGGTCTAGGGAGAGGTGTGTTTACTATTCTTCTGACCTGTGCTTTGGTCTGTGAGCAACCCCAAGCACTTTTTCTCACTCTGGAATTGTCATCAGGGTCCTAGTTCCCCAGAGGCATCTAACTGGTGTGCCAGTGCTTCTCTCCCTGGGACTAAGACCTACAAATGCAACCCAGATTCAAGTACATACAAACAACAGAGTCCTGCCCACCCTCCCATGCCAGCAAAGAAAACGGCTTTATAACCTCCGATAACTGTCTGCTATTTGCTCAGTGATTCGTTGGCCCCAAGGCACAGTCTTTGCCCTTTTCTACCAACCTTCTAGGCTGGAAAATTGCTTCACCTTGTCCTTTTTCATTGACTCTGCTGCTCCAGAATTTGTTTTGAGGCATTATTTAAAGGTGTTTGGAAAGGGGTTGGAGGGAGCTCTCTGGCAAGGCCCTGTTTTTTCTCTGACCATCTTGGCTCTGTAGAAGGTTGTACTAGCCTTGGAGTCAAGAGGAGTGGGGTTGAAATTTGTTCAAGGCACTTAATACTTAACTAATTGTGTGACCTTGGGCAAGTCACTTAACCTTGATTGCTTCACATCCAGAGCCATCTCATCATCCTGATTCATATCTGCCACTGGATTCAGATGGTTCTAGAGGAGAAAGTGAAGCTGGTGTCAGTACAGCATCCCCCTCACTCAAATCCAGTTTATATGCTTGTCATGGTATCACCTCCCTGATGTCATGGTCTTCTTTGAGAATGAAAGACAAACATCATCTCATACCTTTAAAGTCTGGCTTCTGGGGTGGCTAGGTGGGGTAGAGGATAAAGCACTGGCCTTGGAGTCAGGAGTACCTGGGTTCAAATTCGGTCTCAGACACTTAATAATTACCTAGCTGTGTGGCCTTGGGCAAGCCACTTAACCCCATTTGCCTTGCAAAAACCTAAAAAAAATAAAATAAAATAAAGTCTGGTTTCTGTACACTTCATTATATTGCAGTGGGGTGCTAAGATCATAAATGGCCCTTTTAATAGCTAAATCAATTGTTTTTTTTCCTCAATCCTCATCTTCCTTTATCTCTCTAAAATATTATGTTAATATGCTAAGTAAATTCACTGGACTAACAGAAGCAAGGGAAATAACCAGAATGTTTTGTTGTACATAATTATGCCACAATATTGGTACATGAAGATTACATTTCACAACTAGGAGGAAATTGTATTGCGTCTGTCTATGACTCTTCTCCCTCCCCTAGAAGTCTCATGTATTACAGCTACACTTGGTACCTAAGCCAGAGTTAGTTCATTTGAAGGGGGCCACTAATGATGATTTAGTTATTCAATAAACCTAGACTGAATATCTGGAAATCTTCTAGGACTGCTTCATCCTGCATACATCTTTCATTCATTATAGTTCCACTGGCACCATAGAAACTGTCCTCCCCCTTGCCCTCTCAGTCTGGAAGAATTAGTACAAGTTGGACATAGGCTCATGAAATAAGCTGTGTTTTCAAAAGTGGTTTTATTGTAAAGGTAGCCTCTTAATATAACAGTAGTCAGTCTTCTACTCTTTAGAAAATGCCATCCCTCCTTCATTTTAATCACTCTAAAGAGTGATAGAAGGGGCGGCTGGGTGTTACAGTAGATAAAGCACCAGCCCTGGAGTCAGGAGTACCTGGGTTCAAATCCGGTCTCAGACACTTAATAATTACCTAGCTGTGTGGCCTTGGGCAAGCAACTTAACCCCATTTGCCTTGCAAAAACCTTAAAAAAAAAGAGTGATAGAAGACACTAACTCTCTCTAGACAGTGTAACCTAGCTTTTAAAACTAAAAATCAATCCTTTCTCTCCTCCCCATCCATTCCTTCTCTTGAGGACTGATGGATGGGGTCACTATGTAACTGGAAGGCTGAAACATTAAATAAATGATAAACTTGATATATGCTATTGTCCATTGGGTAATAGTTTATTATTACTCTTTTATAAGAAGTAATTAAACTCTGTTACTGTATTAGTAATATGGTATTGTTATTATTAGCTGTAATTTACTGTCTTACTTTTACTAATCAGGGGCCAGGTAGTACCAATGGAGGAAATAAATATATTCCTTGTATATAAACAATGTGCCACAGAAGCAATGTGGTACAAAGGAGAATCCTTAGTTCAAAGTCAGAAAACTTAGGTTCAAATCCAAATTCTGCCACTATTACCTCAGTGACTTTTGAGAAAGTGACTTAATCAGTCTTAGTCTGAGTTTCTGAATCTGTAAAATGAGAATGTTACATCTCTAAGGTCCTTTTCAACTCTATACCTAGGATCCTAAGAACCTAACTTTTCTGAAGTTGCTCATCTTCACGTGGTCTCTAAGACCTTTACACTTGAGAGGAAAATCTAGTGATTCACTCAATAAACCCAGAATTGTGTGTGAAGAAGCACAAGAAAACTGGCCTAATTGGGGGGGGGGGGGGAAGAAAAATAATTTAAGATGAAAAAAGTAGAAGTCATTGATATATTGAATACCAGATTTGGGGGCTAATCCAGAGACTATTCATCATTTATATGGCATCTTGCTTTTGTAAAGTCAATATTGGTTTTAATTTTGTGACCCTGGCAGTATTTATGGAATAAGGGAAGGTGATGATAAATTCAATTTTTGAAATTGTCAATTGAGGCAAATATTTATAAGGTGGAAAAAATAGTCATATTGGTACATAAATAAAAGTATTGTTTTTAATTCAAATTTTGTTATTTGTACATATTCACCATTTTTCTAATATATATAGTTCATGAAAATGAATTAAAGTGATAATCCTAGTATTTAAACAAATGCTAATAATTGAACTTTTTCAATAAAATTTTCTTTCTGCTACATACTTTCCATAAAAATGTTTTTTTGGGGGGGAAGCTAGGTGGCATAGTGGATAGAGCACCAGCCCTGGAGTCAGGAGTACCTGAGTTCAAATCTGACCTCAGACACTTAATAATTACCTAGCTGTGTGGCCTTGGGCAAGCCACTTAACCCCATTGCCTTGCAAAAAAACTAAAAAAAAATGTTTTTTTGAATTGCTTGTAATTGGTATAATTCCCAAAGACATTTTTAAATTATTTCAAAAAGTTACATGTCTAAAAGATGTATGGATTTAATTGAATGGAATTTCACTAGATTTTGGATTCATTGGCTGTTGATTTTTTTCCTACAAAGACAGAGAGATCTGATAATGATTCTAAGTGGAGGAGGATCATCTATGCCTTCCTTTGTTGATGAGTAATCAAACAAATAAGTAGCCATATAATTTGAAATTATTAAGCACTTATTTGGCTCAACACTATGAGGAAACACAAAAATAAATGAGATATTGTTGCTACCTTAATTTCATCTAATTTTTATAATAGGTAGGATAAGATATATAAATATATGAATATATATAGATATGAGGGAAAAGAATCATGTCTTTTCTGCCTTAGTTAACACAAATAATGACAATTTAAAATAGAGTATAACTAGTGCAAAAGAGTGGTACAAAGTTATACAGGTTAATAAGAGAAGAATAAGCATTTCTGTTTAGGGTGATCAAGGAGGTTTCATGAAAAATTAATCTAAAGCTGGGCTTTTAAAGATAAATTTTTTTTAATGGACAAAGAACTGGAGTGGGAGAGACATGGATGCTGGGATTATGAAGCAGCATGAATAAAGAAAACATGAAGGTAGGGAAGAAATAGGATTTATTTGGAAAAATAGAGCATTGGGTCTATGAAAGGAATAGCCAAATTAAATAGCATAATTTTTTTTCAGTAAACAGTAAGGAACCAATGAAATTTTTTAAGTAGAGAAAAAGCATCGAAATTTTACTTTTCAGAAAATAGAATTGTAATGACAAAATGAGTCATTATGCATTTTGCCTTGAATTTATCATTTCACTAAATTTCTGTTTATCTCTCTTTTTTTTAAAAGGAATTTAGAGCAAAATCAAGAGAATGGGACAAGCAGGAAATACTGTATCAGAACCATCTGGTTTCTTTAGATGCCCAACAAAAATTGTTATCTGAGAAGTGTAATCAATTCCAGGTACAATATTTAAGTAGATCTTCTGAATCAAAAGACATTAAAGATTAAAATATTGCTTTCATTTGTTACCTAGGATTTAATCAATTCATTGAGTCTGATATCACTGCGCTATGCTACTCTTTAAATCTAATTTACAAAGTCCTGACTTGCATTGGTAGAGGGTATTTCCTTCACCATCAAAATCACATTCTAGTGTTTATTCTCTGTATAACTCTTGTGTCAGAAATTCCTAGGACAAAAAAATTTCTCAGCACTCTTTGAAATAGTTTCATATTTCTTTTAAATTAGAAGTCAAGAAAATTAATAAGAAAATAATAATATACCATAGAAATGCAAAATATTGATAAATGCAAGAAACATTTTGAAAAATGAAATTGGAATGTGAAGGTGTATTAGATATTGAAGAGGAGAAAGTTAATGGATAACTCCAAGTATAGGTTAATTAGAGAAAGTTATCCAGTTGGCACCACTAAGAGAAAGAGAAGGCTTCTAGAGAGGAATTGATTTGGCGTAGGTTGTTAGAGGGTGAGAAACTTACTTTAGATAAAGCAAAATAAATTGATATTGGGTATCCATATGGAAAATTCCAGAAAGCAGGTTGGGATTGCAGATGTCAGGACTATGGATATAAAATTTGGAATCATTCTCATAAAGATAGTATTTGAATAGTTCATGATATTTGAGATATCTTAGTAAACAAGTCTAGAGAGAGTAAGGCAGACTGCCAAGGACCAGACCTTAAAGAATAGCTACTATAAATGAGTGTGAGAATAGAAGAGTTTTCAGATCTCTAGAATCTTAGAAAACCATGAAGTCTAAGAGAAGGGGTGATAAACTGCTTCCTAGGTTTGCAGGAAGGTTAAGGAGATGGTGAACTTACCTAAATTTAAAAGTTCATTCTATTAGGAAATCATTGGTGACCTGCTGGAGTACAGAAGAAAGTGAGTGGTGAGAAAATAAGTCCTGTGGATGTAGGCTTAGTGAAAACAAGGTGAGAAATTGAATTATCGGTTGAATAGGCAGCAGAGTCAAATTAATATTAGGTTGGGTTTTTTTCAAAAATGAAAAAAACATTAATATTTAAAGGACAAATGAAGGAAATAAAGGAAAGGGAAAGGTTGAAGATAAGGGAACAAAGCATCAGAACAAAGGAGAGGAGGAAAAGACAGAGATGAAGACATTACCCTTCAAAAAATAATACAATTGTCAGAATATTTTTCTAATATTTTCTAATATTTATTATACTTTTATTAGTCTAAAGATGGTTTTCTTCAATTTCTATACTTTTTCCTTGTCTTACAGAAACAGGCACAAAGTTACCAATCTCAACTAAATGGGAAGAAGCAGTGCCTAGAAGATGCCAGTCTTAACAATCCTGAAATTACTCGATTGACCTGTGAACCAGAAATTAATAGTGATACTGTTGAAAGAGATGAATTCATTATTGAAAAACTGAAGTCAGCTGTGAATGAAATAGCAATAAGCAGGAATAAATTACAAGATGAAAACCAGAAGCTTCTGCAAGAACTGAAAATGTACCAAAGACAGTGCCAGGTGAAGAAATGAATGTTTTTGTTTTAACTCATATTAACTACAAACTAAATAAATGGTGACATCAACAAAATCAGAAACATAGGTTGGGAGGCTACTTTTAGAGAGTATGTGTGTATATGTATGATGTCTATACACACCTATTCCAGCCCATACCTGACCAAAAATTTGTTCCACATCAACATGCTACCATGGTATGCTTGATACATGCTATGCTTGAAAAATGGGAAGAGGAACCCATTACCTCTCAAGGTATACTAATCCATTTTAGAACAGCTCACATTATTAATAAATCTTTCCTAACTTCAGGCAGATACAGTATGAAAAAGAAGAGATAGGAAAGCATGACATGACATTTTCAGAGAAAAATGAATAACCCAGTTTGGCAAGGACAGCACGTTAGCCATTACACACACTGCCCCTCACTTTTGCATTAACATTGGATAAATCTCTATTCCTGAAAGGGTAAGAAACAGGGTCTTGATTCAAAAACAATATTCATATACTCAGAATAACATTTGTACTTATTTAGGCATTTCTCTTTTAAAGTTTACATAGTTTTTGGTGATCTCAAAATAAACAACATTCAAATACTTATAACTGAGTTTACATGTGAAATTTTATGATTGCTGATCCCCATGTTATCTACTAGGAAATTTTTTTTAATTTTTAAACATTTTAATTTATTATTCTTAACATCCTTTTCTTTTTAAATTTTGAGTTTCAAATTCTCTCCTTCTCACCACTGATAAGGCAAACAATATTACTATCAGTTAAACATGTGAAATCATGGAAGACATTTCTATGGTAACCATAATTTTTAAAAAGCAAGAAAAATAAAGGAAGTGAGAAAATTATACTTTAATTTACACTCAGAATTCATCAGTTCTCTCCTTGGAAGCAGATAACATTTTTTTCATCAAGATTCCTTTGAAACTGTCTTGGATCCTTGTATTGATCAGAATGGCAAAGTCTTGCACAGTTAATCATGATTATAAAATTACTGTTACAGCTCTTCTCATTTCACTTTTCAGCAGTTAAAGTTCTTGCCATGTTTTTCTGAATCCACTCCCTCAACATTTCTCATAGCATACTAATACTTTTATCACAATCATATGCCACAACTTGTTCAACCATTCTCTAATTGATGAGGATCTCCTTTATTTACAATTCTTTTCCATAATAAAAAGAGCTGCTATATAAATATTTGTGTGCATATAGGTTCTTTTTCTTTAAGACCTAGAAGTGGTACTATTTGATCAAAGCCCTTTTGGCCTAATTCCAAATTGTTCTCCAGAAGGGTTGGACCAGTTTTCTCTTCCACCAGAAGCTCACTAGTGCAGTTATTTTCCCTCATCCTCTGTATCCAGCTAGCATTTGTCATTTCTGATATACCTATCAGATGGTATCTCAGGATTGGTTTAATCTGTCTTTCTCTAATCAACAGTGATTTTAGAGCATTTTTATATGACTATAGTTGGTTTTAATTTCTTTTTTATAATCTTTGACCACTTATCAATTAATTTTTATAAATTTGACTCAGTTCTATACTCAATATATATTTGGAGATGATGAGACCTATATTAGAGAAACCTAGTTTAAAATTTTTATATTACTTCATTGTCTATGGTACCTTTTAGCAAAATGTAATTTCCCTGATTATCCCTTTTAATTAGGTCTATTCAATTTTTGCTTTTTCTTCATCTGAGATCATGTTCACTACCCTGTCTTGTTTATTTCAGCTGAAGTCTATTGGATCTTGCTTTGGCCCTTTATTTTAATAGTGTGTATCTTTGTGTTTCAAGGGTAATCTCTTTTAACAACATATACTGTTGGATTCTGGTTTTTAATTCAGTCTGTGATCTACTTTTATGAGTGAGCTCATTCCATTCACATTCACTGTTATGATTATTGTGTTTCTCTCCATCTCACTTTCTTCTTCTTCTTCTTCTTCTTCTTCTTCTTCTTCTTTCTCTCTCTCCCCACCTTCCCCCTTTCTTGTTCTACATCAAAAGTCATATTTTTGCTTCTAATAATTGTCTCCTTTAATCTTTCCTCTATTTTATCATCTCTACCTCCTTTCTCTTATTCCCTTTCCCTCTTCCTATTGGATAAATTACATTTCAGAATACAACTGAGTATATGTTTTTCCCTTTTTTGAACCAATTCCAATATGAGTGAGGTTCAGGTATTGCCCACCACTCCCCACCCTATTGTTCACATCCATCATAAAAACTCTTCCTTTGCTTGCCTATTTTATGTTTAATTCTTTTTCCCCCAAAACAGTCATATAAGAGCTAGTACTATGCTTTACCAGGTATTCCTAAAAAGGGACAAATGTTTTAACTTGAATCATTTTCACTTTACATAAAATTATTCTACATTTTCCATGTAAATAACATTTTACTCTTCACCTGAACTAGATCTAATTTGAAACCTGCCTTCTTGGCCTTGGATTTCTCTAAGGTTAACAACTTATTCAGTTACACTGAAACAAGAAGTTCACCATTAAATACCTGATTACTAAATATTCTTCCCTCTTTAACATTCATTTGAAAACTTCTCTTTTCTATAATTAGTTACAGTTACATCTTTTTCCCCATTTCAGCTGATTCAAGGATATAAAGGGTTAAGGATTTAAGAATTACTGAGGCATCCAGACTTCCTTAAGGCATAAGCTTCCTTAAGATAATTGAGGTCAGTCTATACAAGAATTCAGTCTTGTAAACCATAGCTTTGTTGGGGGGGGGGGGGGGAGTGGTAAAGGAAGAGAATGGAGAAGATGCCCTGATGAAAAGTTTCTCTTAGAGAAGCCTAATCCCATCTCTGTCTGTTTGCTTTACTAGCATTCAGGAGACCTTCTTCCAAATCTCAAGTGGCCCTTAAAGCCAAACTTCTTTTCTCACCAGAGAATGCTCTAGCTCCTGGTTAGTATGTAAATGAAGGTGCTAATGATTGTTTACAAAGTTCTCCTTGGAAGAGAGTAATGTGAATACAGAAGGTGTGTTCCAGATATATTCTGGAATAAGAGGAAGCTGAAATTTGCATTATTTGTTTGTTTATTTATTAATTAAAGATTTAATTTATTTTGAGTTTTACAATTTTCCCCCTAATCTTGCTTCTCTCCCCTTCCACCCCACCACAGAAGGCAATCTTTTAGTCTTTACATTGTTTCCATGGTGTACATTGATCTCAGTTGAATGTGATGAGAGAAATGATATCTTTAAGAAGGACAAATAAAGTATAAGAGAGAGCAAAATTATATAATAAGATAACTTTTTTCTAAATTAAAAGTAATAGTCTTTGGTCTTTGTTTAAATTCCACAATTCTTTCTCTGGATACAGATGGTATTCTCCATCACAGACAGCCCAAAATTGTCCCTGATTGTTACACTGATGGAATGAGCAAGTCCATCAAGATTGATCATCACCAGGGCAGCTAGGTGGCACAGTGGATAAAGCAACGGCCCTGGAGTCAGGAGTACCTGGGTTCAAATCCAGTCTCAGACACTTAATAATTACCTAGCTGTGTGGCCTTGGGCAAGCTACTTAACCCCATTTGCCTTGCAAAAACCAAAAAAAAAAAAAGAAAAGAAAATTTGACTCAAAAGATTGATCATCACCCCCACACCACCATCAGGGTGTACAATGTTTCTCTGATTCTGCTCATCTTGCCCAGCATCAGTTCATGAAAATCCTTCCATGCTTCCCTAAATTCCCATCTCTCTTGGTTTCTAATAGAACAATCCATGATTTACATATACCACAGTTTGTTAAGCCATTCCCACTAGTAGGATTTTGCAGTCTATGTCTTCCTGTAGCTCTTTCAACTTCTCCTCTAAGATTTTGGATGCTATTTCATTGGGTGTGTACATATTTAGTATTGAAATTACTTTATTATCTATGGTGCCTTTTAGGACAATCTAGAGTCCTTCTTTATCTCTTTTAAAGCTATCTCTTTTTTGCAGCTGCTTTGTCTGAGATAAGGATTGCAACCCTTGCTTTTTTTCACTTCAGCTGAAGCAAATATACTTTGCTCCAACCTTTTATTTTTACTCTATATATGTATTTCTCTGCTTCAAATGAGTTTTCTTGTAAGCAGCATACTGTAGGATTCTGGTTTTTAATCCAGTCTGCTATTTGCTTATGTTTTAAGAGTTCATCCCATTCACATTCAAAGTTATAATTACTAACTCTTTATTACCCTCCATGCTATCTCTCCTCTGTTTGTATTTCCCCTTTTTTCCTTTTATGCATATTCCCTAGTATTTTGTTTCTGAATACCACAACCTTCAGTATTTTTTCCCTCCTATATCAACCCCACTCCCCTTTCTTTCTCCTTTTCCCTTTTCCCCCTTCCTTCATCCCTTCCTTCCATTAGTTCCCCTTTTTCTCCCCTCCCCATCCCCATTCCCCTTTTCTCCTTTTAATATTTGAAAGGTAAGATAAGTTTCTTAACTAAATATGTATAAATTAACTTTAAGCCAAGTCTGATGAGATGAAGATTCAGGTGGTTCTCATCCCCTCCCTTCTTCCCCTCTATTACAATAAGTTTTTTGGAACCTATTCCATTTGCCCCATTCAGTCTCCCTCCATCCTCTCATCTCCTTACTGTTCCCCCTTTTTAAGGAGGTATTGTTTTTAAATCATTCTGAGTCACAGAAAAGTTATGAGTGTCTATCACTTCTGCCTAAGTATATTCTCTCTAATAGAGTTACAATTCTTGAGAGTTATTCGAGTCTTTCTCTAAGGTAGGGATTTAGCTTGTTTCAACTTATTGGATAGCAGTTTTTTTCCTTCACCTTTTTTTTACCCTTTTCATATGTCTCTTGAACCTCCTGTTTGATGTCTAAATTTTCTATTTAGCTCTGGTCTTTTCAATAGGAAATGTTGGAAGTCTCCCAGTTCATTAAATGTCCATCTTTTTCCTGGAAGAGAAGGCTCAGTTTTGCTAGATAATTCTTAGCTGCATTCTAAGCTCCCTTGCTCTTCAGGATATCTCATTCCAGGCCCTTCGATCCCTTAATGGTGATGCAGCCAGGTCCTGTGTAATTCTTACTGTGACTCCTTGGTATTTAAATTTTTCTTTCTGGCTACTTGCAGGATTTTGTCTTTTTTCTGATAGTTCTGGAATTTGGCCACATTTCTTGGTGCTTTCATTTTAGGATCTCTTTCTGGAGGGGATCGATGTATCCTTTCAATAACTATTTTGCCCTCTGGTTCCATGATAGCAGGGAAGTTTTCCATCATTAAATCCTGCAATATTGGGGGTGGCTAGGTGATGCAGCCCTGGAGTCAGGAGTACTTGAGTTCAAATCCAGCCTCAGACATTTAATAATTACCTAGCTGTGTGACCTTGGGCAAGTCACTTAACCTAATGCCTTCCAAAAAAATAATCCTGTAATATTAAATCCAGACTTTTTGTCTCTTCATAATGTTTTTAGGAAGTCCTATAATTCTCAGGTTGTCCCTTCTCAATTGGTTCTTGAGGTCAGAGGTTTTGCTGATGAGGTATTTTATATTTTCTTCTATTTTTTTGATCTTTTGGTTTCGTTTAACAGAATCTTGTTGTCTCTTGAAGTCATTAGTTTCCACTGATTCCATTCTTTTTTTAAGAGAAGAATTTTCTTCATTTACCTTTTGAAACTCCTTTTCCAATCGGTCAATTCTATTTTTGAAGGAGTTCCATTTGCCCAATTGAGGATTTGAGAGAATTATTTTCTTTTTGTATTTTTCCAATTGTATTTTCCAATGTTTTGTTTTCTTGTTGCAAGATGTTAATTTTTTTCTTGCTATGTGTTAATTATCTCTTGAGTTTCTTTTCCCAGCTTTTCCAATTGATTTTTAAACTCCTTCCTGATTTCTTCAAGGAAGTCTTTCTGGGCTGGAGACCAATTCATATTCTCCTCAAAAGTGCTCGATCTCTTTGGGTTAGAATTTGGTCCTTCAAAGTATTTCTCCGTGGGTCCCCCTTTTTGGTGGTTTTTCTTCATTTTTCTAGGATCTTGGGGGAGTGGCTCTCAGAGGTTTCCTTTTAAAGATCCTAGAGGCTTTGTTCACTTGGCTTAGTAATTCCAAAGGCTGGCCAGTAGGGGGTGCTGGTTGCTTTCTCTGGAGTGACTGTAGTCCTCTGCCAATCCTGGAGGGAGGGAGGAGGGGCATCAGGGTCTGAGTTGACCTTGAACAATGGGCTGGAAGCCAATCTCCCTTTCAGCTGAGTGGGCTCCTTAGTCCACATCTGTGCTTGAGGGGATGGGAGGAGGGGTGGCGACTACCGTTTGTTTCTGGAAGAATGCTCCAAAAGTATGGAGTTCATATCCCCTCACCCAACTGGAGGATTTCTGGGATGTAGACCTCATCTCCCCCTGGCCAAAAACTCTCTGGCTAAAGTTGTTTCTCGACCTGCCTCTCACCAAGGTCTCCAGACTAATGCTGGCCCTTTGGCTTCCCCCATTGCTTTCCCTGCACTGATCCTCTGGTCTCCTCTCCTGGTTCTCCCACAGTCCCCTGAGACAGACCTTGTTAATAGGTGTTCTTCTCCTAGCTTCTTTTTTCTGGGTTTTGTTGATTGAGTTTTCTTTCATGTTATTTTTTAAGGGGACACAGGGAACACTTAACACAGTGCCTGTTCTCTGCCATCTTGGCCTTGGGAGAGGCATCCTTCAGAGATGCCTGCCCCTGGGAAGTCAGTGCCTCTCCCCTCCCTTTCCTGTGGATCACCACAGAAGCTTTAGAAGGGAAAGGGGCCTGGACTAAGCCTGAACCCAGTGGGGTGAGAGGGCAGATCCAGACAAATCTCCTTCGGGGCCACACCTCCTCAAGCCCGATGTGCACACCAAATTTGAATAATTTTTTTTTAGTTTTTGCAAGGCAATGGGGTTAAGTAGCTTGCCCAAGGCCACACAGCCAGGTGTCTGAGGCTAGATTTGAACTCAGGTACTCCTGACTCCAGGGCCAGTGCTCTATCCACTGTGCCACCTAGTCACCCCAGATTTGAATAATTTCTTAAGGAAGAAGAATTGTTGGAAAAAAATATGTTGTTGCTATCTCTGACTCAGAGCATATTCTTTTAGGTTTCATCCTTAGTAGCATTTTTTTTAAGGACAGGTATAATTTTTTTGTTAAGTTTTCTTCATTTTAAGCACTTATTTGCAAATATCTATAGTTAATAGAAAATGAGTGAAAAAATTCTTAGGTTCACCTCATAAGATGAGACACTAAGCCAAGCAAGAAATTTGGGTATTTGCTTTTAAAAACTGAAGATCAAGGAAAGCCCCCAAAATCTGTACTTTTCAAGACATTGGTAAGAATGAAAATACTGTTCAAAAACATTCTGACAATATTTGACCATAATCCTAAACTACAGAATTGACATTTTTCAAAGAATATCATCATCATCAGTCACTTCCTTTGAGGAGTATAACCATTCCTACTTGAGGAATAGGGTTTTTTTCTATTGCTCCTTATCAACTAGCTACCTCACCAATTGTGAGCAGGATTCCCCTTGGAATTACTAGGGAATCCTGTTTTTTCTCTACCTTCTCTGTCTCCCATCTATCCTTAAGCCCTTCTTAAGTTGTTCTCTAGTCCTTCTTTTATGCACAAGCCTATAGTAAGCAGGCCATCTAGTTTGGGGGTCTTTTTCCTTATTCTTTTCTTCAGTCTTCTTATAGCTATTCAAAATGCCCCCAAAGAGGGTGGGCATCACCTATTCACCAGGCATAAAGATATATACGTGTAAATGCACATTAGCAGAATAAAATTTGTTGCCAAACTGCTTTTTTGTCTTTCTTAAAATCTCTAAAATACTTAAGACTTAATATTTTTGTTTTTATTTTTGTTTTTCTTGGGGGGGGGGACCCAATTCCAAGACTTAATATTTTTGTTTTTCTTGGTGGGGGGGGAACCCAACTCCCCCACCCCCAAGTGGAGTATAGTTCCTCAATTTACATCATTTTTATGGAAGGGACAAAATTTGTTATCGCACCTACTTTCTTGCCCCTTTGCCAAGACAAATTCTAAGTTTTGTGTTTTTAATTATCAATCTGTAATTTCTCCTCTGGATCTTCTAAGCATTCCCTTAGGCAACTCTGCAGCCACTAGCTGATTGCTAAATAATAATGAATCAATAGTTATAACTGGTTCTTTTCTTTAGAGCCGCAGAAGAGTCAGTCCATAGATACTAAGATATTCATAACTGTCAAGCTTGAAGATAACATTTTCTAATCTTAATTAATATGTAATTTTCTAAGCTTATTTATTATCCTCAGGCATTAGATTTTATGAGGATTTCAGTTATTCCGGGTACAGAATTAAGCTTACTTTCAATGATTTTTTAAACTACAAGTCATTTTACTACTATGCTTCTCCTACCTCACACTCTCCTTAATAAGATTCTATCATTCTTTGATGATGAATTTGCAAAATAGGAAGTTCCTGCTCCAGCTTCAGCAAAGTACTTGATTCAAATCAGGTTAAACTTCCATTCTATCTCATATTCTTTTCTCAAAGCAGTTCATTTCAAAATTGTCATCCTTCCTCAAAAGGGAGAAGATAGACTCACAATTTGAATCTACTTCTTTCATGATTTTTTGTTGACATATTTGTAACAAGATCCTGTTGAACAAATTTCCTTAAAAACACCAGTTATAAAATTTCTGTTTTAAGCTTTAAGTAGTCATTGTAACTGAGAACTTTACAAAATCTCGTACTATCCTTAGAAATTGTGTTGAGTTGTATAAACATATTCACAAATACATGATTTTATTTCTAATCAATATGAATATTCAGAAAAGAATAACCAATTTAATATATAGAACTCCAGCATCGAAAAGGACCTTGGAAATCAGTTATCTCAATAGATGTAAATATCTTCTTTAACATACTGACAGATGGTCATGTAATCTCTACTTGAAAATGTTCTGGTGATAGAAAACTCACTATCTTCCATGGTAACCTGCCCACACCTTCTTAAGGCCTATGAAGGTTAAAGAAGGTGGAAGTGATAATATAAGGAGTACTCCAACTGAGAAGTCCAAGCCCCGTAGATTCAATGGTAGTTTAGGAAACAACAGTAATAGGGGAAAACTTTCCAGTTGTTGATTAGCCCTGGAAGGCAAATAATAGAGCTTAAAACTCATCAAATAAAACAATCAAAACCCTTTCCAACTTTGACATTGTATGAAAAATTAAAGCTATGTGTACTTTATACAATCTCTTACTTTTTCAGTCTAAAACTTGAACCTTGCCTAAAACCAGTCCTATCTTTTACCTTTAATTCGGCAGTTCTACACCTTGGCTTTTTCCAGCTCATTGACTTGTCTACCCATTTCCTAGTCCCGATTTCAGTATGTATTATTAACCTCCATCTATACTGGGAGCTGCTCTCTATCTTTTTTCATGCTCTACTATTGCCTCTCAATCCTCTCAGTCAGGGAGATTTTGTCAGCATTATAGACCAGGATCACTTCTGAACTCAACCCCAGCAAGGGCCAGTATAATTTTCTCACATTATCCCCAATTTTACCATCCCCAGGGATAGGAAACTGAAAACTATGATGAGCACACCATAATAGTATATCAGATCTGCATGAGCTAGGCAACCCTATGGCAGGCAGGATATCACATTGCATGAAGATGTCTCACTGCCAGTCTAGCTAGGTCTCTACTGGGAAACAGAAATGAGCTCTTAAAGTCTAGATTTAACTAGAACTTTTCTTTGACTAGAGTATACCCTGACAACCTTTTTGATAACCCATCTTACATGGCAGGCCACCAATTGGTCATTTCCTACCTGATAAATGATAAGACCCAACAAACTTCCAGAGCTTTTTGCAAAAGCTACAGAGTTCTTTCCATGTCTTGCTTTGTACATGAACTATCCATTCAATGGTTCACTGTTAACAATAATATATCATGGCTTTTACAAAGCTATGTGTGCATTGAACAAGGTTCCCCTCCATTCCTGGACTATAATCCCTTCTCAGCTTTATTTCTGATTGTTATCATTTTTTAAGATTCAACTTTTATTTGTCCCATTTGGAAATGATTCCTACTCCCCCAACTCTCACATGGCAATTTGTTTTATAACTTTTAATGAGTTAAATCATGTAGTATTTCAAGTGGCAGAGTGGATAGTGTTTGACTTGAAGTCAAGAAGACTCAGTTGGCAAGTTGCTTTATTTCTCTTTGCCTCAGTTTCTAATTCTACTATAAATGCTGATAATGGTATATATCTCAGTATTGTTTAATGATGTGATGTTGATTGATGGAGATCCTGTATTATTTTGGTGTTAATTGTTAGGCCATAATTAGCATAAGAAGCAGGAAATTGATACGTACTTTATGTATCACAGTTTACGTATCACATTGAGTATACAAATCAACTGAAAACAGAAAATCATGCACCAACTCTCCTGTCACTTTTATCTTGGTCTTTCGTCTTTCATTTAATTGACAGATCTAATAGGCTTTTCTCAGTCCTTTTGGTTGTTGATCTCCCTTCAATTTTTGACTGTTAATTTATTAGCTGGGGAAGGCTAGAGGAATAGAGGAATCAAGGATAATATCTAGGTTGTGAAATGGGGATTGGGAGGAAGATGTTGCTCTTGACTATAATGGGAAAGTTTGGAAGGGAGGAAGATGAATGGAGAAAGATGAGGCTTTAGTTTTTTTTCTATAGATATTCTGAGAGTATAGCAGGACAAAGGATTTTTAATAGCTTATTTTGTGACAAAAACACATTTTGAATCAGAAGCAGCATTTCCTATGTAGATCAAGAAGGGAATTCTGTATAGCACTCCTACCCAAGCCTCCTGGTTGGATTTCCTAAGATCATACATACTTCCAGAGTCTAGTCCTTGAATCACCACAGCTTTAAGTGTCTGGAATCTAGACAGAGGATGATGTGGATTTCAGAAGCATCTTGATCCCACAATCTAGACACCTAGTGGAGGCTTTCAGGTGTAGTTTAGTCATTTTTAGTTATCACAAATGAACCCAGGTTTGAAAGTTTAAGGATCCAGTTTTTCTATTTAGATAATAGGAATTTCTAGAGTCATGTGCACTTTGGTGAGATAAGAGGATTATTTTATATGGCTTCCAAAGGTGAAGAGACTTAAGGGACTTAAACCATCACAAAGAATATCAAGAGACCTGGACTTTGCATTCCACTGTTCCAGTGAGTTATCAAGATGGAATAAGTTCATTGGGAAGGGAGATATTCTGTAGCTAGTCATATCAAGTGTATTTCTGGAATAGTAAATCCAAGTTCTTAGAATAATACCAAAAGGCTTAAAGTGTCTGTGTGGATCATTTTAGGACTCTTTGGAAAGTGGGACCTACCAGAGAAGGAGAAAAGTTGTATTTTTGTGAGAACTTTGTGTTTTCTGCATTTATTTATGAAGTCTTATGAGCATTTTGCAGTTTTATATCATTTTGGGTGCAAATACTGTCTTATATCTAATAAATACATCAGCTACTCTGAATATTCTTACAGGACCTTTTACCCATGTCAGTTATATTTAGAGATTTCTCCTTAGGGCCTGGGTAGAAACATAATGAGCTATTGATTAGAAGATAAAGGAAAGATCATGTAGAGTAAATGAGGGAAGACATAAGATCTAAGTTTGCTCCAAAATATAATGTCACTAATTGGAGATGACACTGTGAAGATTTTTGAGGCCAGTCCGTCAAGTTTCCTGGTACAATGAAAAAGTACATATTTGTAGTCAGAATAGTTTTGAGCTCAAAACCCAGCCCTGCTTCTGACTGTGTTTGTGCCCTTGGTCAAATTACTTAACCCCTTTGCGTCTTTGTTTCTTCCTCCAAAAGATGAAAGTTTTGGTTTTATACATGCATATGTGTATATATTACATATGTTTGTGAATAATTACATAAGTATATATGACTCCATGCTGGAGGTGAATTTTGAAGAGCATTTTTTAAGAAGGAAAAGGACATGATTCGATGGGAAGAAAGGAAAGGGTGCTTCATCTGGGAAAGATAATATACCTGATGACTAAGGGAAAAAATAGTCAAGTTATGTGATATGGTGAATAAGAATTTTAACTTGAGTAGAATGGAAAAAATAAGATTGAAAAGATAAAAATTTTTCTCCAATGGCATACTAACTGGTATTAAATGGGTAATTTAACGGTGTGAAAAGCTAAAAATTCTGATGAAAATTATTTGCTGTTCTGGTTGGGGCAAAAGGCTTGAGAGATTGTTGTGAAAGTTTTTACCTAGGAGTGGAAATGAAGAACAAATAAGAGATTTGAGACTCTTGAATAGTTGTCTTTCATTATAAAAAAAGATGTGTAATAGTATGAGTAATGATGTCCAAATAAGGAAAGGATTTCCTGAAAGATAAGACTGTTTATTTAGTTTCTGTCACTCAGAAGTACATAAATCAGTAGATTTTATTTTATTCTTAGCAATATGGCAGATAAGCTGAGGACTGTATTAATTCAGTGTCTATTTTTTCTCTTGAAATTATATTATACTTGTTTTCTAGGTTCTTACAGTTATAGATTTAGAGCTAGAAGAGACCTGGGAGAATGTTAGGCTCAACCAAGTCCCTCATTTTGCAATTGTGGTGGCAAAGGCTTTCTTTGAGCTTAGGTGTTCTCATTTTAAATTAAGGACCTTTTCTGCTACACCACGCTTTTATGGATATAAACTCCTTGAAGGCAGATACTTTTTCATTTTTGATTTTGTATCCTTATCACCTTATACTTAATGGCAGTTTAATAAATATTTTTGCTTTGGATTGAATTGAATATTGCAGCCAAAATAACTAGTGTAACCCTGAACTGTGAGAAGAATACATAGTCCAGAACAAGTGAGCTGTTCTCTGCCTTGGGTAGACTACTTTGAGTTTTCTGGCCATTCCCTAGGAATAACACTGAGAAGCCACAGTGAATGCAACTAGAGGAAAACTTACCAGCATGGTAAAGAGCTCCTAGCCTAGACCATGTGAAAAATCTTTGAAGGAATTAAGGTTGTTTAGCCTGGAACAGAGAAGAATTTAAGACATGATACTGTTTCAGACATCTGTGCTATCATATGGATGATAAAGTTATCATATTCCTTCTTTGTCCCAGAGGATAGAACTAAAAACATTGGGTGAAATTTGCAGAGAGGCAGATTTTGGTTTGATGTAAGAAAAAAATTTCCTGTTATACTAAAATTCATTGCCTCAGAATGTGGAGAATACCTTCTTACAGGTACTCTTCAAGTAAAGGGTGATCATTTGTCAGGGAAGCCTCTTTTTCAGGGAAAGGTTAGATTAGCTAACCTCTGAAGTTCTGTGACCAGTTACTCAAGAAAACATTTGTGGACCAGGAAATGGGAACATGGAAAGTAATTTGCTCTAAATTTCATCACATGATTCCCCCACATTTTCAGTGGTCCTTGGAATTAGATAACTAGCTAGCTCAGCACAACCTGGACAGGAGTAGTTAGATATTGTTTTTCTCACTGCCACTGTAAGTATGGGGAAAATGAGCAAAGGTTAAGTGACAGACTGCCTAATACACTGCACTTGAGACTACACTGTACACTCTTATCAGGTATTCCAAAATGTATTCAATGGCATTGAGAAGAAAAGTGTTAATACCACATTCCCTCAATTCTGAACTTTATTTGGACAAAGATGTAACCCCTCTCAAATCAAATCTCTTTTCTGTCAGGATCAGAAGTTCTCCTGGAATTCCTAGAGAAAAAAAAGCTACAAAAATGGTTCCTCTATTCTATTGAGGTGGGCTGAGGAAAGGAAACGGAGCTAAAGCTCCACTGTGATTACTTCTTAGACCTTCAGTACAATGAAGATGTAGAATTAGCCTTTTCATCTCTTGACCTCCTTCCTGCTGGATCAGTTGCATAAGATGATCCTATAAACTGAAATGTATCTACAGAAAGTTTATATCTGTATTTGGATTTGGGAAAACAATGAATAGATGCCTTTTCAGGTTGGGATTGGAATAGAGGACCATGCATTCAACTTGAATGTCCCTGCAAATTTGTAGCTCCTCATGAACTTTAGCTATTTCAAATCTGTTGAATGGGGAGGGAAGAAGGAGTAGTGAAACTGTTTTCTTATGTGCTTTGGTCAAAACCATTCTCCAACATCTGAACCAGAAATACCTGTTTATATAAATTTGAACATTAGTAACTAGAGAATTCCTAAGGAATACAGAAGGTCATGACTGAGAATAGAGAACTGGTATGAATGGAACAGTGAAAGATAAAGGAAGCTTGTGAGTGGAGGTGAATCTTGCTTTGCAAGAATTCTGTGATAATTTTTGGAAATTATGATCTACTACTGCCATTTTTATCAGTTGATTTTCAGTCCTAACAATGCACCTCACAAATCTTTGGCACTCAAGATTCTTTATTGGACTTTTGCCTTTGAAAAGGCTTTTAAGTAATAAAAAGATAGTTTACCATGAGTCTAGGAATGACACATCCAGGTGCACCAAAGTGCTGCTTTGTTAAAGTAGATTCCATAGTAGGAGCTATTCTCTTCAGAGTTGGCCCCCTCTGCCAAAGTATTTCCCAGAGGTAATCTGAAGCCAAAGAACCCACTATCATTTGTTGTGGAAGGAAATGTAGCTAGACATGAAGACAGCATTTACAAGTTGGAGCTGTATGCAGACTCTCTCATCCAATGTATTAAAGATACCTCTCAACTGCATATAATCCCCAAATTTGCTGAGTGTTACACCTTTAGCTTCAGATCACAGATAGAAATATTGAATAGTGCAGGGACTAAGCTTAGAGGCACTTCACTAGAGACTTCCAAGCTATTAAACCACTCTCAGAAAGGAGGTTGATAAAAAGCATAGTTTGTCCCAGATTTCCAGAAGGCAGGACGGAAAAATGAAAGAGTCAAAAGAAGAGGTTAGTCTGGCAAGCCCTCTTCTTGATGAAGCCATAACTCTTTCCTAGATATTAGTTAAAACTATTCTTTTCATAATATATTCTTTAATTTTGAAAGGAATTGAAGTCAAGGTCAGTAACCTATAATTTTCAGAATTGACCTTTTCTCCCTCTATTAAATATTGCCCTTCTCTAACTCTGAGATACTGCTCAACATGTACTATTTGTGCCATCCTATAGGTACAGTATTTGAGCTCATGTTGGTTTGATCAGCCATAGTTGGACACACTGAAACTTATCCCATAACATAGTGATGTTGTTTTGGTCTTCTTCAAAATCAAGGAACAAGAACCAACCAACCTCTCACTTGGGTGTAATTGTGTGTAATTGCCAAATTTGGGGTTTAGGGTGTGTTCCATGAAGACTAATACCTCTTGTATGAGGGCTCTTTTCCACCTTTGATGTCTACCTGAGCCACCTAATTTTCACTTGAAATTTCAAGAAGCTGTAACATACAAATCGACCAACCCTACCCCCACCCCAACCCTGGTAAATCATTTTGGTAGATGGGCTAAATCATGTCAAGGGTAACTGAAGGATCTCAAGCCCATTGGTGAGTTGGGGGGCTCTCTTCCAAAGAATGAAATATTAAACTGGTGACTGGGTATATGAGAACAATTTGTTCTATCAGCTATGAAGGTGGCTGAACTTGGTTGGACGACAGGGTCATCATCAGTTGTCTTTCAACTGGACAATGATGACTTTGGAAGAAAGTGGGGTTTGGGGTGGCTAGGTGGTGCAGTGGATAAAGCACTGGCCCTGGAGTCAGGAGTACCTGGGTTCAAATTCGGTCTCAAACACTTAATCATCACCTAGCTGTGTAGCCTTGGGCAAGCCACTTGACCCCATTTGCCTTGCAAAAACCTAAAAAAAAAAGTGAGGCTGAAATCTTGAAACTCTGCCTCACTTAAATCCAGTTTTTTCATAAATCAAGACATCATCCATTATCATTTGTATCTCAAAGTCCTGTGTCTACAGGAAAGTGACAAAGCAGCAGGTGCAGAAACACTGGGAGCTATAGTCACAATCCTGCACACAGACACCCCTAGGTGTCTGAGCAATCTTTTAAGGATCACACTGTTCACCACCTGGTGTGAGTAAGGGACTAGAAAAAAGTGCCCTAAATAGTGTCTGCTAACCCAACCCTTGCCTGATTACCACAGCAGGGGGATCCTAAACTGTGGTTGAGACACAAAAAATATATAAAAACTTCAGAGAGGATTCTACTTACCACCAGTACATTATTGTAAGAAGAGACAGGATGTGAGAGTGATGAAGGTAATAATGTGTGGTGCAGAAGGCTGGACAAGCTAAATATTCACATTCAACCTAAGTGGTGGTCCCAAGGCAAAAATGGCTTTCAAAAAAATTAATGTCAAAAGATTAGAATGCTTCTCTGAATGGGAACAGTTTGTTGCTATCTTGGAGGGAAAGTTGAGCCCAAACACAATTGGCCACAGTGCAGCAGAAAAGGAGTGGACAGCTTTTAGAGATTGGTGTACAGCATTATCTTTACTCATATGGATCAGAACACTCAAAAACATCAAAATGGTTTGATGAAAAAGATGAGGAAATACAGAAGCTGCTAAATGAAAAATGAGAATTCCACAGGGTTTACCAGCAAAATGGTTGATTCATTTTTAAGAAGGCAGTATTTAATTCCAT
The DNA here is from genome assembly GCF_037893015.1 of Macrotis lagotis. Lineage (NCBI taxonomy): Eukaryota > Metazoa > Chordata > Mammalia > Peramelemorphia > Peramelidae > Macrotis > Macrotis lagotis. The sequence continues at coordinate 764,022,454 of NC_133658.1, forward strand.
CAAAAGTAAAGGACAAGTGAAACTTAGAGATTCGCAGGACTCTTGCTTACTAAGAAAGCAGATGAAATTCACTTTCATGGTTACAGTTAACAAGCCAATTTGCTTTTATGATGCTCTAAAAGCTATTTATAGGTCAAAGGCATTTGGGACATCTCAACTAATCAGTGCTGATGGAGCCATATTGATTAGTGATAGGGACGTGATCCTAGAGAGATGGGCTGAACACTTCCATAGTGTTCTTACTGACAGTCATTAATCAATGCTGAAGCCATTGATCAGTTAACTTGAGTTGAACTCAATCTGTCTAAAGCTCCAACCAAAGAAGAGGCTTTTTAAATGCCATTAGGCTCCTTTCATGTGCCAAAGCACATTCTATTCCAACTGATATTTACAATTGCTCATACAAAAGCTGACTGAAATTTTCCAGCTTATACAGCATGAAGAGGTTATCCCCCAATAATTCAAGCATTCCTCCATCATCCATCTCTATAAAAGTAAAGGGAATAGATTGTCCTGTGACAATCATAGGTGTGTTTCTCTTTTAGTCAATGCTGGCAAGATTCTTACCAGAGTCATCCTCAATAGGCTGATCCTTCACTTGGAAGATGGTCACCTCCCTGAGAGCCAGTGTGGTTTCAGAAAGGGTTGAGGAACAGTTGATATGGTGTTTGCTGCCCAACGACTCTAGGAAAAATTCCAGGAACAGAACGGAAGTCTGTATACAACATTTATAGATCTGACCAAAGCTTTTTTAATACTGTCATTCATGAGGATTTAAGAAAATTGTATCAAAATTTGACTGCCCAGAGAAGGTCATCATAATTGTATATCAGTTTCATTACATCGTGCTTGCCTGGGTTCTGGATAGTGGACAATGCTCTCTAGATTTCTCAGTCACCAATAGAGTAAAAGAAGGATGTGTCCTTGCTCGCATGCTTTTTGGCATGTTGTTTTCAGTCATGCCATCAAACACCTTCACTGAGGATGAATATGACCTCAAGATCAGCCAAGGCACTGCCAGTAAATTATTCAACTTGAAAAGGCTACAAGCCAAGACCAAAGTAGAAGGAGTGTTAGTGCATGATCTTCTGTTTGCAGATGATTGTGCACCCAATGCTACCTCTGAAGCTGAGATGCAACAAAGTATGGATTGATTCTCTGATGATTGTTCTCATTTTGGTCTAACAATTAATACCAAGAAATCAGGTGCCCCATCAGCCAGCACCACACCATGCATATGTGGAACCATTGATTACAGCAAATGGAGAAGTTTTGAGGACTGTGAACAAGTTCACTTACCTTAGCAGTGCCCTCCAAGGAGGTAGATATTGATAATGAGGTTGACACACACACATTGCCAGAGTTAGCTCAGTATTTGGGAGACTTCAAAAGAAAGTGGGGAAGAGAGGAGGCAATTAGACTGATTACCAAACTGAAGATCTACAGAGCCATTGTGCTGACTTCATTGTTTCATACTTGTGAAAACTGGACAGTCTACCAGTACCATGACAGGAAACTGAATGACTTACATTTATATTGTCTTAGGAAAATTCTGAAGATCACCTGACAGGAGAAGATACCAGACACTAAGGACCTTTCTTAGGCTAAACTGCAAAGCATTCAAACATTACTAGAGATTATAACTCCAATGGGCAGGCCATGTTGTTCGAATATGAAACATATGCTTACCAAAGATACCAGGGCAAGTATTCACAGGGGGTCAGAAAAAGCAAGGGATACTCTGAAGATCTCAAGAACTTTGGAATTTATTGTACAGCATGGGAGACACTGATACAGGACCTCATTAGAGAGGGTGCTGTGTGTTATGAGCATGGCAGAATTAACTCAAAGGAAATGTGAGATAGGTAAGTTTATTGTACCCTCTGTGTTCATATGGACTATTTGTGCCCATCAGCCAGATGGCTAGAGCATCCTGAGCTCTTTGTTGGACTGCTAAGCCACAATTGGACACACTGTAACTTGTCTCTAGCATAGTATTGTTTTGGTCTTATTGGATAACAAATGAAAAGAACCAACCAACCCCTTAATTGTGTGTAATTCCAAAATAAAATATTAAACTGCAGGAACTGAGCCTAGAGGCACTCTACTAGAGACTTCCAAGTTAATATTAAACCATTCTTTTGAGTCTAGTTATCTATTATCATCTAATTTACATCTCATTTTCTGTAATGGTCAAACATGAAATTGCATGAGAGACTTTATTATATGCTTTGCTTAATTTTAGGTAAATAATACCAAGATCATTCATATCATTATAATTGTCAAAAAAAAGAGGTCTGGCAAGCCCAGTTCTTGATGAAACCATTCACTAAAAACTAGTTAAAACTATTCTTTTCATAATAAATTCTTTAATTTTTTTTGCAAGGCAAATGGGGTTAAGTGGCTTGCCCAAGACCACACAGCTAGGTAATTATTAAGTATCTGAGACCGGATTTGAACCCAGGTACTCCTGACTCCAAGCCCAGTGCTTTATCCACTATGCCACCTAGCTGCCCCAATATATTCTTTAATTTTGAGGACAAAAGATAGATCCTGAGGGTACTTCATTATAATCTACCTTCCTGTTAACAACATCATCATCATCATCACTGATATTTTAATTTTAATTTAAAATTCTTTAAAATTTACCCATATATATATATGTATATATATATACATATATATATATATATATATATATGCATGTGTGTGTGTGTGTGTATTATCTCATTTAAATCCCACAAGTGCTTTCTTTTTTTAAAAAAGTTTAAGGCAATGGAGTTAAATGACTTGCCTGAGGTCACACAGCTAGGAAATTAAGTGTCTGAGTCTGGATTTGAACTCAGGTCTTCCTGACTCCACCATCTGTGCTCCATAGCTGCCTGACACAAGTACTTTCTAAGGCATTCTTCCTACTCTGACTAAACTTTACTCCTTTTTCAATTTGACTACATTTACTCAACTTAATTACACATTGTCCTGTGTGCAATTCCCTCTCAAATCTCACTCTTTTCTATATCCCCTTTCCCTTGCCAAACTTCAGCTTTGAATTATTCCCAGGATCCACTTCTTCTATTCCTATTGATGCCACTGAATGAATCCAAAAGAAGTCACAACAGTACTAGATATATGACAAATTCATCTTGTCCAACTTCAATTAAGCCCTCACTAAGCAAAGCATCCTTTTAAGTCTTCCCTAATTGATTCTCTAACTCACTCCTTGCAGAAGCCATTTCAAATCTTCCCTCCCTATTTCTTCCTTCAACTTCTCACTATATCTTCTAGTTCCTTCTTTTCTGTCTTCAAACATGTTTGATAAACTTGCTTAAAAATCTTAACTATACACCAATGCACCATTCCCTCCACCTATCATCCTATATCTTTGCTCCGATTATCAACCAAGCACCTATAAGTTTTATATACTTGCTGTCTCAACAAATTCTCCTCATTCTTTTTTACTTCTGACACTATAAATGCACTCTCCAAAGTCCCTAATGAACTCTTAATTATGATATCTGATGCTCCACCACTTCAGTATTCATCTTTCTGTTGTACTTTTTAAACAACTACTGTATTTGACACCCTAATGGATTCTTTCTCCTCTTTGAGTTTTTGTGACACTGTGTTTTACTCAGAGTAATCAAACCCCTTTTTCTCAGTCTCCTTTGCTGAGTAATTATGTCACACTCCCTAACTATGGTAGTTGCACATGGTTTTGTCCTGGATTATCTTTTATGTATATTATTTCTCTTTGTGACCACATAAGCTCCTATTATTTTAATAGTTAGTTCTCTGTTGATACCTCATAGAACTAGTCTCTCCACTGCAGTTCAGTTTTACTTCACCAATTGCTATTGGGAATTTCAAATAGATGTCCTGAAGACAGCTCAAACTCAGTGTATCTGAAAAAAGAATCTAATTTTCTACCAGATCTAACCTTCTTTCAATTTTTTTTATTTCTGTCGAAGGCAGTCTCATTCTTTTGGTGCTCTAGGTTCATAACCTTATCAGCATCCTTAATGCCTCTTTCTGACCTCAACTCACAAATTTAATTAGTTGTGGTATTTTGAAATTTCTGACACTTAGGCATCCCTGACCCCCTTATCTCGACTCACACAGATCACTTCATTTCCGATCTCCATTACATCTTGCCTAAATTATTGCAGATTGATCTCACTCAAGTCTTTGCCTACTCCAGCCTCAATCCACTGCTTGCCAAAGTGATTTTCTTTAGCACACATCTGACCATGTCACTTTCCCAGTCAATTAACACCAGTGGCTTCCTAGTGCCTCTACTATCAATTGTTCTGTTTGGTTTTTTAAGCCCCTCATAATCTGGTCTATAGCTATCTTTCCAGGCTCATTCTCTATTAATTATCTTGACATGTTTTTTAATCTAGCCAGACCAGTTTTCTCTCTTCCCTTCCCACATCTGTACCTCTGCACAGACTATCCCCTCATGCTAGGAATGAAATAATTCCTCATTTCTGCCTCACAAAATTCAGCCAAAGTGTTATCTTCTGCATGAGAATAAATTGCTCATGTTCTTCCACTCTAACCACTTGTATTTAGACTTTTTATATTTTTAAAACATATATATGTGCATGCTACACCCTCTATTAGAAATTCAACCTCCTTGAAAGAAGGAATTGTTTCATTCTTTGTATTCCAAACCCTAGCACAATCCTTGAAACACAGCAGGTGCTTAGGAAATGGTTGTTGATAGATATTATGACTATTATTGCCAATTTACAGATGAGGAAATTGAGGCTCTTAGAAGTGACTTACTCATAGTTACATAGCTAATTGAATCTGGTCATTAAAATAATTTCAAATCCACCTAATCATATAACCATACAGTCCAAATCTTCCCTGGCTTGTCTAAAAGGTTGTTGTAACAGATTTTATATCTGAGGCATTTTCCTCATTATCATTCTTTTAAACCTGAAAGAAAAAGGAAATGAGGTAAATTTGGTATGACCTGTTTTTTTAAATAGTAACTCTTATTAAAAATGCTACCTTCTACATTCCCAGTTTAGTTAAATTTCATTCACCAAATGCATAGTAAGTTATTTCTCATAAGAGACTGCTAGTTTCTTCATTAACAGAAAGACCTTAATTTCCCTTATTTCTAGTTTAGGTCATGAATGCTTCCTGAGAATGGACCAATTGATTTTGATCTAAATGTTATTAATTAAATGAAAAGTTCAGAGATCTGTTTTTTAAGAACCTCTTCTGCATTAAGTTAATATGGTAGCCCTCAATTTCATCATCTTTAAAATGGAGGTATTGGCCTACAAGATCTTTAAAGTATTTTGTAGCCATAAAGTTCCATGACATTTATGACTCAGGACTTAGAGTTTTAGTGATACAGAATTCTATAAACTTTGGTTCTTATGGAACAAAAATGCTTAACATTAGTTCATTTTTAAAAGGCTAGCTTATGAAATATAAAATTGTTTTAATGCATTCCATGAAATCATGAAATCTTAATATTACCATTAAATCATTTTGATTTTCTATTTAGACCATGGAAGCAGGACTTTCAGAGGTAAAAAATGAATTACAGTCACGTGATGATCTCTTGAGAGTTATAGAAATGGAACGACTACAGTTACATAGAGAATTATTAAAAATAGGAGAGTACCAAAATTTTCAAGACAATCAAAAAAGGTATGTTCTTTAAATTCAATATTGAATTTTAGAGGGAATGTTAAACTCATTATTTACATGTTTCTTTAGGATTTATCTGTTACAAGAATTAAAAAGTGTATCTGCTAATTTATATGCTTATAGACAATACCATATTGTTAGATTTTTAAGAGTATTTTTCCAATTACATGTCAAGACAATTTTTAACATTCATTGTTTAATATTTTATGTTTTAAATTTTTTCTTCCTCTCTTACTTTCCCTCCTCTCTTCCAAAAATGGTAGACAATTTGATATAGGTTATACATGAGCTATTATGTTAAAAAATATTTTTATAATAGGCATAGTTGTGAAGTAAGAAGCGAAGCAGAATGGGGGGAAAAGCCTTGAAAAAGAATAAAATAAATGAGGGTAAAACTATGCTTTGATCTGCATTAAGAGTTCATCTGATGTGAATTCTCTCTCATCACACTCAATTTAGATCAATGTACAACATGGGAACAAAATAAAGACTGATAGATTGCTTTCCATGGGGGTGGGGTGGGGGGAGGGAAGTAAGATTGGGAGAAAAACTGTAAAACTCAAAACTCAAATAAAAAAAATAAAAAAAGTTCATCTGATCTTTATCTGTATATGTATAGCATTTTCCTTTGTGAATCCTTTGTACTTATCTTGGATCTTTATGTTGATGAGAAGAGTCATTCATTTGGATAGACATCACACAATGTTGCTGATACTCTGTACAGTATTTTCCTGGTTCTGCTCATTGCACTTTCTATCAGTTTATACAAGTCTTTCCAGGTTTTTCTGAAATCTTGTTCATCATTTTTTATTGAACAACATTATTCCATTATATTCATATGCCACAGCTTGTTCAGCCATTCCCCAATTGATGGGTATATCCTCAATTTCCAATATTTTGTCACCACAAAAAGGCTACTATAAATATTTTTTGCACATGTGGGTCTTTCCCTTTTTTATAGTCTCTTTAGGTTACAGACCTAGTAGAGGTATTGCTTGATTAAAAGGTATGCACAGTTTGGTTGCTCTTTAGGCCTAGTTCCAAAATGCTCTCCAAAATGGTTGGATCAATTCATAATTCCACCAACAATGCTTTAGTGCTCCAATTTTCCCACATCTTCCCCATTTATCATTTTCCTTTTTTTGTAACAGCAGCCAATTCTATAGGTATAAGATAGTACCTCAGAGTTGTTTTAATTTGCATTTCTCTGATCGAAAGTGAATTTTTTTCAAATTGAAATTCTTCAAAGAACTTATTTGATTTATTCATCTGATAAATGCTTGTTCATATCCTTTAACCATTTATCAATTGGGGAATGGCTTGTATTCTTATAAATTTGACTCAATGCTCTATATATTTGAAAAATAAGGCCTTTATCAGAGACACTTGCTATAAAGATTGTTTCCCAACTTTCTGGGAACAATTTCCTTCTAATCTTGGTTGCATTGCTTTAATTTGTGCAACATCTTACTAATTTAATATAATGAAAATTATTTTACATTTTGTAATACTCTTTATCTTTTACTGGTCATGATTCTGGAGATTTCTCAACTTCTCTTCTAAGAATTTGGATGCTACCCTTTGATCCAGAAATACCACTTCTAGCTCTGTATCCCAAAGAGATCATAAAAAGTTATGTTTTGTAGTGGCAAAGAATTCCCATCAATTAGGGAATGGTTAAACAAATTGTAGTATATGAATGCTATGATGTACTATTGTTCTGTAAGAAATCATGAACAGAGGGGCAGCTAGGTGGCATAGTGGATAAAGCACTGGCCTTGGAGTCAGGAGTACCTGGGTTCAAATCTGGTCTCAGACACTTAATAATTACCTAGCTGTGTGGCCTTGGGCAAGCCACTTAACCCTATTTGCCTTTCAAGAACCTAAAAAAATTAATAAGAAATCATGAACAGCATGACATTAAAAAAACCTGGAAAAACTTGCATTAATTGATGCTGAGTGAAGTGAGTAGAATCAGGAGAATATGGTACACATTAGCAGCAACATTGTAAGATGATCAACTATGTTGGATTCAGCTCCTCTTAGTTCAATGATTAAAGACAATCCTGTGAGACCTGGTATGGAAAATGCCACCCACCTCCAGAGAACAATCTATGGAGCCTGAATACTATGTTCACTTTTTAAATTTTATTTTATGTTTTTTCTTTTTCTCATTGGTGTCCCCCCCACTTAGTTCTAATTCCTCTTTCACAATATGACTAATTTGTAAATATGTTATGAACAATTGTGCAGGAGCAGCTAAGGTTGGCACAATGGATAGAGCACCAGCCCTGGAGTCAGGACAACCTGAGTTCAAATCCAGCCTCAGACACTTAATAATTGCCTAGTTGGGCAAGTCACTTAACCCCATTGCCTTAAATAAATAAAATTTTTTAAAAAACAATTGTACATGTAAAACCTATATCAGATTGTTTGCTGCCATGGGGAGGGGAAAGGGAAGGGAAAGGGAGGGTAGCAGAAAAATGTGAAACTTAAAAGCTTGCAAAAGGATGAATGCTGAAGACGTTTGCATGTAATTGGAAAAAAATTAAATAAAATTAAAAAAACTAATTTGGATGTTATACCATTTGTGTATATGTGTATTGATATTGCTTCATTGTTTACAGAACCTTTTAGCAAGATATAATTTTCTTTCTTCTCTATTTTAATTAATCTATTTTTGCTTTTGCTTTGTCCGAGATCGGGATTTGTTGGCCCTGTTTTTTTTTAATTCTGTTGAAGCATAATTGATTCTGCTCCACTCCTTTATTTTTATTCTTTATCTGTGTGTCTCTGCTTCAGATATGTTTCTAGTAAACAATATGTTGTAGGATTTTGGTTTTTGATTCTATCTGCTTCCAAAGTGTTATGGGAGAGATCATCCCATTCACATTTCCAGTTATGACTCCTAACTGCATTTTTCCCTCTATCCTATTTTTCTTCCTATTTGTTCTCTTTCTCCTTTCACCCTTTCCTTCCTCAACAGTGTTTTGCTTTTCTCTACCATGTCCCCTTATCTACCCTCTCTTCTCTAAGTCCTCCCTCTTTTGCTTTCTCTCCTATTTTCCTGTTGGTTAAGAGAAATTTCTATATTCAACTGATTGTATGTCAATACTGATGGGAGTAAGGTTCAAGAAATGCCCATTGTCTATCTTTCCTTCCACTACAATGTTTTTTGAGCCTTTCCATGTGAAATAATTTACCCTAATCTACCTCTTCCTCCTGTACCCACTGCACTGCTCTTTTTCATCCCTTAATAATTTTTATATCATTCCCTTCAATTCATCTTATTCTTGTACCCTCTGTCTATGTATATTCCCTTTAGTTGTACTATCAGTAGTATAATTTTTAAGAATTAGAATTATCATCATCCCATAGAACAATGTAAACAATTCAATTCCTAGACCCAGAGCAAATTGGAAACTGAATAACCTCATCTTAAAAAATGAGTGGACCAAAAAACAAATTATAGGAAGAATTAACCATTTTATCCTAGATAATGATAATAATGAAACAACATACCAAAACCTATGGGATTCATTCAAAGCAACTCTCAGGGGATATATTATAGCTCTAAATGCTTACATGAATAAATTGGAGAAAGAGGAAATCAATGAACTAAACATGCAACTAAAAAAACTAGAGAAAGAACAAATCAAAAATCCCCAATAAAATACCAAATTAGAAATTTTAAAAATCAAAGGAGAAATTAATAAAATTGAAAGTAAAAAAACTATTGAATTAATAAATAAAACCAAAAGTTGGTATTATGAAAAAAAACAATAAAATTGATAAACCTCTGGTCAATTTGATTAAAAAAAAGAAACAAGAAAACCAAATTGCTAGTATTACAAATGAAAAAGGTGAACTCACCACCAATGAGGAGGAAATTAAAGTAATAATTCAAAATTATTTTGCCCAACTTTATGCCAATAAATTTGATAATCTAAGTGAAATGGATGAATATTTACAAAAATATAAGTTGCCCAGGTTAAATGAAGAAGAGATTAAATACCTGAACAACCCTATCTCAGAAAAAGAAATTCAACAAACCATTAGTGAACTCCCTAAAAAAAAATCTCCAGGGCCTGATGGATCCACAAGTGAATTCTACCAAACATTTAAGAAACAATTGGTTCCAATCTTATATAAACTCTTTGGAAAAATAGGGAAAGATGGAACTCTGCCTGACTCTTTCTATGAAACCAATATGGTGCTATTACCTAAACCAGGAAGAGTTAAAGCAGAGGAAGAAAATAATAGACCTATTTACCTGATGAATACAGATGCAAAAATCTTAAATAAAATATTAGCAAAACGATTACAACAAGTCATCACTAGGATAATACATTATGATCAAGTAGCATTTATTCCAGGAATGCAGGGTTGGTTCAATATTAGGAAAACTGTTAGTATACTCAATTATATCAATAACAAACCTATCAGAAACCATATGATCATATCAATAGATGCTGAAAAAGCTTTTGACAAAATACAGCATCCATTCCTATTAAAAAACACTAGAGAGTGTAGGAATAAATGGATTGTTCCTTAAAATAATTAGCAGTATCTATCTGAAACCATCAACAAGTATTATACTCAATGGGGAGAGGCTAGAGGCATTCCCAATAAGATCAGGGGTTAAACAAGGGTGCCCATTATCACCACTACTATTCAATATTGTATTAGAAATGCTAGCATCAGCAGAGAAGAAAAACAAATTAAAGGAATTAGAATTGGGAAGGAAGAGACAAAACTCTCACTATTCACAGATGACATGATGGTCTACCTAGAGAATCCCAAGAAATCATCTAAAAAACTACTGGAAACAATTAGCAATTTTAGCAAAGTTGCAGTTTATAAAATAAACCCCCATAAATCCTCAACTTTCCTATATATGACTAGCAAGAAACAGCAGGAAGAGCTAGAAAGAGAAATTCCATTCAAAGTAACCTCAGACAGTATAAAATACTTGGAAGTCTATTTGCCAAGACAGACTCAGAATCTTTTTGAAAACAATTATAAAACACTTCTCACACAAATTAAATCAGATTTAAATAACTGGGCAAATATCAACTGCTCATGGATAGGTAGAGCTAATATAATAAAAATGACAATTCTACCAAAACTAAACTATCTGTTTAGTGCCCTACCGATCAAAATTCCAAAAAATTACTTTAATGAGCTAGAAAAAATTGTAAGTAAATTCATATGGAGAAATAAAAAGTCAAGAATTGCCAGGAGCTTAATGAAAAAAAATGCAAACGAAGGTGGCTTAGCACTACCCGATCTAAAATTATATTATAAAGCATCAGTCATCAAAACTGTTTGGTATTGGCTAAGAAATAGAGTGGTGGACCAGTGGAATAGACTAGGTGTAAAAGCAGGAGATGATTATAGTAATCTGCTGTTTGATAAACCCAAAGAGTCAGGCCACCAGGATAAAAACTCCCTCTTTGATAAAAACTACTGGGATAATTGGAAGTTAGTATGGAAGAAACTTAGATTAGACCAATACCTCACACCCTTTACCAAGATAAGATCCAAATGGTTACAGGACATAGACATAAAAAACAATACTATAAGCAAATTAGAAGATCAAGAACTAGTATACCTGTCAGATCTATGGAAAGGGGAACAGTTTATGACTAAGGAAGTGTTGGAGAACATCACTAAAAATCAATTAGATGATTTCGATTACATTAAATTAAAAAGGTTTTGCACAGATAAAACCAATGTAATCAAGATCAAAAGAAAAGTAGTAAATCGGGAAACAATCTTTACAACTAATGATTCTGACAAAGGACTCATTTCTAAAATATACAGAGAACTGAGTCATATTTTTAAAACAAAAAGCCATTCCCCAATTGACAAATGGTCAAAGGATATGCAAAGGCAATTTACAGATGAGGAGATCAAAGCAATCCATAGCCATATGAAAAAATGCTCTAAATCATTATTAGAGAAATGCAAATTAAAGCTTCGATGAGGTACCACCTCACACCTCTCAGATTGGCCAGTATGACCAGGAAGGATAATGATCATTGTTGGAAGGGATGTGGGAAATCTGGGACACTATTACACTCTTGGTGGAGCTGTGAACTCATCCAGCCCTTCTGGAGAGCTATTTGGAACTATGCCCAAAGGGCAACAAAAATGTGCATACCCTTTGACCCAGCAATACCACTACTGGGTCTATACCCTGAAGAGATGAGGAAAAAGGGTAAAAACATTACTTGTGCAAAAATATTTATAGCAGCCCTGTTTGTAGTGGCAAAGAATTGGAAATCCAGTAAATGTCCTTCAATTGGGGAATGGTTTAGCAAACTGTGGTATATGTATGTCATGGAACACTATTGTTCTATTAGAAACCAGGAGGGATGGGATTTCAGGGAAACCTGGAGGGATTTGCATGAACTGATGCTGAGTGAGATGAGCAGAACCAGAAAAACACTGTACACCCTAACAGCAACATGGTAGTGATGTTCAACCTTGAAGGACTTGCTCATTCCATCAGCACAACAATTGGGAACAATTTTTGGCTGTCTGCAAAAGAGAGTACCATCTGTATCCAGATAAGTTGCTGTGGACTTTGAACAAAGTACAAGGACTATTCCCTTTAATTCGGGAAAAAAAAAACCCAGATGTCTTATGGTTTGATCTGGTTACCTCTGAGAATTCTGTTCTCTTTAAGGATATGCTTTCTCATCACACCCAATTTGGATTGAGGTACAACATGGAAACAAAGTAAAGACTGACGGAATGCTATCTGTGGGGTGGGGGTGGGGGGAGGATAAAAATTTAAAAAAAAACAATTCAATTCCATTGAATCCCTTATGTTTTTTTCTCCTTTTCCCTTTTTTAGACCTCTCTTGAGTCTTAATATTGGAGAAAAAAATTTTTTTCAGCTCTAGTCTTCTCTTTTTGAAAGCTTAAAATCCTCTATTTAAAAAAAATCCATTTCCCCCCTTGAAGTATTTTGCTTAATTTCACTGGGTAGATGATTCTTTGTTGTATTTCTAGTTCATTTGCCTTCCAGAATATCATATTCTATGACTATCTATCCTTTAATTTTGCAGTTGCTAAATTCTGTATAATCCTGTATAGTTCCCTGATATTTAATTGTTTCTTTCCTAACCACTTGCAGTATTTTTTTCCCTTGACATGACAGCTCTGAAATTTGACTATAATGTTCCTTGGTATTTTCATTTTGGTATCTCTTTCAGGAGATGATGGTGTATTTTTTCAGTATCTAGTTTACTCTCTGGCTCCAGGATATCAGGGCAGTTTTCCTTGATAATTTTTTTTTGAAAGTTGCATTCATGTCCTACTTTTGATTATGATTTTCAAATAGTTCAGTGACTTTGATATTGTCTCTTCTGGATCTATTTTCCAGATCAGTTGTTTTTCCAATAAGGTATTTTACATTTTCTATTTTTTCATTCTTTTGATTGTGTTTGATTGATTCTTGATATGTCTCATTGAGTCATTACTTTTGACTTTCCAAATTCTAACTTTTAATATGCTGTTTTCTTCAATTAATTCTTCAGTTAACTTTTGTACTTCCTTTTTTCATTTGGCCAGTTTTACTTTTTAAGCAGTTGTTTTCTTTTACCAAGCTGTTGATTTTTTTTTCATAATTTTCTTGCTTCACCCTCACTTCCTAGTCCAATGTTTCTTCTACTTCTCTTAAATAACTTTTAAGCTCCTTTTTGAGCTCTTCCATGAGTTCTTTTGAGATGATTTCCAATTTTCCTTTAGGGTTTATCCCATAGGTGTTTTGACATTGCTGTCCTCTTCTGAATTTATGTCTTGATCTTCCCTGTTATGAAAATAAATTTCTATGGTCAGATTCTTTTTTTTTGTGGTATTGTTGTTTTTGCTCATCTTCTTTTGACCTTGTAAATCTGAACTCTGCTCCTGGAGTAGTAGATCATCGGGAAAGCTCTATCTCACTCACATAAGAGGGGAATGCAGTCCAGGACAGGAAGGAGTCCAACAAGCCTACAAAGCAAGACCTGCCTCAGCATACCAGAGAGAGCTCCTGAAGCTTCTTATGCTAGGGGCTGCAAGTCCTACCTATTACTTGGTCTTATCCTGATGTTGCCCTGACACCTACTCAGGACCCCTTGTGTCTGGAACCACACTGAGGCAGAGGGATAGATGGAGAGTATGGTTGGCACTACCAGAGGACAAAGGGATCTGGCAGCTTACTTGGTGCCAAGCTGGGGTCCTAGTGCTTGTGTCTGGCATGTGATGAGTATGGTGGACTGTTTTTGCATTTCTTCAGGGCTACACTGAAGCATGTGGTGGATCTCAGAGCTGGAGTCTGCTCATTCCCCAGTTATGCTGAAGCATATGTGGGCAGGGGAGGGTCTGGGGTTGGCATTGAAGTGGGGCTCAGAATCTCCCTCTAGTTTGCTGAGATGGAGCTTACTGCAGGCTTGCTGGAATACTTCCTGTCCTGGACTACATTCCCCTTTAATCTGATTGAGATAGCCTTTCTTGCTGATCTTCCAAGTTTCTTAGACTAAAAGATTGTTTCACACCATCTTTTTGTTGGTTCTGCTACTCTAGGATTTGTTTGGGGCACTATTTTATAGTTGATGGAAGTAAATATAGGAGAACAGCAGCAATATACTGCTTATTCTGCCATCTTGGCTCCTAGATATCTATATTGTTGGATTTTTTAAAAATATATATAATTTAACGGTAGTTGTTTAACAGTCTTTATTTGAAAAACATTGAATTTAACCACTAGAGAATAGAATAATTAGGGCATACACCTTTCATATGTAATCAGAAGTTATCTCAAAGTCTTTTTCCTTTGGGATTTTGTAGAAATTGAATATAGATTTTTGATTCTGTATGCAAGTTGATTAAAAAGTAGTGATTTTAAAAAGATTTTATTCCTGCTTCCCTATAATTAACAGTTTTCTTTTCAAAAATGCTATTTTGATGTTAACTTCCATACTCATTACCTTGCTATGTTACCGAAAGCTCGTTATGACAGATTTCTTTTCATATTTAGAATCACTCAATTATGTGGGTATACCAGATAACCAAAAAGGAATTTGGGCTCTACAGATCATAAAATGTTTATAGTTGTGAATAAGTAAGCAATTTAACTAATTAGATTTAAATATTTCTCTAATATGTTGAATCTCATTAGTGCCTTTTCTCAGATGGTAAGAGTTAACCCTGTATCAAAGCTGAGAATCTAATAGTTACATAGAGAAGTGATAGTTTTGCTGAAATTTCAACATTAAATTATAGAGGTAGTAATTATAATATACATACCATGAGAAGGAGAATAAAAGTCAACCTTACTTATGACTTTGGCTCCTTGGACAAACCCTGAGCCATCCTCAATGGTAAATGGCAAGATATAGGACCTGCAATAACAATCTACCAATATAAAAGAAACAATATTTAGTCTTTGCAACAAGTTATATAATAGTAGTTTATTTATCAAGCAATCAACATTTACTTAATGTCCTATATAGAGAACATGGTCCATCCAGTTCAGTATTATCTCTAACCATGTAATCAGATACATTTTTAAAGAGGAGTATGACATTGATTTCAAAATGTTAATGATATACCTTAAGTATTGCTAATTTCCCTTCAAAGGTTCATTTTAGATTTACCATTCGTGAAAGGATTTGAGAACATATTTGTATTTTCAGTCTATAAAAACTCTTGAGATTATTTGCTTTTACATATTTAAGGTGAACTTTATATAAAATAGTATGTTTTTCATTTAAATGTGTTTTGCAGCCCCTCTCTCCCACCGTGAGAGAAGTGTGCCATTTTGTTAAGATATCTTAACAAAAACCATTTTAATCACTCTGGACTAAGTATTCTTGAGCCATAACAATTTGGGGGCTCCTCGAGTTACTAATGTAAACTTTTCCCAGTATTTTCCAGGAAGACCACAAGAAATAATGCATGCAAATGGCTTGATTTCAAGACCACTTTCTTGGTGCTCTTTGCTGGGGAAATATCTCAAAGATTCCTGGGAAGATTGGCCCGGGTTTGGAACCAAGAGTGATTAAAATGTTCTGGAAGTAGAACTGTACATAGTAAAGGGGAGATTTCCAGGGTGGCAAAGATAACCAGAACTACCCTGGACTGGCTGAGAAGTCCTCCATGTGGGAGAGCTATCCTAAAGGAGAGACCAGAGGATGTAAGGATGCCCTAGGAGGGGATTTGGGTTCCCTCTCCAGGAATTTCCCCAAAATCTTTAAGGGGGAAGGTTGCCTCCAGGTTTGGGGGGGCAAGGGAGCCATGTGGCTGCTAGCTGGAAGCCAAGGAAGCCAGAAGGAAGGAAGGCTATTAGATCCAGTGCTGTGTGAGTGAATTTGAATATTCTCATGGGAGTGTATGTGTTTGTTTTATGTCCTGTCTTGTATGTATGTGTCTGTTTTAGGCATTTCTGGGTCTGAGGACCCAGCTTAAGTTTTAAAAGAGGGATAGCTGGGAGTTGGGCCCAGGAGTTTCAGAAGGTAGGGGAGAAGGAAGTATGTGCAGTGGCCCCCATGTGGAAATCAGCCCTTCCCTTACTGAGCCAGTGATAGTTGTGCTAGGTGTGCAGAGTTAAGGGAAGGAAGGGGGATTCCTAAAGAGAAAATTAGCTGTGGTTTGGGGAGAGTTTAGAAGAGTTTTAGAGAAGAAAGAACCTTTAAGGGGAAGATTGAGAAGTTATAGGAGGGAAGATTTTCTTATACTTATGAGTGTCTGGGAAAGATCCCATGCTTTCTGGGATGGGGGAAGGGGGTGGTGGGTTGGACACATGGTGGTCTAGATCCCATCCACCATCTTGTTAAAACTTGAACCCTAGAATGAGTCTACCTAAGTGCCCTACTCATGGAGGGAGGGGGAGGATAGACAGAAGAGCTCAAGAGCTTAAGCCTTAAAGGGAAAGAGACCCCTCTACAGGTGGGATATATGATTGGGAAAGAAAAAAATATATAGGATCCGGGGATTAAGAGACTCCTTTATTAAAAGGAAATCGGGTTTAATGAATATCTGCTGGCCATGTGGCCTGAGTGATGATTCTCATTGTTTTTAAAGTTTCTGAACTAGTTTTAGGAAGGGTTTTAAAATAGGGATACTAGTGTTGTAACATTCTGAAAAAATGTGTACAGAATGGGAGGAATTAAATAACCTAGATTGTTAAATTAGTTTGAGATTAAACCATTTTAACATGAAAATAAATAAATAAATAGATAGATAAATAAATGAATGAATGAATGAATGAATGTGCTTTGAATATTGTCTGGTATGTAGCAAGTATTTAATAAATGCTTGTTGATTGATCAGTAGTCAGAAATCAGAGTTTCAATTTTTTGATCTATTTATGTGACCTTCAGCAAGTCACTTAGTCTTTTACGAACCTGTTTTCTTTCTTTTCTTTTAAAATATATCTTTTTGTTAAATATTTCTCAGTTAAAACATTTTAACATTCATTTTTTAAAAATTTTGAGTTTCATAGATGTATGACCTTGGATAAGGCATTTAACCCCACTGCCTTTCAAAAAAAAGAAAAAAAAAAAAATGAGTTCCAAATTCTTTCCCTCCTTACTGCCCCTCCCCCACTCTTTGAGAAGACAAACTATATTAATTATACATGTAAATTTATGAAAAACTTATTAGCCTTGTTGCAAAAGAAAATACACCAAAAAACCCAGAAAAATAAAGTGAAAAAGGAATGTTTCCATTTGTACTCACAGTTCATAATTTTTCTCTTTCTGAAGATGGATAGCATTCTTCATCATGGATCCTTTGAAATTTTCTTGGATCATTGTCTTGAACAGACTAGCTAAGTCTTTCACATCTGATCATTGTTAAAATATTCCTATTACTATGTACAATGTTTTCAAATGTCTGCTCACTTCATATTGTATAAGTTTTACTGAAATCATCCTGCTCATCATTTTTTATAACAGAATAGAATTCCATTACAATCATTTACCACAATTTATTCAGCCATTCCCCAAATGATGAGCATTCCCTCAATTTCCAATCTTTTCTACCATAGAAAGAGTTTCTATAAATATTTTTTTGTATATATATATATATATATATATATATATATATATATATATATATACAGGTCCTTTCCCCTTTCCTTTGATTTCTTTGGGATACAGACTTAGTGGTATTGCTGGGTCAAAGTGTATGCAGGTTTAAAACCTTTGGGGCATAGTTTTCAAATTGCTCTCCAGAATGGCTGGACCAGCTCTCAACTCCACTAAAAATGCATTAGTATCTCTATTTTCCCACATCTCCTCCAACATTTATCATTTAACATTTCTATCAATGACAATTTGATAAGTGTCAGGCAATATCTCAGAATTGTTTTAATTAGTATTTCTCAGGCAGCTAGGTGGTGTAGTGGATAAAGCACCAGCCTTGGAGTCAGGAGTACCTGGGTTCAAATCCAGTCTCAGACACTTAATAATTACCTAGCTGTGTGGCCTTGGGCAAGCCACTTAACCCCATTTGCCTTGCAAAAAAAACCTAAAAAAAAATTAGTATTTCTCTAATCTGTAATGATTTTAGGACTTTTTTTCCTTGTGACTATTGATAGCTTTAATTTCTTCTGAAAGCAACCTATTCATATCATTTAACCATTTATTAGTTGGTAAATGGTTCTTATTTTAATAAATTTGACTCAATTACCTACATATTTGAGAAGTGAGGTCTTTATCATGGAAACTTGTAATGTTTTTCCCTCAGTTTACTGCTTTCTTACTGATTTTGACTGCATTTTCTTTGTAAAAAATCTTTATTTCATGTACTATCATTTGTTTTACTTTATATGGTCCTCTTTTTTCCTTGTTTGATCATAAACTCTTCTCTGTAAATCTGACAGGTAAATTTTTCCATGCTCACTTAATTTACTTATGATATCACCCTCTATCTCTAAAGCATTTGTCCATTTTGACCTTGTCTTGGAGATGATGGTCTTTACCTAGTAGCTTCCATACTATTTTCCAATTGTCCCAGCAGTTTTTGTCAAATGATGAGTCAAAACCCCCAAAAGTTTTGATCTATGGTTTATCAAATGCTAGATTATTTAGATAATTTACTACTGTGTATTATGTACCTAATCTATTCCACTGAACTTTCATCCTGATGATTTTATAGTTCACTTGTTTCAGTTGTGTCCAGTACTTTGTGATCCTACAGTACTTTGTAATCCTATTTGGGGTTTTCTTGGCAAATGGTACTAGAGTAGTATGCTATTTCCTTCTCCAACTCACTTTATAAATGAGGAAACTAAGGCAAATAGGGTTAAGTGACTTGCCCCAGGTTAGATTTGAACTCAGGAAGATGAGTCTTCCTGACTCCAGCACTCTTATCTCCTGTGGCACTTTGGCCCCAAGTCACTCAATCCTGTTTGCCTCACAGTTTCCTCATCTGTAAAATGAGCTGGAGAAGGAGATGGAAAACTACTCCAATATCTTTGCCAAGAAAGCCCCCCTGAGGGGCGGCTAGGTGGCACAGTGGATAGAACACTGGCCCTGGAGTCAGGAGTACCTGAGTTCAAACCTGACCTCAGACACTTAATAAATTACCTAGCTGTGTGGCCTTGGGCAAGCCACTTAACCCCATTGCCTTGCAAAAAAAAAAAAGTCCCCTGATGTCACAAAGATCACAACTGGACAGCAACATTTGATGATAACCACTTTGTAATCTAGTTTGAAATCTGGTATTGCTCAGCTGGGCTTCAGTGTTCACCAACTGAAGGGCTTGAATTAGATGCTTTCTAAGGTCTCAGAACTCTATGATCCTAGTCTAACACCTTCCCTTCACTCATCCCAATCAACAATCTACTTAAGAATAAGTGAAATGCCTTATTTACTGTAAATCTTGATTAAGTTCATAAAAGTACTGCATATATCTTTTAAAATGTACTGTTGAATGACATCTGAAAGTTCTAGAACTTGAATTCCTATCATGTAATGTTTCCAAAGAACTACTGAATTTATTCTACCACATACAGTTACTAAATAGTCTTTAAATGCTTCAACAAATTGTGACCTCTCTGGTGTGGGCAGTTGTGAAGCAATAGAATAGTAACAGCTTATCAAGTTGTTTCACTTTTATTCACTGTTTTATTTTAATTTGAAGGCTTGAGCCATCCTATTCACATATCCTCAAAGAACCAGAAAGAAAAAAGAAAGAGCTATTCTCCTTGACACCCGACCAGACAAATCAAGAAAAGGAATTGAATAAGGTATGAAAAATAATTAGCTGAATTTTCAAAAGTATGTTGTCACCTATATCCCTCAGGTTGAAAGAGAAGAAACTCATTTTTACTCCTTCCTTTATTTTTTTAATATTTCCCCAGATTGTACCCTATGAAATGTCTGGTTCAGACATTTCTTTGTGGGTTTCTTTTGTATGAGCAGAAAAGTAATGGCCCATCTTTAGTGACCCATCTCTCAGCTTTTGAGAGAACACCAGAGCCTGCATAACCCTCAGGATGTGGACATAAACCATTCACCCATGAGATGCACTTCCATTCTCTGTTAGCCTTTGGTAACGATTCACATTCTCTCCAGCCTCATGGTACTTGTTCCCTGCCCAACCTCCTGCTCTCAGTTCCTCACCCAGAGCCCTGGCTCTACTTCCCTCCACACCTCTGCCCCACCTCCTAGTTAAAAGCCTTTCCCAATCCTCTCAGTGGCCAAGACCCTTCCTCCCTGACTACCTTATATTTATTAGATTTATGTTGCTTTTGTAACAGATTTGCACCAGTGCAACTTGTGTCACCACTATGCCCTCCCTCTAAACTCAGAATGCTTCGGACGGAGCTCTTCTCCTGAAGAGGAGGGATTGACTCCTTCGTACACATATTCCCAGTGCCCGTCACAGTGCATGGCACTTAGCAGTTTCTGATGAAAGAGTAATCAATTGATTGATAAAACAGAGATGAACTTTTATCCATGGGTTTACAAAAACCTAATTTCTGACCTTTGATAAGGCATGATATGACATGTTTTATGATTTCAACTGGCATTGTTAAAAAAATTAATTTTAAAAGACCTAGCATAGCTTTGATTTAGCACTAATATCAGAAGGAAGATTCTACTGAAATCTTTGTCTTAGGCCATTAGAGTACAAGTTCCTTTTTACCTTCAATTACATGTTAAAATAATTTTAACATCCTTTTTTCCCAGATTTTGAGTTCTAATTCTCTCCTTCCTATTCCTCTCCCTCCCCCAATTGAGAAGGCAAGCAATGCAAACACACATTTCCATATAAGTCTTGCTGTGAAAGAAAAAACAGGAAAAAAAAAGAAAGAAAGAAAAAGTCTGCTTCAATTTGTAGCAGCAGTTCTGGGGGGTTTGAAATACAGTTTGGCCATGAGATGGTGTGCTTATCATAAAATCAGCCTCCCAAAAGGTAGAGTCACATTATTAGGCTGGCTACAGAATGATGATTTTCTTAAATACTGAAAGTGTTTGAGAATATTGGAGAAGGTTTGCCCTCTGTGTTGTAGGCTTCTCCAATTCATACAATAGCTTTCTTCTGTAAAGTGATAGTCCTGAACTAATCTCTTAATCCTATGGCTTAGGTACCCAAACCCTATTGCATCCCATGGTGCAAAGAAAACCCCAAAACTGGTGAATATTATCCCTAAATTATTGGTAGGGATTTTTAAATAGTAACGATGAGAGAAATGTTGTAAAACTGAAGGCAGGCAAACTATTCAAGTTCTTCAAATTATAGGACCATGGGCTTGACTTGACAGCCTGGCAATTTGCTTGATTTGTGATTTGATTTGATTTTTTTTTCAAGTGTGAGTTTTAATTGGATAGTTTCTAAGATTCCCTACAACCCAATTCTCTGATTCTCTGATCTCCTAAATGGTATCATTTATGCTATTTTCTGGCAAAAATCACTGTTGGTGATATCCCAATACCCATTTCTCTCAATCATATCTCTCTATTGCTCCTTGTTCTCCATGCTCCACTGCACATAGTTTGAGTTTTTATTTTATAAGGAGAGGCAATCAAGAGTAAATGACTTGCCCAAGGTCACACAGTTACTAAGTACCTGAAGTCAGTTTTGAATTCAGGTCCTCCTAACTCTAGCTCTATCACCACCTCGCACCACCTAGATGTCCCCAACATATAGTTTTGACTCCTTAAAAAGTTAAATGTCAACAGATTTACTAAACTTTTAAAATGTGGCAGAATGAAATTTTAAAAAATAAATACTGCTGGAATATTGTAAAAATGTCTTATAGTAAAGGGGGGACTAAGTAAATTCACATGTGAGTAACCTGATTCTTTCTTTAATAGAATTAAGTAGGAAACTAAAACTTAGGATAATATAAGATGTTATTGAGGCAAAGATTGTCAAGTTGAAATCCCTTTATAGTCTCTTGGAGAATACTAGATAATGCAATGGTAGGCTGGAAAAGGTAACAAATGAATTGTATAAAAATAGCTCTTTCTTCCATGAAGTAACTGATAGTGAATTTGTATTCTCTCAAAGATAAGCCAATGAAAAGCTTTCTGTAATGTTTTATTTCTAATCTCAATTCTCAAAATACAACTGTTCTAAGTTATTCATTCTCAAATAAGCATTTTTAATGATAACTAAAGACTTTTGGAGCTCAAGTATATTAATCTTATTTAGAAAGTAATTTTGCAGTAGAGGAAGTTACTTCAAGATCCCCTTATTAGGAAAATAAATAACTTGAATAATGAATTCCATTTTATAACTTAAATATTTAATTTTAAAAACAAATGTCCTAAGGTAAATTCAAAAAAATTAAATATTTTTATTAGTGAGGTACATAGTAAAAATTAGTTCTCTCCCTTTTCTACTGTTGTTCTTTACAAGTTGATTGAATAGGAAGAAATGGCCATGGCAGAGGTTTTTTTTTTTTCTTTTTTCTTTTTCTTTTCCTGGGACTTATTGAATGTTTCCTCATGTATATTTTTTCCCAGGGAGAGATATCATTATCCTTCATAAGGCCAAAGGGAATAATGAAATTTGATTAATTTATTTTTTCCAGTTTCACCACTGCTATCATTTAGCTTCTTTTTCATTTTTTTATTTTTCCTCATAAAAATGAGATGATATTTTTAAAGCACTTAACACAGTGCCTGGCACTACAGGCTTAATAATTGCCTGTTTTTTCTTTTCTTATTCTATCTCCCAGAAATTTTTAAACCTTCTCTTGGCCTCTTCACTCTCCTTTATTCTCACTATAGTTGGGATTTTCTGGTGTTGGTCTAGTGATTTGAACTATATAATGGACCAAGGGTTGGGCTGCAAATAGCCCCCAAACCTTGTGTCCACAGACCTTATGCCTATGGAAGCTAAATAAAATAAGAAGGGGGTTGTTAAGAGTCTGGAGAAAAGTTAGTTCAGGATGAAAAATCTTTGTGTGTAGGGAATCAACATCTAGATTATGGAGAGTTGAGTATTATATCTTATAAATTAATCTTTAAATGAAGGTAATTCTTTTAAATTGAGAAACACAAGTTAATATACATTTAAATCTAGTTTATCAGAATGAGAACATGAAAATCAATGTAATGCATTAAAACACAAACCCATTGTATTCTTTCTTTTCTTGAACACATCTGCTACAGATAAGAAACAATCTTTATCAGGAAGAACAATCCCCCAGCTCTGAGCAGGAAAGAATGAGGAGTGAAATCTCTGACCTGACAGAAGAGCTTCATCAGAAGGAGATCACTATAGCAACTATCATGAAGAAAGCCGCTCTTCTGGAAAAACAGTTAAAAATGGAGTTAGAGATAAAAGAAAAAATGTTAGCAAAACAACAGGTATGCAAAATCTCAGGGTCTCTTTAGGTCACTTTCCTCCCTCACAAATATTAGAATTCATTATTAACTAATAAGGACATTTAATTTTATACTATTAATTCTAATACTGATATTATAATATGAAAGCTTTGTGGAATAATGCCAGATGCAGTCAAAAAAGATCTTGGAACACAAAGCACCAGTACAAAACAATTTAATTAAATCCACTAATATATAATCAATCCTTTGTTTACCTCCTGTAGTTGTATTCAAAAATTTGTTGAGTTTGATTTCTCTATCCACTTATTTATTAAAATATAACTTTAAAAAAATCCATTTAATATTGGATTTTTCTTAGGATATTCCCCCCTTCTCTTTCTCCCACACTCCTTGAGAGTGTTTTTTGTTTTTTTGTTTGTTTTGCCACACACATTTTAAATGTGAAAATTGGTTAAGAATTATTTAATATCCTATGAGTATACAGCGTGATGCTCAAGGACACCAGATAATTTTAAAATTCCACTGTTTCTATTCCACAATTAACTATTAATGTTGTGGTAAATACCAAATGTTATTTACTTAAATTGAATTTTCAATTCCTTTCAATTCCTTACTTACTCTCAGTTTGGAGGGACATAATGGAAATTCAGTTTTCTCTAAGTGTTTCCCCAAATTCAGCAGCTGAAGGATCACCCTATTATAATTGTCAAAGTTTGAACAAATTGGGAAAATAGAATGCAGTCCAAAGAGGAAGGTTTATGTTACTAATAACATAGTCAATTATCCTTGAGTGTATCTATTTGCTTTGAAATAGATTTTAGTGAAGCAATCCAATACTGTTGAAAGCAATAGAAGATGACAACGTTGTGACATTATATGAAGAAAAATAGATTTTAAAAATTGGGTGGTAAATAATAGTCATTTCTCTAAAGTATGAAAGAAAATAATTCAAATTAAGGAATAAAATTCTCAAAATAAGCACGAAAGAAATAATTACAAAAATGTCAGAGGAACAGTAGTTTAGAATTTTGATTGATAAGATTCTATTAAAATTTGATGAGGAACTTGGAAGTTGGGAATAATGTAGCCCTGAGGGTAAGATGACTTTTATTAGTTCACAGAATTAAAGCAGGATGAAACCTTAGAAGATATTTAGACCAACATTCTCATTTCACTCATGAGAGTGAATAATTAGTCTTAGTTGCATTGGTAATAAATAACAAAACCAGGATTTGGACCCATGTCCTTTGATTCCAAATCCATTGTCTTTTTCAACACATCACTGTGCTTTTCCATGATTCACATACATTAAAAAAGAGATGTGAACTATAGAAAGTTTAGACTAGAAGAGTAATAGAGAAAATTCTTGTGAAAATTTGATTTTGATTATAGAATTAATCAGGAAAAAGAGGGTAAAACAGGAACCAGTGAAATTCTAAAAGTAGGGCACAGGGTAAATTTGTTAAGAATGTAACAGGAGAACCCTAAAGGGTATATTATTCTTGTTTCAGTTGTCAGATATGAGATATAAAGTTGTCAGATCAGAAAATACACATCTGAAAGGAATGATGGGAGATTTGGAGACTGGAAGATACCTGGTAATTTATTAAAAGCGCCATACGGTAGTTCTTCATTGTAATTACATCTATCTGTAAACATTCTGTAGAGCTATAAGTTATCAGAAGCGGTGATTAAAATTTGGGTCTTAACCCTTATTGAGCTTGTTTTTCCTTTGTGGGTTGGGAGACTCATGGTTTCCAGTCAAGGAGAAGAAAGAACCTTCCTTACCACCATCTTCCTTATTCTCTTCAAGACTGCACTTCTGGTCTAAGAAGAGAATTGCAGAGCTCTGAGTAGTACGCCTTTGAGGTTTCTATAGCAAAGATAACAGCTAAGGATGCCTCATTTCATTTATTGCTGCCTTCTAAGGTTCTTGTTGATCTTGAAACCCAATGAAGGAAGCCTCTTTGTGGTATTAAAGAGAAATTTTTGTTTGCAATATTTTTATAGTTCTCAGTATTACTTAATGAGTAATGATTAATTAATTATTAATTAATTAACAATTAATTAGTTAATAGTCTAATACCCCCCCTAAAAATCAATCTGAGAAAAGAAGACCCTTAGGGGCTCAGTGAAAGAAAACAATTGTTTCCATCTTGGCCAGAAACCCTGAAGATCCCTCCTAGATTGATTTTTTTTTGATTAGGTAAAAGACCTTTTTTTTAAATTTTGTTAGGCCTCAGTCAAACTGAGACCCTGGAAAAATTTAGTATGCCTAGGTCTCCTACTGCACCAGGGTCATCTCAAGTTGTTCTGATCCTTATCCGCCCCTGGACCCAAATGGCTCAGGAGGAGAAAATAAGACTGATCACTTTGCACAGCATCTCCTTCCTTAAATCCCTGAAGTCATGATGCTCTTCTAGAATGAAAGACCAGCACCACACCAAGACCCACCTAGAAATGTGCATCCCCTTAGGAAATATGCCCTAGCATCACAATGGCAGTAACCAGTCTTAAACTGACTTCTTAACACTTGACACTTTTGACTTCTATGATCCTCCACTTTAGCAAGACTCCTCCTTTTCTCTCCAATTATTCTTTTATTTCCTCTTTTTGACCTCCTCTTTCTTCTCCTCCATGGCAAGACTCACTGCTCGATGGGTTTGTTATGAGTATCAAATGAGATCATATATATGTCAAAGCATTTTGTGACTGTAAAGCACTACTACATATAAATGTTGAGTGTTACTAAGATTTAATTCTTGGATCTCTGCTTCTCTTTCTCTTTCCTCAGAGAACAGAGATCCAGTAAGGGTTTAAGTCTATGCCACTTTCACTTACATTCCAAATTCACATCTCCAGCTTGTCCATAGGATATCCCCCCACCCCGGAAGTCCATTGCCACATTACAAGTTCCTAGCAAAACTCATTTTCTTCCCAATCTAAACTGGCTCACCTTTCCAGCTGGAAAGAGCACCAGACTCATTCAAGAGACCTGGGTTCTGACCCTGAGATGCTGGGACAATCCTATAACTTTTCTGAGTCTCAGCTTCCTAGTTTGTAAAAGAAAGATCATTTTTTTCAGCCCTCCACAACTATTATGGTTATTGTAAGGATCAAATGAAGTAATGGGTGTGAAAAGGCCTTGCAAACAGTAACTTGCTTTGCAAGTATTAAATTTGTATTTTCCTCTCC
This sequence comes from Macrotis lagotis, assembly GCF_037893015.1. NCBI lineage: Eukaryota > Metazoa > Chordata > Mammalia > Peramelemorphia > Peramelidae > Macrotis > Macrotis lagotis. The sequence continues at coordinate 764,049,126 of NC_133658.1, forward strand.
ATACTGCTAGAACCTTTATCATTTATCAACTTTATCGTTTACAACTGAATTACCACAACAGCTTCCCTACCTGGTTTCTTTGTTTTTAATTTCTTTCCTTTTTCAGCCCTTCTTGTATTTACCCTACAAGGTTAATCTTTCTTAAATATTTGACATATCATTTCAACTCTCTCGGACCTAATGTCTCAGGAAGTTGACTTCAACCCAAACCATCCAGGCTTTTTTCCCTCCACTATGAAACACAAGCCGTTATTTAATTTAGTAACATGGGTCTTTTGATTGTCCTGAACATGGTCAGTATTCATTCCTACCTCCATGCCTTTGCTTTTTCTAAATCTTCTCACACTTCCATATAAATCATATGACCTTCTCCATGAAATCTAGGATGATTAGTGTAACCCTTATTTATCTCTTCTTTCTCTGAACTTCTCTAGTAGTTAGTCTATGCTATATAATTTAGTACTTATTTTATGCAGGCTTTTATTTTTCTATAATTAATAGTTGTACATATATCCATCTTTATCCTCTAGCATGACTGAAAGATCACCAAGGGTAGAGATCATAAGAGACCATGCTTAATAGTTCTTTTGTATCATCTCACCATGCCTATGACAAATATATTTATGACATATATATTTATGACAAAAATGAAATATACTTGCTGATAGACTTAATTGATTGATATCACTACTATCTAATATCACATAAATAAAAAATCAATGGAGGACATTATCCTTGCCATGGAAGAGACTAGAGGAAAAAAAACAATCAAATCTCATATCCTCTTAATAATTTAGCTTATAATTATCATTTATATTTTCTTGGTCATTGTTGTATTACTCATATTAAGTCTTTCCGACAAGATTGTAAACTGCTTGAGAGGAAAGCCTCTGTATTTTATTTCTTTTGTACCCTGAAATGAAAATGGGTGAACAAAAATTTTAAACACTTTCTCTTTTCTGTGTTAAAAAAATAATGTAACTTTATATTTATTCCTTTGTGAAAGTAATTAGAATTATTAAATGGAAAGAACTAAAGAATCAAACATTATGGTTGAAAATTTTAACTCCTATAAAAATGAGAGAGTCAAAATATTTTTATGGTTATTTTTAAGTCATCTAAAATATGTGATAGTTGGTTATTATTTAGGTAATAATTATGTCATATTTTTCTGGTTCTAGACAAGTGAAGTTACTGATGCTAAGGTAGGTCATTTTTATATAACTATATGTGATAAAGTAACTTTAAAAAGTATTCTGCCAGGGCAGCTAGGTGGCACAGTGGATAGAGCACCAGCCCTGGAGTCAGGAGTACCTGAGTTCAAATCCAGCCTCAGACACTTAATAATTACCTAGCTGTGAGGCCTTGGGCAAGCCACTTAACCCCATTGCCTTGAAAAAACAAAAGTATTCTGTCAAATTATCTGTAACCATCTGTATATTTATATTTTGGTGAGAGAAATCAAAAATGCCAAATCTATCATAGAGGAACTAAGCAACACTGCTCTAAGTTGTAAGACATTAGCTATTCAACAGCTTAGTGTAGTCCCATTTACCTATGGGGAATGTAGTTGTAGTCAACAATCAACAGTTTTGCTTCATGTCTAAGAGAGATCTTAGAAAAGTAATAGAACCAACTGCTGCCATGTAGATTGGTCCATATGCCTATTGTACAAATTTTCTCTTTTCTGGCTTTACTTACTCACTGTTGGCAGATAACCTAGACAAAACCAAGTTCATGATAACAGTATCTTTTTTTATGATTATGCGTACAAAATACTATTATCTCTTAACTTTTCATTAGTTAAGAAAGATGCAGTAAGAACTCATTAATAATTCATATCTTACTGAATTCACAATTTGCAGTAATTTGGGCAGTAGCTAGGTTGGTTTCTGTTCCAGTGACGATAAAGCTATTGCTAAGCAAATTAATAATATGGCAAGATGTCAAGGGTTAAACTATTTAAGTATACGCCTTTACTTCTGTTAAAAAAATATATATTTACATGTTAATTTACATGTTAATAATTCATATAAATATGCTTGTTGTGCTAATTACAAGTCATTCATTAGAACTAGTGCTAGGCAGCATTTTGTCAGCAATGAAGCTTCATTTCATTTTTATTTTATTCACTTATTCAAACTGGTCTTCTCCCTAGTTAGTCCTAATTAATAAACATTGAGGTCATTTTTGACATTTCTAGAACAGGGACATTTCTTTGCCATTTTGAAGAAATCAACTAAAATTATTTGGGTACTAAAACCACATGAAAAGCTATTCTGAAGAGTTTTTATTATAAAGAAATACTAAAATAAAATAGAACCTCTTAAGCCTATAAAAGAATTCATCAAAAATACTGGTGTATTTACTTCTGTAAATTTATAGTTTGCAAATATGTATATATATATATATGTATATATATATATATATTCATCAAACAACTACAAAACAATTCAAAGTTAAAGATAAGAAAGCTGAGTTCAGACTAATTATATTCTCAAAGAAAATGAAATAAATTTCTATGTCTATTTCACTACTTTGAAGTGTCAGGGTATTGTAGAAAAACTCCCAAGATTTCCTTGTTTTCTAATTCTAACCATGATATTTAATATTTGTGTAACCTTGTTTAGCCCCTTTGGATTTCAAAATATTCATCAATAAAATACCATTTTTGAACCACAAGATCTCTAAGGCATCTTCATGCTCCAAGTCTATGATCTTGTCCTAGTAATCAATGGAATTGTAATATCAAGAATCTAGATATTCTCTCCAACATTGAAGATCTTAACCTATACAAACTTTCTCATTCTATAAGACTCCTGTTTATGCTATTCCATAAATAATCTATAGGAGTGAGACTCCACCCAACTTGCAAGGGGATAGTCTTTCAATGTCTTAACATTATATACTAATTAGACTACCCATCTGCTATCCCCCCCAGTGATATCTTGTATATTGTTTCTTGTATACAATTCATCACTGGTAATATTTTGCGTAGTCTATGCCTCCATTGCCTTTTGGATCATGCACAACTTTGCCTGTGAAGATTATATATTACATGAATCACAGGCATATACATCATTGGAAGAATATTAATGCCAAAAATGGATTTTGTTTTAGGGAGAGGTTTGTGGGTCAATAAAAGTGCTATATGATTTTTTCCAAATTCTCACTTCCTCTTATATAATTCTTGATCCAGCTTATTGTTAATCTGCACCATCTGTCCAAGATTTAATATTCATATATATGAACATATATATGTACATGTATATATTTATACACAAATACATATATACATATATAAACATATATCTCTGCATGAGTATAATTATACACAAATACACACTATATATATATATATATATATATATATATATATATATATATATATGTATATATGAAACGGATATCCCTAAAGAAGGCATTAACCTCTAGAGATTGGTCACAAGAAAGAACAAAAAGAATTAGATTAACATACATGTTTATAAAAATTTATCTGTGCTTACAGATTATGCTTACATGAGTGGAGGCCCAGTTACCAAACTGGGCAAAATGGAGTTTTGGAGAGGGATTTTTATACAATGACACTATCAGAAGGCAGAATCTGAAAAAAACTACTTCTGGCTTGTCCATCAAGGGAGCAGCCCTTAACTCAGGATGGAGATGGATATCAGACATCCCTAAAAGGGATGTCTAGGAGGTCATGGAAGGAGCACCCTTGTGCCTTATCAATTATGCTAAGATCTCCACAAAGCATGTGAATATATTCCCCTCCAGGATGACACCACCACTCAATGATTGTTGATAAAGTGAGACATTCATATTTGTTTTTAGAAATCAACTTTCTCTAGAGGCAGCTAGGTGGTGCAGTAGATAGAGCACAGGTCCTAGAGGACCTTGGTGCAAATCTGGCTCAGACACTTACTATTTCCTTAGCTGTGTGACTTTGGGCAAGTCACTTAACCCCACTGCCTTGCAAAAAAAAAAAAAATATATATATATAAATGTATGCATATATACATATATGTGTTTGTTTATACACACCTATGACTTGTCCATTTTGCTTATCATAAATACTTACATATTAAATGTCTGAGGCCAGATTTGAACTCAGGTACTCCTGACTCCAGGGCTGGTGCTCTATCCACTGCACCACCTAACTGCCCCTAAACCAAATTCTTAAGGGATTATGAATATCATTAGAGACTTTTCAATGTTCTAATGCTTCATACAAATAGCAAACAGAAGCAGTCTTATTGTAGAGACCTTCTATTTAGATTTTCTTCTGGATGTTGTTCTTTGATGAACCTGTCTCTCCCTTTTTTTCTGTTTTGCCTGATATTAATAATCAAGACAAAGTTATATCTTTTTTTATTTCTAACAAGGAATCTTATTTATTTTAATAACAAGGGATCCTGCTGAAGGTGAGAACTTTTTAGTCTAATTTTGCTCTATTGATTCAAAGGCCTTTAACAGTTTATCAGCAGTAAACAGTTAAATTTTGTATTCTCTGTTCCTTTCAGTCAGTTGTGTTTCTGAGAAGATATGGTCTCCTATAGAATATAATTTGTGAAAGCCTAAACTTTTCCTTTCTCATATTTTCTTTAAGTGTATAGTGTTATATATATATAATATATAACATATATTATATATATATATATATATACATACAAACATACACAAAATAATTTCTATGGAATGTTTTACTTTGGTATATATCCAAGTGCTTTTCAAACTTTAAGGCAATATAGAAAGGCTAATTACTGTTATTATTAGAATGCATTGCTATTCCTCCTCATCTTTTTTCATAGTAATATTGTCCATAGATTTTTCCAATCATTTGACATCTTCCCTTTAAAATATATTATGTACTTATTTCACAATACTTAAGAATATAAGCTACTTGAGACCACGGACTTTTCCCTCTTTTAATTTAGGTCCTTAACCTTAGCCTGGTAATAAGAATTTAAAAATGCTTGTTGTTTGATTCAAAATGTTCTGATCTCTAGCACAGACCTCCCAGTGCATATTTGGTTGAGTTAAATTCTTCTTCAGTCTTTAATATGATTTTCACTTCCTCATTCAGAGTCCATTTTTTGGTCTGCCTATTGGCAAGCTTCCAATTTTGTCTTTAAATGCTTGTGCTAATAAGTTTTTGGCCAAGTCATTCTTCTTGATATCACATCTTTTAGTTTTATGAAGCAACATTGCTCATAATCTTCCATCATCCCAGCCCTCTCCTTAAGGTTCTGCAAATAAATTCATATTTCTAAGCCAGTGTTGTTCTTGTAAAGAACTGACTTTGGAGTCAAACAGTCAAACTGTTTAAATGCTATTTCTGTTACAGAAATGACTTGGAGCAAGTCATTTAATTCTTCTAGACCTGAGTTCTTCATCTGAAAAATGAAAGGGTTGCACTAGTTGACCCCCATGGTGCCTTCCAACTCTGGATCTGATGCTCCATCCTTTTGTTTGAACAAAATTCATTTACTGAGACATTTCCTAAGCTATTTTGGCCTCCTTGTTGTGGCTGTTTTTTTACATCAGTGACATGATGATAGTGCATGTCAGTATCTTCCTTTCTATTAATTTTCCTGTCATAAACAGCTTGTTTAAATAGGACATATCTTTATTTTAATTCGAAATTAATTTTTATCTTTTCCAATAAGTTAAGGGTCTGTATATAGAGATGGTCAATTGAAAAAAAAATGACTCCTATGCAGTAACCATTTCTTTTCAGTTTAAGATACTGAGGCATATTTTCTTTTCCTTTTTTGGGGTAGACATGGATGATTCAGAAATTTGTTTTGTGAGACTATATTTGTAAAGATTTTGTTTTTCTTGTTTTCTCAACAGGTTGGGGAAAGTTAAGAGGTAGGAAGAAAATTTGGAACTGAAAGTAAAATAAAATTGAGTTTTAAAAATACATAGTCAATCTTTATATATTATGCATGAATTATTTAACACCATCCACTTAATAACAATAGCTAACATTTAAATAGTGCCTTAAGGTTTTCAAAGAACTCTACATATATTATCTCACTTGATACAGCAGCTCTATGAAGAAGGTTCTCTCATCCCCGTTTTACACATAAGAAATCAAAAGCTAACAGAAGTTGTAACTAGACAATATCACTTAGCTATTAAGCATCTGAGGTAGGATTCAAAAACAGGTTCTTCTAATTCCACATCCAGCAGGCTATATATCATATTTGGCTTCCTTGCTCATGACACTGCCTTTCATAAAGAAAATATTATTTATAAGGTTAAAACTTCTTTGTAGTCTGCTTACTTCTGTTCTTAGTTCTGTCATATTTTCCAGTAAAGTATTGCTCTCTATCCCATGCTCACTTTGCACTAAATTCATTGAATATTAAAGAATGATTCAAAGGGTAAGAATTGCATCACAGAATCATAGATTTAGAATTAGAGTTCTTATGCTAATTATGAGTACTATGGAATTAGATGACACTATACCTGAAAATGTGGTCTTTAATTACCTCTGGTCAAATATTAAAACAGACCTAAGCCTGCAGTTCCTTTACTTCTCCAAAGAGAATCAGTGAGCCATTTTTCTATTTGACCACAAATTATATATATATATATATATATATATATATATATATATATATATGTGCATATTTATACTTCTTTGTATATGTGTGCTTAGATTTTTATTGCAAAAATGTAAATATTAATATATTTCAGTTTCCCCATATTAAGTGCAATTCTTAATCATTGGATGAGGATCTGATCTATTCTAGAGTACCAATAGTTAAATGAGTGTTTTTAGATTTTAAAAATTGTGTTATTCTTAGCACCTCCTGTGCCCCATCCCACCTCCACATCAACACTGATACAGATGATGATGATGTTTGTCCTTCATTCTGAAAAAAGACCATATCAAGGGAGGTGATGCCATGACAAACACATGAATTGGGTTTGAGTGAGGGGTGTTCTTCTAAGTCATCAGCTTCACTTTCCCCTCCAATGGGTCCAGTGGCCTGATATGATGGATGAGAGGCAATCAGGGTTAAGTGACTTACCCAAGGTTACACAGCTAGTAAGTGGCAAGTGTCTGAGGCTGAATTCAAACTCCTGACTCTGAGGCCAATGCTCTATCCACTGCACAACTTAGCTGCCCATATCAACATTTTTGTAGGAATGGAAGAGGTCTAAACACGGAAACTTTGTTTCATAGATTGCCATAGCCAGTCTACTAGTGATTGAACTTTACCATACTCAGCTAGGTTGGTCCTAACACAGTTGATAGAGTCAGTTGCTGGGACCCTAATGAAATCACTCCAGCATGCTAGAACCTGCCAAATCTTGTGTTCTATTGGCAAGACCCATCACCACCACAAACACAAACCAACTTCCAAGCCACAGTGAGCTATCAAAATGTAGGATTTGGGGATGGTTTTTGATAAATCATGTAAATGGCATTTGGTAGTACTTACAAATGACCCCAAAACTAGGACTGGGATGGGAATAATAGCCAACACACTGGATAACAGCATTAGAATTCTAAAAGGTTTTGACAGGTTAATGCCTTGGGCTAGATATAATTGGTGAAATTAAATAGGGATAATATAAAAGATTGTGATTAGACAGTTGTATACTGGAAGGTGATGTGGAGATTTTGGTGGCCTGCAATCTTAATATGAGTCAACATGTCATATGGAAGTCACATAAACTAATGACATCTTAGGCCACATTAATAGACCCTAATGAGAACATATATGAAGTGTTATGTTCATGCTGCTGAGTTCTACATTTTAAAAAACACATCAAAAATCTGGACAACAACTAGAATGATCAAAGACTTAAAGACTGGTTAAAGGAACTGAGATTTTTAATTTGGAGAATAGAAGGCTTTAGAAGGACATGGTAGGTGTCTTGAAGAGCAGTCATTTTGAAGAGGGATGAAATTTGCTCTATTTGACTCTAGAGGCCAAAACTAGGAGGAACTATCTAAAAGTGAAATGGATGGCATCCCTTCAGTGGCAGTCATCATCAAACCAAGGTAGCATGACCAGTTCTTTTTCAGTTTTTCATTGTATTAGATTGCCTCATTTATAATTGGTATTCTATAATACATACATTTCCTTTCTTATTCTTGCTGATTTTACTTAGCACCATTAAAGGTACATTGGAAAATCTCTGATTTTTACTCATCATTGTAATAATCATTCTTAGTTACCATAATGATGACTAGATCAAAAGTCATGGATTAAAAAAAAATAATTATAGACCAGGCTTTTTCTTTCAATTGAACAGTAAATCAAAAAGTACTATACAAATTAATATTGGCAGGTACCTTATTTTAAGTATAATTACTAATGTTTTACAAGACATTCTCAAATCAGATCTTTCAATAGACTTCTTTATGAAAGACAAATTTTGTAAAAAAAAAATATATTGAAGCAGATGTACTATAATCTAATGATAAGCAATTTTGTCTTTTTTAAAGTGAGAAGTCAGAAATATTGTACTGGTCCCATTATATTGCCATTTTAAGAAATCAAAATAAGCACATTTTGCAAACAATGATCTTATGTAAGAGAGAGAGAGAGCAGATGATTTGCCAAATTGTACCCAAAAAGAAGTAAATCAGTTTAACCTACTGTCAGTATTTTCCAGGTTTCGTGGACCCTTCCCTTATTCTGACACTTCTCTTGACCTAGCTTCTCCCATCAGCTCCTTTTCTCCTTGATTCAAGAGACAGTTTAGAATAATTGAAATAACATATAAGAAATGAAGAGAAATGGATTCCAATATGAACTCTGCAACGAATTTGCTGTATGAGCTCAAGAAAGTCATCTTAGCAAAATCCCTATAAAATTTTATAAATTCAGTATTTAGATGGGTATAGTAGTCCCATTTTTGTTTCATATTTTGGTACATTGCTTCTTCTCTTGGATATTCCCTTTGTTGACACTGCATCCATCATCTGACTATACTCTTGTCTCCTTTTGCTAGTTGATTCATCTCTATTCCTGGTGTCTCAGGACTCCTGCATTTAATTTTTACTAGCCCAACATGGATACAAATATATCTTTCATCTATATCTTGATAAATCAAACAATTGCTGAGGTCCAAAAAGCCTTTAGCCTCACAATTTAAAATAATGTTTTTTAGTGAAATTTCCTTTCCATTGAAAAAATCATTTCCTAAGCTTGGAAGTATGCAAACTCTTCCAAATTATTCATTTTTAAGAAGAGTTTTCATCTGCAAGAAAGTATCCTCAAGGTTAATTTACTTCAGATGAAAATAGAAAACTAATTAAACATTTTCTGAATGCCCACACAAGTTACTCATTATATCACAATTACAGTAAAAGAATCTAAGACCTCTATAAAAGAAAATTGAAAGGGGGGGGAGCATCATAAAATTTTAGATTAAATATATTTCTACTGATATTTGTCTTTATATTGCTTCTCAAATGACAGTATTAGATTACATATAAACAAACAAAATATATAAATCAAAATAGACTCTTTATGAACCTCCTCAGGTATTGTTATTTCTAGTGAACCCCAATAAACCAGATGTTCTGCATTGCTTTTATATTCCTAAATACATTTCTAGCCTATTTCATAATTATTTGTATATATTTAATATATAGTGTATATACACATTGTATAGTAGATAAGAGTAGGGCTAATCATTGTTTTTCCAATTTGTAATTCCCCAAAATTCTATTACATATATTAGATACATAACAACTGAAATTAAAAGATCTTTATTCCTATGTAGCAAGAGACAGAAGACTTGTGTTTGAATCCTGACTCTGTTCCTTATTGTCTGTTTGACCTTGAGCAGATATTTAATTTCTCTAGGACTCAGGTCCTCCTCTTTAATATATGAGACTGAAAATGATTCTGAAGTCCCTTCCATCAGTGATTATCTAAAATTCTTTACATTGTTTGAAGTTGGTTCTCAAGGTTTATATTTGAAAGAAGGACATTCTAAACTTGTGGTTCCCAAGATCCTTTCATGGGGTCCATGAGGCCAAAATTATCTTCATAATATTAATAGTTTAATTTCTAATTTAGTAAATATCGATAGATAGAATTCACATAAAACTAAAGCTCTTTGGGGTCTTGGGACTAAAATATTTGAGAACTGCTGTTCTAAACTTATGGAATTTCATTCAAAAAGAGATTGTCATTGGTATATTTTAACGAATTATTCCTATTCTTATAAACAAGATTGCAAGAGCCTGTTTCAAAAAGGGCTTTATTATTTACTTTCTTTTTTTCTACTAAAATAGAAACTCTCATGAAATCCCTAAGTATTATCCTAAAGTTTCTGGAGTTAAGAGACAGATGGCAGCAGTGAGCACTGTGGAAGAAGCTGCTAAACTGCAAACAGAGGATCAAGTTCTGATTAGTTTTGTCACTAGTTAATTACATCATCTTGGGCAAATTACTTAATATCCCTGGTCCTCAGTTTCCATGGCTAAAAAATGGGTTGATATGAATGCTCTGAAGTTTTTTTCAACTCTGTTAGCTTGAGAAGGCATTTAATAATGAGAATTTTTCAGATGTATATTATTGAATGTAGAGCTTGAAAACATTTAAATTCATCTTTTGGGGGGGGATGCAGTTCTTTTTAATATATAAATTTATTTTTATTTTTATATAAATGATGTTTTTATACATCACTAAAATATTCTTGTTTAAGAGTAAACATAATACTCTTCCCCCCCCCAAAAAAAAGTATAGACCCTCATGAGAAATAAAGTAAAGAGAGAAAAAAAAATGTGCTTCAGTCTGTGTTCCAACACCATCAGCTCTGTCACGAGTGGATCACATTCTTTATGATAAGTCCATCACGAAAGCTACTTCATATTTTTCCATCATTGCCATTGCCGATTGCAGCTCCTTCCATTCATACTTCCCCACTATGATACACTATGTTTTCTCTCTCTCCTTTCACTCTGTCCCTCCTCTTAAATGTGTTGTAAGGTAGCTGAGTGATGCAGCAAACTGATCACCAACCCTGGAGCCAAGAGACCCCAAGTCCACATACCACCCCTAAGGCCCAGCAACCACCCAGCCCCGTGGTCCCAAACAGGCCACCCAATCCCAGCCCCTTGCAAAAAGTAAAAATGTGTTTTATATGACCACTCTCCCACATGGATCACCCTCTCCTCCATCACTCACATCCCCATCCTTCCCTCTGTCCCCCTTCTCTCGTTTTTACTCTAGATGTCTATACCCCATTGAGTGTATATGCTGCATTTAAACTCAACTTAATTCAGGCCAATTTTTTCTCTAAATTCCAAGAATCTTATCAATATCTTAATTTTTACTGTTTTAGTGTGTGTTTAATAAACCAATCAACAAACATTAAGGTCCTGCAATAAGCTAGGCACCATTTTAGTTGCTGGGAATACAAAAACAAAAAGTGAAAGTAGTCCCTATCCACAAAGTCCCTGCATTCTACAAATTGTATGTCTGTAGGTCCATACAAAAATAGATAAAAAGCATTTCTAGGGGAACAGATCCTTGCATTTTCATTAGAAGAAGGTACTTGAACAGTTAGGAAAACTGTGGAGGGGATATTTTACAAGCATGACAGACAGCCTGTGTGCAGAAGCATAGAAATGTTTTATCTGTACTGTGAAAAGACCATTTAGATTGGATTGTTTATTAAATGATTGCTATTTGCTAGGGCACCGTGCTAGGAACACACAAACAGATGCCCAGAATTATAAATAGACTGGGAAGGTATTTTGGGGACAAGTTAAGAGATTCAAGTGCTTTATATTTTATTTTAGAGGTAATGGGGAGGCATAGAGTTTTATTGAGTAGTGGGAAGTGATCTAGTCATATTTTTACTTTAAGAAAAAGACTCTGACAGTGGCAGATAAGTTGGAAAGAAGAGACTTTCACAGGGAAGCCATTTAGGAGGCATAAGCAATAATAGTTCAGATGAAAGTGGTGAGGACCTGAACTGGTGATTGATACTGTGAATGAAGAGCATTGCAACTGGAGAATGACAGATTTGAGAGGTCTTGTAAGAGTAGACACAGTAAAATTTGGCAACTGATTGGATTTATGGAATAAGGGAGAGTAAGGAATCAAATTAATCCAGAATGACACTGAGTTTGTGAAACAAGTTGACTAGGAGAATGCTAATACCCTTGATAGATAAAGGTAAGTTGAAGAATAATTTTTTAAGAGGAAAGATAATGTTACAGTTTGAGATGCTTTGGGGACATCAAGTTCAACAGGCCAATGTTCAAGCAGGATTGGAGCTGAGAAAAGAAATGAAATTGGATATATAAATTGGAACTCAGCTACACAGAGATATTAAATCCATGGGAGGTGCTAAAGTCACCTGGGGAAAGAGCAAGGGAAGAGAAAAGTGATCAGGAAGGAGCTTTGGGGTAAGAGTTAATGGGCATGATATGCTTGGGAGATAGAGAAGGAATAGTATGGATAAGAGAAGAACCAAGAAAAAGTAGCATTAATAAAGCTCCGAATACACAGGATAACAAAGTGGTCAATGGTAGCAAATGCTGTAGAGAGGTCAAGAAGAATGAGGACTGAGAAAATGCCAACAGATTTTTTTTTTGTCAGCTAAGAAACCATTGGTAAGAGAGCAATTTCAGTTGAGTCAGAAGTCCTACTGCAAAGGGATGAAAAGTGAATGAGAGAAGAGGAATTGTAATAGATAACAAATGTAGACAACTTTTACAAGAAACTTGTTTAGAAAAAGAGAGGATGTCAGCTTGAGGCAGGGACATGCTAGAGCCCTTTCTGAACAACCTCAAATCAAAACTTGGTTTATGGCTTTGTTGATTATCTAGACTTTAAAAAAATGGTACTAATGCAAATTAAGTTTAAAAATGTACAAATACTTCCCCCCAGAGATATTCTTGTCCTTAATAACCATTTGTCAGCACATTTCTTTTTGTTTTGCTCTTTAAATAATGTTTGAATTTCTCAGGAGTAAAGTAGAAACTCAGGGAAAGAAGACATCACTAACCTAAAGATTTGGTGACTGTAGACTTGTTATTGCAACAACTAGAACTTTTATGGGTTTACAAAGTGCTTTATATCTGTTATCTCACTGAAGTCTCATATCATCTCTTGTTTCAAGGGTCAAGGGTCAAGGGAGGGGCTTTGTAGGGATGGTGAGGCCTTAGGCCTATTTGTAGATGGCAAAGGAGGAGCTAATAGATGGTGAAAGAATCAAAGGGATGATTCTGTAAACAATCTGCTAGAGTGGAGAGGAAAAAAAATGAGTTGGTGTTGAGAATAAGGGCCATCTGTTCATTTGAGACAGCAGTAAAAAAAAAAAATAAGGGATAATGTCAGGACACTGTGAAATTAGAAAATGTAAAGTATGAATTGAGGTCTTCTGGTTATAGTGTTAAAGGAAGGAGGGCAGCTGAGCAGAGTGAGTTAGAGAATCATGGATTATATTGTGACAATAAAGGTCTATGAACAATCTGTAAGGTTTTCTTTGCCTATCACTCTTATGCTATATAAATTCATATGGTAAATAAATATTCAATAAAATTATTTGGGCAACAGCTTTGATATAGAAAGAACAAATTAATGGGCAACACTTATACATATATACTCCATGGGGAAATGGGGAATGAAGTCTTCAGATGATTTATAAGAATAAAGCCTTTTGAATTGGGTTTTTAATATTTACTTGCCAATATACTAAACTAACTTTAAAGAAAATATAAACTACTAATAAAAAAATCATCTATTTTATTTTCATCCTCAGAATGTAGATTACTGTAACAAGGAACATTCAAGGTATACAGCTTCTATTAACAAACTGGAATATGAGAATGAAAGACTCCGAAGTGATCTTGCCAAACTTCAGGCTAATGAAAAATCTTCATGGACTAATCCAAATGCTTATGATGAAACAGTAAGACAAGCCTATCAAGCCCAAATAAAGATGAAAGAAAATGAAGATAGGTATGCATTTTTGTTTTTAGTTTTTTTTTTTTTGCAAGGCAATGGGGTTAAGTGGCTTGCCCAAGGCCACACAAGCTAAGTGGCTGAGGCAGGATTTGAACTCAGGTACTCCTGACTCCAAGGCCAGTGCTCTATCCACTGTGCCACCTAGCTGCCCCAGGTATGCATTTTAAATTGAATATGCAATATACATTTTTCATAGACAAGCTAAAATGTTAAATTTAATTTTAAAGAATTCAAACCATATTTTTATTCATTCACCTTAGGAACTAAAATATTACTATAGCAGATATTATACTTTTCTAGCTCTTAGGATCCCAGATTTAGAACTAGAAGACTTAGAGGTCATCTATTCCAAACTCACCTTGTAGATGAAGAAACTGAGGCCCAAAGAGAACCAATGACTTGTTTGATATCACACAGGTTCTAAGTTGTTAGAGCCAGAGTTTGAGGGAGGTACCATGACTCCAAAACTCCTAACAGTTTATGGAGGTTGAAGGCCGATGTTTGTTCCTAGAAGAAAGGGTAAATAAAGATGAGTGATTCTGGTACTGGCAAGAATGCATAATAAAAGTAAGAATTAAGAACAAAAGAATTAAGATAGACAATAGCCCTGAGACTTCTACCATCTCTTTTGTTCTTGCCCCAAGACTGTAGTGTTTGGCAACCATAAGAGAAAAGTGGAAGCTAAGGGAAGTATCATCACACCTATATAGCTCCCTTCCAAATTTGAGGTGGGACAAAGCCCCCCAAATTGTTGAGGAAATGAAGACTGATAATGGATCTGACATGAGTTAAAAGGCATTTCCTAAATCCAAGTCCAATACTTGACTGGACCTGGCAATTTGAATGACAACAAAAGAGTCCAGTCAGTCAAAAATCAAAACACAAAACAAACATAATCCAATATAAAAAGCTTCTGATGTTGTTTTGTTGGGGTTTTTTTGTTGTTGTTGTTTTGGCTACCAGGCTGCTTGCAACTGTAAGAGTTTCATGCCCCAGGACAAGTCAGACTAAAGATACAACCCCAGTACATTGTAGCAGAGAACAGCAAATAGCCTGAAAAGATAGAATAGCTGAAGACTAATAGATGGTAACAAAAATGCAACTCAGCAGACACTGCAATAAGGAACCAACAGGGCCAGAAAACATCCAATAATGGGCAGAGGCACAATGCCTATAGGGAGCAGCATCATATGACCACCAGAAAACATCACTGGCCCTGCAGCATTGGACTTGGACTTGTGAGCTGAGAGGGTTGGGGGATAGGGAGGCTCACAAGTCACAGTTTGAGAAGGCATGAACCCATAAAGTGTCTCAAACTCAATATAAGAATCTGGAGAGGGGCAGCTAGGTGGAGCAGTAGATAAAGCACCAGCCCTGGAGTCAGGAGTACCTGGGTTCAAATCCGGTCTCAGACACTTAATAATTAGCCTAGCTGTGTGGCCTTGGGCAAGCCACTTAACCCCATTTGCCTTGAAAAAACCTAAAAAAAAAAAAAAGAAAAAATCTGGAGAAGTATTATATAATAAACGAGGTTATAGGAAGAAAGTAGCAAATGATGATGTTAGCAAAGGGTGAAATCTTCAATTCATTGAGTAAAAAGGGCAAAGAATAAATCAAGACAGATATTTTATCTTTAAAAAACACTTAACAGTTAGCCTTGGAACAAATAACATTTGGAATATAGACTTTGTGTTCAGTGTAAACAGATATGTACAAGATGACTGAAAAATAACTGATTTCTTGGCAAGTAAATATATCCAGTTACCTACCCAATTATTCTTTTCTGATTCTTTCAAGTCAATTTAACACCTATCTATCAATCATTTGCTATGTATAGAGCAGTATGTTAAGCATCAGTAGAAATATAAGCATGTAGAAGATATTGTCTACTAGATTATGAGCACCATGAAAGGCTCTTATTTAATCTTTCTGTAATCCCCTATACCTACAGCAGTATTCTATATAAAATACACAGTTAAATATTTGTTGAATTTGTGGTTGCTGGAATTCCTCTCTCCAAAAAACATTATCTAGCAACAAGATATATAACATATATACATATATATATGTATGTATGTATATAAACATTATTCATGCTTATATACATAAACATACAGATCACTATAACATAAAATAGAATATGATATTTATATAAGAAAAATATAAAGTGTTAAGAGAAGCTTGAACTGGAAAATACCATTTTCTGACTGGGAAAATCAGGGAAGGCATCATTGAAAGATGTATTAAAAGATGATAAGGATTTTAATAGGTAAGGCTGGGAGGAAATGTATTACAGGCATAGAGAACAGCATGAACAAATTTGCAAAGTGGAAGTATAGGACATTAGCTGGTAGATTTAGGGCTGGAAGGGACATTAAAGGACTGAGGAAACTTAAGAACCAAAGAAATTAGGTACCTCTCCCAAAATCAAATAGGTAGTAATAGATTCTGGTTAAATCTCAGGTACTCTAATCCCAAATCCTGCCCTCTTTCTACCACACTCTAGAGACTCCTGTGGTAATTAGTCCTTTATTATTAGTGAGAAATAAAATTTATAAAGGTAGTAGACAGAGAGGTAGGGGAAAAAGAGGTGGAGTCAAGGTGGTAGAGGAAAAAAGGTAGTTCCTTGCCTGAGCTCTCTGAATCCTTCTGAATGTCTTTAAATAATGCCACATGACAATTCCTGAAGCAGCAGAAACCACAAAAGAAGGGGATAAAATAATTTTCCAGCCATAGACAACTTAGATAATCAACAGGAAACTGCCCAGTGCAGACCAGGCCGGTGCAGACCAGGCCAGAGCAGACCAGGCCAGAGCAGACCAGGCCTGTGCAGACCAAACCTGAGCAGACCAGGCCTGTGCAGACCAAATCTGAGCAGACCAGGCCAGAGGTATTAGTTGAAATGAAGGGATGATATCTAAAAAAATAAAATTAAGGGAATGAGAAAGAGGAATACACAGAGAAAGGAACAAGGAACTATAGAGGTAAAGATAGGGGAACTAGGTTTGGAGAGGGCGTGAGCCTTAATCTCATCGGAATTGGCTCAAAGAAGGAATAACAACCACAGTCAATTGGTATAGAAATCATAACAGGAAAGTAGGGGAGGACATGGATAAGAGTGGGGGGGGGGGGACTGATAGAAGGGAGAAGGATGCAATAGTCAGAAGCAAAACACTTGAAAGTGAATAGAATAAATGGGGGGGGGAAGAATGGGATGGAGGAAAAGACATTTAGCAACCATAATTGAAAAAAATTGAAGCAAGTTTCTCTGATAAATGTCTCATTTCTCAAATATATAGAGAACTGAGCCAAATTTATAAAAATAGGGTCCATTCATCAATTGATAAGAAACCAAGAGATATGAACAGTTTTCAGATAAAGTAAACAAAGCTATCTATAGTCTTATGAGAAGGTACTCTAAACCATTATTGATTGGAGGAATGACAATTGAAACAATGAGGTTCTATCTCATTAGATTAGTTAATAGGACTGAAAAGGAGGATGACAAATATTGGAGAGGATTTGGGAAGAATAAGACATTGATACTCTGTTAGTGGAGTTGTGGACTGATTCAACTACTCTTTGGAGCAATTTGGAACTATGCCAAAAAAGGCTATAAAACCATGCATATGCTTTGAACAGTGTAAAAAGAGATAAAAAAAAAAAGAAAAGGATCTCTGTTTTCCATAAATACTTAACAGCACTTTTATGGTGTCAGGGAGTTGGAAATTGGGAAGATATCTCTCAGCTGGGGAATGGTTGAACAAATTGTGCTATGTAATTGTGTGAAATACTATTGTGCTATAAGAAATGATGAGCAGGAATGCTTTGGAAAAACATACATGAGCTCAAATAAAGTGAAATATATTATGTACAAAGTGCCACCAATATTGTAAGATGATTAACTATGAAGGACTTAGGTATTTTCAGAAAAACAATAATCCAAGATAACTGAAGGATTTAAGATGAAAAATGCTATCCCATCCCCAGACAAAGAATTGATAGTTGTCTGAATACAGATTGAATCACATTTTTTCAACTTTATTTTTCTTGAGTTTTTTTTTTTGGTCTATGTTTTCTGTCACAACAGGACTATTATATTTTGCATGACTACATATGTATAACTTATATCCAATTGCTCACCTTCTGAGGGGAGTGAGGAGGGAGGAAGAGAGAGAGAACTTGGAACTCAAAGTTTTAAAATACGTTAAAAACTTTTTTTACATGTAATCAGGGAAAATAAAATACTTTTCATTTTGTTTTTAAAAAAGAAAGGTAAGGTAGTGCTAGACTTAAATATCAGAGGAAGAAATCTCTGTGAATGAATTTAGTGGAGAGTGATAGAAAGAGGGAGTCAATAATAGGTTTATGAGTAGAATTACAATCAAATTTGTGAATAAGGAAATCTGACAGCAGTATGAAGAATACAGTCCATAGAAGGAAGATAGACAGGATGATGAATTAGCAAAGCATTGCTAGTGTCCCAAGAGTAGTAATTATGAGCCTTTTTACTATGTTTGTGGCCTTGGCAATCGAAAGAAAGGCATGATGCTTGAAAGAATAATAATAATGGTTAACATCTTCATGGTGATTAAAAGTAATTTAACCATCACAACCCATGAGCCACATGATGTGGCATTACTACCCCCATTGTTTGCATACCCATAATTTCACTCATGTATGAAATGAAACACCTAGTGAAGAAATTCCTTCCATCATTGCAGATTGATACCTCCACTGCAACCAATAGTCTTAGAATTGCCAGAGTCACTGAGAAGTTAAGTGACTTGTTAATAGTCAACAGAGGGGTGGGTAGGTGGCGTAGTGGATAAAGCACTGGCCTTGGAGTCAGGAGTACCTGGGTTCAAGTCTAGGCTTAGACACTTAATAACTACCTAGCTGTGTGGCCTTGGGCAAGCCACTTAACCCCATTTGCCTTGCAAAAAAAAAATAAAAATAGTCAACAGAGACCCTGGTGCAATTTGAATTCAGGTCTTTCTGACTTTTAAGACTGTGTCTCTCTTTTCTTCTCTCTTCTCTTCCTCCCTCTCATTTCTCTCTTCTGTTCTTTCTCTCTCCCTTCCTCCCTCCTTCCCTCTCACTCATTTCTTCCTCCCCTCCTTCCTCTCTCTTCCTCCCTCACTCCTTCTCAAACTCATTTCTCTCTCCCCCTTTCTCTTTCTCTTCCTTCCACCTTCCCTTCCTCCCTCTCTCTTCTTTCTCCTCTCTCTCTCTCTCTCTCTCTCTCTCTCTCTCTCTCTCTCTCTCTCTCTCTCTCTCTCATCTTTCTCTCCCCTTCTCTCCTTCCTCATTTTATAAGTGAGAAAACTGAGGCTCAAAAAAATTCATTAACTTGTCCATGAGCACACAGTTAAGAAGTGTTGGAGAAAGTCAAGTCTCACCTGGCTCAAAGCCCAGTGAAACTAAAAACACACACACACACACACACACACACACACACACAAACATCTCTCAAAGGAAATTACAAATCAGGAATTCTTACCTTGGGGTCTATGAACTTGTTTCTTTAATATGTCAACAATTATATTTCAGTATAACTGACTTCTTTTGCAATTTTATTTATATTTATTTATATATTAACATATTTATATTATATATTTTAAAATATTATTCTGAGCAAAGGCACCAGCCAGTTGAGAGAGAGATTTGAGAGTGATCAGTATAGAAGCTATGTGGTTGATGAGGTTATAAAGAGAGGATAAAAGGAAGAGAAGTCAATGACAGAGTATTGAGAGACTCCCATGTCCAATGGGTTCTAGGAGAATAAGAAGCCAGCAGAGGCAAAAAAAAAAAAGGATATGATGAAATGCATCACAGTCTGTCCTGAATATCCCCTCCTCTCCAAGCTTTCACAGCTTGATTCCATCTTAGTCTTATCATGCCCCTTAAGAGTAAACCTCAGGGTTCTGTTCTAGCCCCTCCCTTTCTGCATTCTCTCTTGGTGACCTCATCAGTCACACATCAGAATTCAAATATCTCTGCAGATTTCAGTCTTTCAAATCTATACTGGATGAGACAATTTAAATGTTTAATAGGTTAAAACTTTTAAGTTTGAATACCTTAAAGCTACACTAAGACTTTTGGGACATCCAGTACATAACAATCCTAAATAATATGTCCCATAGACATCACACACTTAGCATGTTTAAAATTGAATTCATTAACTTTAAAAAAAAAAAGCATACTCCTCTTTTTAACTTTATCTTCATGATCCTAAAGTTAACCTGAATTCTCTCGTGTCTCCATTTCCAGTCAGTTATCATTCTTGTGATTTCTACCTCTATAGCATTCATCCAATATCAGTGTCCCTTATGCACAGAACCTTGTTTATAAAGTACAGGGGGTAGGGGAGAGAAATAGCTATTTGTTTGTAAACATCTGGGAAAGCATCAGATAAACACTGCTATCACAACACCAGGCATTACTATTTAAACTAAAAAGATTGTTACTGTGCAGTTCAAAAACCACACAATTTGGGATAGTTTAGATTGTTCTTTCCTTCTTTCCAAGCAAAGAAGAATGTGTTAAAAGTGTCTAATAAAAAACAAGACAGTAGGGTCTAGAGAAGCCAAGATGAGATGCAAACCACTCAGCAGGAGATGATCTTAATAAGCAGTTTGAACCACAATTTTTGCTGCTGAGCTTTGTGTCCTGCCAGTTTCAGTTGTTGAAAGTTTCATTAAATTTGTTTTAATGCCTTGTCTGATTTCCCTGTTCTTCAGTGACCTGATTTTTAAAAGAACCAGCATTTCAAATGTACTGAATACATTATTACCATGTAAAATTCACTATTGGGAAAGAGTTGTTTGAGATATTCAAGGGCCCTGAAATCACCAGTGGAAGACTGGAAAGTAGATGTCGCTCAATTAATTCTAGTTAGTCCAAGTACCTCAGCAAGGATGAATATTAAGGACTAAATGGAGCTACTGATAATAAGTTCATAAATGGAAAATAATTTAGAATTATATATTTTTCACCTTTCAATTTCAGCTAGGAAAGAAAAACAAATGTACCTTTCAGTTCAACTTGCTATGTTAACTTATCTGATATTAGTCTATCAACTTAGCTGTTGTCCCTTTCCCCCCATTTTTAAATTGACAAGAATTTATACAATATAGTATTTAAAGAATACTTTCTCTGCTTTGAATTATGATGCCCTTTTTTGGAGGGAGGGTATTTTGTTTGTTTTTTGCTACCTCACTTTTGTTGGAAGTGTATTTCATTTGTTTTTGTTATTATAAATGAAACATCTATAGCTGTATGGTATAGACCCAGTAGTGGTATTGCTGGATCAAAGGGTAGGCACATTTTTGTTTGGGCAAGTCATTTTACCTCTCTCAGTCTCACTTTCCTCATCTGTAAAATAAAGATAATAGTTGTTGTAAGGATAAAATCAGACAATGTTCATAAAGTACTGTGCAAAGCTTAAAGATATATAGATATGTATGTTTAAATGTTATCAATTATTGTTTCTGCTGCTGTTATTTTTGTTTTAGGTCAGTAACACTTGAACAATCCTCATTAGAAGAGACCAAAATCAAACTGGGTTTGTCCTCTAGACTAAAGCTCTTGTAGAGTTCCACCTTCCATTTTCTTTCTTTTTCTTTTTTTTTTGTTTTGCACCAGCAGTGGTACCTCAGGAGTGCACCACTTCCAAGAATTCCTAGCTTCCTTCTTAGTACAATGAAGGCATGCATCACAGCACTACCTTTGAGAATCACTTTTGCATGTGCTTATATTGGTTTATTTGTGTATATGCTATATTTTCCTAGTAGAATATAATGTCCTTGGAGTCAATTACTCTTTCATTTTTGTCTTTATATCCTCATTTAGTAGACACTTAATATTTTTTTTATTATGCTGAACTGAAATTCACCCAGATTCTCTAAAGCTGTGGTAAACAAGAACAGAACATATTGGAAAATTCGATGTCAATTGAGGACCGACCCAAACCCACAAGATGTAGTTAGAACCAGATTCATTTTATGATTTCAGCAAATCAAATAAAAAGTCTGTGAAGCAATATGGTGGAATGAGAAAGAAAATGAATATGGAGTCAGGATAGATCTGAATCCCACCTTTTCCATTACTAATAGTGGGACCAGAGACATATTAACTCATGTTTCAGAATCTCAGTTTCTTCTTGCAAAAAAAGAATATTTACATTACCAAGTTCAAAGGTCATTTTGAAATAGCACATATAAAGTAAGTAGGGTAGGTCAGTAGTATAATAGAGCACCAGACTTGCAATCAGACATGAATTCAAATCCAGCCTCATACACTTATTAACTATGTGACCCTGTGCAAGTAACCTAACCCTGTTTACCTCAGTGATCTCATTTATAAAATGAGCTGTAGATAGAAAAGGCAAACCACTCAATGTCTTTGCCAAAAAAATGGGGTCATGAAGAGTCAGATGCAACTGAAAAATATCTAAATAAGAATATAAATACAAATATGGCATTCCATAAAATCAGAGCTGCTGTGGCAGCAGTAAATTGTTATTGCTTGTTAAAATTAAGTACCTTCTGATGCAGTCTTAAAGACTGAAAAATCCTTGCAGCATCCAGATAAGGTAGAAAGAATCTAAACATGTTTGAAAGATGCCAGAATGTGAAATCTGATCAGAGACTTAGAAATAGTTCTTTTCAAGAGAAATTATAATGACAGGGACAACAAAAGTAGGGAGGGACTGGTTTTGTCAAGATAGATTAACACCTTATGGGACTTTCAGGAAAGTGCTTTTTGTTGAAATGTTTAAAAGAAATAATGCAAGGGAGAGAGTATTCTTCCATCATCAAGTAGATTCCTATAGGGCACTTTAACATGAACTTGATGGGCCTCATCAGGACCTCCACGGGCAGAGGAAAGAGGGGTCCTCTTGAACCCAGAAATTGTCTTTCTGATGAAATTCTGCAGAGTTTTAATCAACAAGCATTCATTAAGCAATTAATGGGTCCCAGGCACTGTGCTAAACCTTGATGACAGACAAAAAAAAATGAACGAATTCCTTCATTCAAGGAGCTTACAATGTATGGAAAGGGCAACCAGAGCACACCAGTTCATGAAGTATTCCAAGTCTTAAGAATTATATTTATAAAACTAACCTTTAAATGGATGAACTTAACATATTTTATGAGAGGTGGTTTTAATGAAGTGGTTGTATAGTTATATTTTGTGAAATAAGAAATGGAATTTTAAAGTGAAATTATTTTTTATTTTGAAGATTTATAATCTAGTCTTCCCTTCAGAAGGTCTCCGTATTTTATTAAACTTGCAATGAAATGAAGGTTAATGTATTAATTCTGATCAAATACATAAAAATCAGTTTGAGCAATTGAAACAATTATCTTGATAATTTAAGATAAATTACAGTTTTTCTTTAAATCTCTAGATAATTAAAGTAACAATGTTTTGTTTTACTTGATAATTGCCCTAATTTTCCACTGTGCAGTATCGACACAGCCTAATTCAAATGAAAAGATTCAACTTTAGATTATTTGCAGATGTACTGCGCAGTTGTTATAATTCCATTTGAATTGTGGGGTGTTCCTCCTTATTGTGCACTTCATAAACCATGTTATTTCAGTTTAATTTGCTGTTTGGTTTCCATGGTAATTATGGTTTTGGAGAATGGAAAAAAGATACATTTCTAGATAAGTAAAAATGGAAAACATGTTGGGTTTTTTTAATGTGCTATTTTATAGATGTCTCACTTAACTTTTATTGCTACTTCTATGCATAAATTTGAAGATGTTTGCATAATAAGAAAAATATATGTGCATAGAGACCATATAGTTATATCTTCTCTGGTTAAAAACTGAAAAGATTTCATTATTTATGATTTATGATATACTACTAAAATGTGCTAGTCTTAAAATTAGTGTTTATACACTGAGGAATTAACAGTTTCAAAAAAATGATTTTTCATATTTTTAAGGTCTTCAGCTATTTTAATTAAATTCAGCATTGTTTTGGGACATTAGTGTACAGGAAGATAGTCACTTGAGCTAAAACAGTATACTCTGGTAGTAGCTTTCAATAAATGGCAGGAACCTTATATGCTTTTCAGGCACACTAATTTAATAAAATTTAAAATCTTGAAGTTTCTTGTCTATCCTAGCAACTTATGTTTAATTATAAGCAGATTTCATTACATTAAATAGTAAATTAATCTTAAAAGTACATTGACACAACTAAACAAAAGCATCAAATGAATCTATTAATTGTAAATTATAGAGGTTAAATATAATTAAGGACACTGCTAGAGAATTAAATATCTAATAAGGATCTGTCAAAGACAATAGGCTAAGCTAGTTTAAACAGCTTTTTAAAGAATTAAATTTGTATTGAAATTTGCAATCAAAGGGGCGGCTAGGTGATGCAGTGAATAGAGCACCAGCCCTGAAGTCAGGAGTACCTGAGTTCAAATCTGACCTCAGATACTTAATAATTACCTAGTTGTGTGGCCTTGGACAAGCTGCCTTGCAAAAACCTTAAAAAAAAAAAGAAATTTTCAATCGAATGACAATGATTATGATTAAAAAGAAAAAATTAAAAAGAGGTATAGGCTTTCCCAGGACTAAAATATGTTTTGTTTTGTTTTCTTTTGTAACAATGATAAAAGTTCACTATTTCATTATTAATATGTTTTAAAGGGGCAGCTAGGTGGCACAGTAGATAGAACACCATCCCTGGAGTCAGGAGGACCTGGAGTTCAAATTGAGATTTAGACATTTAAATACTTAAAATTTAATTTAATTACTAATAATTGCCTAGCTGTGTGACCTTGGGTAAGTCACTTAACCTCATTGCCTTGCAAAAAAAATTAAAAAGTGTTTTGATACCTTAAAAACAAAATAGAGAATTCATATAATTTTTTTTTAGGTTTTTGTAAGGCAAATGGGGTTAAGTGGCTTGCCCAAGGTAGCTAGGTAATTATTAAGTGTCTGAGACCAGATTTGAACCCAGCTACTCCTGACTCCAGGGTCGGTGTTTTATCCACTACGCCACCTAGCCACCCCCATATAATTTTTCAAAAACATTTTTCAAATAAATATTTAACTGAAGCAAATATTTGTATAAATTACCAGGCTATTTAATTTTAATTTTACAGATAGAGATTTATACAAAAACATAACTTGTTGGCTAGCAAAAAGAAAAAAAGTATTTGGAGTATCATATCCTATGCAAACTGTGTGACTGTTTTTGTTATGTTTGTTTGACTACTTCTAACAACCAAACATTGTTTTTTTAATTGTATGTGTATATATATTTTACTTTTTTTGAATAAGAAAATCAATATGTAACAAATTATTCCTTTACTTTTGATGAGAAAAGTTCATAGTTGCAATTTTTTGAGCACTAAGTTCTCAATTGTAACAGGTTAAGAAATTCTGTAATATTCCCATAAGAAAAAAAATTATCATATTCTTAAAATCCCATACAACCTAGAGTTTAGTAACAGCACTCAATTCCAATTTTTCAGCTAAAGGAAAAATAGTTCAGCACCTTCCTGGCCCATAACAAAGTGCTTAATATATGCTTTTTGAATGAATGAACATCCTTGATACCGGAATGGACTTCCAGAAATATGGAGCCTCATTATTGATACTACAAGGCTTTATTCAATTAAGTCATTCTTTCTGCAAATATGAATTACTTCTTTTGTTCTGTAACCAAATAGTTTGGAACCAAATTATAGAATGGATAAGATGGGGCAGGGTGGGGAATTGGACTTTGAATACCTTCAACATCAGGAGGTTGAACTACATGATCTCCAGGGTCACCTTGATAACCCCCAACCATCACTTCTGTAAATCTTTTGAATCTATAAAGGGAAAGGAAACATTTATATAGAACCCACTTTGGACCAGCTACTGTGATTAGCACTTTTTATCAATACCTCATTTGAACTTTATCTTTGATCCATGATGACCTTTTAGAGTTTTCCAAGTCTCATTTTTAAAAAAGAAAAAGTCTCATTGTTAAAAAAGAAAAATTGGTGAGCAGGAAAGGGGACAAATATACTCAAAAACGAATGTGATCATTCAGAGAATAAACTAAGGAGTCTTAATGCAGACCAAAGCATACTAATTTCACCTTCAAAATTGATTTTGTTTTTGTTCTTTTTCTCATTTTTTTTCTTTTTTCCCCTGATTCTTCTTTCACAATAAGACTAATATAGCAATGTGTTAAATGTGATTGTACATATATAATCTATATCAGATTACTCGTCGTCATGGGAAGGGGGAAAGGAAGGGAAGGAGACAGAAAAATGTGGAATCAAAATCTTACCAAAAAAACAATGTTGAAAAAACTATATAAGTAATTGGAAAAAATTAAATTTTAAAAAAAGAAACAAGTCAAAAAAAAGAATGAATTTGATGTAAATATAAAAAGCATCAATTAAAAGAAGGTTTTACTAAGCTTATTTCATAAGGATGTTTTATAGTGAATACTGCAGATAACTCAGGAAGAGAAAATTTTGATATGTGCAATACTTGAAGGTATGAACCATCAAAGAGATAGAAATCCTTCATGGATAAAATGGTAGAAATACAATAGTAACAGTGACAATTCCCCTTTCTCTTGTAGACTTATCCAAGATTGTGAAACAAATTTAGGTGTGATAACTACATCATCACCTATGGCATTTCAGCCCCAATGTAACATATTTCCTGTCAAAGATATTGCAAGCTCTTTGGGGAATGAAGATGGAGTCTATCCACTGGTGAGTTGCTACTTATTTGAGTTTTTCTCCCTTAAAAGAGTAATCACTATAAATCCCAAATCCCACTTTGGAAAGTTATTGTGTGATCATTAGCAAATTACTTGATCTCTGTAAGCATCATTTTCTTCATCATCTGTACAATGAGAATAATAATATTTATACTGCCAACTCTGGAAATTTGTTGTGAAGCTCCAGAGGATAAAGGGTTTTTCCAAATCTAATGTCCTATATAAATAGTCAATTTTTGTAATAGTCAATTTGGTTAAACTTAGCTACAAGTATACTATAACATAATTTGGGATCATTTTCATATGAAATAACCACAACTAATACTTATTTCTATTAAGTTGTATTTTTATTAAAAGAGTTGCCTCCTCGAATAAACTGTAGTACATTACATACCATCGCTAAATGGAGAAGAGAACTCTAATCTTGACAATATTATTCCCCACCAGCAGTTGAAATTAATCCAGTTTTTTTAGTCCTTCATTTCAGTTAGTCTGTCAGCATGAGAAATGGTACATTGTTGGATAATTTGAAAGTTGTCCAGAAGCTTAGAATACATACTTGAGGGGCAGCTAGGTGGCGTAGTAGATAGAGCACAGGACTTGGAATCAGGAGGACCTGAGTTCAAATATAACCTCAAACACTTAATAATAGTTACCTAGCTGTGTGACCCTGGGCAAGTCACTTAACCCTACTGCCTTGCAAAAAAACCAAAAAAAATACTTGAGATAGATTCGATACCATATTAGATTTGTTTCTGGTTTCATGAGCATTACTAACTCAAACAGAGCATTGTCAACCATTTCTTGTGCAGTTTGTTAATATTTCAATTACTCTGTCACCTAGACTCTATGAAAATGTCTGCATATATTTTTATTTGAGCAGTTAATGTAAAAATATTATTAAATATAAAGAAAAATAAGTAAATGGTATAATCATATACCTGCTTTTCATAGTATTTGTTTTTTAGAATTGTGTTTTTTCTGAAAATAAGTAATATTTTCCTTAGTAAGGTATATTGACTTTGAAACCTGCATGTGTAGCATTCAAAACATTTTTGATATATTATTTAATGATTTTTATAATCTCCATGGAATACAAGTATTGTATGTAAATGCTAATATCAGACTAGGCTTAATTAGATGATATATTATGGGAGCTCAGATACACAATACTTTTCTCATTTGAAAAGAAATGTGTTACTCTTATTTTTGGTAGACATAAGAAAGAGAGACTGAAAAAAATGAGGTAGCATACAAGGAGGAAGAGATCTTAATCTAAAACTTTTTGGGATTATGGATAACTCTTAAAGATCAGAAATAAGAAATATAGATAAACCAGTTTTAGTTTTCATTCACTTCCACAAAATTGATTACATTCTTCGAACAAGAAAAAAATAACATCAAAGCAAAATCAATAAAACATGTCCCCATATTTAAGCTCTGAAAATTATTATGGGCACTTTATAAATTCTTAAACAAACTCACTCTCTGCTTTAAGTGTTTTCCAAAAATTAGCAAATTTGTTTTTCAAACAGAAGATAAGAATGTTAATGATATCAGTTTATACAGTATCATTAGAATATTCTGCTTCTAATCACTCTTCTGAGCTCCAGTCTAGCATTGTCATCTAACAAAACCATTCTATAGACATTTCAAATTCACTTTGTCCAAAATAAATTACTCCATTCTTCCAGTTTGCCCTTCCTTTGGTCTCATCTGTCCCTATGGAGGATGCTGTCTTTCTTCTAAAGGCTTCCTCACCTTTTCACTCTTTCACTATCCTGTTCACTTCTATCCAATTTCTAGTCATGTCAGTTCCACAGCTGTTTTTACATCCTCATACAGCAGCCACATTAGTTTAGTCCCTTACCACTTCTCACCTGTACTATTATGCTAGCCTCCTAATTGATCCACCAGATTCAGTTATCTTCCTCTCTCCAAACAATCCTCTGCACATTTTGCCAAAATAACCTGAAGCACAGACCTGAGCGAATCATTCTCTTCCTCAAGAAACTTCAATGGCTCCCTATTGCTTCTAAGAAATATAAATTTTTCTGCATAGTCCCATATATCCATAGAGGGCATAATTAGAAACAATAAGTAGAAGTTGCAAAGAGTGAAATTTTGACTAGATACTAGAAGAATTTCCTAAAAATTTAAGCCCCTTACAATCTGGATACAGCCTGCTTTTCCAGATTTATTTTATATTACTCCCCTTTAGTTATTTTGTGTATCAACCAAGCAGGACTATTTTCTGTTAGCATTGCATCTTCTGTCTCTGAATCTTTGTACAGTCCTAACATACTGTTTACCATTCTCATCTCCATCTCTTAGAATCTTTAACTGTCTTTTAGACTCTTTTCATGTCTTTTCATGTCTTTTCCTGTCTTCCCCTCCCCCTCCCCCTCTGTCTGTTTCTGTCTCAGTCTGTCTCGTCTCTGTGTCTGTCTTTCAGTCTCTCTTACTTTCTTAAAATACTTTGTATTTGTCTATCTTTCCAAATGCTAAAGGAACCTAATTGAATGTAAATACCTTGAAGAGGACTTTTTCTTTATTTGCCTTTGAATCCCTAATACCTAATGCATAACAGGCTCTTAATAAATGCTTGTTGATTGAACAGAAGCATGTTGTCAGCTCAAACATCTCTCACATATGTTCCCTGGTCACTTAACTTGGAATAAAGTGATAGCATCTTCAAGTATATGAAGGGCTGTCATGTGGCAGACTTGCTTCACTTGGTCCTGATGGGCAGATCTTGCAACAAGGGCAGAACTTGCAAACAGGCAGATTTCAACTCACCTAAGGAAGCATTGTCTAACCATTTTAGCAACATCCAAAAGGGTGGCCTTGACTTGCCCAGTGTCACACAGTAAGTGACTGAGGTTGGATTTGAACTCAAAGATGAATTTTCCTTCAGGCAAGGCACACTATCCACTGCACCATCTGGCTACCAGGGAAATTTCCTTTTTTTTCTTTGTGAAGGGCAGGGCCACCTTGGAATGGGTTCATCCCAAGAGATGAACTGGTTGAGGAATTACATGTAAGTCATGAGAATCTCTGAAAGTTTTTCAGCAGTTAATGACAAACAGATCTAGAAATATAGAACATTGTCTGTCGTCACCAATATGAGGGATGAATCGGAGAAGGGAGGATTGAGGTAGGAAAACATTGTGCTCATTCAAATATATTCTAGTAAGGGTGGTATGGCCAGAAGTAGAGTCTATGTTTATAGAGGTAGAATTGATAGGACTTGATGAGTGATTGGATGGAGAGTTTATGATTTCTAAAGAATAAAGTATATAGGGGGTGGCTAGGTGGCGCAGTGGATAAAGCACCAGCCCTGGAGACAGGAGTACCTGGGTTTAAATCTGATCTCAAACACTTAATTACCTAGCTGTGTGGCCTTGGGCAAGCCACTTAACCCCATTTGCCTTGCAAAAACGTAAAAAAAAACAGAATAAAGTATATAAATAGAAGAGAGATAAGAGCAAGAGATAAGAGTAGAGTAAGGAGACAATGTTTTCTAATGCCAAGGAGGAGAGAATATCTATAAGAAAATACAGTCAGAAGTTGGAGAGCTCTGGAAATATGAAGACTGAAAAAAAAATATTGTGGTACAGGGGAAAGAGCTGCATCTGGAGTCAACCAGGTTCAAGTCTTGGTTTTACCAATAATTAATACTTATGTGACATTGGGGAAATCACTCCTCTGTAAAATTAGGGAATTGAGCTAGCTGATGTTTTAGATCCCTTCCATTTAAAAAAAAATTCTTTTAAAAATGTGGAAGCAGCTAGGTGGTGCAGTAGATAGAACACAGTCCCTGGAGTCAGGAGGACCTGAGTTCAAATAAGACCTCAGACCTGAGTTCAAATAGGACCTCAGATACTTAATAATTGCCTAGCATAGTGACTTTGGGCAAGTCACTTAACCCCATTGCCTTAAATAAAAATTTAAAAAGATCCCTTCTAACTCTAAATCTATAAACCAATTAATAATTTAAGAGGTCATTAACAATCTCTGACAGGGGTTTCCAGGGAACAAGTTAAAGAATGTATGGGGTTAAGGCATAAAGTGAGGGGGGAGTGAAATTATCAGGTATAGATAGTTTTTTCATGAAATTTAGCAGGGAAAGGAGAGAGATTAGATAGCTGGGTAGATTGGGTAGGAGAATCAAGGGAAGTATTTTTTTTCTTTGAACTGGGAAAACTTGAGCAAGTGAAAGGCAGATAGAAGAGAACCAGTGGAGAGCAAAGAAATAGAAGATAAATTAAAAAAAAGATGACTGCTGTAAATCAAGTTCATACAAAAATAAAAAGCAATGGAAAAGAGTGCAAGGAAATGATTTGGCCTTAAGGAGAAGAGCTCATTCTCCTATTGTAATGAGGCAGAGCAAGGAGACTGTTTTTAATGATGTCAAGTATTAAGTAATTGAAGAGAAAATCTGAGGGGCTTCCTCCAGATGGCATCAGATTTCTCAATGAATCAGGAAGCTAAGTCATCTTTTCAATTTGAGAGAAGATCTTGTGGTTGAGGGTTGGAAGAGAGAGGAAAAGGTGTAGAAATGAAAAGAAGTTGATAAAAGTGGTTAGGATAAATAAGAGAGTGAACAGGATTTTCTAGAAGGAGAAAAAAATCATTCTACTTCATATAATTTTAAAAAATACTCCTATGTAAAACAAAAAAGTTTCCACAGATGCAGTGGAAGCTGTAAAAATATTGACTATGGGGAAGTATCAAAATTAGAAGGAACTTAAGAGGTCATTTAGTTCAAATCATACCTGAACAAGAATTCCCCTCCTCTTAGCAGATGTTTCTGGGAGTCCTCCAATAAGAAAGCATCCGTCTTATACCATTCAGACTTCCATTTCCTCCAAAGGGGAGGGCATTTCACTTTTGGATCACTATAATAGCAAACCCTACCTCAAATTAATCCAAAATTTAGCTCTTTGCAAATTCTATTCATTGCTTCTAGATCTGCCTTCTGGGCATAAAGCCAAACAAATCAAATCCCTCTTTCACGTGATAGTACTTCAGATTGTGAAAGCAACTATTGTGCATGTACCCTTTCCCACCTCCCAGTCTGGTGTTCTGCCAGCTGAACATCTTCAAAGGTGTGGAGGAGGAAAGCAACCAACAGGGTTTTGTGATAGATCGAATATGGAGGAAGGGATCAGAGTAAAAAGTCAAACAGGATATCAGGTACAAACTGAGGAACTGGGAAATTCATAGTCCTGACAAGAATGAAAAAGGTAAGCTTAGAGAGTAGTTGAGCTGGAGAAAGGGTTTCATTGGGAAGGGAGGAAAAAGCCCAGAAAACAAAACCCACCCATAAATTGTTTATCTTGTCTTCATAAAGCTTCATAAATCTTTATTCTTGACGAAGCATTATATACTCTTCCTACACATAGATGACATATGGAAGAGATACAGACTACAAAATAGAAAAAGAGTAGGGAATGCTCCAATTCTTATGAAAATATCTTTAAAAAGAATTAAACACAATAATGTTGAATCTTTTGAGTGTTGGCTCTTTACCCTTGGGCTTTTTATTAATTTTTTTCTGAGTAAATTTGGCAACAAACAATCTCCAAATAGATCCATAACTTAAAAAATATTTTTGCATGACCCATTTTGAGGAGGGATTGGATTGCCATAAGTCTCTAAGGACAAAAAAAGACTTTTCCCAAAATTCTGTCACTGGGGTGGGGGTGGGGGGTTGACACTTACTTCTGGAGATATTTATTAATCAATCTACAAACATTTATTAAGAGCCTACACCATGCTAAGTACTGTAAAATGCAAAAACAAGATGAAATGATCTTTTCCTTCCAGGAGCTCAGATTCTGTCTGGGGAGATGATTTGTACACATAAATACTAAAATATATACAAAGTGAGCACAAGGTAATTTCTTGGTGAGGAAAATCTAATAGGAGTTATAACCTGGACAGAGTTTTGGAAGAAGCTAGGGACTTCCAAATCTGGTGAACAACTAATTCAAAGAAAAGAGGGGGGCGGGGATGGAATGTCATGGGCAAGATAGGTTCATGCCAGATTTCAAAAGGTTTTCTTTGCCAAATAGAGGCATTTGCTGGGAGAGAGCATTACTCTTAGAATAAAATTTGTATTTTGTCCTAGGAGCAATAGAAAACCATGAAATGTTATGAGTAGGGGAGTGAGGTGGTCATATTTGTGTTTTGGAAACATCACTTTGTTGTCTGTGGAAGGTGAATTGAAGTCAAGGAAGACTGAAGGCAGAGATGTCCATTAGAAAGCTCTTGCAGTCATCTTAGTGAGAGATATTCATAATTATATGAATGGAGAGGAGATGAACATTAAAAAAGTTATGGATGTTAAGGGTAAAAGAGGTTCAGGGCAGAGGGAGAAGGTGAAAAAGTTGAAAATCTTTTCAATATTTTGAAGCTAGGTAAAAAAAGGGGGTGACCACAAGTAGAAATAGGGAATTTCAAAAGAGGAACATGAAGGAAAGAGTTCTGTTTGGGATGCTGAATTTTTGATGCTTAAAAGACATCAAATTAGAATTGTCTAAGAGATGATTTAGATCTGGCTTTCAGGAGAGACAATGGTATTGTAGATGTCTATAGAGAAATAATCATTGAACCCAGGAAAGCAGATGAAATTTCCTGATAGAATATAAAGAAAGAAGAGAGAGGGCCTCAACCAACCTTTGACTTACACTATGCTTCAGGAAAGATGCAGGACAAGAATGATCATCCAACAACCATCTAATAAAGAGTAGTCTGAGAGGTAGGAAGAGAACCATGACTGGGCAGGGTCTCAAAAACCCCACACATCAGCCAAAAGGAGAGAAAATTAGATAAAGTGATCACCAGTATCAAATGCTGTACACTGTCAGGAAGGATAAGAAATGAGAAAAGACCTTTAGATATAGTATCTAGAAAACACTGGAGGCCAGTTTCTGTTAAGTGATGATAACAGGAGTCAAATTTCAAGTTTAGAAAGAAAATCAAGATAAGAGGGGGCAGCTTTTTTTTTACCAGAAATTGGACTATGAAAGAGGAAAGATAGGATAAGAACTTGAGATGATAGATGATTTTTTAAAAAAATAAAGAACTCATGGAATGAGATAGCAGATAATGATTAAAAATTAGAGAAATGGAATAAGGAGATGGGGCAATATATGAGGAAATGGGAGGGAATGGGATCAAAGGTACAGGAGGGGATTGGCACTGGTGAAGAGAGGTCATCTCATTAGAGAT
Organism: Macrotis lagotis; assembly: GCF_037893015.1. Lineage (NCBI taxonomy): Eukaryota > Metazoa > Chordata > Mammalia > Peramelemorphia > Peramelidae > Macrotis > Macrotis lagotis. Next base: position 764,083,091 of record NC_133658.1, read on the forward strand.
TGAAGGAATTCATATTGGAATAAAGAAAACAAAGGGATGATGTCAAGGTGTTTTAAATGTATAGTAGAAGAGAAGAGGGTGCTCATAGGGAATGACTTTATATAGTATGAAGTGAAGGTCATATTAGAAGGAAGGGAAGGGATGGCAAAAGGAAAGAAGGGGCTTGGAACACCCATTGTAAGGAATGCATGGGTACCTATCTCTAGTACATTAAGTCCTCAAAATAGCTAACCCAGATTCAAAGTGTTCTCTGGACCCTAATGTTAGTTTTTCTCTAAACAGTCAGATGACACAATTAGGTCAAAGGAAAGAAATTTAATAAAATATCATTGTAAAAAAATCGGCACAGAACATTTCTTCCCATGACCCTAGGGCACATTCTCCCACAAATATTCATACTATCAATAGAGAATGGGCACATATAGGGATCATTCATGAGGGTACTCCAGCCTTGTGGCCAAGGCAGAAGGGCAGGTCACTCATACCTCTGACCCTGGAGGACTAACACTGTCATTTGGTTAAGTCATTACACTGCTCACCTTGCTGGGTGAATGGTTTCCCTGGACACTGTTCTGCTGACCCCTACTGCTCTGAACCAAGAATCTTTGTCAGTCAAATGTTAACCCCATAGTCACATAGTGGCTTCAGGGAATGTTGGTGCCCTCTGAACCTTCCTTCCTGTTACTGTCTTCTTATTTCTTCAGAGCCACTGTCTGGCCACCTTCCTGAGAAGTTTGATAGCCCTTTAGTCAGAGCCACCACCATACCCTGCTGATAAAAGTAAGGAAAACTGCTCCCAATTTAAGAGCATGTGTTTTCTTTTTATCCCCTGTGTCTGAGATTGAAATCTTCTGTTAACAGATAATTAACTTTTGGTTAAACATTCCCAAGATCCTCTCTGGTTTCCCATGCAAGTGAATTTGAGCCAAAAAGGGGGGGGGGGGTTATGATTATCCATTCATATATCCCACAGTCTTAACTTCATTTTACATATCTGCAAGTACCAAAGTCCCATAGCTTTGGTATTGTATTTAGGGCAGCAGAAAAAGTTCAGTAATTGTTTTATAGGGTGAGTTGTTCTTTTAAGTCAAGTCAGTTTCTGTGACCAAATTTTGGGGTTACTTTGGCAAAGTTATTGGAGTGGTTTGCAATTTCCTTCTGAACCAGCTCATTTTACAGGTAAAGAAATTGAAGCAAACAGGGTTAAGTGACTGGCCCAGCGACTTGCCCACACAGCTAGGAAGTATCTGAGACCAGATAATTAAGGTCAATTACCGAAGAGTAAAATAGTTGTCTTAAGGGCCTAGTCAAGATTAGATTACACAAAATTTTAATGGATCCAATTGACACACCTTTACTGGACTCATTGGCTGTGGAGGAGTAGAAGTGAAGGAGGTGGACAATAAAGGCAATCCAGGACTGGAATTCAGCAAATCATGAGTTGCAATGAGATAAGGAAGTAAAGAATTCTAGAGCAAAAACCTAGTGAGAATAGATGGATGATGAAGCATAGGGAGAAATATCATAGAGGAATTTATTGTTAGGGATATTTCAGAGTTCTTAATTATAAAAGTGAAGCACCTTAATTATAAAAGTGGGGGCGGGGATGATGTACTCAAGAGTTTGCCCATCTCTTTTCAATGGTTACTATGAAGTCAATCAAAAACAGTGAGAGATCAGTCTTTGACAAATCTATTTAACTTTTGAAGCAAATCCTTCCCACAATAGAAATAAACTATCCTCTGTTGGAATAGGCCCTCCTTAAAATATATCCTGAAAGTTATTTTTATTTTCACTTAGGAGTGGCTTTTTTTGATGAGAAAACCTGTTTGCCTACTTGGGAGTGTTCCATTGCAATAATTGGTGTTTCTATTCTATTTATCTCACCTTCCCCCTTTACATAACTGTGCCTGAGTTGCTCTAAAAGAAATGTTTATGTTATATTCTTAGATGATATAATGCAAATCATGGGCTTTGTAAAGTATTTGACTGTCTCTTCGGGATGGATTGTACCATATAAATGTGGGGGAAAAAAACCACATTGTTCTTGCTTTTCTCAGCTGACTCCTTTTTATTTTTTTGGTTCAGTCTCCCCCAGAGATGTCATTCCCTGCTTCTTTGGCAGCACAGCATTTCTTTATGGAAGAAGAGAAACGAGCGAAAGACCTGGAAAAGCTTTTAAATACACATATAGATGAACTGCAAAGACATACAGAATATACTCTCAATAAATACACCAGACTAAAACAAAATAGACATATATGAGCCTTTAAACTTTTTTATCTGCTTCCCCCCCCCAAGAAAAAAATCTCTGGCAAAACATTTGCAAAATTGATGAATGAAACTGAAAAATCTTGTTCTGTTTTCCTGAGTAAGTAGTTACTGCAAGGCAACTACACAATAGTATTCTGTTCTATAAAGCTGTTTGCTTTATTGCACTAATGTCCTAAAGTGTTCTGCTATAGAGTTGCCATAAAATAAACATGATTACTATCATAGAGATTTTTCTAGTTTTAGAAGTATCTTGGAATTAACTATACAGCTCTTTTCCCATTTGAATCATGTACACTAAAAATCTAATTCCTCTATAAAGACAAAAGGGAACTTAAGGACGGACAAGCATTTTGAAATATAAAACAATCTCATATAGCTCAGTTGAACTAAAATTGAAAATGTGAGATTTTTTTTCATGTAAAAAATTTAGATGTTTGTGTTACTTTAAAATATGAGCATTTATTTTCACAGAAAATACTGATACATTTCTGTGTTGCATTTCCTTTTCTGATGATCCTATGACATTAACATTGTGAAGGTCATATAAGATGTTCATGACACATTTCAAATGTGCTGTGTTAAGGCTACCTGAATGAAATACTTCCTGTTACTTCACTATTCATGTGAACATGAACAGTAAAGTTAACTCTACCAAAATATATCCATCCCAATTCTATTTCATTTTCTAAAAATATCCTTTGGACAGGAGTTTGACTTTCTTGAGTAAGTACCAAAATGAATTTTCCTGCAAAGGTTATGACTAACCACATCTCCCAGAGGTCTTAAGTTTTTTATTTTCTATTTAAAAAGGCTGAAGATCAAGATGGAAAATTTAAGGGGGAAAGCACTATTATTATAATGGTAAAAGGCTTCAATTCATTCTGCATAGTAATAAGGAAGTACAGATGTACACAAACAGATGGTTAAACACCACAATATTATCTTAGCCATATTGTATTTACTGTATGTTTTATGGTATAACCTCTAACAAATTAGATTATATCAACATAAGCTTTATATAACAAGAAAAATAAAAGTTTTGGACACTTCATTTCCTGGTTAATTTTTTAACCTTAATATAAATAAAGCAAATTCAACAGTATTCAGGGTTGTCTTTTGAAGGGTAAAAAGTCTCAATACACATATTTTCCTGTATCCAAAATCTGTGCTAGTATCTTTCTCTTTAGTGTAAAGACACTTTAATTAGAAATTTGTCTGCTAAAATGGAGATCTGAACAACAATTTTCTCTATCTCTATAAAGCTCTGAACTTAGCAGAGTAATTATTCTTTTTAATGTGTTAGCCTTTATATAGAAAGATAACATTAGTGACACATAATCTTGAGGGTAATCGCTTTGGATTTTTTCCCCAAGAGATGGATTTATATATTGATGCATATTTTTTGCATTTTTTGGATGGGTTGTTCTGAAAAGAAACATCCTTTAATGTACTTAATTCTTAATTTCTTATTCTCAGTTTTTCATGATCACCTCTTACAAGGAAAAGATGATTTAAACTCAAAAAATAGTATCCAAAAGGGTCTTCCTCTTCTCTTCCTTCCATCTCTGACCCTTTAGGATTATATTAGGGTACAAAGTTGGATCAAAGTGACCCCAGATATGAGGGTTTGAGATCAATCAGAAGTAGGTGGTAGGAAGATGAAAAAAATGGTTACTAGGTTTTTGATCTTCATAGGGAAAAGATAGTTTAAGTTTGTACTAGGTAATAAAATAACCACAACTTGAAAGAGCTTCAAAGCAAACTCCCTTCAATACAGCATACATTTATTTAATATCTACTGTTTTCAGGATGCTGTGGTAAACATTAGAGGAAATAAATTTTAGCTACATCAATTCAGCAAACACTGAGCATTCCAATTCATAAAAGGCACTTTGCCTAGGTCCTGAGAATTTGGCATAAAATGAAAAAATTGTTCCTGCCCTTGAGGAGCTTAATTCCTTTTGGGACCTTCCCAGAAGGCCCACCAATGGCCCCAGGATACAGACCACTCATCTCCCAGGGTCTTTTTGAGAAAGGCCTTCCCAGCTGGCATAAGACCCAGATCTGGTTCTCTGGCCTCTACATTGCCAGGCATTCTATACTGCTCAATAGGCCATCCCAAGGCCAAGGTTCCGCTTTTGACTGAAATCATCCCAGTTAAAACTACTGCCTGCTGTGAGGAGGGCTTCTTTATTGCCTCCCAGAACACAAAAGCATCACCTGCCTCAAGGGAGGCTGAAATAGTCTCATCATCTTCCTCCCTCAGAGATCCTCTGATTTTCTTCCTGGATTCATTCCTCTGTGTTTAAAATATTCCCAGTCCATCATACTCATATTTCCTGATGTCTGATTTCTGATGCAGTCTTCATTCCCACAGTGAAATCTAATTCCTCCACCCTTCTGTTCTTTTCCAGAACATCTCACCCTATCTCATTGCCTTGGTGAATCAATTCAACTCTACTCCGTCCTCTACTCTTGTCAATTCTCCTATTGCCCTATCCTTGACAAACCTCAAACCTGGGTTTCCCTAATCTTGCTCCTATTCAATGTTTGTGTTACCTTCAATACTGAATGGAACTGGGAAAAAACCATCAAACTGATGACTGGGTCCTCTGCAAATCTATTTTACATATTCTCCCCTGGCTCCTCGCTACAGTAAGACAATCCTTTCATATTTTCCTAATCAATTCATCCTTCCATTCACCATAATAGCTATTCCAATTTTTTTCATCCTTTCTAAGCATTCTTTCATCCTTAGTTAAAGATCTTGCTTCATACTTCCCTGAAAAAAGTGAAGCCATTTTCCTACAACTCCCTCTGTGCACTGATTCTTTCTTCCTTCATTCCTATCTCGAATGAAGAAGTGACCGTTTTTCCCAAGGTAAACTCTTTGACCAGAATACTTAATCCCATCTCACCTTCCCTAGTAGATTGCCCATCCTTTAATCTTCATTCACTCCCTCTCTTCTTGCTCCTTCCTTAACCTACATATATACTCATGTCTCCTGCATCCTTAAAAAACCCTCACCTAATACAACCATCCCCACTGACTTTTTTTTCTGTATCTCTTCTACACTTTGTGGTTAAACTACTTGCAGAAGCCTCAAATAATAGGTGGTGCTTCTGTCTTCAAAACCCTTTATAATCCAACTTCTGGCCACCTCATTCAGCTGAAACCTCCCTCCCCAAAATTGCCAATGATCTCTTCATTGCCAAATCTAATGGATTTTTCTCAGTCCTTATCCTTTTTAACTTTAAACCCTTGACACCATTTTCTCCTGAATACTTTCTCTTCTCTTGGTCCCTCCCCAAGGAACTCCAGAGGGCCTTGCTCTGGGTCCTCTTCTCTTCCCCTTGCATATTATTTCAGCTTGGTGATTTCATAAGAGATAGCATTTATACAGCACTTAAAATTGTTTATACATCATGATTTTAATCACAAGTTTAGGAGGTAGGGAATATTATTTATTTCCACTTTACAGTTGAGAAAATTGTGGAAAACATAGGTTGTGACTTGCCTAGGATCACACAGCTATTACATATTTAAGGAAGAATTGTAAATTAGGTCTTCCTGAATAGAATCCCAAACATTTTTCTTACTAGCTATAAAACTATGAATCTTTATATCCACAGGTGAGATTGAGTAGCTTTCCAATAATGAAGTCTTATTAAGTTTACTAATACATCATCCTACCTCAGAAATGGCTTCAATTCTAAATCATTCGGCCCTGATTGGGTGATTAGCATTTCTCTCTGCTAGCCCATATAGTTGACAGAGGCTCAAGAGAACCGACACTCAGCAACTGAAAATGTTAGACCATTTCAGCTTAATCTTTTAAACATTTCCTTGTACTCTTCTCATAGCTTTCCAAGTCTTCCAAAACATGATGAGATCCCTCAGATAAACCAACCCCAAGCATTTCATGTCTCAATCCTTTCCAAAAGCTGCTGAAAGGTGGCAGGGATCCCAGAAAACACTTGGCACTCAGACTGGGCGGGATTTCACTAGGCAGAAAAAGGCTGTTTTTCCCCCTTAATCTTTGGGATTTGGTAACATTCACTGCTCAAGTCCAAAACTCAGAACCATTGACTGCCTAGTAGATAATCCAGAACATTGTAAACTCATAGCATGATATGCTGCTCTGTCTTAATTCTTTGAAGCTTGCCATGTTTAATAAATATTTCTTGACCTGACTGAATAGTATACTTGTGTCCTTACTTTCCCAGTCTTACCATTCCATCACTATGGGATAGAATACAAACTTTGGGATGACATGATGATTAATTCATAGCTCTTTGCAAATGTCCATCTATGGCAGACCAGTTTTCTTGGACTCATAAAAAATGTCAGAAATCACAGAAGTAAATAGTGTTGGGTTGGGCTGGGCACATACACATTCCCAGTTATGCCATGAAAACACCCCCCAACAGTCAAATTGAGATTTTTCTCTGTTACTCTTTGGTTATTCCTGAGCGTGATCAGGAAAGGGTTCTTTCAGAAGGGGGAATTCTAACTAACTAAGTAAAGGGGGGGGGGAGAGAGAGAAAGAGAAAAGAAAAAAATCAATGAAAATGCCTGCAGTTGGAAAATGAAATGTTTTATACCAGAAATAACAAGGAAGCCAGTGTCCCTAGATACATGAGGACATATAAATCATGAAGAAGTTGGAAAGGTAGAAGGACCCAAGTTATTGAGGGCTTGAAAGCCAAACAAGAATTTAATATTTTTAATTGGAGGCAATAGGGAACCATGAATTAAATAAGGTTGGTCACATGACAGACTCTGCTTTACAAAGATCAATTTGACAGCTGAGTGGAGAATGGATTGAGAAGAAGAGACTTGAGGCAGATCAGAAATCAACAGAAGGCTATTGTAATAATACAATCAACACAGTTAGGGCATGCACCAGGATAATGGCAGTGTGAGAAGAGAGAAGAAGGCATATAGGAGAGATGTTACAAAGGTAGAAATTACAGAACTTGGCAACATTGAGTTTTGGAGGGGAGCAGATTGAAGAAGTTGGCATGTTTGCCAATCAGAGTCACTGTAAGGATGGTGGTACACTTGATAAATAACTGGGAGGTCAGGAAGAAAAGAGAGTTTGAGATGAAAAATAATGTGGGTTCAGTTTTTGATATGTTGAATTTAACATGCCTATAAAGGACAGCTAGGTGTGAATAGCGTAGAGCCTGGGGTCAGGAAGATTCATCTTCCCTAGCCTCAGTGACTCTGGGTAAGTCACTTAACCCTATAATGCCCCAGTTCTTTATCTATAAAGTGACCTAGAGAGGGAAATGGCAAACCACTTTAGTATTTTTGCTAGAAAAACCCCAAATGGAGTTACAGAGACAGAAACAACTGAAATGACATAACAAATAACACAATACAGTTGAGTTTTCATTCATTCAATAAATAGAAGTACCTACTATGTGCAGTGATCTTTTTTTAAAGATTTTATTTGAGTTTTACAATTTTTCCCCTAATCTTACTTCTCTCCCCCCAACCCCCACAGAAGGTAATTTGTCAGTGTTTACATTGTTTCCATGGTATACATTGATACAAATTGAATGTGATGAGAGAGAAATCATATCCTTAAGGAAGAAACATAAAGTATAAGAGATAGCAAGATCAGACAATAAGATATCAGGTTTTTTCCTAAATTTAAGGTAATAGTCCTTTGTCTTTGTTCAAACTCCACAGTTCTTCCTCTGGATACAGATGATATTCTCCATTGCAGACAGCCCCAAATTGTCCCTGATTGTTGCACTGATGGAATGAGCAAGTCTATCAAGTTTGATCATCGCCCCCATGTTGTTGTTAGGTTGTACAGTGTTTTTCTGGTTCTGCTCATCTCATTCAGCATCAGTTCATGCAAATTCCTCCAGGCTTCCCTGAATTCCTATCCCTCCTGGTTTCTAATAGAACAATAGTGTTCCATGACATACATATACCACAGTTTGCTAAGCCATTCCCCAATTGAAGGACACTTACTTGATTTCCAATTTTTTGCCACCACAAGCAGGGTTGCTATGAATATTTTTGTACAAGTGATGTTTTTACCCCTTTTCATCATCTCTTCAGGGTATAGACCCAGTAGTTGGTATTGCTGGATCAAAGGGTATGCACATTTTTGCTGCCCTTTGGGCATAGTTCCAAATTTCTTTCCAGAAAGGTTGGATGAGTTCATAGCTCCACCAACAATGTATAAGTGTCCCAGATTTCTCACAACCCTTCCAACAATGATCATTATCCTTTCTGGTCATATTGGCCAGTCTGAGAGGTATGAGGTGGTACCTCAGAGAAGCTTTAATTTGCATTTCTCTAATAAGTAATGATTTACAGCAATCTTTCATATGGCTATGGATTGCTTTGATCTCATCTGTAAATTGCCTTTGCATATCCTTTGACCATTTGTCAATTGGGGAATGGCTTTTAAAAAAAATGTGACTCAGTTCTCTGTATATTTTAGGTATGAGTCCTTTGTGAGAAACATTAGTTGTAAAAATTGTTTCCCAGTTTACTACATTTCTTTTGATCTTGGATACAGTGGTTTTGTCTGTGCAAAAGCTTTTTAATTTAATGTAATCAAAATCATCTAGTTTGTTTTTAAGTGATGTTCTCCATCTCTTCCTTAGTCATAAACTGCTTCCCTTTCCATAGATCTGAGAGGTAAACTAGTCCTTGATCTTCTAATTTGCTTATAGTATAGTTTTTTTATGTCTAAATCCTGTAACCATTTGGATCTTATCTTGGTATAGAGTGTGAGGTGTTGGTCTAATCTAAGTTTCTTCCATACTAACTTCCAACTTTCCCAGCAGTTTTTAATCAAAGAGAGAGTTTTTATCCCAATAGCCGGACTCCTTGGATTTATCAAATAGCAGATTACTATAATCATGTCCTGCTAATGCACCTAATCCACTGGTCCAGCACTCTTATTTCTTAGCCAATACCAGACAGTTTTGATGACTGATTCTTTATAATATAATTTTAGATCAGGTAAGGCTAAGCCCCCTTCTTTTGCACTTTTTTTCATTGAATCCCTGGAAATTCTTGACTTTTTATTCCTCCATATGAATTTACTTACAACTTTTTCTAACTTATTAAAGTAATTTTTTGGATTTTTGATTCGTAGGGCAGTGATCTTGATGTAAGAAATTTTAGGGGACAGCTGGGTGGTACAGTAGATAGAGTGTTGGCCCTGGAGTCAGGAGGACATGAGTTCAAATCCAGCCTCAGACACTTAATAATTGCCTAGCTATGTGACCTTGGGCAAGTCACTTAACCCCATTACCTTAAATTTAAAAAAAATTTTTCAAGACTTTCATAAAACTTCTTTTTCAAAATATCATTGGGCCATCAAATTTACAGAAACAATTAAAATTGTATTATAATAATAATGGAACACATCAAAATGTAGGATATGCAGTTAGTTATTGAAGGATATTTCTTTAAAAATTTATATTAACTAAATAAAAAAAGATTAAAAGACAAATTTGAAGTTAAATATAAATGAGTTAAGTATATGTTAAGTATAAGCCCCTAAGGTCAAAGTAGAGAACTATAGAACTAAAAATGGAAAAGCCCACTGAATTAATTGAACTAATTTTCTGCAAAGAATAAAATCAATAAACCATTCACTAATTTAATCACAAAGGGGGAAAACAAGTTAGCAATGTTTTTAAATGAAGAAAAATTGTGATAGTGAAATACAATTATTGGAAAGCATTACACACAAAGCAACAAAACATATTGTAAACAAAATGGATAAATATCTCTATATATAAAATGCTTAAATTGAAAAAAATATTCTAAACAATCCAGTAATAGAGAAATAAACCAAATCAATGATTAACAAATTTTTATGCAAAAAATAGGACCAGCTGGCTTCATAAAAGAATTTTGGCAAACATTTAAAGAACAAATAATTCTAATGCCATCTAAACTGTTTTTGAAAATAAGGAAGGATGATAACAAACTGTCCCAGTTCTGTCTACAAAATAAATACAGTGCACAAACTATGGGAAGAATAATAGTTCATGTTGATATAAAAACTTTCAAATTCAGCAGTACCTTAAAATTATTTATTATGATTATATTATTTATATCAGAAAAGAAAATATTAAGAAAATTAGCATGTTGATTAAAATAACAATTTCCTTAAAAACAGACCTGGGGGGGGAAACTTGGCTAAAAGATAATACACAAAAAAGTACAAGATTTGAAAGACTTTTTCTTTAGCATAATAACTATTCAAACAAGTAGTAACATTGTATTTACATACAATGGGGAGATCTCAAAGCTAACACTGTTTACTCCCTTCATTATTTCAAAGCCCTGAGAATGGTAGCTACAGAAATAAGACAGAAAATTCAAAGAAGCAAGCATTAGTTAAAACCCTTCCATTTGTAGATGATGTGGTGGTTTAGGAAATGCCTAACAAATAAATGCTTTTTGGTTGAATGATTCAATTAGAAAATCCCAAAGAATCCACAAAAACATAATTGAAATGATATATTTTAGCAAAATAGTAGCATAAATCACCAAGTTTTGGGATAGGTGTTAGTGCAGACACCCCTGGGACAAGTGACTTCACTTTTCTCAACCTCATTTTCCTTAACTGTGAGGAGAAAATGAAATAATTGTTGTAAAATACTTTATAAACCTCATAGAGCTATATAAGTGATAACTATTATTATTAAATCTACAAAAATAATAATCATTTTTCTATATTGCAATAAAATCAAAAGAGCAGGAAAGAGAAGTATGATTTAATATACTGATGAAATGTATTAAATATAATGGAACTATTCTACCTATTATGATAAATGAATTCAACCAGAAAATAATTTTAAAGGAAAGAACTAAACTAAATCATTGCAAAGCACTTAAATGCCCAGGGTCAGAATGAACTAAATAGTAATGGAAAAAAATAGTTTCCCAAGTAATATATTAATTTATTGCTAGATCAACCAAAATAGCATTTTATCAAAATATCTGATTTCAAAGGTTTGAAAGCTATTCAGTCTCTTCATTCCCCAACATTTTTAATTGAAATATTCTCTAAATGAGTCATTAGCACTGTGCCACAAAATAAATAAAACAAAAGAGTAAAATAGAGTGCTACACATTACCTACATATCCAAACAAAGTGGTTTCTTGCTATATTTTAGTAAATTGGGTCCCAAAATGATGGAGAAGGATTCTGGAATGGACCTGCTTCTGATGTTCCTCTAGGTATTATGATGAACCTCTCTAAACCCACATTAATGCTGAGCTACCACATCTGTGGTGGGCAGATAGGGTTAGTCTTTGGCAGTAGTAGCAACCCAATTACTCACCCCACCCCATCACCTGATTCTTTATTCCCATCCCCTTTAATTCTTACCCCAAAGTTTCAACCAAATATACGCTACTGTGCCCTCTGAAATGCTTGTTCTATGACCAACATTCTTTCATCCTAAATCTTTTCCTCTCTTATTCCTTCCTTCTATTAACCATTACTGAAACCTAACTTCCCAATGATACAGCTCCTGAGACCACCCTTTTCAGTACAGACTGTACCTTCACTAATTCTCTTCAGCTTACTGGCCAAGGTATGGGAGTTGGAATACTCCTTGCTCCCATTGCCATTTCCAATTCTTCCCCTACTATCATTGCTCTGGTTCTTTTAAGTTCATGCTATTCATATCCAGCACCCAATCAAGATCTACTGGCTGTTGTTTGCAGCCCCTTTCTCTCCCACCCCCATCAAGGTCACTCCCATTCTTTTCTCAGAGTTCAGTACTTGGCTCACAACCTTGACTGTGTCCTCACTGCTGTTAGACAATTGTACTAAATCTTATCAATTTATCTTCAAAGTAGCTTCTCCAAAGCTTTTTATCCCTTCTCAACCTTCCCATGGGTTCCTCTCCCTCAACACTCTCAGTAGAGAGCCTTGCCTCATACTTTACAGAAAAAAAAAATTGAGAACATTTAGCATGATCTCCACCTTCTTCCCTCTTGCTAATCTTCTATCAATCACATCTTCTGCCACTGTATCTTCTTTCACACCTATCTCACAGGATAAAGTGGCCTTACTCTTCACCAAGGCTAACTCCTCTTAGCTATTCAAGTAATCTTATTTCATCTTGTTCCCTTCCACAGATGCTCCCTTCTGTCATTCCCTACTTTTTCACTACTCTCTCCTGGCTTTCTTCCTCCCTACCTGACCTTCTCAGTCTTCTTTACTGGATCTTTATCCAGATCATGTCCCTTAAGTGTAGGTGTCCCTCAGGATTCTGTCTTGGGTCCTCTTCAACTTCTATACTACTACACTTATCAGCTTCTTTTATGTTAAATCACCAACTTGATGCCATTGATGCTCCAACCCTCTGCTGATTTTCAATCCTTCGCCTCCAACCACCATCTCAACCTGGAGATCCAGTAGACTTCTTGAACAAAACATGTCAAAAAGAGAACTCATTATATTTTTTCCCTAAACCACCTTCCTCCAATATTCCCTATTATTGGAGAGTATAACAGTATCATCCCAGTCCCTTGAGCTTGCAACCTAGGAATTATGCTCAAGTCCTGGGATTTGTTTCTTTTTAGTCTTAGTTTGGGGGATTGCTTGGTTTTTTTGTTTATTTGTTTTACAGAAGTACAAGAATACTTTATTAAAAGAATATAGAACCATGGGACCTGAGGACTCAATCTTGAGATCAGGTTCCATGTGCAGAGGAAGGAGACAAATTCATCTTTTCTAGAAATGTCTTCTCTCTCTGCCTGTCCCCTGTCCTCTGTTTGTCTCTCCCATTAGATTGCAAGTTCCTTGAGGGAAAGGATTGTCTTTTGCCTTTTTTTGTATCTCCAGCACTTAGACAGGGCCTGTTATATAATCAGTACTTAATAAATGTTTGCTGAATGATATGTACTAATAGTACATCTTCTACAGAAATGGGATATGAGGTAGGACTGTTCTTGTATATACAGAGGGAAAAGGTTCATTTCTGATGTAATTATTAGCAAAGGCTTGATTTTTTTTAATAAAATAAACATCTAGAAGAAACCCTCAAGATCCCTGAATCCAACTTCCCTATTTTATAGTTGAGGAAATAGAGGCATATGAAGTTAATGAACATGCCTGGGGTCATATAACTAGTAAATAAAACAAGATTTGAACACAGTTATTTCTGATTCCAGGTCTGTACCTTCTTCAACATATCATGTCTTTAGGCCTTCAAGGTTTTCAAGTACTGTTTGGCCAGGACATGGTGATTAATATTTGGCCATTATATGGAAGATGGGCAGGGATATGGTCTGGTCTTCAGTTAGTAAAGGGAGGCAGTCTAGTGAATGTATCATAAACTCAAGTCAGGTCCATGAAGATCTAAGACCAGTGTTCAGGGAGTGTGATACAGAAATACATGTGTACTAAACATTCAATAAGAATGTCTTTGCTCATTGTTTTTAAAGTTATTGAAGATAAAGTGATGCCTAGTCTGGTAGCCAAAACTTTGAAAGCAACTGGATAGATCATTTTTTAAGGGAAAAGGCAAATGTGGCTGTATTTGGGGGTTTCTCCCCCCCAAGAAATGATTTAGCTGGTATATATGTGGAGAAGTCTTTTTTTCTTTTTGCATTTGTCTCCTTTTAAAAAATTGTTTTATTGATCTTTTATTTTTATATCACTTTATTACCTAATTGATCATTTCCCATTCCCTTTTCTACTGAGGCATCCCTCATAACAAAGAATTAAAGGGGAAAAATAGTTTACCAAAATTAACACTATGTACTTTTCCAATCTACAATCCTCAATCTCTAAAAAGGAAGTGAAAAATGTCTAAATCTCTATCCTCTAATTAAAATCAGTTTTGGTCATTGGAATTATCAAGCATTGAATTTCCTTTTTTTTTTCAATTTCCATTTATAGTAATTATGCATATTATTCTGATTCTGTTATATAATAATTCTGTTATATAATAATTTATATGCATCTTTCATACTTTTCTAAATTCTCTATATGGTTTCTTATAGCAAGTAATAGTTCATTATGTTCACATCACATAATTTGTTTTGCCATTCATCAAGGAATTTTCATCTACTTTGTTATCAATTCTTTACTACCACAAAAAGTATTGCAATTAATATTTTGGTGAATATTGGATTTTTCTTCCTTAAGTCTTTGATTACTAGCAGTGATCAAAGGATAAACATATTTCCAAATAGATTTTCAAAATAATTGGATCAATTGGATCAATCATAATAGTGTATTAATGTACTACGTCTGTCTCGGTGAAGCCAGCATTATGCAATATTAATATTTCCATCTCTTTTCATCTTTGCCAATTTGCTGGATCTGAGGTAAAACATCAGAGCAGCTGGATTCAAATTCTGACCAAGAAACTTGTATTTATATGATAATAGTCAATTAATTTATTTGATCTCATAATCTCCTTTTCTTTATTTGTAAAATAAAGGCATTGGGCTAGATGTCATCCAAGATGCCTTTTTATCTAAATCTGTGGTCCTATGATTGTATGATTTCTATTTCTCTTACTGTTAGTGATTTGGAATTGTCTTTTTTATGGCTATTTTTAGTTAACAATTTTTTTTTTAGGTTTTTGCTAGGCAATGGGGTTAAGTGGCTTGCCCAAGGCCACACAGCTAGGTAATTATTAAGTGTCTGAGACCTGATTTGAACCCAGGTACTACTGACTCCAGGGCCAGTGCTTTATCCACTGCGCCACCTAGCTGCCCCATAGTTCATAATTTTTTAGAGAATTATTTGCTCATACTCTTTGATTTAGAAGTCTGTTGATTTCTGAGAATTTATTGTTATATCCTGCTACTTTAGTAAAGCTATTACTTGCCTCAGTTTCTTTGCTGATTTTCTGAGATTTTTAAAATATTCCATCATATCACAGAAGTCATTTCTGTCTTCTCCTTGCCTCTATTAATACTTAAACTTCTTTGGTTTCACTGTTGCTGCTAGCATTTCTAGAATTATATCTGATAAGAGTAGGGAACAGAAATCTCCTTCCTTAATATGCTTATTGGGAGATCTTCTACTGTTTTTCCATTACATATAATAGCTTTTGGTTTTACATAGTATAATTTTGATAATATTTTTAATGACCCATTTATGCTTGTAGTTTATAATTTTTATCATACATGAATATTTATATTATTTTTTCTGTACCCATTATTTAAAATAATGCAGTTTAGGAGAACTAATTAATTTAGTCATGACCAGTTATGTTAATTTTTTCCCCAGTGTTGAGGAGCAGTGAAGTGTGGTAGATAAAAAACCAGGTTCAAGTTCTGCTTCAGACACAAGTTGACTGTGTGATCCAGGGCAAGTCACTTAACATCTTAGTGCCTCAGGCAACTCTGTAACATTCTAAATTTTAAATAAGATGGAGACCCTCATAAATAAAAGATATTTCTTGGAGAATTGAGAGAAAATGGTAACGTTAAACCTCAAAGAGCCCAGATTCCCCCAAACACTCCAGTGGCAAAATATACGAAATATTGGTCTAAATCTATATTGTGTCAAAATAGCAAAGCTCTAGATATTCACCAGATAGAACAATGACATGGAGAGTCAGCTTCTTCATTCTGTCCAGGACTGTACAGTTATACTCCTAGAAGACTGCAGTAATATAGAGAAAATACATGTGAAGGTGGATAGGAGGAGACAAGCCATTCTGACAAGAGAGGGGACTAAGGGGAGCCTAGGTAGTACAGTGGATAGAGCACTGGCCCTGGAGTCAGGAGTACCTGAGTTCAAATCTGGCCTCAGACACTAATTACCTAGCTGTGTGGCCTTGGGCAAGCCACTTAATCGCATTTGCCTTACAAAATCCTTTGAGAGAGAGAGAGAGAGAGAGAGAGAGAGAGAGAGAGAGAGAGAGAGAGAGAGAGAGAGAAGGAACCGAGCCAGAGGGTCACCAAGAGGCCTTATTCCCATCCAGAGCTGGTGATGGGGCAAGCCAGGGCACAGGCCACAGTCTGTGGATTGAGGGGCTCTATCCTCAGTCAACATAGGGCTGCTACACCTGTTCTGGAACTTAAATTGCCTAGACTCAAGCCAATGTCCATAGAGTCTGGACCTGAATTAGAGCAATAGAGAAGGACAAAAAACTGCAGAAAATGAGGTTTCTTGAGTTTTAGATAAGGATTAAACAGCATCTGTAGGAATATAGGAATATTGAGTTTGACCCAAGCACAAATCCCAAATCTAGAAAATTAGGCTAGTGATAGGAGTAAAAAGAAGAAAATTCTGAATATGGTAAAGAAATAGTTTGCTCAGGGGCAACTGGGTGGTGCAATGAATAGAGCACTGGCCCTGGAGTCAGGAAGACCTGAGTTCAAATCCAACCTCAGATTCTTAATACTTAGCTGTGTAATCTTGGCCAAGTCAATTAACCCCATTGCCTTACAAAAACCAAAAAAAAAAAAAAAAAAAAATGAAATGAACAGAACTAGGAGAATAATTTAAGAGGTGGCGAGGTGGTGAGGTGGCACAGTGGATAGAGCACCAATCCTGGAGTCCAGAGTACCCAAGTTCAAATCCAGCCTCAGACACTTCATAATTACGTAGCTGTGTGACATTCGGCAAGTCATTTAACCCCCACTGCCTTGCAAAAAAATAAAATACTTTGCCCTCAGAGAATCTCAAGCTTAAACCCAGAAGAGAACCTCTCAAGTCCAAAAGAGTCTAAAGGAAAAGAATGTCCTGACCACAGGGATTTAGAAGAGTACCTAGAACAGACAATGGTAAACTTTATTCAAGAATTGAATTCACTGAAAATCAAAATAGACCAATAGAAAACAATTATTTCATGAGACAGCAAGTAATTTAAGAACAAATCTAAAGATTGATAAGAAGAAGAAAATTTTAAATATACATTGTCTAAAAGAATTAGCCTGGAAAACAGTTCAAAGATGAATTAACTAAGAATTACTAGACTACTGAAAGCCACGAAGAAACCATAATTCAAGAAACCCTAAATGAAAATTTTTCAGTTCTCTTGGAAAGTAATGATAAAATATAGAAAGAATATCCTGGTCACCTCCTAAAAGAAATCCTAAAATGAATACTCTTAAGGAACACCATAACCAAAATCCAGAACTTTCAGATGAAAGAAAAAATATCATAAGCAATCAATAAGAAGAAGCTCAATTTCCCCAAAAAAGTAGAATTAGGGTTACATAAAACTTGGCAGCTAAAATTTAAAAGAGGAAAATTTAGAATACAATATTTCAAGAGGAAAAGGATATAGGCTCAAAATCAAGAATAATTTATACCCCCAAAATGTGTATAATTCTATGGGAGAAATGGATGAAACAGACAATTTCTAAGCATTCTTAAATTTTTTAAAAACAGAATTGTGTGCCTCTCTTCTCTCTCTCTCTCTCTCTCTCTCTCTCTCTCTCTCTCACACACACACACACACACACACACACACACACACACACACACACACCCCTCACACCTCTCACTTAGTAAAACTATCACCTCCAAGATTAAATTCAAAATTCTGTTTGGAATTTGAAGTCCTTTCTAGTCTAGCCCTCTTCTACTTTTCTAGTTTTTTTATTCCTTATTATTTATATTTATATCATTTATACCTTACTCCCAAATATGTAGTTTTGGAACCAGTGATACAGCCTCTGTGCTGCTCCATGAACAAGACGTTCTCTGTCAACCTGGCTCCTTTTAAGTTTCAACCAAAATTTTATTTTCTACAGAAAGTCTTACCCAACTCTTATTTTTAATGCTTTCCATCTCCTATTCACTTTCTATTTATTCTGTATATAGTTTGTCTCCAACATGTATGTTTGTATGTTGTCTCCCCCGTTCATTTGTGAGCTCCTTAATTTATCTTTTGGCTCATTTTTTAATCTCCAGAACTTAGCAGACAGCTAGAACATTGAAGGGTCTTAAGTTATTGATTTACTGAGGAGATATTAGAAGTGGAAATAGAGAAGACAAGAGAAATATAGTAAGATACACATATTTGACCAACTAGAAGTTACTATGTGAGGATGAATTATTTACCCACTTCACAGGAGGAAAAGAAATGTGTCCTCTCAGATCTTTAAAGTTTTTCAATAGTAATTAAAAAGTTATATAAGGCAAAAGACAGGCAGAGGACCTGAGCATAAATATAATTTGATTATCTTGGGAAAATAAAAAATTTGTGTGATAATAGGGAACTAAGCAGGGAGAAAAGGTAAAAGAAGAGCAAGGAGCTCATCTGACATATTGGGGATGAAGGAAGGGAATATATATTTATATAGTACCCATAATTTGCCAACCACACTACTAAGCACTTTACAAATATTATCTCTTTTAATCCTCATAATGACCCTAGGAAGCATGGGGATATTATGATTCCCCTTTTACAATTGAAGGAGAGATTAGGTGACTAAACTAGAGTCACAGAACTAATAAGAGGCTGAGGTCATATTTGAACTCATCTTCCCAACTTCAAGCCCAGTGCTCTAACCATTAACTGTGCCATCTATCTATCTATGGCATTGTTCTAGAAATGCTAGTGATAGCTATGAGAAAAGAAAATAAATTGAGGGAATAAATATAGCAAAGAAAACCAATTATTTTTTGCAGAGGATAGATACACAATGATTTACTTAGAGTCCTAAAATTCAACTAAAAATTAATTGAAGCAATAACTTTAGCAAAGTTGCATGATAAATAATAAATACACAGAAGTCATCAGCATTTCTGCATATCACCAACAAACCCAATAAGAAGAAATAGAAAATTCCATTCAAAAATAACTACAGATTATATAAAATACTCTTCAGCCTATCTATAAAGACTATACAAGTACTATGTGAATGCAATTACAAAATATCCTTAATAGAAATACAGACTTAAATAATCAGAGAAATATAAATTTCTTATGGGTAGGCTGTGCTAGTATAATAAAAATGACATATTAGCCAAATTTAGTTTTTCAGTGCCACACTAATCAAATTAGCAAAAACATTCTTTTATGCAGGTTAAAAAAAAGTAATCATAAAATTTATGAAGAGGAACAAAAGTTCAAGAATCTCAAGAATGAGATTGTCAGGGTGCCCCCCAAGAACCAGATATCAAATTGTACTAAAAAAAATAATAAATCTTCAAAACCATTTGGTATTTATTAGAAAATAGAGTTCAATATATAGAAGCAATTATACATAGTGGAATCGTGATTTATGAGCAAAAATACAGTGCTTAGTAAGTTGGTTGACAAATGAAAGGTACTATATAAATATAAATATATATATATGAATATATACATATATATTCCCTTCCCTCATCCCCATTATGTCAACTGAGCTCCTTCCTCTTCTTTTACCTTTCCTCCCTGCTTAGTTCCCTATTTGCATACATATTTTTTTTATTTTCTAAGATTATCAAATCATATTTATACTTGGGTCCTCTATCTGGCTTCTGCTTTATATAACTTTGTTAATGACTGTTGAAAACCTCAAAGGCCCAGTAACTAAAGAAAGAACTCATTATTTGGCAAATTGCTGGAAAAACTTAACTAGAAAGCAATTTGACAAAAATTAGGTGTAGGCTAGCACTTCACACCATATACAGTAGTAAGCACCAACTTGTAAGTCCACCAACTGGATATAAAGGATTATATCCTAAAAATGTTGAGAATCAAAGAAACAATTATCTTTCAGATGTATTGATAGAGGAAGAACTCATGACTAACAGAGGATAGAGAGGGTCATGGAGCATAAAATGGACAAAAACAATAAATGGAGTTAGTATTTGAGAGGAACCATGTAACTGGGAAAAAAAATCTTTGCAACAAGCTTCTCCAAAAAATAATCTCATATCTAAGATACATAAGAAATTGATCCAAATTTATAAGGATGAGAGCCTTTCCACAAGATAAATATTCAAAGATTATTTTAAAAAAGGCAGTTTTCAAAGAAGAAATCTAAGATAAACAAATAATTACAAAATGTTTTGAATCAGAAATAATTAGAAAAATGCAACTGGAAGTTCGATCTCACAATCATAAAACTGGCAAAGAATGGATGTCTGAATAATACAAATAGAAAAGACAGTCCCTGCTCTCCAGGGGCTCACATTCTAAGGGAGGAATAACAAATATAGAAAGTTTCAGTCAGAAAAGTTCCATGGTTCTTAGGATGTAGCTGCAAATAAAGGAGTGTACTGGAACCAGCTTATACTATCTCAGAAGAATCCTTTGTTAAATTTTCAATATGAACATTGAGATCTTGGAAGCACATGGTATAAATCAGGTCTTGATTTATTGTCTTATTGATTATCTAAATTTAAGAAGGTGATGAAGAAAATGTGAATAATCGAGATCACACTTAAAAGTGTGCCAGTTGTTAACCAGTGCTTCCTATTTAATATGTTTAGCAATGAAATCCTATCAGTGTCTGATGGTGAACCATTTTACAATGCTGAAGACTTTGGTGACAAGAACCTTCTTTTCTGGATTCTCAGTAGAGTTGCCTGGCTGCACCTGGCAAAAGCTTCCTCCTGACTCTTCCCCCGGGGTACCTTACAACTTGGGCCAGCTTGTCTATGCTGTGAGGAGCAATTACTAGGGATGACTGGCTCCTTCTGTATAGGAGTTGCCCTTCAATGTTGGCTGTGAGGGCTGGGCTGAAAGTAGGACCAAAAAAATGAAATAAGAATGACAAATATTGGTAGGAAAAAGGGCACGATAATGCATTTCTGTGCGACCTATAAATTGTTCTAGCTATTCTAGAAAGAAGTTTGTAATTAAGCCTAAAAAAGTTATTAAACTATGTATAACCTTTGATGCAATGCTATCACCAGTAGTACTATTCCCTCAAAAGATAATAGGATGAGAAAAATAAACCACATTTTCAAAAATAACAACAGATCTTTTTGTAATAGTGAGGACCTGGAAACCATGGGGGTAACCAATGTACTGAGGAATGAAAAAATATTATAAATTAGAATATTATTTCACACAAGAAATAATGAAATGGATAGTTTCAGAGAGATCTGATAAGGCTTGTATGAACTAATGCAGAATGAAGTAAGCAAAAACAAGAGGACAGTACATAATAAAGACATTATAAAGACAACTTTGAAAGGGAATTCTTTCTTATCAATGGAATGATCAATTGATTTCAGAGGAGTGATGATTGACAGAGAAGTGATAGAATCAAGAAAAAGAATAAGACATAAGATTTTGGGAAATGGCTAATGTGGGAGTTTATTTTGCTTAATTATGAATATGTGCTACAAAGGACTTTTTTTTCCTGATGAAGGAAAGGGAAGAATGAAGAGGGATAAGAATAGGGTAGAAGGGGAAAAAACGATAAGAAAAACTGAAACATCTTTTTTTAAAAAGAATGTAGAGTATTCCCCAGTTGGCAAATAAATGGTCAATGAATATGAACAGGCAATTTTCAGGGAAGGAATCAAAGCTATCAATAATCATATTAAAATGCTCCAAATCACTAATAAATAGAAAAAAAGCAAAATAAAACAACTCTGAGTTACCACTTCATACCTGTCAGATTGGCCAAGATGAGAGAAAAGGAAAATGACAAATAGAGAAAAGGAACATGGAAAAATGGGGACATTAATGATCCAATCATTCCAGAGACAAGTTGGAATTGTGCATACCCTCTGATCCAGCTCTACCTTTACTAGGGCTATGCCTTAAGGAGTTCAAAAAAAAAGCACCTACAAATATAAAAATATTTCAGCAGTTCTTTTTGTAATGGCAAATAGTTGAAAACTGAGGGAATGTCCTTCAATTGTGAAATAATTGGGGCAGCTAGGTGGTGCAGTGGATAGAGCACCAAATCTGGAGTCAGGAAGATCTGAGTTCAAATTCGACCTCAGACACTTAATAATTGCCTCATTGTGTGACCTTGGGCAAGTCACTCTTAACCCCATTGCCTTAAATAAATAGAAATTTTTTTAAAAATGTTTAAAAATTGTGGAATGGTCGAAGAAGCTGTGGTATGTGAATGCAATAGAATAATATTGCACTGTAAGAAATGATGAAAAGGATGATTTTAGAAAAACCTGGGAAGACTTGTATGAACTGATACAAGTGAAGTAAGCAGAACTAGTAGAACAATTTACATAATAACAGCAATATTGTAAAGATAATTAATTGTGAAAGATAATTACCTTGATAAATACAATAATTCACCAAAACTGGAAAGGATTCATAATATAAAATGCCATCTGCCTACTGATAGAGATTGTCTCAGAGAGCAGACTGAAGCATAATTTTTTCCTTTTATTTTCCTTGCCTTCAGGTGCTACCAGGCAAGTTGGGGGAGGAGAATATGGCTAATGTGAAAATGTGTTCATGAGTATTGTATTTCTTGTCTTATCAGTGATTGGGGGAGGAGTGAAGGGAAAGAGAATACTTGGAACAAAATGTTTCCCAATAATAACAGAAAAAAAAGACTTGCCCAAGGTCACACAGTTAGGCAATTATTAGGTGTCTAAGGTCAAATTCAAACCCAGGTCCTTCTGACTCTAAGGCCAGTTCTCTACCCACTGTGCCATCTAGCTGCCCCTATTTGTACTGTTTTATTGCCCTTTGGTTACGGTTCTAAATTGCTCTCCAGAATGGTTGGATCAATTCACAACTCCACCAACAGTAGATGCATTATTCCAGTTTTCCCACATCCCCACCAGACTACTCACAAAGGTTCACTGTAAATGAAGGAACCTAATTTGTGATCATCTAATACTTAACCTTGACCTAAAGAATTAATCATGGTTTTCTTTATATATGAATAAATAACACAAGAAAATTTTCTTTTCTCTTTTGATTAAGATTTGATAACCTCTAAACTGGAACAATGGGTTGGAGATGATGTGGAAGAATCCTGGACCAATTCTTCCAACCCCATTGGCAACTCAACATAACCAATTCAATCACCTCTGAATAATGGATTGTGTTTCCTAGGTGCCAACCAAGATTAGATTCTAGGGGAAAGCCAGATATGGGGGGAAAACAATCATAAATTTAATTCCCTCTTCTTCTATCCTCAAAGGCTACACTTGTAATCACAAGTATAAATGTGGTATACATTCCTGTTCTGTCCCAGTCACCTTAGACCCACCTGGAAGAAACTTCTTTGACATCTGGGTTCTTGTCTTCAGTGACTTTGTGGCCTTTTAAGAACTACTACAGGAGCACTGGCAGTAGGGATCCCGAGAGAAGTATGGCCCAGATCTAACTCACTTTCCATCAACAAGGGGATCACTACTGATTCTAGTATATGGAGTGAGCAACTTTCAAAGGCAAATTTGAGAAGCAGGAAGACCATGGGAAGAGAACCATAGGCAATCATAGCATATTTCATTAAGGTAAAAGCCTTGATAATTTTTAATAGGACAACATTTATTGAATACTCCATTATAAAGAATATTTTTATCAATCAAAATTAAGAAATCAGGGGCGGCTAGGTGGCACAGTGGATAAAGAACCAGCCCTGGAGTCAGGAATACCTGGGTTCAAATCCGGTCTCAGACACTTAATAAGTACCTAGCTGTGTGGCCTTGGGCAAGCCACTTAACCCCACTGCCTTGCAAAAACTAAAAAAAAAAAAATTAAGAAATCAAAACTTAACTAAACTTTGCTTAAAAACACAAGCATCATTATACCTTTTCCCTTCTCCTCTCCCTCATATAGATTAGGTAATTATTAAGTGTCTGAGGCCGGATTTGAACTCAGGTACTCCTGACTCTAGAGCTGGTGCTCTATCCACTGAACCACCTAGCTGCCCCTCTCCCTCATATAGAGAACAACCTTTTTAGACTTAAATTCTTGGTTTAAAAAAGCATCTTTCTGACTAGACTATGTTCCCATTGTCCCATACTCTGCCATGAAAGAATGACTGTCAGTGGAGTTTTAAATGACTGGTAACCAGAATTGTATCCTTCTAAAACTTAAAATTTAATATTTTTTCTTTCTTTGCTCATACCAATCAGAACCCCAGGGCCATTTACTACAGGCTGAGCCAGGGAACACAAAGGGCCAAGAGATTCAAAAGGGAAAGCAAATGTCTAGTAGATTTTTCTTTGACCTGGCTGCAGTCTTAAGTCCCCAGGTAGGGGTAGGGTCTCCTGGCCACAGGAAGGAGAGCTGATCTAGAGAGGAACTGAACTTGACCAAAGCAGAGGTACCACCAGCACAACTGAGACAACACTGGAGAATCTGAAAAGATCATCGGGGAGGCATTGCTGCAGGAAGATTGCCTTGCTATACATACTTCCTCCTTCATCACATCTCAGAGCTTCTGAGAAACAAAAGAAGGAGTTGTTAAGACTTTTAGTCATGTCTGACTCATCCTGAATCCATTTGGGGTTTTCTTAGCAAACATCCTAGAGTGGTTTCCCATTTCTTTCTCTAATTCATTTCATAAATGAGGAAACTGAGGCAAACAAGGTAAAGGGATTTGCCCAGAGTCATACAGCTAGTAAGTGTTTAAGACTGGATTTGAACTCAGGAAGATGAGTCTTCCTGACTCCAGGGTTGACATTCTGTCCTCTTTGTCCCCTAATTGTCCCAAGAGGAGGGGAAAGGGAGTAAAAAATGGGGGGAGGGAGCAGAAGTAGCCATGGACAGCTACTACAACAACCAAGGGGCCCACAACCTGGTGGAATTCCATATTGATATATTAGATTTTCTCTCACCTCCCCCAAATCTAATCCTCTTTTCTGACCTTCCCTATTATTGTCCAGGGTATCACCATCCTTTCAGTAACTCAGGTTCACAACATTGATGTGATCCCTAGATTCCCTGTTCATCCTATAAATCAAAAGTTTCCAAATTCTTTCCTTTGTTTGTCCAGAGCATCTCTCAGATAAATCATATGTTTTCTATTTGCATAGCTAACACCCTAGTCCACACCCTCATCATGTACCAGGACTCTTACAATAGCCTCCTAATTGGGTTCTCTGCCTCAAGTCTCTACCCACACTAAACCATCTTCTACATAGCTATCAAGATGATTTTCCTAAAGTATATAGTTTTCTCCTTGTTCTCCCTTTCCCCCTCCTCAATAAATTCCACTAGTTTACTGGGTTTGGGGGGATTGGCATTGAAAGCCTTTCATAATGTGCCTTGAGTCAATCTTTCTAGTCTCATTACACAAATCTCCCCTTTGCTCACTATAACATCCAAGCATATCAGTCTTCAGATCGATTCTGATAATTCCTGGAAGGGGGCGCGCGCGCGCGCGCGCGCACACACACACACACACACACACACACACACACACACACACACAGTCATTGAGCATTGGGAGTTTGGGAGGGTCTTGGATGTGTGCCCATCTATGGATTCCCGGCAGCCCCATAGCAGTGAGAGGGTTACTGACACCTATGTAGACACTTGTGCCTCAGACCTCAGAACCCCAGAAAGGTCACCTGGGAGAGGATCAGAGTATGGAACGGCCAGTGAGGCTGATCTCACTGAAGTGATGGGGGCAGAAGGGAAGAAAGTAGTCATCTAGTAGTTTCCTATTTTAATCAATTCTTCTTGCTTCCCCAGTTCAAAGCTTAGTTGTTGTTTTAATATACCTGCTAAAGTGCAAGAGCTGTTAATGGCCCCTGAGACAGAGCCTCAGTTCCCCACCCTGGGTAGATCTCTGTTGCTTAATTAAAATGGGTAAATTTTTTTGACATTTGAAATAGGTGCCGAAACCATGTGCAGAAGCTTCACTTTGCTTTTGAACAAACCTGCAAGAAACCTCACCCACTGGTAACAAAGTCCTTAATTAGTGCTCATAAGAGTTAAAAACAAACCCGCATCCCCACCTTCCACACTGTTAAGTAAGCCCGTTAAAAAATATTTATTTGCTTTAGTGTTGATATTTTGCAAGTGATAAGCCTTGGTCCACAAGAGAAACAGTTGTGGGCAGAGCCTATTGAACACATATCCTGCCTGGATGTTGTTTACTTAAAGGGGAATGAAACGGTGCCAACTGACATTTAGATGATACTTTAAAGTTTGCAAAGCTCTTTATATACATCATACTATTTGAGGCTTCTACCAATTCCATGAGGAAATATTGCAGGTATTTTTATTCCATTTTCTGGATAGGAAAGATGAGGCTCAGAGAGGATTGTAGGTGGGGCAGCTAGATGGCACAATGAATAGAGCTCAGGCCCTGGAGTCAGGAGGTCCTGAGTTCAAATTTAGCCTTAGACACTTAATAATTAACCTAGCTGGGTGACCTTGGGCTTAAAGAACTGTGTATTGAGACTTGACAGCTGTTGCATGGTTAGTAAACATCGGTGGTAGGACCCCTGAAATGTTACCAGAAATAACCCACCATATGGCAGAGTAAGGCAAGTGAACATTTCAGAAAGCATGGTGTGTGTGTGTGTGTGTGTGTGTGTGTGTGTGTGTGAGAGAGAGAGAGAGAGAGAGAGAGAGAGAGAGAGAGAGAGAGAGATCACCAATCTAGGTTAAACTACTTCCACAAAATATAACATATTTAAGACTTTATGGCTTTCCTCACAACTACCAATAAAGAATCACTATTAAACATCCAGAAATCTGGAAAGGTAGGAGGAAGTGGTCTGGGTTTTGAATGCCAACAAGAAAAAGCCAGTATTATCCCCAGTTTACAGATAAATAAAAGGAGGACAGGTATCTGCCCACTGTCACACAGGCAGGTCTTGTGACTCAAGTCTGGAGCTTCTCCTCTGAGCGTGGCACAAGTAACTGTCTTGGAATAGGCACTTAAATGTTTGTTGACTTCACTTGCTTGGAAGCCTCCAGTGAAGCAAACACAACCGTGCCATGCACAAAATTGTTTTTCTCCATCTGGACACTGAGCCCTCACTCTCTCACAGGCCAAAGGCATTAAAATGAAAAGGTGAAAAGGTAAAAAAAAAACCTTTCCAAATCCCATATCTGCTTACACTAGTACTTTCCAACAACCTGAGCAAACCTATAAGCTGAGATAAATCATCAGAAGGTTCATCCCCAAAGGACTTTTGTTGAGAAAGAATGAGCAGCCAAACAGTCAAAGAAGAGTTGTTGAGCTTCAAATTTGTTTGCAATGAGAACAGTGTAATAAATTTGTAGGTTAGGAGGAGTTGCACCCAAGAGCCTTGAAAGAACAAGTGAAATAAATATTGGAACCTCAGAATCTTCAATAAATCGAGACAGTCAAGAGAAGTCTCTGGAGCCTAGAAAAACAAACACATAGGGTTTGGTGCCTACTTAAAGGAAGGAGAAAGAACAAGAAGAGAAAAGACACGGGACCTTGGTTTGCATCCCTGACTGTCTTATTTACTACTTGCATGATCTTGGCTAAGTTTATTGAATCTCTGTTGTGCCTTAGTTTCTTCCTCTGCAAAATGAAATTGGACCAGATAATCTCAGATCTTTCATATCCCTAAATGCTTAGCTCTCCAGGAGGAGAAGTTATAGAAGTATGTCTTAGAAAAGAGCATTGACCTTAAATTCAAGTGAGACCTGGTTTGAATCCTGCCTCTGGCTCATTTAACTAGGTGATCAAAGGCAAGTCATTAAATTCTCCTAGCCACAGTTACTTTAACAACATTTGTAGTCTCAGCATTAGAGAGGCAGGCAGATTGGCGAAGATCTGGGTTCAAGTTCTACTATTGACATTAGTAGTGATGTGACCAGGAGAAAGCCATTTAACCATTCAGCAACCTAGACCATCCCTAACAGGAAAAGTTAGTTACACATTTGATTTCATCATTACCCATAAGTTTTCCAAACTATAATCAGGATTTCTGAAATACCTTTATTATTTCATAATCATTTCATCTCTCCTACCACAATTCTTTTTTAAAAAATTATTTTCCCCAGTTACATGTAAAGACAATTTTAACATTCATTAAAAAAAATAGCTTTTGAGTTCACTTCCCGCCACCCCGCCCAAAGGTAAGCAATGTGATATATACATGTTCAATCATGCTAAAACATTTAGCCATATTAGTCATGTTTTCACAACTTATTCTCCATTTTCATTTTGAACTTCAGTTCCTCTACCCCTTGATATTATCCTGGACTATTCTCATTCTCATCAGTTACTTCATTTTCCTTGCTTTCCAATCATGACTTAAACGGAAATGAAAGAGTAAGAATACCTCAGCCTTCTGTTCCATGATGACTCAGATTTTTGTCAAACCCCAACCCCAAACCTGGATTACATGTACCAATGCCTTTTCTATTCCTCCTCCCAGTCCTATTTTCCAGTTTAAAAGAAAAGTTTTATCTTTAAGATCTCCAAACATTTTAAGTATCTTTCTTGACTCTGCTAGAAAAGTAACCCTTGGTTTGGGAGTCAGGCAGGCTCAGACATTTGGATACCATGTGCTAAACAGCAAAAGTGAGCTGACTGATGGTAATCACTTTTTCCAGGATAAAGATGCTTGCTAGAGAAAACAAAAATTAGAGCCCACCAGAAGCCAGTAGTGGCAGACTTGCAAATAACCACTGTACATTTTGGCAGCTCTGGGGAAGACTGTGATGACAGAGTTCTTGTAATTGTTGAAAATATTCTAGGTTTTCAAAAACTAACAGACAGTTTGCCAAAGTGAATAGAAAGTCAACCTTGGAATTAGAACCACTTGATACCCAACAACTTAGAGTAAAATATGTGACTGAGAGTAAATCCCTTCACTACTTAGTCCTATTGCCCATGGAGGACCTGGATTCAAATTTTGGGAACACCAGAAAAGGAGAACCACAAGCAGGGGGAAAAGAAACTTTTACTGAATGCTGATATACTCATTTTGCAGCAATAGTGAGGAAGGCCCTGTGTGGGATAAAAATCCACTTAAAAAAATAGAGACTCCTCTGAGCACAAAAGAAAGTTTATTTTGGCTTTTCTCGAGAAAAGGGTATATTCCAAGTCTCACAAAGGTAGTGAAACTCAAGGAGCTGCCCCAAGGTGACAGTCAAGCAAGATTATATGGTCTAGTGCGATTCCCCCCATCCCTAGGCCCCTGTCTTCCAACCTGATTGGTTAAGATTTTCAGATTTACAATCTACCTAGTAACAAAGAGAAGAATACAGTGTTTTCACAGAATATTACCTCACCATCTAGATGATGAGGATATCAGAAGAAGATTTCTAATGACCTTTTGTTGTCTGTCTAAATGAATTAATGTCTGAGTAGCAAGATCTTCTTAATACTTTTCATCAAACAAGAGGAGGCAGTCTATTGTTCTCCCAGTCTATCATCAAATAGGTGGCTAAGAATGCAAGGTCTCTTCTCTGGAAATATTCTACTATTTCCCTCCCTAACAGAATCGGGAGGGTGTCTGACTGAGAATGCAAGGCCTTTCTCCCTCTTTTTTCTAAGAATAGTCTAAGAGTAATAATCTTTTTTTAAATGATTTTTTAACCCTGAGAGTACTTCACTAGGCATATTAACTATTTTTTTTTAGGTTTTTGCTAGGCAACGGGGTTAAGTGGCTTGCCCAAGGCCACACAGCTAGGTCATTATTAAGTGTCAGACTGGATTTGAACCCAGGTACTCCTGACTCCAGTGCTGGTGCTTTATCCACTGCGCCACCTAGCTGCCTGGCATATTAACTCTTAAGAGGGAATATTCCACTCAGTCCCATGAAATAGCCTCCTGCATCACTAGCTGGATGTGGAGAGAGCTTCAAGTTGTCTATAACATAGGACATTATAACTGTAACATAATGCTCTGGATAGTTTGAGATGAATGATTTCATCTGTCTACTTGAGTTCAAGTCATGGTCAATCACTATACATAGGGTTTGAGCTGTTTTTTTTTTTAAAAATAGTTTCCACCACCTAGGTTTGAATAGAAAAACCAGAAAGAGACTTTTTATTTACCTTGGCTTTCCCCTATTCCCCAATTCCCACAAAGCCCAAGGTAACATTGACAGACAGTCAGATGGGAGATGCTCAGTCTATGGAAGAACCTGTGCTAAGCCTCAGAAATGTACATTCAAGCAATCAAGACAGACTCTGACCTTGAGGAGCTTAGATTCTATAGGAGAAGACAATAACATAAAGGAGAGCTGTTTAGGGGCTGTGGTGGAGGAAGATGAAGCAGCATGATTTGGGAAACAAGGAAAGCGAAATCTCACCAATCAGGGTCCAGGGTTCAGGTTTCCAGGAAAGAATCAAAAGTGGAATTGGGTGTGCAGGGGTTTGATGATTGGAATGGAAGAAGAGAGAGTTACAGAGCAGTTGTTAGCTGCAATGGTAAAGGGAGTTTACTCATCTAAAAGGACTTGGGTCAGGGGTTACACCTCTTAAGAAGCACTATATAGAAATAAAAGCACAGGTTTGGTCCATTGTTTAGAATACTCTTTTATTGATAAATTTTGTTTTAGTCATCTACTATATTCCTCCTCTTAATCCTTTCCAGAGTTATCCCTATATAATAATTACAAAAAAATGAAAAGAGGGTATTTAGAGAGAGGGTCTTTAAAACTAATATAAGAATGCAAGTTTTTTATGCAGTCTTGCACATCTAATAAACAAATATTTTAAATTAAATCCTCATCTCTTCATCAAGATGATTGACTCCTGTGAGGACAATGTGGATATGGCCACTCTCTTGTCTGTGTTTCAAAAAGAGCGTAACTGCCCTACTTCCTCATCTTTTAAAAATATGCTACAAACCCAGGTCACATGACCTTCATATGGCGGGGGGATGCCAAAAATGGTAGTGGGGATCCACATAGATCCTGCTTAAATTGCAAACTTTTCTGTTCTTTAGCCTCACTGGACTGCATGAGAGCACCATACCTCATTTTCATGCAGTTCTTTCTCTTGGGATAATCCATCAAGCTTCTCATTCTCTATATATTACTGCCTTTGTCATGCTTTCCTCTTATTTCCCCCTCCCCATTCTGTCCCCTTTCCCTCTGATCTTCTTTAGTCACTAGTCAGGTCCAAGAAGATGTACTAAATTAGGTTCAAAAAAACTGAAATGGAAGGGCTTCAAATATTTCTGCAGACTGTGATAATTTGTTACTTTTTAACTTGAATTAAAAGTGGAATAAATATTTCTGATGCTGGAAAAAAAAATTTCTCCACAAAGAAGAGGAGTCATTTATTCTTTTTTCTTTTTTTTTTTTTTTAAGTTTTTGCAAGGCAAATGGGGTTAAAGTGGCTTGCCCAAGGCCACACAGCTAGGTAATTATTAAGTGTCTTAGACAGCTAGGTAATTATTAAGTGTCTTAGACTGGATTTGAACCCAAGTACTCCTGACTCCAGGGCCGGTGCTTTATCCACTGCTCCACCTAGCTGCCCCAGAGTCATTTATTCTTATAGCTCTTCTTTGAGGACAGTCTTGGTCAATTTTAATTTCATAGTTTATAGTTTTGATGATTTTGCTGCTGCTGTTCTTTTCATTTCATTGCTGTAGTCATTGTGTGTATTATTTTTCTGCTTTGCTTCATTTGGCATCAGTTAATATGTCTTCTCATGCTTCTCTATACTCATCATATTCAATGATTTCTTAACAGCATTAATGTAACTATATTCATTTTACAATTTTATCTAGCCATTCCCCAACTTATGGGCATCTCTTTTGTTTCTAATTCTGTGAAAGCCTGGAGAGATGCAGGACACTTGGCTCAGTAAGAAGACAGATGAAATTCAATTTTATGCAGACAGGATCGAAGTAAAATGCTTTTATGATGCCCTGAAAGCATTCAGGGCCAAAGATATATGGAGCATCCCAACTACTCAGACCTGATGGATTCACATTGATTAACAATAGGGACATGATCCTAGAGAGATGGGCTGAACACATCCATAGTGGGATTTTTTTAGGCTTTTGCAAGGCAAATGGGGTTAAGTGGCTTGCCCAAGGCCACACAGCTAAGTAATTATTAAGTGTCCGAGACCAGATTTGAACCCAGGTACTCCTGACTCCAGGGCCAGTGCTTTATCCACTACGCCCCTTCACTACACCACCTAGCTGCCCCTATAGTGTTCTTAACAGAACATCATCAATCAATGCAGAAGTCATAGATTATTTATCTCAAGTTGAAATAAATCAGTCCCTAGCTGAAGTTCCAACTGAAGAAGAGGGTTTTGAATGCCATTAGGGTCCTTTCAAGTGGCAAAGCACCTGGTGCTGATTCTATTCCAGATGAGATCTACAAGGTAGGGGGTCCAGTACTCATCCAAAAACTGACTGAAATGTTCCAAGTTATATGGCATGAAGAGGGTATCCCCCAAGAATTCAAGGATGCCTCTATCATCCATCTCTGTAAAGGTAAAAGGAATAGAATCACAGGGATAGTTCTCCTTTAGTCATTGATGGGAAGATTCTTGCCAGAGTCCTTCTCAATAGGCTGATCTTCACCTGGAAGTCAGTCACCTCCCTGAAAGCCAATGGCTTCAGAAAGGATTGAGGGACAGTTAATATGATGTTTGCTGCCCAACAACTCCAGGAAAAATACCAGGAACAGAACAGAAGTCTATATACCTTCATTTGTGGATCTGACCAAGGCCTTTGATATCATCAGTCATGAGTATTTATGGAAAATTATGTCAAAATTTTATTGCCCAGAGAAGTTCATCAGTCGCCATGCGTGCCTGAGTTCTGGATAGTAGACAATGCTCTCAAGATTTCCCAGTCACCAATGGAGTCAAACAAGGATGTGTCCTTGTTCCCATACTTTTTAGCATGATGTTTTCATCCATGTTATCAAATACCTTCACTTAGGATGAACATGATCTCAAGGTCAGCCACTGCACTGATGACAAATTCTTCAACTTGAAAAGGCTACGAGCCAAGACCAAAGTGGAGGGAGTGTTGGTGCATGATCTTCTGTTTTCAGATAACTGTGGCCTCAATGCCGCCTCTGAAGCTGAGATGCAACAAAATATGGATCAATTCTCTGCTGCTTATGTTTATTTGTCCTTTTAACACCAAGAAAATACAGGAGCTCCATCAGCCAGCACCACACCATCTATATGTGGAACAACAAATGGAGAAGTTTTGAGGACTGTGGACAAGTTCACTTACCTTGGCAGTGTCCTTTTGAGGGAGGTACACATTGACAATGAGATTGACACTTGCATTACCATGGCTAGCTCAGTATTTGGGGAGCTCCGAAAGAAAGTATGGGAGAGAAGAGGTATTAAGACTGACTGGTCTACTGAAGGTCTACAGAGCCATTGTGCTGATCTCACTGTTATATCCTTGTGAAACTTGGACAGTCTACCAGTGCCATGTCAGGAGACTGAATCACTTCCATTTAAATTGTCTTGGGAAGATTCTGAAGATCACCTGGCAGAAGAAGATACCAGACATTGAGGTCCTTTCTTGAGCTAAACTGACTAGCATTCCAACTTGACTACAGAGAGGGCAACTATGATGGGCTGGACACATTGTTAGAATTCCAGGCGTATACTTGCCAAAAAACTATTTTATGGAGAATTCACACTGGGCAAGTGCTCACAAGGGGATCAGAAGAAGTGATACTGAGACACCCTGAAGGTTTGTGCAGCACTGGCACAGGGCCTCCCAGCAAGGCTTGCCCTTTTCAGTGAGGTGCTGCACTCTAAGAGGAAGGCAGAATTGAAGCAGCTCAAAGGAAACGTGACATCTGTACAGAGTGCCCACCCCAGGTGTTAACATGGTCTATTTGTGCCCAACCTGTGGTAGAGCATTCCAAACTCATATTGGTCTGATCAGTCACAGTAGGACACACTGTAATTTATCTCAAACATAGTGATATCATTTTGGTCTTCTTTGATAACGAAGGACAAGAAACAACCAATCAACCAATTCTTTGCTAACCTAAAAGGTGTTGCTATAAATAGTCTGGGATATATGTGGGCCATCATTTTGTCACCGATCTCATTTGAGTATCTGACTAGAAGTAGAATTTCTGGGTCAAAGGTTATGAATCTTTAATCACTTTCTTATCATAATTCCAAATTGCTTTCCAGAATGTTGAACTGATTCATAGCTCCACCAATAGTGTTTCTATCTTTCTACAAGCATTCTATTGATGATTTCCATCTTTCATTATAATTGCCCATTTTTGGTAGTTGTAAAAAGAGATAAACCTCAGATATTTTGATTTGTAATTATTATTTAGATTGTTCTTTCATCTGTTTATTAATAATTTTCAATTCTTATTTAGAAAAAGTTTGTTCATATCCTTTGACCACTTCTCATTTGGATAATGGCTTTTCATTTGATGTATTTCTATTAGTTGCCTATATATCTTATTATCAGACCCCATCAGAAATATTTTATATAGAAATTTTTCCCAGTAGACATTTTTCTTCTTATTTATTCATGCAAAAGCTTTTAAATTTCATATATCAAAAATGACCTGTTTTATCCTTTGTAATTGCCTTTATCTTTTAGTTATATAACTGTGAAAGGTAAAGGATTTGCTTCCCTTTTAATTTGCTTTCATCTTTAATATTTTGGTAATACATATTTTGGCTTTATTGTGGTATATGCTGTAAACCAAAAGATGTTAAAAGTTGTTGTTGTCGTTGAGTCGTGTCCACCTTTATGACCCCATTTAGTTATCTATGAGGTTTTCTTAGCAAAGATAGTAGAAGGATGTTGTGTTGTGTGTTCCCATTTTACAGATGAGGAGCTGAGGCAAAGAGGAGTTAAGTGACTTGCCCAGAGCCATACAACTAGTAAGGCCAGATTTGAACTCAAATCTCCCTGATTCCAGGCCAGTACTCTAACCAGTGTGCCACCTTGATGCCCTTGTTAAAACTCTCCATCTCAGCCCAACTGAACCACTTGCTGGTCTCTCCAGACGTTTTCTCCATCTGTGCTTTTGCTAATACTGCTCTCTCTGCTCTGTGCTCTGCCTCTTGGATACTACATAACCTCTAAGACCCAGCTCAAGTTTTCTCTCCTTTATGACACTTTCTCTGCACTTCCTCATCTAAATTTAACCTTTCCCTCTTCAGAAACCCAAATGAGTTTTAACAGTACCTCTCCTATGATGCTTGCCATATTCTGCTTTATGTTATAAGTTATTGTGTTGAAACAGTAGGGAAAGACAAGGTAACAAGAAGCAAGTGTAGTTGAAGCAAGGGCCAAGAAGTTCCCCAGTGGTTTTTCCACGTGAAATTGGTCCGCCAGCATATTTAAACCACAGGGAACAATTCATAATACTGATATTTATCTTTTAATCTTATAGACTAACCCCAAAATTGTGCTCTGATCACAATGTCAGTCATTCATAGATTCTACCAAAAAACTCATTAATCCCCCAATTCAGAGTTTTTCTTGTCTGGGTTCCCCTTGATTAACTATTATATGCCCACCTCTGGTGAGTCAAATAGTAAGCATTTAATAAATGCTTTTTTATTCCTTCTTTTGGGAAAAAAGTATCCCTATTAAGAAATTTTGACCTGTTTTCTCTCTCCTGGTGTAGAAATAGAACTGAAAACATGACAAGCAGATTCTAAGTGATCCTAAAAATCACTCTGTCATCCAAGTACTACCTGAATCCCAGCTACAACATCTCCAAATGAGGATTAGAATAACAGTTCAAAGAACTCTGTTCAAGACAAAAGAAAAACAAACCAAGAAAATGCAACGATGTAAAAAAAGTCAAAAGCTAAAGAAGCAAGAAAAACAGCCAAATGCAACAGTGGATGGATGTTGAGACCAAACCATCAAAGTTAAAAGAACACCTCTGGTAATGATCACTATCTTGAAGAATATATATCTAAGAGGAAGTTGTTTGGATGTTTGTTGGGAAGTGATTATTAGCAATCATTCTTTTAAAAATGTATTTAAAAAGAAAAGAGTCTGCTCTTGGAATTAAAAGATTTGATTTTGAATTCTAACTCCAATACACAGTTTTTCTATTTCTTCACTTGTAAAAATGGGCTAATACCACTTGGAATTCCTACCTTGCAGAGCTGTTGTGAGGAAATTACCTTGCAAACCTTAAAATCCTCCAGAAATGTGAAATGTGAACCATAGTTAACAGGGAACATGCTATTTTCATAGGTGCACATCTCAACTCTGGATAGTTCTAATTATTAGGAGGTTTTTCATTTCACTGAGCTGAATTCTTGAGGGCAAGACCATGTCCTATTAGACTTTGTATCACTTACAGTGTCTAATCCAGTGGCAGACATTAAAAAATACTTGCAGAATGAATGAATCAATGATAAGTCTGTATTCCAAACAAATAGGGATTTTTAAAAAATAACTACACTTCCCCAAATCCAAACTTAAAATCTCCATGACTCCCTGTGTGCAGTATTCCTTCCACTATTAGTCCATGGTCCATAGCCATAGCCTAACATGATGTATTTCTATTCAGTAAATATTCATTAAATGCCTAAAGGCAAGAGTATTTCCCCCCAAAAAGAAAGAAAAATTGCCTTAAGGCAATTACAATAAGAAAAATTTTCTGTTTTCCAAATTTTAGAACACACCCCTACCCATACAACATACTATCCTCATTCACATAAACCAATGATGGAAGGCTTCAAAAGTAATTTAGTGGTCACTATCATCCTTATTTATTAGAAACAGCTCTCTATTTCTAATTTATGACCTTCCATCAATTTAATTCCATTCAATTCAAGGAAGATTTATCCATTACTCCACACCCACCCTAAAGGTAATCCTGATCTGTTTTATATATTTTACATAAACATATAGGCCTATATATGTGCATACCTAGAGGAATGTTTTCATTTCCTTTTTATATCCCCAAGATCTTAACATATTGCCTGGCTCATTGTGGATGTTTAATAAGTGTTTATTGATTGATTTGATAAGCACCCACTATGTGCATCTGTGCATTATTCTAGGGCCTAAGTACACAAGGAATTTTTTTTCCTACAGTCCCAGACTGAATGTGGCAAGTCAAAAGCTACAGATTGTGATCAAGTCTTCTAAAATATGATCTTTTAATACTAATAATCCTGAGATAAGTTTCTGGTTTGGAGAAAAGGGTTGTTTATTTGAGAAGTATTTCTAAATATAGAGTAACATTTATTTGTAACCCTTGATCTGTGTTTTAGCAATTTAAAAAATATTTAATTCATTCCTTGCAGTATTTTCATTATTTAATCCTGATGAAAAATTGATTCTTTCCACAAAATAGGCATGAATAGAAACACTGGCCACTGAATTTATCATGTCCAGGACAGCTAATTTTACTAGAAGGTGCTAATCTGGTCTGAAAGGGTCATGTTCCCAATTCCTTAGGAATCTTGTGTCCCTAAATAATGTTATTCTGGGCTCTGATCACTATTTTTCTCATGTTCTATGGTTCACTGATGCATATCTCCCACCTCACTTTCTAGCTGCAGATGAATTTTGCTATAAACAAAACTTCACAAAGTAGTCTTCACTCTAACTGAGTCAGTCAGAATTTTCAGGTGCTTAACAGTTACATCATTTAACCACTGCAAACATGACAGCATGCTTTTCCAGCTCTTGAGAGGGAATGTTATTTTTTTACAAATTCATATTTATCTTTGACAAAAGAGAATTCTTAATCTTTTCCAAACTGAAACAGCCTCCTCACACTCTTAGTCTGTCTCTGGCTGTCTTTCTCTGTTTTTTTCTCTCTCTCTGTCTCCCTCCCCTCTCTGTTTTCTTTCCTTCTATCTCTTCCTTTCTTCTTTCTGTGTCTCTGTTTCTGTCACCTCTCTTCTTCTTTTTTTCTTTTTTTTTTTTTAGTTTTTTTTTGCAAGGCAAACAGGGTTAAGTGGCTTGCCCAAGGCCACACAGCTAGGTAATTATTAAGTGTCTGAGACCAGATTTGAACCCAGGTACTCCTGACTCCAAGGTCGGTGCTTTATCCACTATGCCACCTAGCCGCCCCCACCTCTCTTCTCACTATTGTCTCTCTGCCTTTGTCTGTGTCTGTCTTTATTTCCCTCTCCTCACTCTTTCTGTAGTTTTTTTCCTGTCTCTTCTCTCTCTCTCTCTCTCTCTCTCTCTCTCTCTCTCTCTCTCTCTCTCTCTCTCCCTCTCCTTCTATTTTTCCTGCCTCTATCTTTGTCTTCTGTCTCTCTTTCTTTGTGTCCCTCTATCTCTGTCCTCTGTTGTTTCTGTCTCTCTTTTTTTCTCCTCCCTCTCTTTTTTCTTTTTTCTTCTTTTTTTTTAGGTTTTTTGCAAGGCCACACAGCTAGGTAATTATTAAGTGTCTGAGACTGGATTTGAACCCAGGTACTCCTGACTCCAGGGCTGGTGCTTTATCCACTGCACCATCTAGCCGCCCCTCCTCCCTCTCTCTTGATTTGAAATGGGGGTCCTCTTTTTTTTTCACCTGTGACTAAATAATTCATTTCATCTTTATCTCAGATAATTTCTATTTATCCAATAAGGCAGGGACCCATGCTGGTATGGACATAGTAACATGTCATCTCCATTTCTCATCATCCTTGCCAGTGTTCACTCATTTTGTCTCTTAAAGATATTTTTCTCTGGAGAAGAGAACCTGACATTTCCTTACGCCCCCACGGCCAAAGACTCTAAAAGGGAAGACAGCACAAGAAGGATGGGAGGCTTTCTCAAATGCGAAATTCTGATGATAAAATCACAAATAGCCTTTTCATCCTCTGTGAGCACAGATTTTTTTTTAAGTGAATGAGTCACCTGAAGTTTTTCCTGCAGCTGCTATGTCTGCATTGGCTCCTGAGCTCTAGAGATGCATCAAAGAGCTGTCCCTGGGCAGTGTTGATAGGGAACTACTGAATTCAGATGCTTTACTCCATTTGATATCTGGCCCCTGTACATGACCCTTTTAATTTTTTTTTTTACTTTGCAATGTGACAACCAAGAAACTAGTGGGAAGGCAAACAATTTGCTTGGCTGACCTCCACCATCCCCACCACCACCAACAACAAAAATCGTACTAGGTAATTGTTGAATGAATGAAAGATTGCTCCTCATCAGAGAAGCCTAGGGTAAAGTCACAGCTATGCTTCCATCTCCCCACCCCCAGTCTGTTTTAGTCAGGGGGATCTAAGTTCAAATCTAGCCTCAGACACTTACTAGCTATGTGACTTTGAGCAAGTTGCCCCCCTCCAGGACCATCTCCAGTCCTGATCCATATCTGGCCATTGGATCCAGATGAAAGTGGAAGAGAAAGTGAGGCTGGTGACCTAGCACAGCATCCCCTCACTCAAATTCAATTCACATGCAGTCATGGTATCACCTCTGTGATGTCATGGTCTTCTTTGAGAATGAAGGACAAACGTCATCATCATCATCATCAGTAGCTGTGTACAGCTGAAGCAAGAGGCAAAGTGACTTTGTTAAAGCTACTAAGGAGATATAAGGAAGGCAACAGGTATCCCATTTCTGCCACCTTGGTTCTTTTAAGAAACAGTCCAGTATAGGAGTGGGGAAATGGAGGCAACAGCTTAGCTTCACCTAAGGCATAGGAAAACCTCAGTTGATTTTTCTGACCCCCTTAATGCTTGTTCTCTTCCTGCAGCTTCCTGACCCATCTG
The DNA here is from genome assembly GCF_037893015.1 of Macrotis lagotis. NCBI lineage: Eukaryota > Metazoa > Chordata > Mammalia > Peramelemorphia > Peramelidae > Macrotis > Macrotis lagotis. The sequence goes on from NC_133658.1 coordinate 764,122,835, forward strand.
CTCTTTATTGGGTTCATCCTAACACTTTTTGCCTTTGTTTTAGCTCTCCTCAGTGACAAGATAATTCCATTACTAGCTACCTGGTTTGAAATCAGTCTAGCCCTTGGATATCTCTTTGCTATCTCCATTTCTAAACTCCCAACTCTGAACTTCAGCCTTGTGGCTCAATGTCTTTTTTGTTCTCTCTTTTCCTGGTTCTACCATTCAAGCCCAATCCCTCAAGCAGTGCCCCACAACACCTATAAACTAGCAGGTCCATCATCTCACCACTCTCTTCCTCTGGCAGCACCAAGTATTTACCTCTATCTGGTTGATGCTGGTTCATTGGATATGGCTCCAGGGAAGTTCCATCTAGAGGAAAAGGGAAGAGGCCCTCAGATCATAGAGACATAATCCATAATATAGATACTTAATACTAATGGACATCTAACATAAGGCATCAGTAACATAAGGCCCAGAGAGCACATATGAATAATAATAGAAACCTAGGAAATAGAAAAGATTGAGATAGGGGTGGAGAGGGAGACAGTTATGTCAATTTAACCAATTTAAGTCAGACCATTCATCTCCCTCATACCATTCCCTTTTGGAAGTATTCAATAGGCAACATTTCCTTTTGGAAAACCCAACTGAATCTGTTCCAATAATAAAGTGACAGGTATAGGTGCTATGTGTACCTACTCTCAAGTCAAGGAGACCCAAAGGAAACCAAGAAGTAAGGGGAGACCAATACCAGAACAGTGATCCTGCTATTTCTACATTCATCAGCACAGGCTAAAGTGACTGCACTCTTTCATAGATGAATTGATTTTGTTCAGCTTCAAGATGGGAGCCACCTGTTTGGGTCCTGATTGGCTCAGAGTGAAAGTAAATAGCAATTGTTTCTGTTTTGGTCAAAAACCCTGATTGTCTTCCCCTCCCAGACTGATTTTTTTTACAATGCAGGAGGTCATTCTTTGCTTCATTTCTTTATTATGCCCCTTAATCAGGGAATGATCACTGTCTCAGTAAAATTGAAATCTGAGAAAACCTTAGCTTAAAAAGATCAAGGTCTCCCACTGAATCTAGGGTCATTTCCTGTCATCATGATTCACATCTGGCCATTGGCCCCAGATGGTATCGGAAGAGAAAGTAAGGTTGATAGTTGCACAACACCCCATCACTCAGTTCCAATTCAGGTGCATGTCATAGTCCTCTTTGAGAATGAAGGATAAACAGCAACTGAGAACTAAGGTTCCTGGTTGTTGTCTTCATCATTCTTTGGGAGATCAGAGTAGGGTTGATGTAGTCATTTAGAATGTCAATGGGGGTTCCTTTAAAATCATTATGCTTGAGTTTATTCTCACCACTTGGGTTAGATGCTTTCTAGAGTAATAACTTTGACAAAAATGATTCAGTGAGCACATGGAAAAGAAGAGAGGAAGGGGGGGGCAGAGCAGAAAGCTCTGACTGGTGGGCACAAATGTCAAATCATACAGAGGGTATGGCTAACAAGTAAGTAGCAATGAGCTGTCCTGGAAGGAACAGGGAACTTGAAATGGAACTTACAGCAGCCCTAGTGGTAGATGGTCATTATCACACAAGCAATATAGCAGCTGTGGATATCTTGCAACAGGGACTTTTCTAATGACAGTCACAGGGCAGAATCTGAAGGAGCCTAGACCCTTTTGCTTGAATTTGATGAAAGGTTAAAAATCTCCAACAGCTGAATGGATTCTATAAAACCAAATTTTTTTTTTAGGAATATACTGGAGCAGTTTTTAATGAGCTATTCAAATCCCTCTTCACATTCAAATTTTAAAAATATTATATTATGTTCCTACCATGTTCATCAGTCCTATGCTTGACAATGGAGAATGTCACAGTTTTAGAAGCTGATAGCTAACAGGGATCTCAGAGGGAAGCTAGTCCACCTTGTTCATTCTACAGATGAAGAAACTAAGAAAAGGAGAGAAGTCAGGAAAGGCAATACAAGAGGACTGATGCATAAGATTTCAGAAAGGACCATGGAGGCTATCTACCTTAAACCCTCATTCTGCAGATCATGTAGTTGGGACCCAGAGAAATTGTGATTTTATGAACTTCATAGGGAGAGTAATTTGGCAAAGTCAGCACTTCTGATCATGCCACTCATTGTCTCAAAACCATTAAGAAAACCACTTAGAACTTAAAATTCACCCTCCTGAGTTTGGCATTCAATGCTGCCTAGAATCTGAGTGAATTTGCCTTTCCAGTTTCATCTCATATTATTCCATTGCATGTATTTGTAGTTGGAATCTTATAATTTGAAGAAGGAAATAACAAACTACTCCAGTATCTTTACCAAGAAACCCCCTGGACAGCATTAGTGTACTATGGTCCAGGGGGTCATGAAGAGTCAGACATGACTGACTGAATGAACAATACTTCATATTGATCATCCACTTTTTCACTTCATTGCTTTTGCTGACATGATCCCCAATGCCCGGAACACTCTTCCCTTTCATCTAATAAAAAGCTCAGTTCAAATGTTATGCCCCCAGTGAAACTTTGCTTGATTTTGCTGGACATTTCATAAATCTTTTGTCCTGACTCTCTTTTGGACTTAATATTTATTAATCTGTATCATAGTTATCTGCATGACTGAGATTCTCCTTGTAATCATATGTTCCAAAAAAGCAAAAACTGCATTGTCTAAATGTTGCCTCTCCCCTAATATCTATCTAATAAAAAAGCAAATATATTTTAATAGTATATTTAATATGAAGAGCACTAAGTAAATAGAGGAACTTCATGTAGTCTGTTTCAGTGGGGGATGGGATAAAAAGTACTACATTACACAATATTAAAAGTACAGTAGAATAGTGCAAAGTCTTAACCCTACCATCTCCTCTAGTGGAATAATGGCATCTTGAAAAGATGGAAAGAATTCACCTCAGAAAGAGGGGAAAGGAAGACCTTCCAGGCAGAGAGAATAGCAAGAACTTTGGAGTGGTGGTGGGAAAGAAGAGAGCATGTCCAGGGAGCAGAGTAAGATAAGGTTAGATTTGTGACCTAACAAAGGCAGAGTGGATCCAGATTGTACTGAGCCTCAAATACTATCTTAGGCATCTGAACTTGAATTAATTCATTGCCACCAATGTTGCCTGTGCATTGCAGTAAATGGTCAGTGACAGCTAGATGCTAATAGAGTACATAGCCTGGAGTCAGGAAGTTCAAATCCAGGCTCAAGACACTCATTAGTTGCCTCTGTTTGCTCATCTGTAAAATAAGTCTGGAGAAGGAAACGGCAAAACACTTCAGTGTCTTTGCTAAGAAAACTCTTAAAGAGGTCACAAAGAGGGGTGGCTAGGTGGCGCAGTGGATAGAGCACTGGCTTTGGAGTCAGCAGTACCTGAGTTCAAATCCGACCTTAGACACTTAATAATTACCTAGCTGAGTGGCCTTGGGCAAGCCACTTAACCCCATTGCCTTGCAAAAAAAAAATAAAGAAGAGGTCACAAAGCGTCAGACACTACTGAAACAATTGAAGAGCAACAAACATTGTTCTAAAGTTATAAAAACAAAAATAAAATAGCCCCTACCCTAGTCTCCAAGAACTTTCCATACCAAATGTGAAATGTGACATATATACTATTTATGGGAGGTTCCATATATTTTTAAAAATAGATCTACCCTAAACACTTTCTAAATCCAAGCAACCAAACAGCAAATGTTTATTGAGTGTCTACCATATGCAAAGCAGCACATTTCCCAACACTTGACTTTGAAGAGGGTTGGGCTTGGCTGCCGTCTTCTCTGACCTGTGGTCCAGCCAACTCTGCTTGGCTGTTCTTTTCTCTCTCTCTCTCTCTCTCTCTCTCTCTCTCTCTCTCTCTCTCTCTCTCGCTGTTCCTATGTCTTGTAACCTTTTTAATAAATTTTGTTTTCTTTCCATCATTACTTTCCCGAGTCTGAATAGTGATTCCTCATAGGCAGAACTGAACTCAAGTAGCCAGTGGCTACATAAATGAAGAGTCAGGTAGGAGACACTGCCCAGACTGGGAAATTGGATCAAGCTCCATAGGTGAGAAGCACAACCTTTTTTTATATCCTAGATTTTTTTAGAAAAGTAGCAAAATTATTAGACCTCTAGCCCTCCTTCTGTGTTTCCCTTTTTCCAGAAAATAGAAAAAGGTTGAGTTTTGTAGGGAATCAGCTAAGCTGATCCCATGTGGTGTTTTGCAGTAGCCCTGGTATGGACCTGTTTTCAGACTGATTGGAGAAAAGGCAGTTCTAAGGTGTGTTTGGTTTATACCCCACTGTGGAGCAAGGGTTTTTAAGGAAGGACATTTGGCATATGTCCTATTGGCATGTTTACCTACCTATAAATTGACAGAGAATTAAAATATGGGGAAAATTCAGTACCAGTACTCCTCCCCAAGTTGTGTGCTTGCCCCTTGGAAGGAATTAGATTTGACAAACCAAAATACCTAAGTCTTGGAAATTATCTTTGTATGGTACTCTTTTTCTCTCTCTCTTTGAAATGCTCTCTCTCATTCTCTGCTGCCCCCACCCTTTGCAGAGGGAGGGCAGAGGGAGAAGGAAAATCTTCCTTTTTAGAACTTCGAAACTCAAACCTAAGTCTCAGATGGAATGCTTGCTTCACTGCAGGAAGGGTAAACACCTTGGGTGGGCGAAGGGGAAATGGGCAGATTGTTTGAAAAAACCTTATGGTCAATTAGTTAAAGAAAAAAAGGGGGAAGATAACTTTTTCTGGGACTAGGAAATTTAGATTTCATCTTTTAATTAAGTCTGTGCTAATAACTAATATCTCTGTAATAGAGTAACTGGATTTGAACTTTATAAAGTTACTTAAGAATGCTTTCAATTTTAATTATTAGTTGGCTATTTCAAAATCTTAATGAATATATATATATAAAAGGTTCCTCAAGAAATTCTGATTGATATTAAAATTATTTTCTGACTGGTCTTAATTGGTACATCCAAAAATAATATAAATATATATGTGTATATGTGTATTTAAGCATCAATGAGACATTTTCCTCCAGGCTCTATTGGCCTGGAGAGGTGGGAAAATGTTTCTATATTCTGAGATCTGGTACCGTCCTGGGTATCAATCTGAGCTTGGTAAATTTGATACAAAAGAGTTGTGTCTGTGTCTAAACTCGTGTGTGTGTGTGTGTGTGTGTGTGTGTGTGTGTGTGTGTGTGTGTGTGTGTGTGTGTGTGTGTGTAATTCAGATCTGAAATAGTTACTCCTTTTAGTTTAGGTTTGAATTTAATTGCTTTAAAAGCTCTAAATTTAAAATTAAGCAATTAATGAAGTTGGAATCTGAGCCTATCCACTTATACCATTTGAAAGTTTGTAAGTAGCAATGTTTGAAATGATTTCAACTGTGAACTAAGTTTTTGTTAACCTAATATTGGTTGAAGCCTATATTCAACTTAGGCTAATTGAGACTTTAAGCTTTAGTAAATGTAGATTCCCTGCCCTCAAGAGGCTTTGAAAAGAGGGTGGGAAGGCCTTTGATAGGAAAAGGTCACCACCTTGTGTTTAAAAAGGAAACTATCTGAGAGTTAAATGAGAGTAATTTAGTCACCTAAATTCTGTAACAAGTCTTGAGAATTTGTGTATATTATTAAGAGGGAAAATATAATTGGGAAAATTGTATGCCAAGGAATTGGGGAATATTGAATCATATGATTTACTGATTTCTTTTGAGAAAGAGAAATATTATACTAAATTTTGTAATCTGATTTGTTTTGATGTTAAATGAATATTGACAATTTTAGCAATCTCACAAGGTCTTTTGTTGGTAAAGGAAGAAAGTTTGTATTCTTTGTAAAATTACATGTTTATGGAAGGGAATATATATGTATATGTATTTATCAGTTATGTGATATTCTCTTGTAACTTCAAAGAAATTATATTAACAGTGTTTGGTTCTCTTGTGAACATGTAAGCTATTTAAATACTGTAATGTCAAAGCCTGGAATTAACATGATTGCTTTGAAAGGGTGGTAAGGTAAATATCACAAATTATGGCCCCCTTCTGGGATAAATCTGTGGATTCATGCATAATATAATGATGGAAATATTATTTTGTAAAATTTAACAACTCATGTTGTTAATTGACTTGAATGCCTAGTTTTACTATTGTTTAACTGCTTTGGAATCACATGGTAGAAATGTTAGAAGTTATGTAAGATGTTCTAGTGGTTTTAAAGAATTCTAAAAGTAATCATTTGTATTTTTGAAGATGGTGAGTAGTTAAAAAGTTTATGTATAGAAATTTCTAGCTCTATATATAAACTGGGACTAAACTGGCTATTTGCTTTGAAGGAAAAACACCCATATAACATTAGGAAGATAATAATGGTGATAATTTGAGATTTCTCTGTGGCAATCTCTAGCCAGTTGTTATGTGAGAAGTATGGAGATGATGGACAACCCCCTAGCCAGAAGGAGATGTTTAGTTATTTTTTGTTTGTTTGTTTTTTGGCCTTTTTTGGCAAGGCAATGGGGTCAAGTGACTTGCCCAAAGTCACACAGCTAGGTAATTATTATGTGTCTGAGGTCAGATTTGAACCCAGGTCGACCTGACTCCAGGGCCAGTGTTCTATCTATTTGGCCACCTAGTTGCCCCCATGTTTAGTTATTTTAAACATAGTTAATAACTAAATGGGTTTCGTTGCAAAATGTTGATTTATATATATAATATATATATATATATGTATGTATATAATGAATTAGGATTATTGTTTTACATCTCAAAATCTGTTTACTGCATTTCATTGACAGCATTGTCCTTAGCTACATGAGCAACAATTGAATTAAGATTTTTTTTTTCCCTTGGATCTCTTATGCCAAATTATAGCCTGGCACACTCTTTGGTTCTCCTTAGTTCTCAAGTCACCTGAAGCTCTGGTTACAGGTAATTGCTATATTACAAGGTATTGATAATTGATCTGCTGACATCAGGTATGATAAAATAGAAAGACAATATGCCAATGAAGCCATTTAGCCCCATGGCATTTGACCTTTGAAAGAATGACCCTAGCTTCAGTTGGGGTAGGATTCTCTTAAACGTCCCTCACCTGGTTCATTTAAAAATATTGTCTGTATGACTTCATAAGGGAACATGTCCTCGTGTCCCTCTCTGCTCTGTAATAGCAAATTGCTATGATCATTCCAGGTGCATCATAAAGTATGAGAGTGAGTCAGTGGATCAGGATGATGGCTGAGTTACTTGAAAATGCTTTCAATTTTAACTATTGGTTGGCTATTTCAAAATCTTAATGTATATATATAAGAGGTTCCTCAAGAAATTCTGATTGATTCTAAAAATTATTTTCTGGCTGGTTTTAATTGGTACATCCAAAAATAATATAAATATATGTTTGTGTATATTGTATTTAAACATCAACGAGAGGGGCAGTTAGGTGGCTCAGTGGAGACAGGAGTACCTGAGTTCAAATCCGACCTCAGACACTTAATAATTACCTAGCTGTGTGGCCTTGGGCAAGCCACTTAACTCCATTGCCTTGCAAAAAAAAAACCCCATCAATGAGACGTTTTCACAACTCCTTAAGCTTTACATAAAAACCTGGGTTGGACTAGAGTTCAGGGCCACAGTCTCTGACCTGTGGTCCAGCTAATGCTACTTGGCTGTTCTTTTATCTCCCTATCTCTCTCTCTCCCTTCCCTAGCCCTTCCTATGTCTTGTAACTGTTTTAATAAATTTTGTTTTCTTTCCAAAAAAAAAAAAAAGAGGAGGAGGAGGGTTGGGCTTACAAAAAAATGCCCCTTAAAGATTTGTGGTTTCCCATGTGATTTCTATCTAAATGAGCTGTAGGATTGAGTTGATGCCTGGAAGGTTAGGTATAATTCTTAAGAGGCTTAACATTCTCCAGGAGTACAGGGGTGGACATGTGGCAAGCTTCCCTTTGTTTCAGTTAGAACTGGAATATTAAGTGGCAGAGGAAAAAGCAATGAGTTACCTTCTAATGCTAGGGTGAAAGCAAATAACCTTCATTAAATAAAGGGAGCTTAATCGCCAGACAAGGGGAGAATAACCTCTAACAAAGAGCTGATGGAACCAGGCTAATGTTACCTTTTGATCAATGTTCTCTAAGTTACACCCAACAGCAGCTGAGGGAAAAGATTGGATCCTTTCCAACTAATTGATGGGCAAAGAGATAATACTGATGACCCATTTGAGAGAAGTGAGTTTTAGACAATTGCCTTAAGTAATGAGAAAATACTTAGGATAGATGGGATAGACTGCCTGCTGATTTGCACAACATTCTATAAAGAAAAGTTTGGATCCTTCTGATGGAATGGGCAAGGCAATTTTTTTTTGTGAATGCTGTCTTAGCATAATTACAGCATTCTTATCTTTGAAATGTTGGGATGGAGGGAAGGTGTGGGGGAGAAAAGCAGGGGTAGGTAACAAAGTACAGCACTCAGTTAACTCATACTCAGATTTCTTGGATCACTACTTGATTAATCAGCTTCAGATCTAGGAATAAGAACCCCCCTCCACTAATTTAGGAAGCAAACAAATTTTTACAGATGAAGAAACAGCATCTAAATCATTGATTAGTTCTTAACTATCTTTAGTAAAACCCCTTCAATATGAACAAAGGTAAACTCAACAAATACTAAACTTCAATGGTGACCCTGCTTCAAAGTCATACAACTTAATTAGCATTTAATAAGGTCCTACTATTTGCTAGGTACTATGCATATGGCTACCTAGATCTATGATCCTTTGACTTAGAGTTAAGCTATCTAGTCATGATGTCAGCAATTTAGAGTTGGAAGGGACCTCCAAAGTCTGTTCAAGCACCTCATTTTACAGATGAGTGAACTGAACTTTTTCAGAGTCATACAATTAGTAAGTGGCAGATGTAGGATTGTAACCCAAGTCCTTCTGTTGATTACCAGTTTGACTGATTTTTGGTCTCCTTGGTTAGACCTTGCCCTATAGGGGTCATGCCCACTATCTGTGAGGGTCTGACCTTGGCCCTCTTTTCGCTTCCCTTGTTTGGGATGTAACAACACTGTCCAGTTCAGGTTTAATTTTAGGATAAAAGGCACTCTTCAGTCATCATTTGGTTAGATGGGGAGTTATGATAACTCATGGTCTTAGGAAGTCATCAAGTCTGAGAGACCTAGACTCCATATGGTGAAACTTTTTATGTCCTTAGGTGACTAATTAGATGCCCAAAGAGAAGCAGGACCTATTTTGTCTCCTTTTAAGGGGATAATATCTGTTTCAGGGAGATAGAGGAGAAAATTGTGGGCCTTCTACAGGAAGCCTTTTCCAACACTTCTTAATTCTTGTGCTTTCTCTCTTTTAATTATTTCCTATTTTTCATATATATATATATATATATATATATATACATATATATATATATATATATATAGCTCACTTACATGTATTTGTTTGTTTGTCTTCTCCATTAGATGTAAGCTCCCTGAGGGTAGGTACTGTCTTTTGCCTCTTTTTCAGTAGATGTGACTGAAATGTTATTGACTGATAAGATGATGGATTTAGAGCTATATGAGACCACAAACTATGTAGAGCTTAGTTCATCTCCAGACAGGATGGATATACCTCATCTGAGAATATCAAGGCTCAAGGCTCAAAAAGGTTCAATGACTTGTTCAAGATAATACAGATAGCCTGGATTCAACCTCAGTTTAGCATTTCAAGTTCAATAGTATTTTTGTTGGCTGCAACTGTTTCTCTCTTCATTAAGTTTCTAGAGACCTTTGGCTTTTTAACTATTGTATAGAAGCTGAAGATGCTGTAAGGAGCCATACAGCTACAGTACTGAAAACTATCTCATTCCATCGATATTGGCATACCAAGGGGGAGAAATTATGGGAAAGTATGGATCAGTATGAATCAAAACAGAATTTGGCCAATGAACTGGAGCCAGAAGCAAAGGTATCCAAATTCAAGAATGCCATCTCCCTCTCATTGCTCATCACCTTAACCCAGACTACCTTTTATTAGTATCTAAGATGAAATGTATTAATTTCTTTTGTTTTTCTATCACAGTCATTTCTGGATATATAACTCTCTTCCTGTTCCCACTATTCTCCCAGATCTGATTCTGGATTGTAACAAATAAAAACAGTTAAGCAAAATCAAGAAAAATAGTGGGGGTGGCTAGGTGGCTCAGTGTTTAAAGCACCAGCCCTGGAGTCAGGAGTACCTGGGTTCAAATCCCGTCTCAGAAACTTAATAATTACCTAGCTGTGTGGCCTTGGGCAAGCCACTTAGACCCATTGCCTTGCAAAAACCATAAAAAAAAAAGAAAAGAAAAATAGTGATGGTCTCTGACATTGGGAACAATAGTCTTCCTCTGCAGGCTGCAACTGCTTTGCCTAGAGGAAGATAATTTTCATTATTACTTGTTTTCCAGGACCATCATTGATCATTGCAATTACTCAGTAGTAGTAAAGTTAGTCGAGACCTAAATAGTTCAGATTCCACCATAATTCCTAAACAAGGAATCGGATTTGAGATATTTCTAGTAGTCTTTCAATAAAATCTAACTAATTTAGACTCACCTGTAGGGAGGAGTTCAGTAGCAGCAAGTGTGAGATAGAGCTATGACTGGTGGGACACTGCAGAGGCCAATATGAGTTCGAATTAGAGGATATATAAGGGTAAGGTGTTGCCCAATTTGTTTACTGAAAGAGGTATTAAAAGAACATTTGTGTTAGGAAACCAATAAAATCCACTTGTAAAAAAGTTTCAGATAAAATGGTGATGAAAGACACAGACTACCAGATGACTATCTTGAGATGACCTGTTTAAAGGCAGAATATTGACTGAGGTAATGATAGCTGCAGGACACTGTGGTTTATCAGCTTATTTACATTTAAGTGCTTTTAGTGTTTTAAAATGTATAACTGATAAAAAATATTATAACTTATTTCAAGCCTTATGAGCCCTTAATGAAGATGCTGCCAAATTCTGTGTAATCCTGACTGTAGCAACATGGTAGTCAAATTGTTTCTTTCTGGCAGCTTGTTGAATTTTCTCTTTGATTTGGGAGTTCTGGAATTTGGCTATAATATTCCTGGGAGATTTTTTTTTGGGGGGGAAGATCTCTTTCAGGGGGAGATCAGTAGATTCCCTCAATTTCTATTTTACCCTTTGCTTCTTGGAGCTCAAGGAAATTTTGTTGGATTATTTCTTGAAAAATGAAGTCTAGGTTCTTTTCCTGGTCATGACTATCACCATTCTACATTTAAATGAGTTATTTTCTTCAGAGAGCTTTTTTAATCTCTTTTTCCAATTGGCCAAATCTGCTTTTTAAGGCTTCCTGCTCTGCATTGACCTTCTGGACTGCTTTTTCCATTTGACCTAAACTGGTTTTTCACATGTTATTTTCTTCAGTGGTTTTTTTTGTATCTCCTTCACCAAGCTGCTGACTTGGTTTTCATTATATTCCTGCATTACTCCCATTTCTCTTCCCAATTTTTCCTCTACCTCCCTTACTTGCTTTTCAAAGTCTTTTTTGAGCTCTTCCACAGCATGAGCCCAGTTCTTATTTTTCTTGGAGGTTTTGGATATAGAAGCTTTGACTTTGTTATCTTCTGAGTATGTGTTTTGATCCTTGATTGCTTATTTCCTCAGCCTATGACCTGATTTACTGTACTTCCAAAACTTTTGGTGGTTTTGTGAATCACTCCCACTCCAGGGACCTTAATTCCTCTAATATCTCATGAGGGGCTCTGACTTCTCTCCTGGTTTATGCTCTGGTCTTTGGATGACCACAAGTTCTCCCCTCTGCCCTGGAACTGTGAGGAGCGTCCCTGGTCCTCTATGGTAGTATGGGGGCCCAGACTGCAACCTGGATCTGAGTATGGGAAAATAGCAGAGTCCTGCCCCAGGTAGAACAGAGAGACCTTTGCAGTCTCTCCCCTCCTTCTTAACCATCCATGGGCTGAGTGCACTGGAAGCAACTACTGGGTTCTTGAGGATTCCTGCAGCTGTCCTGAGTGCGGTGCTGGCCTGGGCTCCGTGTTTACTCTGGTGAAACAGAATTCTCCCATGGACTGCCCCCCCCAACCATTCCCTGTGATTCCCAGGTCAAGAGGTCTGGAAATCACCTTGGACCCAGGCGTCCATGGGCTGTTCCTGGAAGGTTGGAGCTGGTTTGCTCCAGTGCAGGGTGACTGGGACCCAGGTTGCAATCCAGTTCCTTCCAACCCTGGTACTGGTGGAACACACCTGTCCTGTGGATCCACCAAGCCATCTTGGGCTGTAAAATTATTTAACTCAGTCTCTCCATAGGCTCTGACCCTCTAGAATTTGGTTAGAATCACAATGTTATGGCATATGGAGTTTTTTAGGGAAGAGCTTCTGGGAATTCCTGCCTTCATGCCACCATCTTGGCTCCATTCTGATTTAAAAAATTATAGATCAAAAACTATTTGAGGACTGCAGCATTTACTTTGCAGAATTGTTCTGAGAATCAAATGAGATAATGTATACAAAGCACTTTGCTGACTTGAAGGTACTATATCAATGTCAATTATTATCATTTTCCCCAACTGTCAGTCAATAGCAATTTTCTTTACTGGTCTGCAAAATGTAAGGGTCTTATTTCAAAAATCCTAAAAACAAATAAAATAAATCATTCTTCCTTTTTCTCCCCTTGTTCTGCTTTTCTCTTATATTTCTATTTCTATTGAAATACCTAGAGCTACTTAGCAAAGGCTTCTTAGGGCAGACCAACCAGAGATATTTCCAGTCTAAGTAATTCACCAGCCTGCAGCAGAGTTGGGATTAAATGATTTTTCAAACTTCTGTCTGATCCTGACATCCTAGATTTTCCCTCTCTCCCTTGTGTTCTCAATAATTAAGCTAAGGCTACTTCCTATTAAATGTAGGGAGGCTGGCATGGTCTGTGCTGAAGATTATTTGGAGATAGCTATATATACTGCATCATATGGTGGAAATAGTGTTGGATCTTGAATTGGAGGACCTCATTATTTGGCCCTGGATAAATCGCTTAGCATTACTGGACCTCAGTTTTCTTATCTGCAAAATACAGACCAGATAGTCTAGATTCATGCCCTACAGCTAGCCTGATTTATTTCCCTATCACATTTCTCAAATTATTTAAAGACTTATGTTTTCCATATCAACATTAGGTATATACTAGGGAAAATGAACTGTTTGCCTTTGGGTTACCATGAACTCACTTGACATAGAATTGGATACATAATCTTTCCAAGCATAAGTGGTCAGTACCATTTCCCATAACATATTTTTTCCTGATTGCCCCAAAGATACTATGTCCACTGATCTCTATAACAAATTTATCTGTTTATGTGACTCCTAAGCTTTGTAGCAATTAATTGCCCTTTCTAAAGCTTAAAAAGTGGGAGAACTTAAAAGAAATGGAGGGAAAGAGGGGGAAGAGAGAGAGAGAAAAGGAGAGGAAGGGAAAAAACAGGAATGTTTATCTAAAATTTTGAGGAAATTTTAAATTCAACCTCATTTTATAGATGAAGAGGCTGAGGCTGAGGCTGAGAACCTGAGAAATTTAAATGACTTGTCACATAGGCAGTAAGTAGCATAGTTCTCTGAATCTGAGTTCAGGTCTCTTTCTACCATATCACATCATCTCCCAACCTGTGCCAGAACCAGTATCCCACAAAGCATCTCTGACTTGAAAAACCTTCCCTCAAAGAAAAGCCACTATGATGATTTGTGCCAGATCTTGAGAGAGAGAGAGAGAGACAGAGACAGAGAAAGAGAGACAGAGACAGAGAGAGAAAATGTGTGTATCTATCTATCTATATATATATATATATATATATATATGTACATATATATGAATGTGTGTGTGTGTGCTGTTTTAATGAAATCTACCTCTCTACAGCTTCCATCCACTGCTCCTAGTACTTTTCTCTGGAAGAACAAGTATAATGCCTCTTCTTCATGTCAGTACTTCAAATGCTTGAAGACCCTTATTTTATTCCCCTAAGCCTTCTCTTCAGTTACTCCACTTAATTTTTGTACAAGACAGGATCTAGAGAATTCATAATTCTGATACCCTTTAAGATCAATAACTTTCCTAAGATGTTCCCGAACAAGCTTAATATTTCTTCTATTGACTTCCTCCAAATATTTGAAGACAAAAAGTATGTTCTACTAAACTCATCTGTTGACTAAACATCCCCATTTCCTTTATGTGATCCCCATCTAACATACTTTCCAGACCTTTCACCATTGTGGTTGCCTTCCTCTGAACAAACCCCAACTTGTCAACATCTCTGATAAAAAATGATGCCCAGGATGAACTACAATGCCATCCAAGGTAGAAGTCATTCACTTTCCTTGGTTAAGTTGCTTTACTTCTATTAACACAACCAGTCTAAGAATACATCTTATGACATAATTAACTCACACTGAACTTGTCGATATACTAGTGAAAGTCTTCCAGTGGACTAAGATAGCACAGTAGAATTCTGGGTGCTCAGAAAGAAGGCTTAGGATCTGATATTCAGCTTTGCCTAAGTGACAGTATGTACAGAAGAAAGTTTTCAACTTTTCATCTGGGTCAAATTGCTTAAGATGCCCAGCTAAAGGTGAGATGTTTTAATGTTCAAAAGATGGCATTCCTGCTGCCTCTTATACAAAGGCTTTGCAACTGTAGTGACACCTGTCAAAATTCTCATTGCTATAAAACATAGTTAGACACTTGTAAACATCATTCTCTGAAAAAGATCAATTGTCATCCTTTATAGATTTTTTCAATCTGAGTGAATTCTAACATTAGCTTTCTTTTGAAATATGCTCTGTAATTGATTTTGATAGCTTGATGGATCAGTATGACAGTACTGGCTGCAATGACAACCCTAGGTAATAAGCATTTGTCAGAACCCAAAGTCCCAGGCATTACTGAAGAAACCTCAGCATGACTTTCTGGGGAAATGCTTCTAATAAATCATTCAATTTTGCCTTGAAGCCATTGCGTGATTGGGTACAATTTGGGAGCTGATGTCTCAAATCATTTCCCAGCATACTAACATGGGAGCAATATTTACCTTGAGAATTGCTATAATTTCACCCAGAAAACTCACAATCATTTCACAACTGAGTAACTGCCAAGAATGCTTGTATCAAAGTCACACTGGTTTTTTTTTTGTTTTTTATAAACTTCCAATTCACTTTCTCCAGATCAGTCTTAACTGTACTTCCCTAAAATCTACAGTCAGAATTGACTAAGTTCGTAGTGCTGGAAAATAAATAGAAAGAAAGATGAAGTACACAAAGAAGCTCCAATTGACTAGAAAAATAGCAAAATACTGGAAACAGTATTTACATTGGAGAATGGATACATAAACTATGGTATATTAATATGATATGATACTGCTACATCATAAGAAATTATGATTATGAGGAATTTGGGGAAACATGAAAGAACTCCTATGAATTGTGGGGGGGTACAATATATACGACTACAATTACATAAATGAAAACAACCACCAATGGGCAGATGAGGAAATATATCTGCACTGGGCCATGAAGTGGAGGCCAACAGGTGCAGAATATTGCATACATAGTGAGATGAGGTCCCTGTGAAAGCTTATTTTGCTTAACTGTATATATTTGTTATGAAGAAGAATTGTATGAAGGAGTGGATAGATGGGTATCATATTGAAAAATATTTGCAGTATGAAAAAAAATGGTGTAACAAACAGAGAAGTAGCCTTTGAGTCAGAAAGAATAGGGTTCAAGTCTTCTCCCTAACACAGGGGCAGGGAATGTCTGATCCACAGGTCTTATTTGTTTTGGTGCTGCCTAGGCAACTGCAGGTAGGGTCCAAAATTTAATAAATTTAGGAGCTTTTTAGGAGTGAATCAATTAATTCTTAGACCAAATATAGCAGGGTAATTTTCAAGTTGATAATTTTGTATAGTCTGCAAATGATGTTATAAATATCCAAATAGTCTTTGGCAGAAAAAAATTTCCTCACATGTGCTCTAATACATGCCAGCTATGTGACTATGAACAAGTTCTTCAACCTCTCTGATCTCACAAGCAACTAAAACATAAGCTATAGATGAGGTGTCAATCTGCATACATTGAGGTAGTTTATGAAGTGGGAATTCCCTACCTTGATAAAAGCAGAGGTCCATACCCCTACCCACTCCCATAAAAAGTTACCATAAAGAATATGTTTGAACAGTAATTTTTTTTTGCAAGGCAATGGGGTTAAGTGGCTTGCCCAAGACCACACAGCTAGGTAATTATTAAGTGTCTGAGGCTGGATTTGAACTCAGGTACTCCTGACTCCAGGGCCGGTGATCTATCCACTGTGGCCCCTAGCTGCCCTGAACAGTAATTTTTTAAATGATCTACATGTATTTGTGTTTTATTAACATGAGAAGCAATAAGGCACAGGAAAAACAAAGTTGAATTTGGCATCAGAGAACATGGGTAGAAATTCTGGCTTTACCATAATTAATATGAATAATTAATTATATAATTAATAATAAATATTAATAGGTATTATCTACCTATGTAACCTCAGGCATGTCCCTGCCCTTCTTTGGGACTTATTTCCCCATATGTTAAATGAGGGAATTGGATTAGTTGACTGCCAACATCCATTCCAGCTCAATATCAATGTCCAATAAACCTGTTATACTCAAGTACACTCTTCAATTCAGTCTACTATGGGCAAGGTATTGTGTACTAGGTGCAGAGGATATAGGCAATGAAAAATAACCCAGCTTTTATCGACAGGAAGTTTTCAATCTAATAGGTGAAGACCAACAAGATTGACTCCATCTTGACTATCAGAACTGATAGGAGGCTTAGGAAATTAGAAGGGTGCACAAAAGAAGCAAATTGGTTTTCAATAGGAAAAAAAAATCAAAGTTTGAGAATATACACTTAGAAAGTACAAAATGTTATAACATCCTTGACATTTTTCTACTGTTGCTTTGCCCATACTTTAAAGCCATTACACTCTAAAGCTGTGACATGTAATATTGGAATAACATTCAAAGAAATTTGACTCTGCATCCCCTTGTTTAAACAAGTAAAATCTCTTGGTTCATCTGATTTTTACTGTCTGATTTTTTTTAAAGCATGAGAGAATATGGCATATAAGCAAATTAACACAATGCACGATAGATTCTATGATAATGACAAGGGAGAGATCCAACACGTTATAGAGAAAATTTGAGTAGCAATACCAGGGATATTAGGGTTAGGGAAGGTTTCACTGGATATGATTATCTCCTAAGCCAACCTTTAAAGTAAGAAATCTCAAAAAAAGAAGTGCATTTTAGCCATGAAAGAAAGACAAAAGGAAGATGAAAAGAACCACTTTGGCACGCTATGAGAAGTAGAATAGAGTCGAATAAGATTGTTTGGGAAGATAGTAGACTGTAGAGAGTCTTCAAAGTCCTCTGATTAAGAGGGCTTGGTGTAGAAAAGAAATGGGATTCTCTCTACCAACCCAAATTAATACCAATAACAGCAACAAGTACGGCATAGGAAGACTTGCAAAAAAAGAGAGCCCAAGGTTGTAGGAGATCTTAGAAAAGGGGATAGAAAGGGCCCCAGACCAGTGAGCCAGAACCCTTTCATTTTATAAGCACTGAAACTGAAGGCCATGAACTAAGTGAATGCCCAAGATCAAGTGGGTAGTAAATTATCAGAGATTTTAAGCCATATCTTTAATGGTGTGCCCAGAGACCTGGACTCCGGATTTTGATCAAGGTCTAGGCTGTGCAACCTTAGTCAAGTCACATAACCTCTCAGGGCCCCCAAGTAATTTTCAAGGACTAAAGGATTTAGATGAAGCTGCCAAAGGAATGCCCAGCTAACTGGTGGTAGGACATTAAAGATACAAAACAATACTGACAGTTGAAAACACTGGACCAAAGTCAGTAAATAGAAAATGCGGCTCTTGGGTTTTAAAGCCAATTTCAAAAGTACACATTGGGAAAGCTTGGCTAGAAAACAGCTAAAGGCTTAGCCCAATGCCTGGCACATTGTGATAACAGTGGTTATCATTTATATATAGCAACATTATGTGAAGCAAGCTCTCTATAAGTATTGTTTTATTCGATTTAATCATTATAGGTGCTTAATAAATACTTAGTGAAACAAATTGGAAGCTTTAGGACATCACAAAAATAACATATGCTAACAAATTTTTAAAAACCTCAATAGTATATTAGAGAAGTATCCTGTCCAGGAGGAGGGTGATGATTGTCACACTGTCTGCTGCCCTGGGAGTTCATACAGCAAGTATTTATTGAACACCTACTCCTTGCAAGGTAGTGGGGTGCAATCAAGAGTTGGCTTTGAAATCAAGAAGACCAGGGTTGAAATGTCACCTCAGATACATAATAGTTTCTATGACCTTGATTAAATCATGTAACTTCCCAGTGCCCCAGTCAATGTCTAGCATTGATGGAAAGGGAACCATTGGGAAAAAAAATTTTAAATGAAGTTTGAAAATGTTTTTAATGTGTTCTAGTTTCAAGTTCAAGTGAGATGGATTCTTGAAAGTACCAGCTATAATCCACATGTACTTAGGACAAAAAAGGTTTATTTAAGTATTGCTGTAGTTAGCAAAAGCTAAGGGAAAGGAGTAAAGGCAGTTGGAAGCCACTGATCCCCTATGGGGATTAGCAGCAGCTGCAACATGGCAACATCAGCTGCCATGAAAGAATAAGGAAAAGTACAGGAGCATGAGAGGTTACTTGGGGATCAAACTCCCCAAGATTGGGTTGGCTTCACAAAAGAAGATAAGCCACCCAGCTGAGTTGAAGGTGAGTTTTTAAAGGGGTGTACATAGGGAAAGTTATATATCTAGGCACCTCAGAGAGCAGAGATAAAGTAATGAGGGATATGTTGATCAGGGGCAATAGCTCAAAGATTTGATCCTATCACACTAAGGTAGGAATCCATTGTTTTGTGAATATAGGCCTTTGCCAGAGAAAAGCAAGGTACTTTAGTAAAAATTCATTGACCTTCTCTTGATAACTTGGAGAATGTGGTGAGGGATAGAGGCATATATTGCCCTAAGCAATGTTAAATGTAAGATACATGAACCAAGCAGAAGGAACAGATTAATTATAAAATATAATTATAAATATACAAATTATAAAATATAATTCTCTGTTAAATATTTTCCCTACTACAGTTTTAAGTCATAGACCAACTTATCTGCATTGGTAAAAGTAATTTCTTTATGAAATTTCTTACACTACTGAAATCATATGTCCAAATATAAAAAGAAACAAAAATGTGCTACTGGGATACAAAGACAAAAATATATATAATAATAATTTCTACTCTCAAAGAGCATACATTTTTTAATCAGATTGGTGCAGGGAATTATGGGCACAGAGGAATATAGATTCTGTATTTCTCCAACCTGTCATTTAAATTTGATTCTATGGCCAATAGAGAATTGTTGAAGATGCTTGAGCAAATGAATTCCATGGTCATACTTGGACATCAAGAAGATTATTTTGGCTGTTTTAATAAGGAATGCTTGGAGAAACCAAAGTGATGTTAAGGAATAGCATTCAGAGGACGTTAGAAAAATCTAGGTGAGAAGTGATAAAAGACCTGAACAAATAGTAGCAAACAAGTAGCAACAGAATAAATGGAGAGTGGATAGATTCTTAGAAGGCATATATATGTGCATGTATATATATATATATATATATATATATATATATGTATATATATATATGTGTGTGTGTGTGTGTGTGTGTGTATAAATATTTAGAGGTGTATTCATATATATTCATATAGATATAATCCAAATTATTTCCAAAATATTGAAAATATTAAGCATTAAGACTATATCATATATTATATACAAGATTTCCTCTGCAAGTCAGAACTACTGTAATGGAGGAAGATCATAATTTTAAAGCTTATTACCTTTCCTTATTAAACACTTTTTTATGTGCACTGTCCTGGGGAATACAAATAAGAACAAGACAGTCCCCACTCCTCCCTTGAGAAGTTTATAGTCTAACAATACAACACTACTACCCGTCCTGAGAAAAGAAGATGACCACATCAACCAAGCAGATGATTGGTGGCGTGAGTTGAACAACAATGAATTATGTTTATTATAGTGAAGTTACTGTGCAAGGCAACCTTCTCACTGGCCTTTACCAGAAGGTTTCCTTTAGGAAACAGGGCTATTGGAGATGTTTAACTACTGTAGAAGTCTCTTGGCCTTAAATGATTTCGATTCCTCTTGAATTAGTGAAGTACCATGGCATATCAGCAATACCGGGCAAGCACAAGCATGTTCTATGTGAAAATATTCAACAACCTGGTACATCCTAATCTGTCACTTGAAGGGCTAATCATCAGTACAGTTTTTCATCTCAAACCTTAAATCTTTGAGTTGTGATGGCCAGGAACTATGGCAATATCTAACTATCAGCTCACTGGATGCTACCAGAACCCTGGAGCTTTCCAAGGTACCAGACCCTCTCTCAGGGTGAACCTACCCTTCACAAAGGAAAGAGATTTCTCCCCAGGGCTCCCACTGGCTTCTCCAGGATCGGTGGTGTTACCACAATGGATGCCTTATGGTGCCCGTCTCTACCTGTCTGGATCCAGAGATCTGAACCCAACTCCCTTTCAATTGGTTGATGGGCAATGGAGGCCTTCACAACAGCACTCCATCTCTCAGGACCGATTGACCCATGTTCAATTGCTAGCAAATATTTAAAAATATTTTTAAAAATAAACAGAATAAATGCACAAAAGGAAGCTGAAAAATTAGACTAAGGAAGAGTCCCTCAGGCACAAGGGCACAAGATGAAGTCACAACCAAGCTGGGGGAATTGAAAACCATGAAAGTCTTTTGTTTCACCCTCTTGCCATGGGATCAGAGAGGCAGAAACAATGAGGAACCTAATAATGTGTGAATATCCAAGTGAATGAAATCTCCATCACAGGTTTTTTGGTAATGGGTTTTTCCTGGAGGGTGGGGTGGTGCAGGGTAGGGAGAAGGCTGCATGTTGATGGAATTGAAATGAGCAGTGGAGCTAGTAAGGGTGGGGGGGAAATAGGAAATAAGGAAAGAACAACCAAAACCAAGAGACAAGTCAGATTTGGAGTTCTTTGTATCTCTGAGCAAGTCATTTGCTTTTTCTTTCAGATTTCACTTTCACTTGTAAAATAAATTGTACCAGATCTCCTCAATGCCTTCCAGCTTACACATTCTGTGATGCTATGGATGTTGAGAATTAAACAATGACTCAATCAATCTGCTTCCTAATTAGCTTAATGTAGTCTCTTTAGATCAGTGTAGTTTAGTGATACATCTGTGTTGACAAAACAAGATGCACAAGAGCACCTTGGTAAGAAAGTTCATGAAAGGGCAGCTAGGTGACCCAGTGGATAAAGCACTGGAATCAGGAGGACCTGAGTTCAAATCTGGACTCAGACACTTAATAATTACCTAGTTGTGTGGCCTTGGGTAAGTCACTTAACCCCATTGCCTTGCAAAAAACCAACCAAATAAAAAAAGATCAGGAAAAAGCCTGAACTCTACTTCCCATTTCTTTTTTCTTTTTTTCTTAAGTTTCATAAGTGGCTTGCCCAAGGCCACACAGCTAGGTAATTATTAAGTGTCTGAGACCGGATTTGAACCCAGGTACTCCTGACTCCAGTGCTTTATCCACTGCGCCACCTAGCTGCCCCCCTCCACTTCCCATTTCTTCACACAGAATCATTGATGAATGAGAAATTTACCCTTGATGTCAGGACGAAAAACTTTCCACCAATACAGTGGCCTTCTTTGCAGAGAGAGAGACGGGATTTTTCAAAACTAGAAGGGCTCCAAGTCCAATCTGGATGATTATTCCTGTTTAGATACAAATGACCTCTGAGCTTCCTTCCAAGCCTTCCTTTCTGAAAATCTCTGATTTGGTCAGATCTATGAGATGAACCCCTGACATGCCTGTGTCCACAAAGGTGCATAGCAGAATAACTCCTCATTTTTATCTTCTTATATTTATATTTAAAGTGCATTGGCACAGATAGAAGCAAATAAATTATATATTTCCTTGTCAATTGACTTGGTGGTTCTTCTAGTTTGATTTCCTGTAGCATTTTTATTTGATAGACTTTTATCCAAGGAAGGGTGAATAAACAAGTGCTCCATTTCTTACCTTTTTATATTTTTCCATTATTCCAGTTGTGTATACTCATACAACTTTGTGACCCCATTTGGAATTTCTTGACAAAGATTCCCAAGTAATTTGACATTTCCTTCTCCAGCTCATTTTAAAGAGGTTACAGAGCTAGTAAGTGTCTGAGATCAGATTTGAACTCTGTAAAATGAGTCTTCCTAACTCTAGGCTTATTCCATTATAGTCAACTATCATTGTTTAGCCATTCCCCAACTCTATACACTGTGCCACCTAAACTACCCCATTTTTTAACTGGAGGGCTACAAAACCCCAAGAGATCTTATGGATAAATGTCAGGTGAAATTGAATGGAGGAGAAAAAAAACCTATTTTTACTCACTTCTAACTGAAATGTAGCATTTTCTTCAATAATGATTTTTTTTAAAAAAAAAATTATCCTGAGAAGGTTCACTAGATTGCCAAAGGGGTCCTTGTCACAAAAAAAATGTGAAGAATTTCTGTGTTAAACTTTTTTTTTTTCAGATCAAGATTGAAAAAGACAACCACTGGGCTTCCTTCCAACTCTCAATTACTATGATTCCCTTTATATCCTCTTTCAGTGTCTCAGTTTTGAGCCTGGGTTCCCAAAATCTTTGTCAGCAGACCTTCAAAGTTCTACTAAACTGAAAATATTTCTAGGAACAGAATGCAGGATAATCATCCATGTATAAAATTAGCCAGGTTTATAGAGACTAATTACCAGATGGTGGGCTCAAGGGTGGCAAATTTTTTAGCCACAGATAGTTCTATTAAGGTGTAGAAGGTAATGCCCACATAAATATGGGCTCTTTTTTTTTCAAGTATGCTTTAATCTGTATTCAGACATCATCAGCTCTGTCTGTGGGGATGGATAGTGTTTGTTTTTTTATCATAAATCCTTCAGAGTTGTCTTGGGTCACAACATTGCTGAGAAATGTCATTCACAGTAATTTGTTCATCATTTCTTATAGAAGAATATCATTCCATGATAGTCAACTATCACTGTTTAGCCATTCCCCAACTGATAAGTATGCTCTCAATTTCCAGTTCTTGCTACCAGAAAAGAACTGCTTAATATCCATATATATGGAGAGAGACAGAGACAGAGACATACAGAGAGAGAGAGAGAGAGCAGAAGAAGAAGAGAGAGAGCAAGAGATCTGGTTAGTTGCATTGCTAAGTAAAAGGATAGGCATAGTTTTATAGTCCTGTGGGCATAGTTCCGAATTGCTGTATAGAATTGTTGAATCATTTCACAATTCCTCCAACAGTGCATTAATATTTGATTTTCCCTAGATCACCTCCATGTCATTTTCAATAGGTATAAGGTTAACACAGAATTGTTCTAATTTGCATTTTTTCAATCAAGAGTGAGTTAAGACATTTTTATTTTAATATGGCTATAGTATTGATAAGTTTGAGTGAAAACTTCATAACTTTTGATCATTTATCAACTGGGAAATGACTTATTTTTTTATAAATTTGATTAAGTTTTCTATGTTTGAGAAATGAGGTCTTTATCAGAGAAACTATTTCCCTCTACCCTATTCCCCCCACTCCCATTTATTCTATTCTCTTTCCTTCAACACTGTTCCTCCTTAAAAGTTTTGCATCTTACTACCCCCTACAATCTTTCCTCTTTTCTATCACCTCCCCCAATCCCATTTCCTTCCCCTCCTACTTTCCTCTAGGGTAAAATAGATGTCTCTACCCTATTGAGTGTATATGTTAATCCCTCTCTGAGCCAATTTCAATGGGTAAGACTCTCTTACTCTCTCAACTCTACCCTCTTTCACTACCACTGCAAGTTTTTTCTTACCTCTTTTATGTGAAATAACTTAGCCTATTCTATTTCCCCCTTCCTTTTCTCCTAATTCATTCCTCTCACCCCATAACTCCATATTTTTGATATATGAACCCTTCATAGTCAACTCCTACCTGTGCCTTGTCTGTATATGCTCCTTCAAACTGCCCTAATAAATGAGAAAGTTCATGAGTTATCAGTATCATTTTCCCATGAAGGAATATAAACAGTTCAGAATCATGAAGTCCCTTATGATTTGCCTTTCCTGTTTACCTTTTTATGCTTCGAGTCTCATATTTGAAGATCAAATTTTCCCTTCAGCTCTGATCTTTTCACCAGGAAAGTCTGAAAGTCCCCTATTTCACTGAATGTTCATCTTTTCCCCTGAAAGAGTATGTTGTTTTGCTGGGTAAATGATTCTTGTTTGTAATCCAAGCTCTTTTATCTTCTGGAATATTATATTTCAAACACTATGATCCCTTAATGAAGAAGCTGCTAGATCTTGTGTTTTTCTGATTGTGGCACCACAATAACTGAATTGTTTCTGACTGCATGCAATATTTTCTCTTTGACTTTGGGAGTGCTGTAATTTGGCTATAATGTTCCTGACAGTTTTCATTTTGTGATCTCTTTCAGAAGGTGATCAATGGATGCTTTCAATTTTTATTTCACCATCTGCTTCTGGAATATCAGGGCAGTTTTCCTTGAAAATTTCTTGAAATATGATATCTAAGCCCCCCCCCCCTTTAAATCATGGCTTTCAGGTACTTCGATAATTTTTAAATTATCTCTTCTGGATTTATTTTCCAGATCAATTGTTTTTCCAAAGAGATAGTTGCCTTTTTTCTAGTTTTTCATTCTTTTGATTCTTCACAAAGTTATCAACTTCCTTTGCTCAATTCTATATTTTAAAGAATTGTTTTCTTCAGTGAGCTTCAGTCTCTTTCCCATTTGGCTAATTCTGCTTTTTAAGGCATTCTTCTCATTGACTTTTTGGACCTCTTTTTTCCATTTGGTCCAGTTTGGGTTTTAAAATGTTATTTTCTTCAGTTTTTTTTTCCTATCTCCTTCACTAAGCTGTTGACTCAGTTTTCATGATTTTCCTGCATCAGTCTCATTTCTCTTACCAATTTTTCCTTTATCTCCCTTTTGATCTTCAAAATCCTTTCTGAGCTCTTCTATGGCCTGAGACCAAATTCATACTGTTTTGGAGGCTTTGGATGTTAGAAGCTTTTACTTTATCATCTTCTTGAGTGTGTGTTTTGATCTTCCCTATCACCATAGTAAATGTCTATGGCAGATTCTTTTTCTTCTGTTGTTTGCTCATTTCCCCAGCCTATGATTTGATTTTAACTCTTTGTTAAGGTGGGCTGTTTCCACGATAAAGGACATACTGGTCCAACTTGGGAGTCTTTTTTGACAGCTCTTTTCAGAGATACTTCCAGGTACCTGCAAGTTTTCAATTCTTCTAAGGTCTCATGATCTAAGGAGAGGTTTGTGCTCTGATCTGTGGGTGACTACAAGCATGTTGCTCTGCCCTGGAGCTATGAGGGGGTCCCTAGTCTCCTGGATTGGTAAATTCTGTTGGGTTTCTGCTTCTCTTCCTGGGACTGGGATTGAGGACTACAACCCAGATGTATGGACGAATCAACACAATTCTACCTCCAGGATAGCAAAAAGACTCCTGGGATCTCCTTCTGACCCCCCTTACTGTCCATGGACTGAGAGCTCCAGAAGTTGCTGCTGGTGATTCAGTAGCTCCTGAGGCCTGCTTCTGGTCTACTGGGTCTGGTCTGCACTGCTGAGGCCTGCACTGGACTGGGTTCCACTCTTGTCCTGGTGTGGTAGAGTTTTCCTGCTGACTTTTCAAGTTGTCCGTGGCAATCCCTGGGCTGAGAAGTCTGCCATTTACCTAATCACCCTGCAGTTTGTTCCTGGAGGCTGGGGTCTGTCACTCTGGTGCAGTCCATGTACTCCTCTCACCCTGGGGCAGCAGACCCTTCCTACTAATCTTCCAAGTTGTTTTGGCCTGGAAAACTGGTTCACTCAAATTTTTTGTGGGTTCTGCCACTCTATAATTTGTTTAGAGTCATTATTTAAAGGTATTTGGGATGGTTTTGGGGGAGAGTTCGGGTGAGTCTCTGCCTTTACCATCTTGGCTCCACCCCACCCTTAACATGGACTCTTTTTCAGGCACCCTTGACTCTGATTTTCCTTCCCTTGCTGGATCCCGGTACAATCCCCTTCTTATTAGCTCCCATCCCATTTTCCTGAATCTCTCTATATGTTGTCTTCTCTCATGATAAAGTAAGCTTCTTGAGAACAGGAACAGTTTTATTTGCTTTTATTTTGTGTTTTCAGTGTTTTCAGAATTTCTCATTTGAATAAAGTACTTAACAAAATGTTCCATTTATCTATTCTACCCAATTTCCATATCTTCTCTCATACCTATCTACCAACTTTTCTCTCTCTCTCAGTAGACAAGGCTACTTTGTGTGAATATGTTTGTGTGAGAGAGAAGAGAAAGAAAGAGAAGAGAGAGACTCTCAGTGGCCTTATCTATTGAAAACTCAATGATAAGAATTACTTAAAACCAGGGAGAGAAATATTAAACTTAACCATGTCAACTTCAGTTTCTTTTCCTGTCATTCTCTTAGAAACACAACTGATTAACAGAAAGGTAGCAAGGTTTTAAAAACTCCTAAGAAAAACTAGAAACCCAATTAACAGTTGGCAACAAATAGTTCAATGTTAGCAAAAGCCCCTTTTCAAGCCACTGACACACGTATACTCCAGGAAACTTATATTCACCCTTCCTTGGATAGAAGTCCAGCAAATATGGACTTTCAGAGATGAGTCCTGCAAGGGTAGGTATATCTGACCTTGAAGCAAATCACAACCTCTTGGACATCAGGAACCTCATATAAATGAGGACCATTGGATTCTGCCTCTGTCAACTTACAAATCACAACTTCCTTGGGCTGGTATCAGTTTCATCATCTATAAATAGATGGTCTCTGGGGCTTCTTCTTATACCTCTAGATCTAAAATATGATGAACCTTCTATCACTGCTGATCAATAAAGCTTATAATGAATGATGTTTCTTTCCTTCCCCAGGATGGGCTCTAAGATGCTTCATATTCTTAGTTGTGGACAGCACCATGAGTTAATGAATGAGAGACAGGAAGGAAAATTAGAAGTGCTTCTATGCACACAAATATCTCTGTAAATAGCAATGACCAGAAAGTAAAGAAATCCATTAGGAATGTTTTTAAAAGGCAGAAAAGAAACTTTTAAAGGCCTACTGAAGTTGTCAAACTCCTCTACAAAACCAGAGCCTAAAATGCCATTTATTTTTTATTTACTTGTTTTTAGGAACAGACCCAAATGTGCAATTTATATTTCACATCTACTTGGAACCCAGGCTTAATTGTATTTCATGTTTTCAATGAGAAATAGAAAATGCCTGCCTGTCACTTTTGGGACCACCTTTGTATAACTTTGCAAATGTTTAAATAGGTAAGCCTAATGGATGTAAATTAGAATTCCAGCCTAATACATAACAATCATAATTCAATTTTGCTCAATCCAGCAAAAGGCACTATTTCTGCACTGATTAAGATACTCTCAATTTGATCTGAAAATGATTCACTTAGGAAATAATCACATAATTGGAAGGGATACCACTTTGTCTATGTAGCCTTTCTTGAACATGGTACATATGAAATGAATACCATAACTAAGATGTGTTCCAACTAGGGCAATGTATAACATGAATATACACTTCTGGCTGTCAGATTCTATAATAATGATGCAGGGAGTATAATTTTAATGGAGTAAATAGGAGGAAGAAAAGGACAGGTGCAAAAAGGAAGGAAGAAGTATAGGTTGAGAGAGAATGAAGACTAGCATGTGAGAAAAAAGTCATGGAATCATAGAAATGTTAGAACTAGAAGGAATCTTAGATCATTTAGACCAATCCCCTTACTTTACAAAAAATGGAAAGTGAAGCCCAAAGAAGGGAAGGGTCCCAAAGCTAGTAGATGGTCAAGCCAGAAGCTAAACTCAGGTTTCATGACTTCTAGTTCAGCCCTAGTTAACTTTGTACCTCAAGGAAGAAAAAGGCAACAGTTACAAACTCTCATAAAAACAAGATAAACAACATTCCATTTAAGGCTATAATCTCCTTTATTCCAAAAATAAATATTTCACCTTTGAGTTGATTTATTTCAAATCACATGAAGCACAGAGACACACAGTCCCTTTGGAAGTGGTGAATCACATGTATGATAGAGTCATAGGAACAATGCTTTAGATGACAGGGATGAGTGGAAAGCTGATTCGTACAGGTTTATGGCACTGCAGATTTCTCCTTTCTCCAGGTGGAGCTATATATACATTGGTTTTAGAAAGAATCACCCCTTTTTTAAGTCTGAAAGGCACATGAAGTGGACCATAAGGTGTATGGCACATTCACTGATAATACATTTCCTATTACATTCCAAAAGAACTGAGAAACTTTAATCAAGCCCAAGGCCAGAAGAGATAGGGAGCTTCAGGCTCAGTATCATTAAAGTCTCTGAAATTGGAAGCAATCTTTTTTTTTTCCTGCCTCCTTTTTTCTCTCTCCTGACCTAGTCCCCTCCGGTCCTGAGGTTGAGGGGGGGGGAAGAGGCATGGCTCACTCAGTGGTGGTGGGGCGTGTGGCCACGTAGACAAATACCACAATCAGGACCACCACCACAGCCAGTGTAGGCAGCACCACGGTGGTAATCTGCTGCCGGGCTTCCTGCATGGCTTGCTTCCGTTCCTTCTTATCTTTTGAAGTCTCCTTCTTGGGTTTGCCTTTGAGCTGCCTCATCCTTACCAGGAGGACCAGAACTGATATTAAGAATGGTTCTTGTTTCTTCTGAGTCAAACTTGCTGCTTTCTAAGTGAAGACCTACAAATAAGAAAAGACAAGTCTTTTAAGGGAAGTAATTGAAGAAGCATCTTGCATCCCAGAAGGATGTCCATAAGCCTATCCCATATGAACTGCACTGTTTCCTTTGGCAGAAATGATTCTCAAGAGGACATTCTCTATCATCAGACTCTCCCTGTTTCCTGACCCAGATTCTTTCCATTTAAGACAGAAGAATATATCCTGAAAGACATTGAGATTAATGATGATCTAATTATGATTTCAAAGGACTCACAGTGAAGTATGTCTCCCTCCTCTCTAGAGAGAGGAGGTGATTTACCAAAAGGGTGAAAGGAGGCCCAGGGCGTCTGACACAGCCAATGGGTCAATCTGTTTCACTTAATTGCAGTGCTGGGCTATAAGGAAGGAAATCAATAGGAAACATCAGCTGTCTTAAAAGGAACACTAATACAGTAGTTGTATTTAAGCACAGTAGAGGAGAAAAAACTAGAAGGGACCACAGAACTCATTTTATGAAACCTCTCACAGCTTTCCCTTTAAAGAAGAGGAATAATTTTTCCAAAGTCTAAGTAGCAGAGTCTAGATCTCGGTCAACCTTTTTTAACACAAAATCCAGGTTCCTACTATACCCAGGGGAGGAGGATAGTTTGGTAAAGCACAGTATATAAGGATGACAAATGTCCAATAAGGCCGGTAATATAGAGAGGGGCTAAGTGGTAGGGGGAAGCTATTGGAGTTGACTGAATAGAGTCATATGATCAGATGTGAACTTGGGAAAAATTACAATGGAGGATGGATTGGAGTGATGAAAGATCAGTTAAGAAGTCATTAAAACAATCTATAAAGAATGGTGATGGCCTGAAATGAAGTAGAACTTTATGAAGGGAGAAAAGGGGTTGATTTAAGAGATGTTTGTGGTAGAGGTAAAAATGGTAAGATTTGGCAACTGATTGGATATGTGGGATGAAGAAGAGTGAGTAATTGAGATAACATGGTTATAAAACTGGGAGAATGGAAAGAGGATGGTTTGAATGAAAAGGATGTTTGAATGAGGGGAAGATATGAGGGAAATGATAATGAGTTCGTATGACCAAAGGGCAACCAAACTATGCATACTTTGATTCAGCAATACTACTACTAGGTCTATAACTCAAGAGATCATACAAAAGGAAAAAGGACTTGTGCAAAAGTATTTATAGAAACTCTTTTCATTGTAGCATTGGGGCATAGCGGATACTCATCATTTGAGCAATGGTTGAATAAGCCGTGGTATATGAGTATAATGGAAGACTATTGTGCAATAAGAAATGATAAACAGGCAGATTTTAGAAAAATCTGGAAAGGTTTGTATGAACTGTTAAAAAAAGTGAAATGAGCAGAAACAGGAAAAATATCATATATATATATGTATATATCTATCTATCTATCTATATATCTATTATCAGCAACACTGTGTGATGATCAACTGTGAATGACTCATTTCTCAGTCCCACAATGTTTCAAGACAAGTACAAAGGACTCAAAAAGGAAATCATCAGTCAAAGAACTGATGGATTCTGAATGCAGATTGAATCATTTTTAAAATTTACTTTATTATATTTTGTTTTTTTCTTTTGCTTTCCTCTGCTTTCCTTTTTTTCCTTTCTACTTTCACAACTGTGATTAATATGGAAAGACCATTCACATGATTGCACATATATCAAATTGCCTGCCATTTTTGGATGAGGGGAAGGAAGAGAGGGAGAAAATTTTAGAACTCAAAATCTTGTAAAAATGCTAAAAATTGTCTTGACATATAATTGGGAAAAAAATAACTTTTAATAAATGAGTTCAATTTTGGACATTTTGAGTTTGAGATCTCCCAGGGATATCCAGTTTGAAACATCCAATAATCAAATAATATTGGGGACTGAAGCTTAGAGAGACTAGATATAGATATATAGATTCAGGAGACGTCCTCATTAGAGATGATAGATCAATAGAAGCTGATAAGGTTACTGAGAATGTAGACAGAAAAATTAAAAAGGGATTAGATCAGAATCTTAAGGGAATACCTCCAGTCAGAGGGTACGGTATGGATGATAAATAAGCCAAGGGGATTGAGCAGGAAAAACCAGAAAGGTAGAAGAACCAGGAGTCTCAAAATCCCTGAAAAGAGAGGATATCTAAAAAAAAAGAGGAAGATTAGAAGTCAAATGTAGAGATTGAGAAGAATGACTAAGAAAAGACCATTTGATATAGTAAATTAAGAGATCAATGGTAACTTGGAGAAAATCATTTCAGTTGATTGGACAGAACTGAGTTGTAAATGGGTAGAGGAAATAGAAGCAGCAATTACAGACAAATTTTTCATCAAATTTGGTTGGGAAATGGAGGAGAAAAACAGGATAATAGATTATGGATGGTAGTTCTAGAGAACATTTTTTTTAAGGATGGAGAAAATAGACTAGGACTTGTTTGAAGGCAGTAAGAGAGAACTAGAACAGATAAGAAGTGAAAGACAATGGGGCAGCCAGGTGGCTCCGTGGATAGAGCACCGACCCTGGAGTCAGGAGTACCTGAGTTCAAATCTAGTCTCAGACACTTAATAATTACCTAGCTGTGTGGCCTTGGGCAAGCCCCTTAACCCCATTTACCTTGCAAAAAACCTAAAAAAAAATTAAAAAATTAAAAAGTGAGAGAGAGAGAGAGATGGAGACTCACAAAGACAATGAGACAGAGATGATGTAATCTGCCAGAGAAGACAGAAGTAGATAGGATCAAGTCGACATGAGGGATCTGCTTTGGCATAAAATGAGGGTCACTTCTTTGTCAATGATGGGAGAAAGGAGAGAATAGGAGATATCAATAAGATTCTGAATTAAAGAGATTTGAAGAAGATGAAATCGAATGGCAAATAGAGAATCAATTAGGGAGGGGGGAAAAGGACTTCCTTGCTGTGGTGAGGGCCTAGATGAGGCTGAATAATGTGAATTTTAAGGTACTCAATCAGTATGCATGACTGACTTTTTCCAGCTCCATTCAGCAAATGGTAAACTAGGGCAGAAGAGGAAAATCCAGTGCTGAGGTTTGCAAGAGATGAAATGATTAAAAGTGGGTTACTGGGGTTTCAAGGAAGGACTAATGGTCTCTATAAGTGAAAAAGAATAAGTTTAGCAGAGTTAAAGATATGGAGTGGCAGAATGATAAGAGGTTATGGCTAGATGGGGGAAATGTCATAGTTTCTAACAGGGGAAGTAAAGACATGTGAATAATGTAAGATCCAGTGGAGTAAAGAAAGGTCATAAGACTTAGAAAACTGAGGAATTGGTAGAGTAGGGAATTTTAAGGAACATCTATATTATTTGAGACCTTCAGAATTAGGGGAAGAAATTGTTGAACAGAGAAGAGGGTGAGCCAGTGCTTAGCATAATGCCAGTTGGTGATTAATAAATGAATAAATGGTTGTTGGGGACTGAACTCTTTGAGAAAGGAGGAAGTGGCCTGGAGGTCAATATAGTACAGTCACCAGGATTTGGTTTGGGTAGAAAATTTCGATCAGTGGACATCTGAAGGAGAAAAAGCTAAAATGATAGAGGTAGACAGAGTGTCTAGAAAGGGCAGTAAGTACTACAACTCCCTCTCTAGATGTTGGAGGATATCAGAAGGTACAGCAAGTTTCAGAGAGGACACCTAGGGATATCTGGGAAGCCAACTCTCAGGACTAGTAGATGGAAAGAATGAAAGAAAAGAGATCCAAGACAAAAGGGAATTCTCTATAAATAATTCTCTATAAAACAGGAATTTCAAAGAAGTGAAAGAAGTGGGCAGGTTGGAATGGGACAGAGTTGGGTTAGTATTGAGGACTGGGATGAGAAATGGAAAGACGGGACAGAGAAAAGTAACCTCTTAAAATGCTAGTACAAGGATAAGGAGAAAGATAAGGAGAATCATAGGGGTGTTACAGAGGATCTGAGGTCACTAATAGGAGCCAGTGCTTTGGTAGCTGGTAATGGGGGCACATTTTTTAGAGATGGACATAGAGAAGGTCAGTGACTTTTTTTTTTTAGGTTTTTGCAAAGCAAATGGGGTTAAGTGGCTTGCCCAAGGCCACACAGCTAAGTAATTATTAAGTATCTGAGATCAGATTTGAACCCAGGTACTCCTGACTTCAGGGCCGGTGCTTTATCCACTGCTCCACCTAGCCACCCCTGTCAGTGACTTTTCTAAGCTAGCACATCTAAAAAGTGCTAAAGTCAGGATCCAAACTTAGTTCTGTTCTTGCCCAAAGTCTGGAATTCTATTTCTTTTCTTCTCTCCATCATACCAGATTGGAAAATGAGACAGAGAGTTAGCCTGAGTGTATCAAATGAGATGATACAAGTGTCTCTAAAGTCTTAGCTCTCTTTTAAATTATTAAAACCCATATATAAAAAAGGGGTCTGCAAACTTTCAGGAGCTCCATCATCATTAGCAATTCTTATTCCTGTTATTGTTTGAGGACTCACAGGTGGCAGTCCACAGGATTCACTAACTCCAGTTCAGTCAAAAGCAGCAGCCTCAGACACAACTCAGGATCCTCAATTCCCACCTAAGAATGGGGGGGGCGGGGCAAGAATGAGTTGAGGGAAGTTGTGAGAATGTGTATGTGTGTGTGTGTGTGTGTGTGTGTGTGTGTGTGTGTGTGTGTGTGTGATGTGAGTCATGCTTTAGGAAACCTCTTACACATCTTGCAGATGCTTCCACACAAACCAGATTATTCAGCTGTGAGGGGGCTCTAAAATGTAATAAACAATGTGGATATAGGGAGCTATTTCTGTTTTATGTCCTTAGAAGCTGCTGGAACTTTCATGTAACTATGGGATATTCAAGGGTACAGCCACAGGGATGACTAGCTCTTGGACATTTATACAGCAAATTCAAAAGTGACTGAAGCTTTAAAAAAATGTAAAAAATAAAAGTAACCCACTGCTCCAGTCCACCTGGAGCTAGTCAGGATTTCAAGGACAAACCAATATACTTGAGAACTAAGTGGCAGAATGGGAATCCACTGGTGTCTGCTGAGCACCACAGAGCAGAGCCTCCCTCTGCACTTTACCATTTCAAGGAGGAAGTTCTTGTGGTTTGGGAAGAAGCCCAGCCCATTTGCCACCCTCCCCACCAAGGAGAATCCTCCCAAGCAGTGGCCCAGAGTACAAGGGTCATGGGTACCAGGTTGGAAGGAAGTGTGTCAGAATCCTGCCTCTCAGGGGAAACCCCAGGCAATCAATCCTCCACCCCTTTGTAGACTAATCCTTTTCAGCTCTAAGGTTATAATCCTATGAACCCTTTCAGCATTTCCACCTTCATTCATCAAGGTAGTTTTGGACACTGAGGTTCCCAGGATTAATATACTCTGCTCAGGTTGGTATTCGTGCCATTCCTAGTCTGGCTCCTGTCTCTCTCTCCAGGTTTGCTGCACATTCTTCCTTTTCATGTATCTATGTCACAGCCCAACTGGTTGCTGTTCTCCAGAGTGCTCCATCTCCTGCCTCCATGCCTTGGACAAGGTGCTCCTCCTGCCTGGAATGCTCTCCCTTTTTGCTTCCATTTTAGCTTCTTTTATGACTCAGCTTAGATGGGACCAGGTGGTACAGGGGACAAACAGAGTGCTGGCCTAGAGTCAGGAGGACCCAGCTTCAGATCTAATCTCAGAAACATACTAGCTAGACTCTGGGAAAATCATTTAACTGCTTTCTATCTCAGTTTCTCCATTTGTAAAATGGGTTAATAACTCTCCCAGTTTTTTAATGGATAAAATTAGATATTTGTAAGGCACTTGGCAAACTTTGAAATGTTATATAAATGTTATTGTTATTATTATTATTGTCATTATTACCTCTTCCAGAAGTCTTTTCTGATTCTTGGTATCCCCATTGCATAGCCTTGGATCTGGCTCATAGTAAGAACTTAAATGCTTGGGGCTCACTGATTGATCCCTTATCTGTATGGGGCGGAGATGCCCACCACCAAGCTGCTCAAGGATGGGCTCATCAGTCCATCACAGTAGGGAAGGGGATCCAGGTTGATCCTGGCCAAGACAGCGGGACCCAGTTTCCAAAATAGAAACAACAGTGACTAATTCCTCTGAGTTTATGGATTTTATCCATGAATTCCATTATTTTTATTCCTGTTTATTTATCTGAACATTTGTTTTTATGATAGCTTCTAAGCTTAGAATAAAAATAAACCGAGAGGAGATTCATACTCCATGCTCTCCTCCAATCTCTGACAATCCTTTTGACAATAACATCACCTTCTACTGATTTTACTCCCCATTCCTCTCTCTGGATTTTACGTTTTTCACCAGAAGCCTTTCCTTTTAAGCTCCTTGAGGACAGTCCCTGTCCTTTTGCCTCTTTTTTTATCTCCAACCCTTAGCCCTGGTATAGTTGTTGTCATTTTTCAGTTATGTCTGATTCCTTGTGACCCCATTTGTGTTTTTTTTTTTGAAGGACATGGATGCTTTGCCATTTCCTTCTCCAGTTCCTTTTACAGATGAGGAAATTGAAATAAACAGAGTGAAGTGACTTGTCCAGGATCACACTACTAGTAAGTGTCCGAGGCTGGATTTGAACTCAGAAGAAGATTCTTCTTGACTCCAGGTCCTGAGTTTCATCCACTGAGTCACCTAAATACCTAATACTACTTATTGATGGAAGATCTCCTTATTAGTCAGTCTACTATTAGTTCACTTATTTCACTGGGATTCCAGTCAAGCTTTAACTTCACTCCTCACCAGAAATTCGGCACCTTCTCAGATCCCACCCCAACAATCCTTTCCCCTTTATGAATTTTCTTCCCCCATTAGAGTAGAAGAGGGTAGAGGTTGTCTTGTGTGCTTACATTTGTGTCCCGGGTGAGCAAGTGTGATAGCTTTCCTCCCAGCCTTCCTTCTGAATGGCAGCCACATCTCTAATGGCCTACAACCTATCTTTACCCAGCCATCCCCACTGGAATGTCCTAGACCGAGCTCATTATCTTGCTTCAAAATCCACTCCACTCCTCCTGCCCTGTAGTACCATTCACATGATGGTGCTTGGGATTCTAATGCTCCATATGCTTTCTTCTCCCTCTTTTTTTGAGGGGGGGAGGAAAGATTTCCTACCCATTCTTTCAAGCCCAACTCAGAAAGCTGTAAAGCAACTGGTCCATGCTGCTCTCCCTTGGACCTCACACATCGTACTACATTGTGCAACTCTTGTAACTAGGGAAAGGGCTGCATCTTATTCCTAAACCTCACATACACCCTTTCTCTAACACAGTAGTCTACAAAGCAGATGCTTAATAAAGTTAACACATTGGTTAAACACGTGTTAAATGAAATCAAGAAAAAGAGATGGTAGATACTAAATGTTCCATCAATCTGGGGGAGGTGGGGTAGAGTTTTCATATCATGTATGGGTATATGTAGGACTGAGAAGATACAGGATTGCTTTGCATCCCAAGTGGATACAAGATAGCCACAAACATGTGGCCTACTTGTGGTCTTTTGGAACTAATGACTACACATCTATAAATTACCTTGGCTACTGGCTTCCCTCGCTTCTGCTATCTTTTTGCCAGATGCAGGAATGATGTATTTATTCACATTTCCCAGGACCCACAGCCAGCATTTGCCACAGGAGGGCCTCAATTCAGATCTTCCTACTCAGAGGCCCACTCTTAATCATTATGCCAAGCTGGTCTCGTGGCATAACTTAGACAAGGTCATTTATGCCCAAGGACCAACAAGTCAAATGAAATGTAGGTAATTACCCATGCAAGGAATTTGAATTTAGCATGATATTACCATCATCATGAATAAACCTTTACCTCCAAAGTATCGAGGAACAGGAAAGGCATGAAAAAAATCAAGCTTTTCCTTTGATGAAGCAATTACCTATTCCAAAAATTTTCTGCAGGAGGAAGGTTACCCGAGGCATGGTCACTTTATCAGAGATGGCAAGCTAGGCTCTCCCCACTCAGGACATATGCACAGTGAAGAGTGATGTAATATGTCTATGAAGGAGTCCATGCATTTTTCCCATCTCCCAAAATGAGATGCTGTGACCATAAGATTTCAAAATAGGGCAGTTAATAAGGCAGATGCTCCTTAAAGTTCTAACAATTTCATCCTGAGTCCTAACGAATTCTGCATGCAGAGCCACTCCCTTAGAGTAATTCCTAGTCTAGTTTTAGTTTGACCATCCTGCAAAGATAGAATGTCTTTTTTGTTTTTTTGGTTTTTTTGCAAGGCAATAGGGTTAAATTACTTGCCCAAGGTCACACACAAGGTAATTTTTAAGAGTCTGAGACTGGATTTTAATGTGAGTCCTTCTGACTCCAGGGCCAGTCAGTGCACCACCTACTGCCCTTAGAATCCAGTTTTAATCTTATGTTGGGGATAACAATGATTATATTTCTGACATACAATACATGTTAAAAAGCAAACAAACAACAATAAATCCTGCACGAATGACTTCTCCAAGAAGACTTTTTCTTAAAATAAAAGTGAATGAATTTTGGCTTTTAACTCCATGCCTGCTCTTCTCCAATAATAGCATAACCACTTACTAGAAAAAGAAAATACAACAAACAAGATGAATACTCTTTCAGATCATAAAGAGTTTGGTTAAAAAGATGACTGTATCTTCTTAAACTCATGAATAAAAAAGAAACAAATGACAATAAAAGGCCAAAAACCCAAACCCCAATAAAACCTTGGCACTTCTTGTCTCACCAATGTCATTATCCTAATGTTAAATACAGGAGTGCCTGAAATAGCTCTTGCACTGGATAAGATGGGCACAAGAAGGACCTGGCTAAGAGGAGGCATAAATTTGCTCTGCAGAGCTCTGGCTCATCACATGCAGATGCTTCATTTCATCTCCATGGTATTTAGCAATAATGGTTCCAGAATCATTTTATTCCATTTTATTCCAGCTTGCCAAAAGAGGAAGATGGTGAAAGGACACCCCGCCAAGGGAAAAGAGGGAAGCTGTGACTGGCCACTGGTAAAATACCCACTGGTGACACAGGACAGGCAGACACAGACAAAGCCCAAGAGCCACAGGTACAGCCACTCTCCCTCACCCACCCCTGCCCACCTGTGGAGGGGCTGGATGCCTCCCAGAACCTGAAAGGAGGAGCGGGTCTGCCTCCAGACCGATCCAGAAATCCCCTTCACTTATAATACCCTGGAAGGCTGTCAAGCCAAGGATCATAGGATTTAGAGCTAAAAGGCTTCTAATGGCCTAACACCATTATGGCCCTTTCTGAAAGTGGGGGAGCAAGGAATGAGGGAAAAGGGAAAGGTCTACAGAAGACTTAGGTCAGCCCAATGTCCTTCACTTTTGTGGCTTGCCGTTCAGTGCTTCAGTTGACTCTTTGTGACCCTGTGGACTATACAGGGCTTATTTATTTTGAATTTTACAATTTTTTCCCTAACCTTGCTTCCCCCCCCCCCAGAAGGCAGTTTGTTAGTCTTTACATTTTTTCCATGCAAACCAACATTTCTTTATTCTATGACAGCTTAAAAGAAAATAAGCTGATCTGAATTATTTTGGTAATTATAATAACAATCTATCTCATTGACCTCAAGGAAAGGGGACATGATGGTAAGGTCACAAGCCAAAGAAAGGGAAGAGGTAAGAAAAATATAATTTCCTATAAAAAGGTTTTAAGTCTTAGACAATCCTTCAACTAAGATTTTACTGGTTTCCAGCTGACACCACTCCTACCACAACCAAATAAGAAATCAAATGCCAATTGATAGGTCGATAAACCTAAGAACCCTGGTAAAAGCAGAACTCTCTCCTACTTCCCATCCCTATTCTACACATTTTACCCCACTCCTGGACATCAGCTCTCCTTCCAATCTGATCCACAAAATCATAGTCCATCTTTTTGTGGCAAGGTGGCCTGGCAGATTCCTTTACTATTCCATTCCCTTGACTCTCCCTCTCCTCAGACCTCCCTATTCCCTGAGATACAACAGTACTGAAATTAGGCTAATTGATAACCCTTTAATGGCCTCTAAGAGTTGAAGTAAAAGGAATAATCAATTGATGTGGCAAACTTCAATGCTATCTTATTTTGAGAAATTGTCACAGCCACTCTTCAAAAACCATCACTTTGATAAGTCAGCAGCTATCAACATGGAGGAAAGACCCTTCACCAGCAAAACGATTACAACTTGCTGAAAGGTCAGAAGATGGTTAGCTCTTTTTAGGAATAAAGTATTTTAAGGTATGTTAATTAATACCTTTTTTTGAACATAATACTACCACATGGTTAACAGTCTACAGTATACTGCATTTATAGACATCTCTCTCCTGATGCCAATGGTTGGTCCTCTTCAAAAACAAAGGATCACCAACAACAACAAATTTTATATGTACTGAGAAACTAAAAAATTCATGTGACTCAATTTATTGTAATGGTCTAGAACTAAACCCCACAACATCTCTGAGGTATGTCTATATAGAAAGCTTATCATAGACCCAAGCAACTCTCCCAATCAGCTAGGAATTCCTGAAAGCTAAGGCACACAGCTTTTCACAATCCCATTCCATGGGTGAATATCAGAGTTAAGAGGTTGTGGAGGTAGAAGACCCTGGATCTGTCATTAGCAATCATAGTCTTTTAATGACTCTATTTTCTAACTGATAAGAGTTAATATTCTCAGTTCCACCAACTTCAGAGACTGGACTGAGTTATCAAATGAGGTGAGGGCCATGTGAACACTATTTAGAAAAGTTAAAAGATCTATTTTAAAAAACTATGTATTTTTGATTCTCAGAGACATTTCTCCTCTGTCCAATATTGTGCATATTTTTTTCATCTGGATCTGCTATTTCATTTGTTTAAACACACACACACAACACATGGCTGAACTGTTGCAAAGAAGTCTGAAAAAAATCAAGTGTTGCATATTTATCACTGTTATTGACAGCTGAAGGCAAAGCCAAGGCCGTTGGGCAAAAAAAAAGGCCTTTAAAACATGCTCATCAGCAAAACTGTTCCTTTAAAGTGAAAAAGGAAAACTAACCACCATTAAAAAAAAGTCCCTGGTCTCTCAATATAGCTACTGCAGCGAAGCTGGTCACTTCCTCAAATACCAAACAACAAATAAAAATTCTAACATTTATATAGTTTTCCATATACTATTTCATTCGAAACTTACAGCAAGCCATCACTTCCTCAAATACCAAACAACAAATAAAAATTCTAACATTTATATAGTTTTCCATATACTATTTCATTCGAAACTTACAGCAAGCCTTTGAGCTTGGTCTTATTATTATTGGTCTTATTTAAACTCATTTTATAGATAAGGAAAACTGAGGCTTGGAGAAGTTAAATATCTTGCTCCAAGGTGATACAGATGGGGTACGACTATACCCCAAGTCTCCCCATTTCCCTTCCACTTTCTCACTATGCTGAGCTGCAACACTGAGATGGAGGTTTTGTCTTCTTTTTTCATTTTTTTTTCTCTCCAACACAAACTTCATTAATGACCCAGAGAGCACAGGCATTGTTGTTTATGGCATCCCTAAAAAGGAAAATCCATTTCAAAACTAAATTGCAGTAAGTTAATTACATATTCTGGTTGATGGCAGAAATACTAAGGAAGAGAACACTTTATGAGCTGTCAAGTGAGAATCAGAGGAGGCCCTTCCCCAAACCAGCAGATCCTGGGGATGACATGGGAATGAGTTCTGAAGGTTTATGGCATCTGGTTTTTAGAGAAAGGCAATTATTGCCTTTACTCATCCACCCACCTACCCACCCAGATTTTCTCTGAGATGGGGTTTCCTCAACAAGGGACCTGGAAACAACAATACTTTATGGGCCCAGCCTTAGGTCTATCTATAGAGCATGAGAAGGTCACCAATGTCTTCAGCTACACAACACCCCCTTGCCCCCAAAATGATCTGACACACTCTGGTATCAATAGAGCTTTGTTATTTATGTGAAGATTTTGATTTCTGTAAAATACAAAAAAAAAAAAAAACTAAGGAAAGGTTAACACTTAAAGCTGTCAGAAGTTAATTACCCTTTAGTGAATAGGTTCCAGGTTCTTTTCTGAATACATCTTTTGAAAAAGGATAAGAATAAGACCAAAAAAAATGAAAACACAAAAATGCTAGGTTCATAACAACAGTAAAAAGAGAATTAGGAGTACCAAAGACAACTTGCACCTAATTCACAATGCATCAAGGCAGAAGAGGATCTGGTAACATAGGGTTCATAAAGATTCCTGTAGCTCACTGCCAGATGGGGCAGACCTCCTGAGTTTAACCTGATCTAGATAAGCCTAAGTTTTGGCAGGATCATGAATTACTACTATTCATTTATCTAATAAGTTTATGATTGCCTTATGAGATAGGTAGTACAAGAATAATTCCCTTTTTACAGACATGGAAACAAAGGCTCTGCAAGGTTAAACGAGCTGCAAAGATTCTACAGAATTTGAAGGCAGGTCCATGGCCTAAATGCATCTCAGACATCACGTTCAGTGTTTTTTTCAACTTGGTGAACATTTGGAAAGTTAAAGATAATGTTAATATCAGCTCAACATAACCAAAGCAGAGCTCATCTTTTCCCCGAAACCCAATTCCTTTTCTGAATTTCCCCATTTCAGCAGAGGACACCATCTAATAACTGAGATTTATACAACCTTTGCGCAGTTCTTGCCTCCTTCCCCACTCTCACTTCAGTTTGTCTATCAATCAACATAAACAAGGATTTGCACAAATAACAAGGATGCAGCAATAACAAGGATTTATAAAGCATCTAGCACAATTGTATCCATTTTTCTACTCACAGAGGGTCATCAGTATAAGGGCTTCACCACTTCTCATCTGGACATCTTCAATAGCATTCTAATGGATCTCCCTGCATCCTCCTTTCTTCTTCAATCTATCTTCCACATAACCTCCAGGGTGATATTACTAAAGCACAGATCTAATCTGGTTTTTCTATTTCTTGGTAAACTCTACTGGCCTATTAGCTCTGTAATAAAATTCAAATATTCTTCAGAATCTTCCTCTCACCTATCTTTCCTGGCTTGTTCTTTATGATTCATCTTTGATCTTGGAGATGATGTTCCTCCTATCTGATGACACTGGCCTCCTGCTGTTTGATCCCAATCTAAGGTCCATTTCCTGACTGTTTTGTCCTTGAAGAAGACCACGACATCAGGGAGGTGATGCTATGACATACACATAAATTGGATTTGAGTGAAGGGATACTGTGCTAAGTCACTAGTCTCACTTTCTTCTCTGGAGTCATCAAGATCCAGTGGCCACATATGAATCAGGTTGACTGCAGCCTGGATGTGAGGCAATCAGGGTTAAGTGACTTGGCTAGGGTCAGATCACATAACTAGTAGATGTCAGAAGCCAGTTTTGAACTCAAGTCTTCCTGACTCCAGAGCTGGAAAGTCTTTCCTTGACCTCATCTAAACTGTCTCTTAGCAACTTCAAACCACTGTTTCTAGTTCTATCCTCCAGGACCAAACAGAAAAAATACAAGTCCTTTTACACAATACCTCCCTTTACCTTGGAAGATTGCTAGAATGCCCCTCTCCCGCACAATTTTCCATTTCAATATTAACTTCTTTCTAATCCTTCAACCCATTCTTCACGTTGTATGATCTGAATTTTCTATCTCATCTTTATGTGCTATTTTGGTCAACTTTTACTTTGCTTAGAAGAGAACACCATCAACCAAATGTGCTCTGACCGGGGTGGAGAACTGTAGAACTATAACTAATTATTTGAGAAAAGCTAGGTGGTGTGGTGGATAGAGCACCAGCCCTAGAGTTAAGACAGCCCAAGTCAAAATCCAGCCCCACACTTACTAGCTGTGTGACCCAGGGCAAGTCACTTAACCCTGATTACCTCACATGCAGGGCCACCTCCAGTTGTCTTGATTCATATGTGGCCACTGGACCCAGATGAAAGTGGAGGGGAAAGTGAGATTAATGATTTAGCACGCCCCCCCCCCAAATCACTGTCTCATCATGGCATCACTAATGACTCAGCACAGCCCTCCCTCACTCAAATCCATCATGGCATCACTAGTAACCATGCACAGGTACCCTCACTGAAAGCCCTCTCTCAACATAGCATCATTGGTGACTCAGCACAATCCCCCTCACTGAAAGCCCTCACTCTCCCAACATAACATCATTGGTGACTCAGAACAGCCCCACCCCTCACTCAAATGCATCACTTACTCATCATGGCATCACTGGTGACTCTGCACAGCCCCCCTCATTCTCTCATCATGGCATCATTGGTGACTCTGCACAGCCCCCCCTCATTCTCTCATCATGGCATCACTGGTGCCTCAGCATAGCTCCCCTCACTGAAAGCCCTCACTCACTCATCATGGCATC
Source organism: Macrotis lagotis (assembly GCF_037893015.1). NCBI lineage: Eukaryota > Metazoa > Chordata > Mammalia > Peramelemorphia > Peramelidae > Macrotis > Macrotis lagotis. The sequence goes on from NC_133658.1 coordinate 764,166,170, forward strand.
AGACCCCCTCGCTGAAAACCCTTACTCTCTCAACATAGCATCATTGGTGACTCAGCACAATCCCCCCTCACTCTCTCATCAGGGCATCACTGGTGACTCAGGACAGCCCTCCTCACTTGCTCATCATGGCATCACTGGTGACTCAGGACAGCTCTCCTCACTTGCTCATCATGGCATCACTGGTGACTCAGGACAGCTCTCCTCACTTGCTCATCAAGGCATCACTGGTGGCTCAGCACAGCCCCCCCCCCTTCATGGCATCACTGGTGACTCTACACAGCCCCCCTCAGTCTCTTATCATAGCATCACTGGTGACTAATAGCATCACTGGTGACTAAGCACAGACCCCCCTTCATGGCATCACTGGTGCCTCAGCACAACCCCCCTCACTCTCTCTTCATGGCATCACTGATGACTCAGCACAGCCCTCCCTTCATGGTATCACTGGTGACTCAGCACAATCCCCTCTCACTCAAAGCCCTCACTCGATTGTCATGGCATTGCCTCCCTGATATCATGGTTCTCTTCAAGAATGAAGGACACATATCAACCCCTTACCCCCAGCACCAAGACATCCCTGGCAATTTAACCACACTGTTGCTCTGCTTTTAGACAAACTGCTGCCTAACTCTGCCTCCCTGATTTTGCATTTGTGGAGCTGCTGTCTCTAAACTCAAGCACAAGACTTTACATTTATTTCTATTAAATTTCATCTTACTAGATTTGGCCCAGTGTTCTAGCCTGTCCATTTTTCTGCGTCCTGACTATGTGTTAGCACTCAGTGAATCAACAACTCAATTTAACTCCAATTCTCTTGATAAATGCCTTTATTAAGACTTTATCATTGGGTCCCATAAACCCTATCCTGAGAGGGAAAAGCTTTTAGCTGAGTACACTGTGTTCATCAATTTATCAGGGGAGCACATAAAATTATAGTATACTATCTTTGTTTTCCCCAAGAATCATATGCCCAAAGCAAAAATGAAATGTTCTCTCTCCATCTCCCCTCCCCCCCCTTCCTCCCTCTTCCCCCCAACTACCCCACCCTTCTCTCCCATTTTTTACAGCTCTGGGACCTCTTGTGAGCCCACATTTGTGAGTCCACATTTAGATACAGCATACCCTCTACAAATAGCTAAGGATATCAAAAGTTGAGTGAGGTAGGAAGAGGTAGAGAAGAAAACTCTACACCTCAAGGTGATTTTAAACAACAATGTGAAGCAGATTTATTGGAAAAACTGAGGAACTAACTTTCCTAAGTCCAACAGTGTACACCCAAACTTCATGAACATTTTCTGACTTCATGATTTTTCAAATGTGCTCCTCAGCTGACCCTCACCTAAAAACTTCTTTTTCCTCAAAGGCAAATTCAACATTTAATTAGCACCTACTAAAGAACCCTTGGAAAGCATTATAGTTTAATTTGTAGATAAGACATATTCCTTATCTTCAGGCAATCTGGAATCTAGTTTCTTCATTACAATCAGCTCGATTCAGTTCAACTCAACAAGTTTGTGCTATGTCCAAGTTGGGAATACATGGAAAGTATGACTCAAGGAACCTATAATTTAATGGGAGATGGACAGGGTGGTATGAATGTGATAGAGATACTGTGCCTCTCTGCATCATTTCAAGAAGCTTTACCTGATTCATATCATTCCTATTCTGAAACTTCTTAGAGCTTACATAATTAGTACTATGCCAATTGGCACTTTTTGATATACACATGCCTTGAATATAGGTTATACTATCCCACCCCTACTTTCAGGCTTTTATAAAACCTCAGTGTTGCCTCTTACTGTACTCCTCTTGTATTCATTTTTTATCATAATTGTTCTCTTTGTGACAAATACAAGAGGAACAAAAATAATAAAAAAAAAAGTAAAGCACCTCTGAAAGAAATGTAAAATAAAAACCCTTTCACAGTAAACATTTTTTGATATGTGGCAATTTTGTGTAATTGTTGTTCAGGATAAGCTTGTGGGGTTTTTTCCCTTTCCATCAAAGAGATCTCAGCTTTAGATCTACCTAGCATTTCAATATTACTACAGAGAGTGCAACAATGAGGGGCTGGACACATTGTTAGAATGCCAGATGTATGCTTGTCAAAAAGATCTTCTAAGGAGAATTCACACAGGGCAAGCGCTCACAAGGGGGTCAGAAGAAGAAGCAATACCCAGACACCCTGAAGGTCTCATTGAAGAACTTTAGAATTGATTGTGCAGCATGGGAGACACTGGTACAGGATGGCCCAGCATGGTGTGCCCTTATCAGAGAGGGGGTTGCACTCTGTGAGGAAAGCAGAATGGAAGTAGCTCAAAGGAAATGTGACATGCATAAGTTTAGAAAAACCCACCCCAGTGTTCACATGGACTATTTGTGCCCAACCTGTGGTAGAGCATTCCAAGCTCGGATTGGTCTGATCAGCCATAGTTGGACACACTGCAATTTGTCTCAAACACAGTGACGTCATTTTGGTCTTCTTTGATAAAGGACAAGAACCAACCATATCAGTATCAACACAGTGGACCTCAAACAGTCTTCATCTGGTGGGCTCCTCTGACTAGACTATTAATGACTTGAGAGTGAAGAGCCCATATCATAATTCCTATGATTAAGTTGGACATATCTCACCTTTGAGATTACCTCCCATTTACTCTATATATCTTATATGTATATAGTTTGCAAATTATCTCTACCTTATTCTCTCCACCCCCACTCCTGTTAAAAGCTGCCAGAGGACAATTTCCTCCCCCTTTTCTGGTATTCCCAGCACTTAGCAGAGTAACTGGACCGACTGATGGTCTAAAGTCAGCACACCTAAGGATGTTTCTTAGGATAAGCCCCTAAAACAATACTGGGACTGGTTTGGGGAATAGGGAGACTGGTTTGAGGAACCCTGGCAGCCTAAAGATGCCCTGGGAGAGCTACAAGTCTACAAATACTCTTGTGACAGAAGCTCCTCCGGAGGCTTCCTATCCTAGAGTCTAAACTTGAGAACATTGTCTGCTAAGGACACCAGGAAGTGGGAGGAAGGAAGACAAATGTTTCAAAACTGTGACTGCCTATCTTTTTCTGGAAAACCTCCAGAATCCAGGGATAGTATTTCTTGATAAGCTGACTCCCATGGTTGCCAAGACTCATCATTTCATCTAACCAACCACAGCTGCTTTCATTAACAACTGCTGCAACTGGAGTTCATCCAGGTCTTTTCATTCTTCACAATTCTTGTGCCAACTTTCCATAAACTGACTCATAGGATCCTAGATCATGGGTCAAAGGGACCCAAAGCAAGATTTAGAGCTAGAAGGTTCCATGGATATCCAATAGGCCAACCCTCTAATTTTATAGGTCCAATCCAATCTTAGGACTCTGAATCTGGCCCTCTTTCCATTATATGTCCTCCTTCCCCAATTATCTTTCTTTTTAAAAATTTAGATTTGTATTTCTTTTTTAATAATTATATATATATATTAATATGTAGTTATGGTCTCCTCATGAAAACACTCTCCTTGAGATGAACTCCATATTTACATCACAAGCACCTTGTGAAGTGGCTGGAAAATAGCAGAAACTTAATGAAATGTTTGTTGACTGATTAGTCCTGGTCCCAGCTCCCTGCTGTCCTTATAGCAGAATATCCTATATCACACGATAAATGTCTATTAAAACAATAAAATTGAAACTGAGTACCATGAAAATATAGTGATCTAATATGGCCCCAAAGAAGAGATGATGAAACACCTTCTTTGTTGATTTAGGAGACAGGGTGTGGAACAGGACATATTAGACATGGCTTATGTGTTAGTTCTGAGCTGTTTTCTCTTTTTTGTTGTTAAAGGATGTCTCTATGAAAGGACAAGCAGAAATGGATATTTTGGGAAGTTAAATTGATGTAAAAACAAAATGTCAATTACTGTGAAAAAATAACAATTCTATTGTAAATGCAACTGGGACCCACTTACAGAAAAGAACAATAACAAAAATAACTCATGGTCATCAAGTTCATATTTGCAATAAAAAACACTAAATTTTACCAGCCATTTCATCATCTTAACCATGATGCAGACCTTGGAATAGTTCAGGATACAGAAAATCAAAGTTGCAGGTCTCTCAAATGACAACAAAGAGAAGCTTGGTAGGCACAAGCAAAATGGATACATTTCCAATGATGGTCTTGTGTTCAAGATGTGTAATAAGGACTAAAATGAAGAAATGAATGAGGCTGACCAGTGATTTAGTAAGAATGAAGGTTCAGCTGGAGAGTTACTCTGGTAACCTATGAAATGCATGTAACCTCTGTGTAAGATCTATGAAAAAGAATGGATAAAAATTACAAAGGACTGAAGACATGGATGATTTACAATCTGTTCTGATAGATAGACTGGTAGATAATTCCACAATAATCACATGTATAAGATGACTGAAGCAATCAAATCAGATATTTTGAAAATACCTCTGAAATACCAGGTTGAAGGAAAGGTGGTAGAGGAAGAGGAAGGAAGAAAAGCAGAAGTATATTCAGGAAATACCTGACTTTCAAGAAGAAACTGTGTTTCCCCTGTGATTCTGTGTGCTCAGCTGTTTGCCTTCAACTGTCCTTATGCTGTGGTTGACAAGCCTGCTCTGAAAAGATTTGTCTTGTTAATAGAGAAAGCTAGAGGTGAAGTGACTGCCCAAAGAAAATAAGTGGAAGGATTTAAACCCAGACTTTCTAACTAATCAGGGCTCTTCACAGTATGACCCTAATAACACATACCCAGTCTTCCTTTTAAAACTTGTCATCATTTTGCTTCAACCTAGTTTTGAGACTTATATTATACCATCTCCTATGTGTTCAACGTGTTCAAATGTGTTCAACCAGTCTACTTTTTGTTCCCTGAATTCGATGGTCCATCTCCCCTTTCTGTACCTTCACAAAATCCATGCCCAGAAGGTGCCCCTTCTTCACTGAAGCTTCTTAGAATTCTTTGCTCCTTCAAAGCTCAGTTCAAGGGCTCCCTTATGGAATCTACCTTCCACTCCAGGCCCTAGTTGTTGGTGTTCTCTCCCTCCTCCGATCCCCTTAGTTTTATTTATCTATGTCTGTGCTGTATGCAGGACACTGACCCCCAGTGAGTTCTGTGATGGCTGGGCCACTTTTCATGTCTGCCTTTACATATCCAACACTTAGCATGCTTATAAATGTAGCACATGCTTAATCAATGTAGTGAGTTCTGCAATGGAGATTTATTATGGACTTAACAAGCCACCAGGCTCTATGATACAAATAAAAGTGAGATGATTATCATCCTTAATGAATGCACATTCTTATTGGCAAGGCAAGTCATGGAACAAAGTGGTGACCAGGGAAGGGAATATCATTCTATGAAATTACTGGGATGGTTAGTGGAAACATAAGGCAGTAGATGAAAGACAGAACTTTCCTTTCCAAAAGCAATGGTAGTATTGATTTGATTATGGTTCAGAGTCAAGGGGTGTCAGGGGGTTGAGGACGAGAGAAAATAGCCAAGGTAATAGATAAAAAATGGCCGGAGTGAAAGTGTGGTCTGGGCTAGGACACTTGATAGAATGAGGTCACCCTATTGGGATGGTCTAGATTCTGGGAAGGAATTCCAAGGCATGGTTTCTGGAGCTTCATATTGGGTCAAAGGATATAAAGACTGGAGGGGACCCTTAATTAAATGACATTTAATCCAACATGCTTATTTTACAGATGAGGAAAAACATAAAAAAGGAGGAAAGTGCTTTGTTTGAAACCACATTAAGAATTGTGGCCAAGATGAAATTAGAACTTAGCTCTTCTGATTCTCAATTCAATGCTCACTCCAGTAAGTTATGTTGTTTTCTTATTTGAAAATGGAGCCACGTTTCTGAATGTGAAGAAAGGAATTATAACAAATGATGTTCATACTTCCTATGGAAAGAATAATATCAGTCTACTTCTTAAGGACCAACACAAGGGTAGCCAGAATGGATCATCTCATATGTAACCTTAAAGCTGGTGGGAGCAGTAGGTAGAGATATTGAATTCACTATTGACATCTCAAATACTTTTCAAGGAATAGAATAAAGCACATGTAATCTAGGTGGTAACTTGGGAATTGGGTTTCTTCAGGGGTACACCAGAACTTAGGGTATTATAGTCAGGGGACAGGAAGCTTGGCTAGTTCCAGATCTGTTGGCTATTAAGATAATGGAGACTTCCAGTCTGTACCCAGGAGTCTGGGTCTGCTTTAGGAATCCTTAAGACTGACCCAAAGTAGTAGATCGCTATATATTAAAGTAGTATACAGAAAATCAAAGTTGTAAGTCTCTCAAATGGCAACAAAGAGAAGCTTGGCAGGCAAAAGCAAAATGGACACACATTCAACTGAGATCAATGTATACCATGGAAACAATGGAAAGACTAACAGAATGCCTTCTGTAGGGGGGGAGGGAAGCAAGAATGGGGGAAAAATTGTAAAACTCAAAATAAATAAAATCTTTCTAAAAAAAAGGAAAAGAAACACTACCCTTTGACCTAGGGCTGGTCCACAAAGGCCATAATTACCCACAGGAAAATATGGGCCAACTCTAAGCTGTTTTAAACTCTGAAACACTGATGCCAAGACTGGGGATAGGAGACAGAGAGGTTTCAGGGAAGAAGAGAAAGGGCAGGGAGGAAGAACAAAGAGGAAACTGAGGTTTTCTCTACCCTCCATCACTGTCTGGGAATCCTTTTAAGGGTCTTGAACCCTTAACTTGTCTATTGGTCCGGGCCTGTGTCAATCTAAAGCAGAACCATAGCATCTTTGTGTGTCTTTGAATCTACCTTAGCTATAATCTGGTCAAGGTCCTGTGGTCCCAGGATGTTGATAGACACTAGAGGAAAAGTCATCACATCCTACCCTGGCAATATTTCCCCAGGTGGGAAGGGTAGATCTTCTAACTCTGGAATGAGGAACCCCTTCTAAGAAAACCTTGATACCCAGCAGGTACAACACAACATTAAAGATTGTTTCTATGATAATCTTCAGTGGTGTAGATATTGGCTTTAGGTTAAAAAACAAACAAACAAACAATAACTTTGACAATGAGCTGGTGTTTGCACTACATCAAAACCATGGAAATAAAGTGTGCAAAGGGATCCACCCAAATCAAAGCTACCATCTGCAGGCTTATTATCTTCTGAATGCTGACATTTTCTAAGCTTCCCAATTGAAAGTACTTGCTGGGCGGCTAGGTGGCGCAGTGGATAAGGCACCGGCCTTGGAGTCTGGAGCACCTGGGTTCAAATCCAGTCTCAGACACCTAATAATTACCTAGCTGTGTGGCCTTGGGCAAGCCACTTAACCCTGTTTGCCTTGCAAAAAAAAAAAAAAGTACTTGCTTTTTGAACCTGCAGCCTAAACCTTTATATTTCTGGCATGCTGCACTGCTTGGAGGCCAAGAGTATATTATAATTCATTAAGTTCAAACCCTTCACTTTCAGATAAAGAAACTGAGGTCCAGAGGTTTGCTAGGATCAGGCAATTAGTTAAGGAGCAGCAGAAGGAGAACCTAAGTCTTCTGTCCCCCAATCCTATACCCATTCCACTCTACCACAGATTCTCCAAGGATGAGCCATGACAAGTTTCAGGTAGGTATGTCATGAGCTGATAGGAAACCTATCCTTGGAATGGTATAGGCCAATCTACCAACTTTCTCATCATGGGCCATTATCATTGTGGCTAAAGATAATATGGGAGTAAAAAGAAACATGAGGAAAATTATATTACAACCTACTGTTCTAGGATGGAATCAGGAAGAGAGAAATGAATGAGGGGGAGAAAGGGTTTGGTGCTTTTTTTTCCCCCTGAAATTGTTTCTTCATGTTCTAAGTATTGACTTAGAGTAAACATTTTCTTATATCCCAGCATTGGACAAATCAAAATGTAATTCAACATCTGTTTTCTAATTAAAAGCTGTGCCTGTTTTTCATTGCCAAATTTTACTAAAGAATTCTGAATAGCAGTAAAGCACTAGTATCCTCTATCTTGATTGATATAACCCATTTGCAATTATTTAGAAGGGAAAGGGGAGAATTTTAGACAGAGTTAGATTAGGCTTCAAATTTATGTTGCTTGTCTTTTAATTTATAGTAAAATAAGGCAGGATGACATAAATATAAACTAATTAAACTGTCTTGCATTTAAATTTAGCACCAATAAAAATAAAGTTTAGGAGAAAAGCTGGAGTGAGGAAGATATTTGCTTTTTCAGTAAAGCAAATTAAGGCCAGGGTCGGCCCACTTACCCTTAAATCATACCTACACTTCCAGAGGTAAGACAAATCATCCTGAGGGACGAGGTGGATATGGGATACATCTGTAATTAGACAGAGTCCAAATTCTGAGCATTCTTGTGGAAAGAATATTGTTGCTAGCAACAGAACTCATAGTGGCAATCAAAGAAAGTTGTACTCCTAAAAACCTGATTCACTTAAAATATAAGAAACCTTTATTAAAAACATTTACTATTTATGCTGATTCCTGTGCTGAACACTGGGGAGAGATACAAGATATAGATAAAACAAGATCCCCAACCTCATGGCTTTAGAAAGAAGGGCAATTCCCATAATATCTCCTTTTTTCTATACTAGTTATCTCACTTAGACAAATTAGGAAAAAATTCTGTAAGTGACTATGTTGTGATTCTTTTGGCAGGAAAGGGGACAAAAGAAGTTGGAAACTCAAAAATAGTTGGATTCCCTAAAAGAAAAAATTGTTTTGGAGGAGAAAAAAACCAGAAAAGCATGAACAAAAGTAACTGTAGATTGATATATAGTGTGGTAGGATACTAAGCTTGGAGTCAAGAAGACCTGGGGCCAAATTCCATCTTAAATTACTTACTAGCTAGCTATGTGACCCTTGGAAAGTCATTTTGCTTCTTCTACCTCTATAATATCATCTATAAAATGAGGGTATTAAACTCATTGATTTTACTAACTTCTGAGGTCCTTTATAGCTCTAAATCTATGATCCTATGTATAAATAATTTAAAAGTTACATAAGCATAGGAAAAATATATCTTGAAGGACATAAGAGATAATCTAAAGTGTCTCATTATTTAACAAATAGATATTGAAGTCCAACAATGAGAAGTGACAAAATTAGAAACAGATTTAGAATCATAGATTTGGAGTTAGAATAAATTCAAGTCATTTAACCAAACCCCTCATTTAAGAGATGAGGCATTTGAGCCTTAAGAAGGTTAAATAACTTGCCTGTAATCTAACATTCTTCTACCACCTAAAATCTGGCCTCCTAACTCCTAGGCTAGAGTTTTTTCCATTATATCAAACAAGTCCCTACTTTAACTTTGGAATGGTCTATGTTCACATTTATCATCTATGTTTTCCTTGGGCTGACACTAAAATGAATTTTCATTTCCTGCACAGAGGCTAGTTTACTTTGAAAATAAAAAGTGGTCCAGAAGTAGGCAGGACAATTAAAAAACCAAACAACTATTTATTCGACATAGTTATAGGAAAGGGGTACCTTTAATGCCCCATACTCATTTACTAAAACTTGTTCAGTCACTTTTCTGTTATGTCTGACTCTTCATGACCCCATCTGGGGGTTTCTTGGCAAAGATACTAGAATGGCTTGCCATTTCCTTCTCCAATTCATTTTAAAGATGAGGAACTGAAGCAAACAGGCTTAAGTAACTTGCCCAAGGTCAAAAGCTAGTTAAGTGTGTAAGGTTAGATTTGAACTCAGAAAGAGGAGTCTTCCAGACTCCAGACCTTGCCCTCTATCCATAGTACCAAGTGGCTGCCCCTTTTAGGAAAACTGCAGTGACTTAAAACAGATGTCTCTTTCCATAGATCTGACAGGTAAACTACTCCTTGATCTTATAGTTTGCTTATAATATTGTTTTTTATGTCTAAATCCTGTATCCATTTTGATCTTATCTTAGTATAGGGTGTGAGGTTTTGGTATCTAATCTAAATTTCTTCCATACTAACTTCCAATGTTTCCAACAGTTTTTATCAGAGAGTTTTTATCCCAATAGCTGGACTCAATATCATCATTTCCTTCTATTGCACCTAGTCTATTCCACTGGTACACCACTGTTTCTTAGCCAATACCAGACAGTTTTGATGACTGATGCTTTATAATATAATTTTAGATTTGGTAAGGCTAAGCCACCTTCTTTTGTACTTTTTTTCACTGATTCCCTGGAAATTTTTGACTTTTTATGTTTCCATTATAGATTTGCTTACAACTTTTTCAAACTCATTAAAGTAATTTTTTGGAATTTTGATTGGTAGGGCACTAAACAGGTAGTTTAGTTTTGGTAGAACTGTCATTTTTATTATATTAGCTCGATGAGCTATGAGCACTTGATGTTTGTCCAGTTATTTAAATCTGATTTTATTTGTGTGAGAAGTATTTTGCAATTATTTCCAAAAAGTTTTTGAGTCCTCCTTAGCAGGTAGACTCCCAGGTATTTTATATCATCTGAGGTTACTTTGAATGGGATTTCTCTTTCTAGTTCTTCTGCTGTATCTTGCTAGTCTTATATAGAAATATTGATGATTTATGAGGGTCAAGGAATAGTTTACCTGTCAGATCTATGGAAAGGGACCAGGGAAGAGATGATGAACACCATCAAAAATTAATTGGATAATTTTGATTACATTAAATTAAAAAGCTTTTGTACAGACAAAACCACTGTAACCAAGATCAAAAGAAATGTAGTAAATTGGGAAACAATTTTTACAACTACTATTTCTGACAAAGGACTCATTTCTAAAATAAATAGAGAACTGAGTCAAATTTTCAAAAAAAAACCAAGCCATTCCCCAATTGACAAATGGTTAAAGGATATGCAGAGGTATTTTACAGCTGAGGAAATCAAAGTGGTCCATAGTCATATGAAAAATTGCTCTAAATCATTATTAGAGAAATGCAAATTAAAGTCTCTCTCTGAGATACCACCTCACACCTCTCAGACTGGCCAATATAACCAAAAAGGGCAATGATCAATGTTGGAAGGGATGTGGGAAATCTGGGACACTAGTACATTGTTGGTGGAGCTGTGAACTCATACAACCTTTACAGAGAGCAATTTGGAATTATATCCAATGGACAACAAAAATGGGCATTACCTTTTGATCCAGCAATACAACTACTGGGTCTATATCCTGAAGAGATTATGAAAAAGGGTAAAAATATTATTTGTACAAAAATATTCATAGCAGCCCTGTGTGTGTGTGTGTGTGTGTGTGTGTGTGTGTGTGGTGGCAAAGAATTGGAAATTAAATGAATGTCCTTCAATTGGTGAATGACTTAACAAACTGTGGTATATGTATGCCATGGAACACTATTGTTCTATTAGAAACCAGAAGGGAGGGATTTGCATGAACTCATGCTGAGTAAGATGAGCAGAACCAGAAGAACACTGTACACCCTAACAGCAACATGGGGGTGATGATCAACCTTGATGGACTTGCTCATTCCATCAGTGCAACAATCAGGGACAATTTTGAGCTATCTGCGAGGAGAATACCATCAGTATCCAGAGAAAGAATTGTGGACTTTGAAAAAACACCAAAGACTATTACCTTCAATTTAGGAGGAAAAAAAACCATTATCATATTATGTAATTTTGCTATCTCTTATACTTTATGTTTCTTCCTTAAGGATATGATTTCTCTCTCATCACATTCAACTGAGTTCAATGTGTACCATGGAAACAATGTAAAGACTAACAGACTGCCTTCTGGGGGGGAGGGGAGCAAGAATGGTGGGAAAATTGTAAAACTCAAAATAAAATCTTCCTTAAAAACAACAAACAAAAAAACAAATGTCTCAACCAGCAAAGAAGAGGGCTATATCCAGATCTGTGAGCCAGTCTTCAGAACAGGTGAGAACTAAATAATGGTTGTGAGATAGACTGGGCACTTGTCTGACTGCATGAGCTGGTGCAGGGAAAACAAACAGAACAAGAAGACAGTAGAGCAAAAAACCAAGTGAGGCATACCTGTAAGCCCAGTTACCAAGAAAGCTGAGGCGGGAGGATCTCCTGATCATTGGAATTCTGGACCACAGAGGGCTAAGTCAATCAAGTATGTGGGCTAAGTCTGGCAGCAATATGGTGGCCCCCATGAATGGGAGCCACTAGCTTGCCCAAGGAAAGGGGGAACCAACACAGGCTGTAAACTGAGCAAGTCAAAGATCTCGTGCTAATTAAATGGTGAGATTAGGCCTATGAGTAGCCACTGTATTTCCAACCTGGGCAAGATGGAGATCTAATCTTTAAAAAGCATACACAAACACCCTAAAAAAAAAAAAAAAAAAGGAATTGTCACTTCTGCAAGGTTTTCAGGCAAAGAAGTAGGTCTCCTGCCTGAAAAAGATTCTGAGTTTGAGTAGAATAAGAGGCATTACCACTAGGAAAAAGAGGAAGATGTTCCTATCTAAGCAAATATTTCCCCTTTATAAACTTCTCCCCAATCTGAAAGCATCTCTGATATTCTAGGACAGTAAATCGTCAACCTGAGGGCCACAAACTTCCAAAGGGAATCTATGGAGAGATTTCAGGGCTCTGATATTTGCATAGAAGAAAAAAATTAAATCTTTTTTACTAACCTCTATCTGAAATTTACCATTTTCTTTAATTCTTTAAAAAACATTATTCTGAGAAGGGGTATAAGCTACACTAGACCACCATCCAAAGGGATCCATGAAAAACAAGGTTATGAACGCCTCTTCTAGGAGAAGGCAAAGGAATAAAGACACTCCAATATTCATCTTCCCTACAGTCCTAAGCATCATGGCATGAATAATATAAAGGAAAACACAGCTGGATATATAATATTTCATTTTTTGCAACTGTTTTTGCTTGAACACATGAAGAAAAACTGCAGCAAAAAAACTGATTTTGCTAGACCACAGAAGAACGGTGACTGCTGAGAAGCACTCAGAACCGAAAATTCTGAAACAAGGACATGGCACCTATTTATCATCAAATTGTGAGCTCCACACCCCTGAGGAGAGGATCGAGTGGAGAGGTGAGCCAAGTAATGAGTAAGGACCTGATGTGATGAGTCTTGAATTGTACAGGTAGGAAAGAAAGATAAAAGAATCTAGATGGAATAAGGTTAGATTTAAAACAAAAGGGGAAATCATATTGACCTTAGGGGAAGTATGTAACTGGTATGGCCAGGATAAAAGTCCCACGGGGAAACTGCTGCTGGGCCCACTTATTATCCAATAGAAAGTGCTCTCTGATTAGACTGTGAACTCTGTAAGAGCAGGGGCTGCTTTCTGCTTTTCTTTGGACCATCAGCTCAGAGAATAGTGTCTGGAACATAGCAGCAGGGTCTGCTGACTTGACTTTCCAAGTAGATACAAACCAACATCATAAGAATAAGCTGCCTCTAACTAGAAACTGAAAACAAAACAGGGCAGTTGCCGTCCTATGTGACTGCAAAGGGCAAAACAAAGAACCAATAAATGCAGTTGCAGTGAGGCAGATTTCAGATCCCAAAGAAAACCTCTGCTAACAGAGCTGCCCAAAAATGACATGGGCCTGGCTGGGGAAGTAGGGGATTCCCCTCTCAGCAGACAGATCTTCAAGCAGAGCCTGTCAAGGATCTTATAAAAGGGGACTGCTGTTCAAGTCCTTCTCTGACAGCCTAGCACTCATCCTGATATAAAGATTTGGAGTCTGAGAGTTTTGAGAGACGCCTCCTTCTTATCTGGTCCCCAGAATCCAAGAATGGGCCAGAAGAATGCTATAGGGCTACAATAGAAGCAGCACTAGATAGGAATCCCTAAAAGATACTCATAGGCTCCCACAGATTCAAAGATCATTTCCCAGAACTGAAGCATCTCTCAGTCAGAAGAGCTCTCTATGTAGATGACTCTCAAATCCATACAGACAAATACTACTACTAGATGCAAACTCCCAAAGAGATCAGAGTAAGAGATATACTATGGCAGCTCTGTACATGGTGATGAAGAGCTAGAAACTGAGGAGGTATCCAACTTAGAAACAGCTGAACAAATTATAGAAATGAATAGAATGAAATAATACTATGTCATGTAAGAAATGATAAAGGGGAGGCTGTTAAAGGAACCTGGTAAGATTTGAGTGAGTAGATGAGGAGTGAAGGGAGAAGAACTAGGAGAAGAATTTACACAATAACAGCACTGTAAAGACAACTGGAAGAGTTAAGCTCTCTAACACAATGACCAAGTGTAAATCTAAAATAGTGAAGAAGCATTTTATTAATCTTATGACAGGGCTAATAGACTCGAAGTATAACATGAGATTCTCAGGACACAGCCAATGGGGGAATTTTTTTGCTTGATTCTTGCATATAATCAAAGATTTTTTATTTCAAAAGGAGGAACTAAGGATTTGTTGTCAAAAAGAAAATAAGAAGGAAAACTGAAACATGTTTCTGAAATACACAGAATGGAATTGAAGGAAGACCAGAAGGGATCACAGAGAAACAGGACAGCTCTGAAAGCAGCATGTTGAATTTATTATATAATTTAAAAGGAAAATCAAGTCATATGTGATAAAGATTCCTAGTTTATATGTAATCATTTTTCTGTTCTATTGTATATATGAAAATACTTGTTTTAGGGGATGCTTATTAAAATTAGTATAAAAAATCCTTCTCCAAAAAAATATTTGAACCTAATCTTTCCCCTGACTTTCAGTTCCATATTAATTCCATTCAATTTAATGTAATTCATCAATATCTATTTAGTATATGCTATGTGAAGGTTAGCTATTGAAACTGAAGCTTAAATAATAAGACCACAGGACTCACTGGAAATGACCCTCATATTGGGAAATATTAAAGTCAAAAGGGAAAAAGGGGACAGAAGAGAGTAAGATGGATAAATAGCATCATGGAAACAATAAACATGAACTTGGACAGACTTTGAAAGATAATGGAGGAGAGAGGCTTTGGCATTTCCATGAGGTCACAAAGAGTTAGACTTGACTAAATGGTTGAACAACAACTTGTTTTTCCCCAGACCTCTGAGAAGAAGTGGAGAAACAACAAAATAAATATACAGCTTTTGTCTTCAAGTTTATGCTCTGATGGAGGGAAACAGCATATACACAGATAAATAAATAAATAAATACAATTTAAACAAAGTAACAGGGTGGGGTACAGTAGGAGACATCTTCACCTGTATGGCATTTAAGCATCTTCAATACATCTAAAATGGAATGCTATGGTTCTCCAGCAAGCTCCCTCCCCATTTCTATTGATGGCAACAATGTCCTTCCAATCATCCAGATCTACATCTGTGAAATGATCCTCCATTACTCTCTCTTCCTAAATGCAATCATCTGACAAATATGATTTGATTTTGCCACTCCATAACCTCACCCATTCATTCCCTCTTTTCCACGCATACAATATCTAGCCTTATTTGAGACCACATCACCTCCCACATGGGATTAATGCACGAATTTTTACCTTAGGGTCCATGAAGTTTAATAATATTAATAAAATACATGCTATGTTATCTACATATAACATGCATTTTATTATTAATATGTTTATTATAATACTGATATTTAATTAAATTAATATTATTAATATTAAGAGAGGGAGAGAGAGAGATATAGTGTGTTTTGGATTTGCTTTGAAATGCTATGGTTTTTTTCTTCATTTTATGCATTAAAAAATTTACTGAGAAGGGGACAAAAAACTTCAGACTGCTTAAAGGGATCCAACCCAAAACAGATTAAGAACCCTAGGCTATTAGAATAGTCTTCTAACTGCTTTCTGCCTCCAGTTTATTCTTTTCCTCAACCCATCTTCATACTACAAAACTACTGATAATCTGATAGTCCTAAAACACAGCTGTTTCCCGACCCCAACTGAATTATCTTCAAAGGTTTTTTATTTTTTATTTTTTAATGCCATTAGGATAAAATAACAAATTTTTAACCTGGTATTTAAAGCTTCCATAATATGGTTTTTCATGTACCTTTCCAGTCTTATTTCTTATACTCCTCTTCATATTCTCTTTTCCAGTCAAACTAAACTGATAACCTTTCCACACCCAATATAATATTTATCTGACATTCAACTGTTTCATATTTGGAATTCACTTTTTCCATATCTCAACTGCATTCAATTCCTAGCTTCCTTCCAAAGAATAACTCAGATTCCCCAACCTATATTAGACTTTCCCAACTCTTCTGAGTCATTAGCATTTTCTCCCTCTTGAAATTGTTTTTAATGGTGAACTGACCACAATGTTTAAATGCCAAACCTACACTTGCCTAAAAATCTATTTTATGGAGAATTCACATATAGCAAATGCTCACAGGAAGGTCAGAAAAAGCAATACAAGGACACTCTCAAGGTCTTTCTTAATAACTCTGGAACTGATTGTGTGACATAGGAGACACTGACACATGGTGTGCCCTCAACAAAGAAGGTGCCATCATCCTCTATGAGCAAAATCAGAACTGATATAATTAAATATATATATATATATATATATATATATATATATAAAATATATATATGAAATGAGCAAATTTAGAGAATCCACCCAAATATACATATGGACTATTTGTGCCCAACCTGTGATAGAGCATTCCAAGCTTGTCTGATCAGTCAGTCCAGATATTCTGTAAAATGATTTAACCAAGAGACGTCATTTGGTCCTTGAACAAAGGACAACCATCTATAGTTGCATACAAGTTTCCAGTCTTAATTCACATTACTCCCCTTCAGTCCAGTCAATGCCTTCTTTATCCACAATATTCCAATTTCTGTCTCTGTAGTTTTGCAAACTGTCTCTTAAAATTTATACTTTTCTTCAAGACTCAGCTCAAGAGACACCTTTAACCTAAATCTTTTCCTAACCCATCCCCTGCCCCCAACTAATTAGTGCCCTCTCCCACAAAATAACTTTGTATTTAGTTTGAATATGCCATTTGTGGGGCAGCTAGGTAGTACAGTGGATAGAGCACTGGCCCTGGAGTCAGGAGTACCTGAGTTCAAATCCAGCCTCAGACACTTAATAATGACCTAGCTGTGTGGCCTTGGGCAAGCCACTTAACCCCATTGCCTTGCAAAAAAAAAAAAACCCTAAAAAAAAAGACTTGAATATGCCATTTATGTATTGCAACCCCAATAGAATGAAAGCTCCCTGAGGGCAGGGTATATTTTTACCATTTGTAACCTCAATGTCCAGGATAGTACCTGGCAGACAGTAGGGGTTTCATAAAATGATTGATTCCTTGACTATATTTCTTTCAAATCAATGTAGTTAGTACCTGGAAGGCAAGGTTAACTTCACTGTTGTCTTTGTATCCTTAACACAAAGAAAGTTAAGAAGACAGCTAGATGGCACAGTAGATAGAGTATTAGACCTGGAGTCTGGCAGAACTAAGTTCAAATCCGACACAATTACTAACTGTGCAACTCCAGGCAAGTCACTCTACCTCAGTTTCCTCATCTGTAAAATGGAGATGATGACTGCCTCCTGGGGTTGTTGTGAGAAAATCAGGTATTTGTAAAGCTATATAAATACCATATAAATGTTAGCAATTATTATTATGTTAGTAGTTATTAGCAGCTCCTAGCATAATGCCAAGTTCATAATATATTGCTGCTTTGTCACTCAGGAATGCCCAACTCTTCACAACCCCATTATGGGGTTTTCTTGGTAAGGATACTAGAGTGGTTTTCTATTTCCTTTGTCAATGGATTAAAGCAAATAGAGTGGTAAGTGACTTGCCCAGGGTCACAAAGTCAGTAACTGTCTGAAGTTGGACTTGAACTTGGGTCTTCCTGACTCTAGGCCTAGCGTCTATCCACTGAGTCACTGGGCCTTAAGGCCACATATAAAATAGTTTCACAAGCATATGTTAAACTGAAATCTTGGGTGGCCTTCATCCAGAGCAGGGGTGGGAAACATCTGGCTTGTGGGATGCATAAGGCCCACAAAATCATTGGCAAAGCAATCACAGGCAGGACTCAAAATTCAATAAATCTAGGAACTAAAGAGTAAACTAATTATTAAGCTGATAATTTTGTACAGTCCTTGAATGATGTGATAAATATCCAAATGGACTTTGGTGGGGAAAAAGGTTCCCCCACCCCTCATCTGGGCCATTGGCCTCAATGGGTCCAACAGAAGCAAAGGAGGTCATATATACCTTGAAATATATATATATGCATATATACATATATATGCTTACTTGAAATATATAAATATTTCTTGAAATATAACTTGAAAATGTAGCAACAATCAGATGACTCCTTTAGTAAACCATCACACAGAGGATGGGCAAAGCTAAAAATGCTGTTGCAGAGGAAATGAGAAACACATGCCAAAAATTAAGTATTCAGTCAGGAAATAAGTTAAGAGCAATCAATACAAGGCCCTTCACTTCTAAAGGTTAACTATCTTATGATATTTGTTCAGGAATTTCCGGCATAGATGTCTGATGTCAGGACTGTTATCAGGTTTCTATTGGCTCCCAGGCATTTTGGATGGGCTGTACTGGAGTTATGCAGAGCTCTTGAGGCTCAAATGATGATATAAAAGGGCAGATTCAGATCCATGGAATGTAAATTCACTTCTTGTTATTTGAGAGGCAACATGATGTGATGCTTAGAAGACCTTGCTTGGCTCAAGCCTTGCCACTGCCACCTGCCAGCTGTGTAGTCAGAGTCAAATCATTCTCTAAGACAAGATTAATTTTATTATAATTGCTCTATCTATTTGGAGAAAGGAGTTTCCACATCAAGGAATTCATTACTGTAAGGATACTGCAGGTCAAAAGAAAACAAAATAAAACAAAGAAACAAATCAACTTATTACTTGGGAGTATTCAATTTAGAAGTAAATAAACAAATGCAACCAGGTCATTTTATAAAAGATGGAATTTTGCTGCTAACTTGCTGCTTTTAGCCATGCCCAACTCTTCATGACCCCATTTGGGGTTTTCTTGGCAGAGATCCTAGAGTGGTTCTCAAGTTTATTTTTTAAAGATAAGAAAAAAAATGACTTGCCCAGGGTCACACTGTTAGAAAATGTCTAAGGCGAGATTTAAACTCAGAAAAATGAGTCTTCCTGGCTACCTAGCCCCCCCCCCACTCCCCCAATAAAAGATGGAACCAAGGCCCAAAGACGTGGGATTTGTGAGAGTGTGACCTCCCTCGTTTTAGCCAACAAACCAGGGCTTGGGACTGCACTACCTCCCACTCTATTGCTGGCTCCAGTGCCATGATGGCTGAACTCCTGCCATCAGTCCCCAACCAAGCTCATCAGCTCAGAAGGTAGGGCTCAGCTTACAGGCTCTGGGGGAGGGGAGGAAAACGACTGGGGATGAGGGGTAGAGAGTGGTAGAAAGAAATAAGAGGTCAGGCCTCAATCCCTTTCCCAGGGTTAGGCTCCACAGTTTTCATAGCAATGACTGAGCTACAATACCCCCTGCCCCCCAAACTCCCACCCCCTCTCCTCTTCATCTCTCACAAGGCTGAGACTTTAATTTGACTGAATTATCTTTTAATTTGTGGTCTCCTCAATTCTGTAGCTCTCATTATCTCCTTCTCTGACTCGTCTGTTTTGTATTCAAGTCTAAAAGAACATCTAAAAGATCCCTCTGTGAAAACCTGTGAGGCTAGCCTTGTGTTTCTGCTACACTAAAATAGTTGCTTCCTCAATTCTTTAATACCACCACTCCAAAAAAAGCCCCTAGCAGATATTCCAGAGCAGTAAAAAGATTCTCAAGACCCGACAAAGTAAGGATTCCCTTTCTAAATCAAGTTATCTGGTTCTACAAAGGTGATGCAACTTCTCAAGACATTTACTGACAGAGATGACAGGGAAGCGTGGTAGGACATCCAAGCCTGAGCATCCGAGGGCTCTGCCACAAGCTGACCAGATGACCATGGCCAACTCACTTCACCTCTCTTCCTTTGTTTCCTTGTCTGTAAAATGGGAAGCCCGACTGAGTGATCTTTAAGCTCCCATTCCAGCTCTAATGTTCCAAGACTGAAAGTCTAAGGCCAAAGGTGATGGCATTTTTCATAGCCTATTTCAACTTTTCAATTCAATTGCACAAGCGTGTACTAAATCATATGGACACCAGATACCATGTCAGGTCCTGGAGATAAGAACAGGGACCAGAGCTGTGACTTCTTTGTGCTGGGAAGATCCCTAGTAAAGAAATCCCCTCTACCAATACAAGTCAGCACCTTCTCCAAGAAAGTTTCCTAGAGCAATGAGATGGTTACAAGACAGTAGGGACAGGGGGGCAGGATTTCATCTCAGGCCATGAGGTCAGCTCTATCCAACACACCAAATCACTCTGCCTCTCTTGGTACTGGGGATAAAGGACAACAGAAAAAAGTCACTGCCCTCAAGGAGACTCCTAAGCTGGTAGAAAAGCAACATGAACCCAAATTCAAGAGAATCAAGACTCCCTATAAGAATTTTTCTGAATTCCAATCCTGAACTGATCTTAATTCAATCAAACTTGAAAAATCAGCAATCCACAAGAGGCATTTTTCTCCCCATTCAATTCTGTTTCTCTAAAATCTATTAGGTTTCTAATTCTAGCCAGGACAAAAGCACTGAAGAAAGTTTTGAGGTAATAGAACAACTTGAAATGGCAAACATTTTTCTGTCTATCCTTCCATAAATTAGGACAGACAATGGGAGATTATTACTCATGCAGTATGCTTGTTTGGCCCAGAGACGTGTGGCTCCATTCCAGGAACCAGCAAATGCTGGTTAATAAACATGTAAATGTTTTATTTCTCTGTAGGTGATTTCACAAAATGAAACATCAAATTAAACACCAGGCTAATCTTTCTGCTAATGTCTTGACTCCCCAGCCATCTGGCTGCAAACCTTTCTGGTTTCATTTACCCACTACATTCAACCAGCCCAGTCACACACATGTAGAGATGCATATGTATATATATACATATATATATATATGTATATATATATACATATATATACACACACATACATACATATATATATATACATACATATATATATATATATATATATATATATGTGTGTGTGTATATATATATGCTCCCTCCTCAAATACTCCATTTCTTCTGAAGGCAACCCTGTTTTACTGTATCAACATCGGGGCTTTTGATTAAATATTAAATCCACATAAATACTGCATTAGCATTTCTCCTAACATGTAAGCAATTCTAAGTCAAATTAGAAACTAGGTTAAGGAGATTTTTTTTTTTTTTGGTTTAAGGGAGCAAGCTAACCACCACAAATAGCTGCTGCTAAAAACAATGCATCAAAATATCAATTTCCTCTCAAAATGGGGTGGGGGAAGGGGAAATAGCTGGCAATAGATAAGTGTGAAAAAGCAGATTAAGTGACTTTAGTTTACGGCTAAAATAACTCAGTTGGTTAGAGGATGTTAAGGCCAATTATGGGATAAAATGCCCATGTAGACTATAAATACATGTCGTAGTCAACCATCTCATAAATTCACAGAATCTCATACTAGGAAGGAACACTGATAGGCAATTTACACTGAATAACACCCCCACACACACATACACACCCTTAGGAGAAAGGAAATGAGTACTTCAGGGGTCAGACTCCTAAATTCAGTAGATAATATGGAGGATTCAGGGAGAAATAAAGACTTGGAATCAGGGGCCTGAGTTTAATTCTTGCACTTTTAAATAAGTCCTTTTATTTCTCAGTTTTTTTTTCATCTGTAAAATGGGAAATGGGGAAGAAGAGAGTTAGACTTTACTTAGGTCCCTCACAGCTATAAGGATCTATGATTAAATAAAAGTTTAGTTCCCTGTTATATCCAATGATTATAGTCTGCCTTTCCAAGGCCACTCACATGGAAAAGTAGATTGACATAGTGAGCTTGGATTCAAGTCCCTGATACACTGGCTGTGTGACCATAGGAAAGTCAATTAACTTCTCAGTTCCCTGGGCTAACCAATAAGACTTTAAGTTGAAGAGAGGTACAGATTTGAATTAGTAGAAACAATTTTTTCATCCATGTGGCTCCCTAAAGCAAGGAAATCACAATACCCCTATTCTCCTGTCCTTCCTACACTTATTGCTGTTGTTGCTATTATTATTAATTTGAATTGCTTTCAAACTATCTCCAGTTCCTTCATTCCAACTAATTCTCTGGTCAACTGACTTTGAATATACTCCTATCTAGTAAATATTTCTTCTAAAATTTGTGGTTTAACACTACTTTCTGACCACAGAAGAAGACAACAGGACTACCATTTATCCCTTTTTTCTCAATCCATATATTCTAACCAACTAAGATAAAGTTAGCTCTTTTTTGGCTGCCTCATTTCACTTAGGACTCAAAATGAACTTGAAGTCCATTGAAAAAAAAACCATTTGAAATAGATTCTAGTTATATCTCCAGATAGATATAAATTCATTCACATATGTACATATATATACATATACATGTATATTAGTGTGTATGTGTATATTTGCAAATGATTTTGTAAACTCTAGTACATCTTAGATATTCCTATTTAATTTCACCTTATTAGTTTCAGTCTATTTCATTTTATCAAAATTTCTTTTAATCTTTATTATGACACCTAAGCTGATAGTTTCCCTTTTCCATATTAAGGCCATCTACAAATTGTATAAGCCAGCTATATCTACACTTAAGTTATGAATCAAAATACTGAATAGAAAAGGACCAAGGACAGAGCCATATGACTCTACCAGAGATCTTCAGGTTAATATCTGCCACCCCCTACTTGAAGATGTCTAAGGAAGGAAAGCCATCTCTTCGGACCAGTTTTCAGTTGACTTCATTATATCATCGTGCAGTTTCTCACCTCTATAATCTGATCAATAAGACATCATGAAAGACTGTCAAATCCCTGGTGTTCTATGTCTAAAGCATTTCCTGGATCTAGGAACCTAAAGCCCTGTCCAATTTATAGTAAAACTTTTCCAACTCCTCTTAATTCTATTGCCTTCCCTTTGTTGATTATTTCCTTTTAATCCCTTTTATAGCTTGCTCTGTATGTATTTGCTTCTATGCTGTCTCCCCATTAGATTGTACACTACTTGAGGGTAGGGGCTGTCTTTTACTTCTTTTGTGCTTAACATAGTTTCTGGTTCACAACAGGTGCTTAATAAATAAGGAAATAAGGTTATTTACACATCTTGTTTGGACTGAACCCATGCTGGCTACCTTTAATTATCACCTCCTTTTCTAAGGACTCACAAAAACACTGCTTCAGTCATCTGTTCTGAATCTTTTCCAAGAATTAACAACACTGAGTTCACTAAGTTATAGGATGGGATAACTGTCTTCTTTTCTCCTAAAATTCATCGAACCAGATCTTGACAGAGATTTATGAACAATCACGTCTCAAAGTTCTTTATAAAGTTCACTGGGGCCAGGTAATGCAAACTTATTGAGGGAAGCTAGATATTTTATTTTGTTTTTAACTGGTTCTGTATTTTCCAATCAGCATTTCTTTTCTTTTTCTTTTTTGGTTACACTCTTTACTGTCTGGAATTCATTCTCTTTGGGGGGGTGGGGGAAGAGGATAAGCAAAAGAAAAGTTGAATGGAATAGTTCTGCTCTACTTCCTATAACTATTACCATTTTTTCCATCTACCCTGAGCAATTCAATCCCTTCTTTTATCTTCCTCTGGCCACTAACAGGCTTTTCAAAAGCTTTTTGTTCTTGTTCTTAGCATCTATTTCAAGCTTAAACTCCTTTTGGTGTTCAGCCAGATGCTATTCTTTAGGACTAGAAGGCTCTTCAGTACCTGTCCTCCTTAACCCATACTGAGCTCCTCTATTATACATTCTCTTTTTAAAAACTAAAGCTCATCAATGAGTTCCTTATGTAGCCACATTCATTTCTTTAGATTTTGCTAATCCTCCCCCCACCCAGCATTTTTCCCTGCCTACATACTGAATCAGATGTGATCACAACATTAGAACTTTATTTTCCCCATCCTTTTTAAGTTCACTTTTTTTTTAATTAAATATATTGAGATTTTGAACCTATTCTAACTCTGGATTGTAGTCTACTTTCCTCAAGTTTAGGTGCAAACATTTCTCCCAGAATCTAAGTTCTCAAATTTTGGAGTTAAACAAAAATGTTAATTACATTTACAGCCTATCTATCTGTTTATCCGAAACACAAAGGCATGGGGAATGGGGGGTGGGCATAGACACCAAGTATTGGGCAGAGGTCTCTGAAACCAACCAAGCCAGGAAGGAAAAAGTCCCTGACAATTGAATGGGTCTGATGAAAAGTCAAGCTATGGGGCACCAAGGATCCCATCATCACAGCTGAGGTTCTAAAATACAGATAGATCTCTATAGAACTTAGAAGAGAAAAATACTAGGGTTTTAGGTAAAAAGAACATTTCAAAGAAGGGCTTTGGCCAGCTAGAATCCAAGTTAAATAAATAGTGATGAAGTAAAGGTTTTAAACAACAAAAGAGGCTAAAAACCAAAATTCATTTCCTAGTCTTCTGGAGAAAAAATAAGCTACCAAGGAAAAAGGTAAATACAGTAAAGCAGAAGAATAAGATACAAATAATTATTAAAACTCAGAAAGTATTATAAAGAAATGATTTAGGGAGAAAATAGTAAGGAAGGAAACATTTACATAGCACCTTCTAGGAGAAAGTGTCAGTCCTGGAGTCAAGAAGACTCCTCTTCCTAATTTCAAAATCAATCCCAGAAGCTGATTAGCTGTGTGGCCCTAGGCATATCACTTAATTATTTGCCCCAGGTCTTCAAAAAACTCCAAATGGGGTCATGAAGAGTTAGTTGGACATAACCAAAATAACCACTCATCAACAATATGGTCCAGACATTGTGGTAGGTACTTTACATATTATCTCATTTGATCCTTATAATAACCCTGGGAGGTATGTGCTAGTAGTGTAGGAAAGAAAATGGAATCAAATAGAAAAAGTTCCTGCTTCAAAGAACTCAAGGAAGCTAGTTGTAGCATCAAAAGAACATAGGTTCAAATTCTCTACTATGTGTGATTGTGACCTTGGCCAAGTTGTCTAAAGTCTCTGATCTACCCATTCTGAATGAAGAAGTTGATCAGGATGGCCTTTGGTCTCTGAGGTCTCCTCCAAATCTAGCTAGCTCTTTGAGTCTTTGATTCTACAGGAAACAGCTAGAAATTTGGAAAACTAACAAAGGAGGTTAATGTGAAGCAAGAAGAAATGATATTTAAAAGGACTGGTTGGTAGAGGCATCCAGGTAGCATAGTGGATAAGGCACTGATCTTGGACTCAGGAGGACCTGAGTTCAAATGTGACCTCAGACATGTTCTAGCTGGGTGACCCTGAGTAAGTCACTTAACTTCAACTGCCTCCAAACAAAAAATAAATAAAATTAAACGGTGGATTTTAGGGGGAAAGAGTGAAAATGAGGGTTAGGATTTGATTTACTAAAGTTATCAAGATCTGGAAAGAACTCAAACATAAAAACCTGAAAATTAAAAAAAAAGCTCACTAGATGATTAAAGCATGCTAGCTCACTGGCTTTTAGTGTATGGCTGTATTCCCTCAACTGTTTAGAGCAGAGAACTAGAATAAGCACTTCAGAGTTTTTTCTTCTAGCATATTACTTGTTTCCTTCAAGTCTCAGCTAAAGTTATATCTTTTTTCCCCACTCCCCCTCAGTGCTAGTAACTCTAGTACTAGTAGCATTTTGTTAATTGTCTCCAATTCCCACTGAATATAGAGTTAATAACACCATCTCAGAAAATGAAGAGCAGAGTATTAAAGCAAGAAAGAAAAACCCATTCAGATTCACCTATAGAGACTTTTGTTGTTCACTCTTGTCTGACTCTGTATGAACTCATTTTGGGGGTTTTCTTGGCAAAGATACTGGAATGATTTGCCATTTCCTTCTCCAACTCACTTACAGCTGAGGTTAAGTGACTTACTCAGGGTCTCACAGCTAGTAAACCTGTGAAGCTAGCTTTGAACTCATGAAGGTGAGTCTTTCAAATGCTAATGCCAGTGGTCTATCCACTTCACCACCTAGCCGCCCTTATCTACAGAGATAGACAAGGCTAAATTAAGGAAACTCTTAGAAATAGACAGAAGTTGATACACTCATTAGCTTGATGATAATAATATTGAAAATGCAACATTCTATTGCAGATAACAATTCAAAGGCAGAATAAAAAACAAAAGGGAAAGGGCAAGAGTTTTCCAAGATGATTCTGATGCTTAAGTGTAGCAGCCAACAGATGGCAAGAGTTCAGTGGAAAAATACTGAAAATAATTAGTCTGCAAGCAAAAATCAAACACAGCATATGTAACAGGCAAGAGTTTTTGTTTGTTTGGCTTTGTTTTCTGATTATTCACCTCCGCCAAGCAGTTGGGAAAGCAAATCAGGGTTCTGTCACAAAGAAGTGGGTGGAGGAAAGGGGAGAGAGTAGGAAAAAAGAAGAGTCAGAAATCAGACACACTGTTCATCCCTTGGCTAGCAGAGAGTCTATTTGACACACTCTAAATTTCAAGGCTAAATTCATTTGATTTGTTCTTCCTGGAATCCACATATCTCAAGAAAAACAGACCTCTTACTCTATGAGCATAAAGCATAAGCTCCTTGAGGGTAAGGGTTGTCTCATTTTTCTGGTTAGACCCCCTAGTACTTAACAGACACTTGACTGACAAGGTCCTCTCAGCTCATAGGCTAGGACCCCTGACAGGCCAATGTCAAACACCGTGGGTTTAATCTTTCCCTTCAGTTGTTGGGTTGAGAGGCTGGAGTAATCAATAAATAATGGACTCACTTTCATGTACCCCATTTTACAGATGAGTTGGTCCTTCATTTTGGGCAATGAGTTCTCTATCACTGAAAACCTTTCAGCAGGCTCTAAAGGACTACTTTTCAGGGTTGTTGAAAAGAGGGGATTCTTTTTGGATATGGCTTAGACCTAATTCTAATTCTATAAAGTCCTTCCAATTACCTAATCATTCTGCCTCCTTTGCAGATTATCCTAAATGTGGAAATTATCTCCACTTTAATGCCCAACTCCCTCTTCTCTAAACTCTATTCCACATTTCCAACTTCCTGATGGTCATCTCTATTTGGAACATTTTTTTTTTTTGCAAGGCAATGGGGTTAAGAGACTTGCCCAAGGTCACATAGCTAGCAAGTTTCCAGTGTCTGAGGCTGGATTTGAACTCAGGTCCTCCTGACTCCAGGGCTGGTACTCTCTCAACTATGCCACCTAGCTGCCCCAGGAACATTCTACCATCACCTCAAACCCTCCCCATAAAACAACTCCTGCTCCTGACCACTACTTTTTTGTCACATTCATTATCATATCATGAAGGTTCAAAGCCTTCTCTGATAGGCATAAGTCCTGAGGAATCTTCTCCCTATTTCTCTCTTGCATCCACCCATTCCTACTACCACTTTTTTAGAATTCAGATTATTATCACTTCATATCTGAACGATAGTCGATGGAGTAGAGGCAGGAAGACCCTAGTTCTAGTTTGACTTCATACACATTAGCTATGTGACAAGTCACGTAATTCAAGGCAAGTCACTTAATTCAGTTTGCCTCAGTTTCTTCATCTGTAAAATGCTACAGAAAGACATGAAAAACCATTTCAATATCTTTACCAAGAAACCCCCAAATAGGGTCAACAAAAGAGTCAGATACAACTAGAAGGACTGAACAACTGTAAATATATGAGCTATTGTAAAAGCTTCCTAACTAGTCTCCCTCCCACCAGTCTTACCAAACTTAAATCCGTATGCCATCAACAATCTAATCACCCACAGCTTTGATAAAAGTTCTTTGCCCATTCAAAAACTCCCTTACAGAATAAATATCATGGTGGCCCTTCGCTAACTCAAAAGCCTTTAATAACTCCCCTTGAGTACACCCCAGGCAGTCCTATTCTGGTACCTTTTCTCACCCTACCTGATTCACTTCCTTCTGACATCACAACTGCAGCACTGGGGCTGCCTACCTACTGGCACCACAGGTTATGCAAGGAAACAGGGTCCAATCCCACGAACCACTCCCACACCTAGTTTACAAATTCACTGAGATAGCATGTGAAATAATCTAGCATGTGAAATAATCAATTCAATTTAAACATTTATAAAGTTCCTACTTTGTACAAAGCACTTTTAGGCACTGTAGAGAAAATGATGAAAAATGACATTTCTCTCTTCAGTTTAGACATACTTCAGGCATAAAAATAAGTATAATATCAATTAGAATAAAGGATTAGATGGGATCTGAGTTAGGCCTTGAATAAATGGAGATATGCACAAAGCAAAAGTCTGAAGCTCTGAGAGGTAAGAATTAAAAATGAGAATGGAGAGTGGACTGGTTCACCTGGAACCCTTTTTGTTGTTGTTGTTCAGTATGAAATAAAGCTGAATGGCCCTAAATTCCAAAGTAAGCCATTTATGCTTTGTCCTCTAGGGAACAGGAAGTCTCTATAGGTTCTTGAGTAGGGAAGCACCATATTGAGGCAGGTACATTAGGAAGCTGAAGAATGGAAGAATAAGTATTAGCAGTGAATCCAGTTAAAAAGGTAGAGAGATGGTAAAGGCCTCCCTGCCATAGAATGATCATAATATAAGAGTAAAAAAGGATGGAGAGGTCTTGGAGAGGTAGAACCAACAAGCCTTCAAAAATGATTGGATGTGGAAGGGTGAGAATCAAAGATGATGAACTTTGGAATCTAGGTGATTGATTAGAAAGATGCACTGGGAATGAGGAGGGATAGTCAGAATGGGTTGAATTTCATGGTTTGAATGAGCTGAATTCGAGCTGTCACCAAGTTAAGAAGACATCCAGGAACACAACCTTTTGGAAATGAGAGACCAGAGGGACCTACAATATGTTAGGAGAGATATAAATCAAACTATGGGACTAGAGAACATCCAAATGTAGACAGAGGAAAAAGGAAAATTCCACAAAAGGATCAGTCAGTGGTATCAGGAAAATCAGTATCAAGAAATCAATGGAGAAAAGAGTATCCCAAGAGGGAAAGAGCAACAGCAAATGATCATGGAGGGTAAAGACTAAAAATCAACCAGTGCTTAGTGAAGCAATAAAGTGATGAACTGTTAGGACAGAAAAGTTCCAGTCAACAAAGATCAGAGACTTAAGAGTTCTACACACTGGGGCTAGAGAAAACTAGAAAAGGAGAATATTTAAAGTCAGTCAGTCACTAGCATATATTAAGAAACTTTGATGTTCCAGGCACTATAGCAAGGGCTAGGGCTACAAAGAAAAAAAAAAAAGATAGATCCTGCCTTCAAGGAGCTTATAATCTTTTATTATCATTATTATATTAATATTTTGTTTTCTAATTACATACAATGGTAGTTTCTACCAATCTTTTTTTTGCAAGGTTTTGAGGTTTAGAATTTTTTTCTCCATCCCTCCCCACAACAGAAGACAATCTAATATAGACTTTACCATTTGAACCCATAATAAGCATAGATCAAAACTGAACATATTATAAGAGAAGAATCAGATCCAAAAGGAAGAAAGAAAACATTAGAGATAGCAAAATGACATAATACATAAGACAACTTCTAAAAATTGAAGATACTATGTTTTGGTCTTCACTTTAACCCCAATTACTTCTCTGGATACTGATGGTATTCACCATCACAGATCCCCTAAAATTGTCCCTGATTATTGCATTGATGGAATGAGCAAGTTCATCATGGTTGATCATCACCCTCATGTTGTTATTAGTATAGATAATGTTCTTTTGGTTCTGCTCATCTGCTCATATAATCTAATGGGGCAAGACAATGCACAAAAGAAGGGTAAAAAGGATGCTTTTATATACAAATAATGTTCTGTTTAAAAATTATGTCTATCAGGACACAATTAAGTAGGCTAATCTAAATAAGATCATATTTCTTTATTAGTCTGCAATTCACTAAATTGCCTGAACTTCACTCTAAACTTGTGGAGAAGAGACTTCACTATTTTCATTGTTTCCCCAATACTTAAGCATAGTGTGTTAATGATTGTTTTTTAAATTGAATCAAACTAGTCTTTTTTTTCTCTCAACTTTCTATACTCCAATACCACAGGATCAGGAATAAGGTGTTGCGATAAAAGTTTCACCAAGGCCTTTGTGAGATTATTTAAGCAAGACTGACCCTACGCTATCCATAATAGGTAGTTTTATCCATTTTACAGGTTCCCAGGAATGGAAATTCTGAGATCTCTCTAAGAATCCTCACAGTATTGGGTTTAAACACCATAAAGGTCAGCAAGTCCATACTTTTCTCATTGCCCAGCCCAGACTTAGTTCTAAAACTCTAAATTGCAGAACAGTCACTCATCCACACTGAGAGTTACCCAAACCAATGAAACTGCAGGTCTGGGGTCAATGGAAGGGGTTAGGTTCTATTCATATCCAGGTTCTAACACAGTCCACTTACATGTGAGAGTTCACATGAGCGGTCATGGATAAAAGGTTCAGGGATG
The DNA here is from genome assembly GCF_037893015.1 of Macrotis lagotis. Lineage (NCBI taxonomy): Eukaryota > Metazoa > Chordata > Mammalia > Peramelemorphia > Peramelidae > Macrotis > Macrotis lagotis. Next base: position 764,196,686 of record NC_133658.1, read on the forward strand.
GCAAGGACAGAGAATGAGTTTCCTACCAGTGTGTTCTCTTGTTCTTCTGAAGGAATCAACTCAACCAATCTTAACTTCTAAAGAGCTCTGAGTTGGTAGCCCAAAAGATTTTTAAAAATGGAAAAGTACTATTTATACAAAAATATTTAGAGCAGCTTTTTTGTGATGGAAAAGAATTAGAAATTGAAGGGATGTTCATTAACTGGGGAAAGGTTGAAAAAATTGTGGTATTTTCAAAGAAAACCATAACAACAGGGAGGTGATGACATGACAAGCATATGAATTAGATTTGAGTGGGGGGCTGCCAAGCAAAGTCACCAGCCTCACTTTCTCCTTCAGAACCATCTGGGTCCAGTGGCCAGATATGAATCAGGATGCCTGGAGATGGCCCTGGATGGGAGGCAATCAGAGTTAAAAATTAAGGTCACAAGCTAATTAGCATCAAGTGTCTGAGGCCAGATTCAAACTCTCATCCTCCTGACTCCAAGGCCAGCTCTCTATCCACTGTACCATCTAGCTGCCCTAAAAGGTGGTATATGAGTTCAATGGAATACTATTATGCTATAAGAAATGACAAAGCCAACTGATTTCAGAAAAACCTGGAAAGACTTACATGAGAAGATGCAAACTGAACTGACAGCAATATTGGACAATGATCAACTGTGCTATACTCAGCAATACAATGATCCAAATCAGTTCTAAAGAATTCATCATGAAAAAAAAATGCTATGATGAATGCAGATCAAAGTGTACTAATTTCACTTTATTTTTTTCCAATGGTTTTTTTTTCCTTTTGGTCTGTTTCTTCTTTCATAACATGTCTAATATGGTAACATGTTTTACATAATTGGGTCTCTATGACCTATATTAAATTGCTTATTTTCTTAGGAAAGGGACTGTTAAAAAATGAGTAGTAAAATTTTTCTTTACATATTATTGAAAAAAAAGAAAATACATCAAAACAAAAACAAAGAGCTCACAAGCTGGAAATTTTACTACATACATACATATATATATATATTTATCTGGACCAAATTCAAGTATACTTTTGTTTCTCACGTGTATTTATATTTTTGCAACTGTAACATTCTCCTCAACACAAAACACTATCTATCCTTTAAACCCCGTCCTTCTGGACTGAAAAGTGTCTAAGTTTATTTAATATCCTATGAACTCATATACCATTTCTTCCGTGAAAGTTTCAGTTGCCTCAAAGTCAGGATAACCTTTCCCCTTCACAATCACTAAAGCACTGTTCCTTCTAAAGTATATTTGTAATGCATTATTTATATTATAATTACAAGTATACTTCATTTCCCTGTTAAATTTAATCTCCATGAAGAATTCCTAGAGTTATCTGTTCACACCTCTCTGTGTAGTTATGTTGTATTATATCCACAAGTATACTTCATATTGTTCCCTACTAAACTTGTGTTCCACGTGGGCAGACTTTTACCCAAGGATCTCTCTCCTCTGGAGCTTAGCTAATTTTCCAGGTGTTAGGTGGTTTGAAATGATACAATTTCTTTTAGGATTAATTGCCACTAATTTTCTTTAACATTTTCCATTAAAGAAATGGAAAGAAAATTTGAAGGCTAAAGAGAGATAATAATAAAGTGATTATTTTTTTAAGTGACTGACTCATCAAAGTAAATCCAAGACAAACAACAAATTCAACTTCCTAGTTATCAGTAAGACACAAACATGATTCAGTGACAAAGAACCTTCACATCAGGTAATAAAAAAACACAAAAACCAGTGGGTTGGCAGGGTTTGTCAGGCCAGTGTTTAATTAGGTGGAAAGTGGGCTGCAGACAACTCAATTAATTCCACGCTCTAGAAGAAACCAAAAGCTGAGATAAGGTTGGCTGAGGATGCAAAGTAGAGCTTTCTGTAAACACAAGGACACAACAAAGGGAATCTATAATCTCAGGGAGCCATGGGCCATTCCACACCCCCTCTCCCCCCACTACATGACTCTGCCTGAGGGCCCACACAAAATCAGAGCTTCCAGGTCCAGAACAAAGCAAAAAGGTCAGCTTATGACATATCAAGAACTCATTTTCCTGGTTGGTCCTGCCCAGCCCACCAAGTACTGAGCAGCCTTGATCCTCAAGATGGTGATGAACCATTCAAGGTTGGTGCACTACTAAACTTCAACTTATTTATAATAACCTCTACTGTGATCAACCAAATCTTAAACTCAACTCAATTCTGGCTCACCAGGCTTCTTGCTGTTTTTGTTGCTTATTCATTTTTCAGCCTGGTCCAACTCTTTGTGATCTCATTTGGTTTCTTGGCAAAGATAGAGGAATGGTTTGCCATTTCCTTTTGTAGCTCATTTTGAGATGAGGAAACTGAGGCACACAGGGTGAAGTGACTTGCCCAAAGCCACACAGCAAGTGTCTGAAGCCAGATTTGAACTCTGGAAAAATGTTCTTTTTGACTTCAGATTCTCTACTTTGCCACCTGGCTGCCTCCATGTCTGCCTGTCAGAACACACATCTGAAGAAATGTGCCACTTAAGATGTACAGCTGAGGAGACTATTTAAATGAGATATAATGAGTAGAAGAGAAAATGGAATAGCGTTTGGGGACTGGACTCAGAATACCTTCCTGGGTTCAAATCTCTCCTATGACATTTACTGCCTATATGACCCCGTGAAGCTGCCATTTCTCTGAACTTGAAATAACTCTAAGAGACTGTATGTTATGAATGGGTTTCAGATCAGTGGAAGGAGTCCTCCCATGAACAAAAATCTCAGATGCCTGACATGCAAAGATGGAGGACAATTTAGGAAAAATAGGAAACAGAAAAAAATAATAGGAAAGAAAGAGCTGCCCAGTGGGATCTTTTATGTATTTTTGTAAAGCATGACACAATCTGAGCTGCCTAAAACCCATTGCTCAGGCCTCTGGGAAGGAAATAAAATATTCAGTCACTAGATTACCCCCTGGACAGGGGGTTCTTAACTTTCTGGGGATCAGAGAACCCTTTGGCAATCTGGTGAAGTCTAATAATAATAATTTTAAATGCATAAAAATTAAAGACACAAAGGAGACAAAATATACTGAAATACATTTATCAAAATATTTTTTAAAAACAAATTCATGGGTGCTGCTAGGTGGCACAGTGGATAGAGCACTGGCCCTGGAGTCAGGAGGACCTGAGTTCAAATCCAACCTCAGACACTTAATAATTACCTAGCTGTGTGGCCTTGGACAAGCCACTTAACTCCATTGCCTTGCAAAAAAAAAAAAATCCCTACCCTAGGATAATATCACACCAGCTTAGAACTGGAAGGGTCCCTCAAATAGTATAATGAAGTCAATGGCAGCAAACAATTAAACAATGACTGTGTTAGTTAATATGCTTAAGTGCTTTACAAAAATTATCTGTCCTCACAAAAACCTTAGGAGGTAGGTACAATTAATATTATTCCTATTTTACAAATAAGGACATTGAAGGAGACAAAGGTCTTATCTAAGGTCACAACATCAGTGTCAGAGATGGTGTTTGAACTCAAATCTCCCCTATTCCAGGTCCAGGGTGCTACCTATCCACTGCACCTCTTCAAATCTAAACTCATCTTACAGATACAGAAACTGAGGTCTAGGAAAGTTGGCTTATCCATAGTCCTTTAACTAGTTGGAGGCATAGCAAAAACAAAGTCCCAGGTCTACTAATTCCAAGTTTTTACTCACTCTACTGCCTACATGGGAGAGGAAGTGAGTGAAAGAATGAAATCTATGAAAAATAATCTGCTATCTTAGAAAGATATTACATTAAGGTACCTGTCACCTTATGTATGGTGGAGGAGGACTTAGTGGATTTTTGTTCATGGGAGGACTCTTTCCTAAAGGACTTAGTTGGGGGGTGTACTATAAAGAGCATTGGATAGGATTTTTTTTTAATTCATGGAATAAAGTAAGCATTTCCATAACAAAGCATAATAAAAATAATGATTGTAAATGAAATTACAAATCTTTTAAGTAAAATTTGCCTTAATCTCTTCATCTGTAAAATGAGGGAGGTGGGCCAGAGGATCTCTCCCCACTCTGAGGATATAATTGCATGGTCCTTTTCTCCCAAGAGTCTTACTGAACAGAAAAAAATGAAAAATCTCAGGATATATAGAATAGAGGACCTGAACTTTTCAAAAGGAAATAAGACTCTTACCTAGGTAAACAACAGAACAGAAACTTATGTTAAGAACAAAAGGCTGAGAAAAACCAGGCACCTTGGGAACATTATCCATTCTCTTAGGCCTTTGATATTTCAAATGTTCATGTTCATTGACTACAGAATCCTACAGGGGGACTTTGGTCACTGACTTCAGCATGCAGTATTACTCTGATAGTTTTCTTTTCTTTAGACTCTCTCCAAAATCACCCCATAATGAGACTAAATGGCATATTCTCTATTTTAATAGTTGATGTAGTTATTTCAGGTTCAGGAGAAAAAAAATCACCCTGTGAATCTAGAAAATCCTTTATATTCTTCCAAGGCACCATTTTATCTTGCAGATTTCACTGATAGCTCTGTTACCAAGAATCTAATTAATTAGATCCTTTCCAGTGAAAGCTATGTTTCCCACCCCAATTCCCAATCCACACCAGAAACAACCTGCATCCTCTTTTTATTCCCCATGAGTGAAGCAGGACTATTCCTACCATCCCAACTCCCCATCTGTCCCCCTCTCAAAAAGAAGCTGCCACCAAGTTATAGCTGTATTCTCCAGAAGGCATAAGGACAGGACTAGTGATTTCACTTAAACAGGAAATACTGGGATGAGGAATTCACCCTAGTGTTAAAAGTCAGATCTTTTCTGTAATTTGATAGGTTTGGAGTTGTTTAGTCTGTAGGTGTAAGGGTCAAGACTTGAATTGAGTTCAAATCTTCCTAGCTCTAAGGTCAATACTCTATCCACTCTGTTCTCTCCAATTACAAATATTTATTAATTAGGGGAAGAGTCCTCTGCTAAGTTCTAAGTGTAAACCAAAAGTTGGTTAAAATATCATTCCTGGGAGCAGCTAGGTGGTACAGTGGATAGATAGATCCTGGAGAAAGGACTTGTTCAAATCCAGTCTCAGACACTTAATACTAGCTGTGTGACTTGGGCAAGTCACTTAACCCTAACCCCCTTGCCCAACAAAAACAAAGAGGGAAAAAAAAAAAGATAGTGTCCCTGGCTGTGAAGAAAAACACCATCTAGAGAAAGAACTATGGAGTCTGAATGAAGACTAAAAGCAAACTATTTCCCATTTTAAAATTTTGTTTTATGTATATTGGGTTTTTTGCTCTCTCATGGTTTTTTGTTCCTTTTTGTTCTGATTTTCCTTTCACAACATGACTAACATAGTTATACATGTATAACCTATATCAAATTACTGTCAAGGGGAGGGAAATGGGTAACTCAAAATCGTACCAAAAAAAATGAATGCTGAAAACTATGTTTGCACGTAGTTGGAATAATATCTCATTAAAAAAAAGATATTGTCCTTGTCTTGTGGAGTTTACAGCCTAGTAAGACAATGCAGTAAGAACTATAATGGACAGTAACTTTAAAGTGCAGTATTACATGAATGTATTAGAAAGGATAATCTTAAAAAAAGTACTATAGTGGTCAAAGGCAGAAAAGGATCATGGTCAGTTAGGGGAGAAGAGCATCTAGGTGGTGTTGGGGATGCAGTAGTAGATTTGGAGCCAGGAAAACCTAAGTCTGAATCTCACCTAAACCTGCTTCAAATTGCGCCAAAACTTTTGGGACACCCTCTATAATAGGAAAAAAAAGGTTTAGTGAACCTTATAAGGCTATATAAATGCTAGCTATGTAATTAATAAGCAGAGGGCAGAAATCAGAGATGCTTCCTGGAGAAGGTAGAAATCAGAGATGCTTCCTGGAGAAGGCAGTATCTGAACTGGTCTTTAAGAGATAGTCAGATCTAAAATGGTAAGGAGAAGAAGGAAGAATGGGACATTTGTGGGCAACAGCTTGAACAACACTTACAGAAGTTCAAGAAGCAGAAAACTCAGTTCCTTGTCTCCAATGCAAATTAACCATTTTCCACCCCCAATACCAGACATCTTTCCTAGTTGACATGAGTCTACCAGTTCCTGTTTGATTCTGGTTCCATTACCTGGGGACTTCATTAATTCTGAGAAGTTCAAAAAGTGGTGCTACTTCACAAAATCAGAGTTACTAAACTCTCTTAGTTCACCTTTAAAAACACAGCATGGTACAGTGGAAAGTTTCTGCTGTCATAAGACCTGGTTCAAATCCTATTTCCCACATTTAGTTACTATTTGACCTTGGACAAGTGACCTAATCACTCTGGGCCTGTTTCGCTCATCTGTCAATTGAGAACTGCCAATACACAGCAGTTAAAGAAAGGGCTTGGGGGGATACTTTCAATTCAAACGTCAAAAATGCAGAAAATGTTGAGTCCTAGACTTGAGAGGTCTCTGAATTTAGCACTAACTTACCGCAGAAACACAAAGTGGATGTGAATTGTGGTAAGACTCCAACACTTTGAGTTATTTATGATATTAAATATCTACTTACTTGCATAATTCCTCCAAACTTTGAAGTAAACTTGTTAATGATTAACTAGAAGATGGGGGAGGATGGGAAGAGGGAATGTGAGCTATGCTCTAGTGGTGATCCTGTTTTTTGGAATGACTATAGCCTGGGGAAAAAAAATGAATCCCTCCCCTTTTGCTGCTCTGGCTGGATTCCCCTTTGGAACACAATGATTGAAAGTTTAATAAGAGCAGTTGAAAAAAAAAGTGAACACTGGCTTCACAATCTTCCTTTCACTTTCAAAAAAAAAAAGATTTTAATTAAACACCTCTTTGGATACTTCTACCAAGCTTTGAAGTTTCAGGACTGCTATAGCTGAGGGCAATAACAACAGGAAGAGGACCCTGGAGAAACTGGGAGGGAGAGACAGGGGTTAGATAAAGAAAAAAAGATTCTGTGTTTCTCCCCAAAAATGCAGGGGGAGCATGGAGGAATGCAAATTTTTCAGATGTAATTTAAATATCTTTATCTGGAAAAAGAGCTTAAGTACTCCACCAGAGGTGCACTTGAGTGAAAAATAGCAAAATGTTTCAAAAGCTTAGTCCAATTCAATCTAATAAATATTTATTAAACACCTACCATTTAAGTGGCAGACACCATGATATAGAAAAAAGGCAATACCTGCCTTCAAGGAGCTCCCAATCTAATGGGTGGGAAGGGGAGAACATGAAAACATGTATCTGCTAAGATATATACAAGATAAATACAAGGGGCTGCTAGGTGGTGCAGTAGATAGAGCACCAGCCCTGGAGTCAGGAGTACCTGAGCTCAAATCCAGCCTCAGACACTTAATAATTACTTAGCCATGTGGCCTTGGGCAAGCCACTTAACTCCATTGCCTTGCAAAAACTTTTTAAAAAGATACAAAGTAATTAATAGAGGGAAGGCCCTAGTATTTAGAGAAGTTGAAGAAAGTTTCATATAGGAGATGGAATTTTAATAAGGATTTAAAAGAAGTCAGTAGTCAGGAAACTACTACAAATCCTGAGTCCCATTGGATTAATGAGATTGGTAAGAATAGAGAGAATCCAATGTGATCCTGCACATTCTCATTAGTTCCTTAAACAGTTTAATCCAAGCTCCACTATACACAACTGCGGTATATCCAGGCCTCAAGAGCTCTAAAGTGACTTCCATTTGCAAGGTTCATAAATTCTTTAGACAGAACTACATTTAGAAAGTTAAAATATGAGATGACTGTGTAAAAGAAAGGGGAAAATAAAACAGATTCACCCAAAATTTGAAACTGGAGCAATCACTAAGGGACAATGATTTCCAGAATATGCCACAGAACAAGTTAGGAAAAAAAGATGCAGTTCTTTTCCTGAGGGGTTTTTAAAAACCTCTACACTGTTCCCTAGAAAACAGAACTCAAGTGCTTCATTACCCTCAGTCTTTTAACACTTTATAAATACACATACGACCAACCAGGGAGTGCTTGCTGCCTGCTTCCCATTAAACCAGTCCAACAGGATTTGATCCGGAAATTAAATATTCATACAGCTGTGGTCATATTCCCTTCAAAAATAGATATCAATGACCTAGTTAGTCAGCAAGCACAGTTCCCTCATATCCAAGAAATGACAAGACAAAAAGATAAACTTACCTACCCAGTCAATGGTCCCATTCATAAATATGAAAAACTATGTGTGTCACTGCTTATCAAAGAAAACAATACTCAAATGTTCATTTTCCAGAAAAGAACAGACAGCAATGCTTTAAGATGTCCTTTAATCATAAATATTCTTGAAAATAAAGAGGCAGATAACTTGAAATGGTAATTCAAATGTCTCGTAAAGGACAAAAAAATTATCAAGGCAGTATCTACCATCTATCATCAAACTATGCCAAACAACCAATAGATGAATTTATTACTCATAATATTGCTCATAAGCCACTAGTTATGAATCACAGCCAAAGAAATGGAAGGGACAGAGGCATCTAGTCTGCTCATCTACCTCAGTGGAAATCCTAGCATCCTAGAGAAGAGGTCATCTAACCTCTTCCTGAAGACTTCCACTGATGGAGAATTAAAAATGGCAGAGTCCAGTTCATCTGTAAAATGCTATACATGGAAAAGAAGTTCACTGCCAACTTAAATATCCCCAGTCTCCTAATCCAACAACAAAATCAGAGTCAAACCAAAGGGCAGCTTACCAAAGGTTCTAGCTAATGAATACAGGTAAAGCAAAGGAGATGTTTTAAACATCATGTGGTTAGTTTGTGCTCCCAGTATGTACAATGTGTTTCACCAGTGTCATGAATCATGGAGATATAAAAATGGCGAAACTTGTTCAGGAATTTCAGGCAAAACAGAATGCGCCAGCCAAAGCTAAGCACATCACTTCCAACTGACAAGTACCAAATATAACTAGCAATGTTGGTCACACTGGAGTGTCAGGAAAATAGTCCTCAAATCAAATCTTTAATTCATGATGTGAAAATAATACCAGTAACTAACACAAAATCAGTTGCAGCAGAGGGAAGACCCTAGGAAACCAAGAGGGGAATGCTTCAATGGCACTAGTTTTTGATAAGCCAAGCTGAGAAAGACCTTCCACTAGGTTAAAAGGAAAAGGATGGGGAACTTGTTAGGATATAGTAACAGCAATAATGTTTTAAGAACACCTTTCAAGAACTAAGTCATTTTGACTATTACAAATACCCAAACATAAATGCCTAAATTAACTACAGGAAGATGCTACCTGAATTCAATTGAAGAACTGATAAATAGAAATACAAATAGAATAATTTTTACATATATATATGTATATATATACATATATATATATGTGTGTGTGTATAAAATGGTAGCCATCTCTAGGGTGGTGGGAGAGAAAAAAACAAATTTGAATAACTTTATTATATATTTAAAAGGATATATATATATATATATATATATATATATATATATATATATATATATATATATAATAGATTGGCAGTTTCATATGCAATCATCTTTTTTTTCCTGACTGTTATGGAAATGGTTGTCTTGTTTCATAAATTAAAAATGAAATAAATAAAGTTTTAAAAACAGTTCTAAGGTAGATGTTGCAAAACATGCCACACAATGTTTGACCAAACAAGCCCACTTCATGTTTTCCAAAGGTTCAAAGTCTCCCCTATGTCAACAAAAAAGATTCCAAGGTAGATGTGATGGATGGGGTTCTTCTTTGTGTACTTTCAGAATAATGGTGAGTTTTATTTGGGAGGAGACAGAAGCATTGTAACTGGTTTCATCTTCTTGGGTTTTTTTTTTCATTGAGGAATAAAAAAGAGATAATTTGATGGGAATTAAATAGGGAGGTAGGAGGAACATTATAGAAACAGAGAAATTATTACTTTCTATTATATTAATAATCAATTATTAAACTAAGATTCATTTTTTAAAATCCTCTATTTCCTCATTTAGGACTCAGTCCCTGTAGGTTGTCCAGTCCCTGAAGTCATGACTGATAGATGAGATGGCCCCAATCTTCAAGGAACACATTCCCCAATCTTGGGCAGGACACTACCCAACTAGGAGACTATTTCTATTTAGAGTATAAACAGAATCTAAACTAGATGAATTCCTAACCCAAAGCAATGAACTCAAATCCTTGTGTCCCGCTATCAGCATTTAGGCTGACTGGTTCATGAAGGAGAAAACCAACCAAAGTGCTCTGGGTGAAGATGAATTCCTCTGTCTAGATGATGATTCTTTTTCAAAAACCATAGTGAGCTGAATTTCAGTGAGGGGGTGCTGTGCTAAGTCACCAGCCTCATTTTCTCCTCCAGAGCCAACTGGGTCCAGTGGCCAGATATGGATCAGGATAACTGAAAATGACCCTGGACGGGGGCAATCAGGGTAGAGTAACTTGTCCAAGATCACACAGCTAGGAAGTGTCAAGTATCTGAGGTTACATTTGAATTCAGGTCCTCCCAACTCCAGAACTATCCCTGCACCAGCTAGCTGCCCAGTTGTTGAGGTAATGGAGTCTCATGATCAAGCCACCTTCTCAGCAAGAGGAGCTGAAGATTTTAGGCCACCTCCTGATTTAAAGGTCCACCAATCAGCATTGCTTTCTCTTGTCAGGGGCAAAAACTTTCAAAGAAAATATTTAAGGAAGTCAGTGCCTCCATCAGGTGTCTATGATATCCTAAAGGAACCACTGACCATCATTTTATTGATTATTAACTAGCCTAATTCTGTCTCTAGGACTTTCATTTATCACAGAATTCGGGAGTTTTTTCACTGACTGATCTTGACTGCCTACATGGGTAATTTCTAAACTACCACGAGAGTGTTCCTGGATAACAGAAACTACTCTTTTGAGTCCATAAGAGTCGGTCTAGAAAAGTTCATGAAAGAAAATTCACAAAAAATGTCAAGGTCTGAAACTGTGATACAACGCTGACAGAAAGGAGCAATTGAATACAAATTTCAGATGACCTTTATATGGTATATACATACATATATTTATGTATGTATCTATATTTAGAATTTGTATATTCTCTTTTCCCTTATAAATAAATCCAAGAAAGGTACTGTGACTGTCTAGGATAGTAATGATGTCACCAATGACCACAATTTGACAAATTTTGTACCAAAGAACAAGCCCTTCTTTCACATGAATATTTTCTTTATAAAGTTATAAATATTAAAATTTAACAGATTTTATCAATAAATCTATATGCTGTATAAATTTATAGTTTAAATTTATATGTTTAAAATTTGTAGTTATAAAAATTATAATAAATTCTTCATTTTAACACTTGTATGACCTTGGTTCAGTCATTTGAATGTTCGGGGCCTCATCTTCCACATCCATAAAATAAGTGATCTGGATTAAATTTTATCAGGTCATTTTATCAATGAAAATGCATTAAAGAAGAGGTGTTAACATGAGCTTAACATGGGCTGCACCCCAGGGCCATGAAACTTTTCTACTGTTCTTGAAAGCTGAATCCTTCCATGTGTTTTGCCTCCCTCCATCAGAAGGTAAGCTCCTTAAAGGCAGAGACTATCTTACTTTTCTAGACTTATTCCCCCACGCTTTGTACACTAGCTTAATAGAAAGGAAGCACTTAATAAATGCTTCATTCATTCATTCATTCATTCAGAGGGGACCCATCACAGGCACAAAAGAATAAGAACCCCTGCTCTGGCCACAGGATTGTCTAAGTCCCCTCTTTACACAAATTTAAAACTGGATGACTTTAAACTTTCTCAAAACCTTCTTCTGGCCCTCGCATTCGGAACCACCTCCAGTGGTCCTTATTCATATCCAGCCCCTGGACCCAAAATGCTCTGAGGTGGAGATGAGGCTGGTGACTTAGCTGGTGACCCATCCAGTAGGCAGGAGGAGATGAGTGACAAGGTGGAAACCCATACTCACCAGGCATACACCCCAGATATCCAGGCAGACCCCCCCGGAGATCTGGGTTCTTCTCTGACTCTCTGACCTGCAACACAGAAATACCAGACATTGCTTATAAGGTCATCCTCTCCCAGGTCCTCAGGAAACAGAGCTCTGGCCAAAAGCAAGCATGAAAGGTTAAATACACCCAAGGAAGGAAAGAGCCACGAGACCTTTGCCAACCGGACACTTGATGCTAGCCAGGCCCGGCACTAGGATGGGATGCAACAACAATCACCACAGCAGTCTTCTTTCTCAGGTCACCAAAATTTACTAAGAAAAATGTTAACACAGTGTCTGAGGCAGAAGATGGTGGACTGGGTAAGGAACAGGACAGAGAAAGAACTGGTCCACACAAGGACAAGACCCATCTTTCAGCCTTAGAGAATTATCTAGTTAGTAATACGGGTTCCCCTGAGTTTAGGAAATCAAAGTCTCAGGATTAGAGCTCTGGGCTGAAAGGCATGCTCAGGGCCCCCCTCATTTCACAGATAAGGAGGCTAAGGTCCAAGGTTGGGCCATGACTGAGGCACAAAGGTGAGGCCTGAGCATCCTCCCAGCCTGCTGCAGCCCAGGTCAGCTCCAGACCTCCTCTGTCCTTCAGTTTCTCCAGCCATAGAAGAAAAGTCTGGCCCCCCCACAGTTTGGGGGACGTGCCAGGGATCAGCTCACATCAGCAAAGCTGCTGAACACCTCTCAGGCTATGAATTGTCATTCTATTATTTAAAAGGAGGCTCTTCTCAAAGCGCCGTGAGGCCACAGAAAGCTCTCCATAAATAACTCAGAAAATAGATTAGCTATCTAGCAAAACATATTTGTACCACACACTCATTTTTCATCCAAGAATACTCCCCACAACTCTCCAGGTGAGCCGTCCTAAGGGAGGAGGAGGGAAGTGAGTGGCCCCTAGATGCACAACCATTTCAAATCCCTCAGAACAGCAAAGGAAAAAAAAATGGCAGCTTCCAACAAAGAGGAAGTTTATTTTCATATTCACTTATTCATAACTTTCTTCTAAATCTGTGTTCCCTAGAAAGGTCATTGCCTGGAGCACACAAAAGTCCATGGTGCCAGGATGGATAGGATATTTCCATAAGTCTATGAAATGGAGGGGCTCCAAAGAGGCAGCCCCCCCACACACACACACATCAACAAGAGTCTGTACCTACAGGAGCATAACCTTGTAACCTCGAAGAAGCCCACAGCAATCACTGTTGTTTCATTTCAGTCATGTACAATTCTGTTTGTTTTGGTTTGGGTTTTTTTTAGTTTTTTTCAAGGCAATGGGGTTAAGTGACCTGCCCAAGGTCATACAACTAGGAAATTATTAAGTGTCTGAGGCAGGATTTGAACTCAGGTCCTCCTGACTCCAGGGCCGGTGCTCTATCCACTGCACCACCTAGTTGCTCTTTGTCCCATTTCTTTGTAACCCCATTTGGGTAAAAATCCTGGAGTGGTTTGCCATTTCATTCTCCAGCTCCTTTTACAGATAAGGAAATCTCCAGGCCCACAAGATTAAGTGACTCACCCAGGATCAAACAGTTAGTGTCTGAGGCTAAGTTTGGACTCAGGAAGATGAGTCTTCCTGATTCCAGGACCAACACTAGCTATTGTAATAATCACATACTTCTCAAAGTGCCATGAGGCCACAGAAAGCTCTCCATAAATAACTCATAAAATAGATTAGCTATCTAGCAAAATATATTTGTACCACACACTCATTTTTCATCCAAGAATACTCCCCAAAACTTATTACAACCCTTTTATTCTCTTTATTCATCCAATTACATTCCCTATTTGTCATCCAATTATGAATTTGTCTCCTACTGTACTGAGAAGAATGAGGACCACAGAAGAGGTTCCCCTCAAATGTGTCCTATTCAAAGTTTTCCAGTACCACCATATCTGCTTTAAAGAAAACATATCCTGGGGCGGTTAGGTAACATAGTGGATAAAGCACTGGCCCGGAGTCAGGAAGGAGTACCTGTATTCAAATCCAGTCTCAGACACTTAATAATTACCTAGCTGTGTGGCCTTGGGCAAGCCACTTAACCCCGTTTGCCTGCAAAAAACCTAAAAAACAAACAAACAAAAAAAATCCTTAATCCTTAGTTGATCCCCAACATCTAAAAGAATGGCTCCCATCTGCCTTTCCAGACTCTCTTCACAAACCTCCCTACATGCAGTTCCTACAAACTCCCACAGATTGTTCCCCTAACTCAAGAATCTCTCCCATCTCCGGATCTTTGTATTGCAAAATACTTTACATGTAATTCCTCATTTGATTCTCACAGCAAGTTTAGGAGGCTGGCACTATTATCATCTCCATTTTCCAGGATGAAGAAAGTGAGACAATTTCAATGATCTGTCCAGGATCAGGCAGTTATTAAGTGTATGAGGCAGGAATCAAATCAGGGCCTTTTTAACTCTTAAATCTCAGGGTTCTGGACACTACTCCATCTGTCTCAGCTTTCTGGGGCCACTGGCTTATTCACTTTGAGGCAATTTGGGGGACCATTATCTTTGGTTTTCACTTTCTAAACTTTCCTAACTACTAAATCCTAACACTGAAAAGTCAGCACACAATCACAATTATTTCTCTTTTCTATTGACTACCCCAACTATAACTGGTATCTGGTACCTCTTTTCATTCTATTCTTTGCAGTACATCATTATAGGCGAACAGATTTATATCTGCAAAGGGACTTCAGAGATAAGTCATTTAGTCTCTAAGCCCAGAAAATAACCCTTTCTTTTTGTATCCCTAGCACTTCACCCAGGAGCTTCATAAATGTTGATTAAATGAATGAATGAAAAACTTTATGCAGTCTACCTCCACCGTAATACTCAGAACCACCTTCTCTTCTTTTTCCGCCACCATGAATCGCTCAGGGCCTCCTTCCTATCACCTATCAGGCTATCAACTTGTAGTGGGTCTTTCTACCAAGACTCTTCTCACCCTGTAAACTGCTCCTTCATCTAGATGTGAGACAAGCTTTATTTCAGTAAAACTGAGGTGCCCTGAGGGTAGGTACTGTCTTTTTGTCTGTCTGCCCAGGGCCTGGCATAGTGTCCCACTGCCAAGAGTGAAAAGGTGTTACTGAACTGAACCTGTCTCCATCCTTCCTGCTCAGAACCCGTAAACAGCACCCTGTGGCTTCTGGTTGTCCTTGGTTCCTCCAAGAAGACCAGGACATCAGGGAGGTGATGCCGTGACAAGTATGTGAATTGGATTTGAATGAGGGGGGTGTCCAGCTAGGTCCTCAGCCTCACTTCCTCCTCCAGTCACCAGGGTCTAGTGGTCAGATATGAATCAGGAGGACTGGAGAGGGTCACAGTTTGACTGAGGCTACACCCATTTGATCATTAAGATTAAGTAAGAGAGATGAGGTCAAGAATGACAACTTTTAAAAAAAGAAGAAAAAAATTATTGGGAGGGTCTCAGTGATTAAGGCAGGTGAGAAAGAAAAGCCAGGACTCTGAAACTTCTTTGCATAGCATTCAAAACATTCCATAACTGGGGCCAAACTCCCTCTTCAAATGCTTCTCACCCTGCTATCCTCTACATACTGTCTATCACAACCAAACTATACTGACTTTGCTTATAATATTATTCCCTAGGTCTAGAAGATCCTCTCCCCTCTTCCCCTTTCTCCAACTTAATTTCTATCCACCATCCCAAGTTTAAATACAACCTCCTCCAGAAAGTCAGATTCAATTTGCTCTTAAATTATTTGTTTGGAATAATCTCCCAGATTGTAAACTAGAGGAGGGCAGGGATGAGAAGTCTTCTCCAAACTTTTTAGCTATCCTCACTCCAACCCACCCTCCCTCTTCCCCTCCCAGCAAGATACAAAGCACAGAATGAATCCTTAATAAACGCTGCTTAATTTCTCTTTAAATGAGATTATTTTTAATTCTGGACCTCCTTTATTTTTTTTTTTCAGTTTTTGCTAGGCAATGGGGTTAAGTGGCTTGCCCAAGGCCACACAGCTAGGTAATTATTAAGTGTCTGAGGCCAATTTTGAACTCAGGTACTCCTTTCTCCAGGGCCAGTGCTCTATATCCACCGTGACACCTAGCCGACCCCCTCCTTTATTTTTAAAGTGAGATTTAGAGATAGTCTGAAATCTGACAAGGCAACAGGCAATTCATGCTAAACATACAAATTGAACTTATTTTCTTTAAGCCCTGAAGAAGAAATTAAATGTCAGGTTGAGAAAGAGATTTTTCCTTGCACAAAAAATGCAAAATTAAGATTTCCACAGCCACTATTTACAACAAAGGCCTAAAAAAAATTGGTTGGACATTCTGAGGGTAGGAGACTTTAAGAATCTATTTTTAAAACTAGATTGCTCACATTATTGGTTCTCACCTCAGTCACACATATGAACTGATTGATTGATTGATGTTTTTCCTTCTGTTCAAAGACTGGCCCAACCAGGTAAGCTAAGAACTATTCAAGAACGAATGAACAAGAGAAGTAGTTCTCAAAATGTGGTCTGGGGACCCCTACAGATCCAAAGACCCTTTTAAGGAACTTGCATTTTTAATATAGTAGATAATGATAAATAAAATCTATATAAACGAAAGGTCACTTGGGTTCAAGATAAGCACATAAATAAGTTATGAGACACAAAGTTTCAGAATCAATATTGTAGAAGAAACCAAGTGACTCTACAAGAAATCCCAAAGGTCCTATACATTTCCCTCCCTGTACTCACCAGTCAAGCCTTCTTGCCTCCTTCTCTCTACTCACATGGCCACCAACTTTGTGAATTAGTCGGACATATCTAGGCTCTGACCAACTCGAAACTGGTCTATGGCAACAGATTCCTAATTGGAATTTTGACTTAAACTGTCTCCTCTATCTAAAAAGAGAAAGATCAGAGTTGTTCTGTTGCACCTTAGAGAGCAAAACCAGGAGCTAGGTCCAGGTGAACTAAACTACCTGCATCCTCTTTTCTTATTCTGACTTCTCATAGCTTCATGCTTTTTTTGCTTCTTTCTTATCACCAATTGTTTAAAGCTTATAAGTACTGGGCCTGGAGTCAGGAAGATCTTGATAGTCAACATCTGAACTCTGGGCCTTAGCAGCAGCAATCCTATATAATTAGAACAAATTGCCTCTCCTTCCTCTTTGAAGACTCACTTCCTGTGCCACTTTAAAAGGATTTAGATTAAAGGCCATTTAGTACAATTCTAAACTGTTTAACAGCCGAGCAAACCGGTTAACTTCTCAGGCTCAAGTAAACAAGAAGCTTCCACTACCGTCTCTCAGAGATGATCTCCAATCTATTTTGTCCATATCTTCTCTAAATATACATAGTTGTGTGAATGTTGTCTTTCCCCTTTAGATGACAATATCCCTGATAGCAAATGAATCTGATTGGCAAATAGTTAATGAGAAAATGAATATTGTAAGGCAACTAAATTTTAATCAAATAAATTTATCAGTTTCCATATCACTGTCTGGCAAAAGAAAGGATCCACATTTTCCCAGACCTGTCAGAATAAACACAAAAAAGCAGAAATTCATCTATTTGCCTAGACTTTGGATTTCTTTTATGTATTCAAAGAAGTCTTTGAGAAACGTTTCCCACAATGTTTGATTTCTGAATAAAGTAATGTTTTGAGGCCAGGGATTTCATCTGCCTTTCTATTTGCCAGTGTTTTAACTGACTTGATGAGATATCTGTGGGCCTTGGTTTCTTCATCAAGACTGCGCAGATCAAAGTTCAACAGCAGTCTCATATACTTTGGAGCAAGTCACTTAACTGATTTGTCTCAGTTTCCTCATCTGTAAATTGGGGATAATAGTATTATCTACCTGTTGTGAGAGACTATTGTGAGGATAAAATGAAATAATATTGTTTAATATGCCTAACAGCGCCTGCCACATAATAGGTACTATGTAAATATTAATTATCATTATGTTTTCTTATTGAAGAGGGAGGAAATGGGTTTCATGGAAAGGGGGCTTAAAGGTCAACTTATGGGGGGGGTGATTTTTATGAAGAACTCATCAAACTCTGACTCAGAGAGGTAAGAAAGGCTTCAATTTTAATTCACAGATTACTGCAAAAGTTCACAAGTTACTACCTAAAGTTCTCAGGAGACTATAAAAATATCACGGGATAAATTCTTTGGAGAAGCAGCAGGAGATGGGAGACTACAGGGGAACCATACTCCCCAGAGCAAAGTGGCTTTACACAAGCAGGGGATAAGTGATAAAGAAGAGTCAAAAGGGTGGGGGTTTGGGGGACAATGCTCCCCAAGAGCAGGCTGTCCTCCAAAGGCAGAAGAGCAGCTCAACTGAGGAGGAGGGGCAGTAGCTCAAAGAGCAGAGCTGAAGTCTTGAGACATATAGAGATGGGGGGGTAGCTTAATACTTCCAAGCTAAGGCAAATCCACCATTTTATTGATAGAGGCTTGTCTTTTGTCTGAGGGCCAAGGTGCTTTACTAAAAGTTCACTGAACTTATAGCCTGGACAATGAGATGGTATGGTGGAAGTTCTGATTAGTATGGAGGATATAACTTAATAACTTTAAAACAAATTTCTATATCCAATATTTCCCTTACTTCATTATTATCATTAAATTCAACAAAGATTTTCTAAGCATCTACTACTTAACCAGGCATCTTGAAGTGCTTGGGGAAACAAAGAACAGCAAAAGAGAGAATTATCTCCTGCCCTTGAGTAGTTTACATGAGGAGAGCACCTCCTCGACTGAGGGAAGGGAAGGGAGAATCAATCTTAGTATACTGTAAGTAAATACCAAAACAAAAAATCATAAATTATTTGAAGAGGGAGAGAGTTTTTACCTTTGTTTGGATTGGTTAGTTCTCATTCCCACAAAGGGGAGGGGGAAAAGACTAAAAAAATTTTTAAAAGACATCTTCCACATGACAATAAAGCCAAATCCTTGAAGAAGTCAAAGGGGGAAAAAAATCCCTGAGCAGTCCAAAGGAAGCCTGGAAGCCCTGAAGCTAATTTCTCAAAAAACCTCCACCTGGACCAACAGCCCAGAATTTTTTCACACAGAGAAAAGTGAATCCAGACTTAACCAAGAGCTTGAAATGAATTTTCTATCTAAACAGCAATGATGGGGAAAGAAAGCAATGTAATATAATAGGAGGAATCAAAAGACCTGGGCTTAAATCTTTTACTGAATGCTTACACCTGTGTAACTTGGGGAAAGTCTTACTTAAATCTCAGGGGGTTTTAATTCCCTCAACTGTAAAATGGGTGAGGGAAGGAAAGGTTTAGAGTAAAATGCCCTTTCTGAAGTTGCTTCTGTGATATTTAAAAAGTCCTAGAGACATAGTTTCTGAATAATTAACCATTTTATTAATAATGTTAGCATATTATTAATAAAAGAGACCAGTGGCACTCTCGAATACCAAAGTTCCTTCATGGAACCTACTCAAAACTTAATATGTTAGGTGGGAGTTGAGTGTTCCTGAGGGAGGTAAATGACCAGTTAATAAGTTGATTTTTTTGCCTCTGATTCTCAAAAAAGATATCAGGGAGGTGATGACAATAAAGCAGAGGAAATGTTAAAGAGATATGTTTTTAATTAATTTGTTCCCTCTGCACAGACAGTATTCTACATATAACACAGACCTCTATCATCCCATTGCTCAAAGCCATAGGCCTATACACTCCTTAACCCCATCCCAAGGTCCAAGCAACCAAGACGAGGTAAATGATCTTTTAGTCAAGTACCTTGCCTTTCTCTCAAAAGACCTCATTAAATCTGTCCCCAGGTTGTCCCAATCAAGGAAACAAAGGATTCCTGTCCCAGCCTAAAATGATGAAGTCTTTCACCTACCACCCCTCATCCATGTATCCCTAATTACCTCTTCTCTACTCTCTGAGTTACTGCCCCCATAACATATAACTAAATTACCTCATCTTCCTGCCCCTTTAAAAGCTGCCTCTCCTTAGTTGAGATGTTCATCTTCCTTAGGGAGGTCAGCCTGCTCTTGGGGAGCATGACCCCCCCCAAAATTCTCATGCCCCTGTATCCTTCCTTATTACTTATTTACTGATAATAAGCAGCACCAGGTGCTGCTGTCATTAGTGCTGTTGCTGCAGCTAATTGCTCTCTCCCTTGGCTTCTACTAAGCACATTCAACTTTTTTTTGTCCCTAAATTCTTCTGAGTCTTTTATGTTTGCTTGAACCCCTGAAATCTTTGGTTGGACACATTTTCTGGCTTTGTCCATGACAAGCACATGAGTAAGATTTGAGTGAAGGGTGCTGTGCTAAGTCACCAGTCTTATTTTCTCCTCTGGAGTTATCTGGGTCCAATGGTCAGAAATAAATCAGGAAAACAGGAGATGGCTGTAGATGCGAGGCAGTCAGGGTTAGGTGACTTGCCCAAGGTCCCACAGCTAAGACCTGACAAGTGTGTGAAGGCTGGATTTAAACTGGGTCCTCATGACTCCAGGGCCAGTGTACTATCCATTGGATGACCTAGTTATCCCCTGGTTAATAGTTAATGAGAAAAATGAATATTACAATTGAGGTAGCTATATTATAATGATGGCCTTCAAGTACATGACCAGAATACCCAATCTTAGTCAGAGTTTATCAGTTTCCATGTCACCAGTCTGACAAAAGAAAGAATTCACACTTCCCAGGCCCAGTTGGTTGGTTGGTTCTTGTCCTTTGTTATCAATGAAGACCAAAATGACATCACTATGTTTGAGACAAATTACAGTGTGTCCAACTGTGGCTGATCATTAGGAGCTCAGAATGCTCTACCACAGGTTGAGCACAAATAATCCATGTGAATACCTGGGGTGGGTACTCTAAACTTCCATATGTCACATTTCCTTTGAGCTGCTTCCATTCTGCCTTCCTTATAGCATGCAGCATCCTCATTGATGAGGGCATGCCATGCTGGGCAGTCCTGTGCCAATGTCTCCCATGTTGTACAATCAATTCTAAAGCTCTTCAATGAGATCTTCAGAGTGTCCCAGTATTGCTTCTTCTGATCCCCTTGTGGGTGCTTGCTTGTGTGAGTTCTCTATAGAATAGTTTTTTTGGCAAGGGTATATCTGGCATTCCAACAATGTGTCCAGCCCATCGTAGTTGCCCTTTTTATAGTAATGTTGGAATGCTAGGCAGTTTAACTAGAGAGAGGACCTCAGTGTCTGGTATCTTCTGCCAGGTGATCTTCAGAATCTTCCCAAGACAATTTAAATGGAAGTGATTCAGTTTCCTGATATGCGCTGGTAAACTGTCCAGGTTTCACAGGGATATAACAATGAGGTCAGCACAATGGCTCTGTAGACCTTCACTTTGGTGTCAGTCCAATACTTCTTTCCTCCCATATTTTCTTTCAGAGCCTCTCAAATACTGAGCTAGTTCAATACAAGTGTCCACCTCATGATCAGTGTGTACCTCCCTGGAAAGGACACTGCCAAGGTAAGTGAGCTTTGTCGACAATCCTCAAGACTTCTCCATTTGCTGTAATCAATGGTTTCACATGTGGATGGTGTGGTGCTGGCTGGTGGAGCACCCATGTTTTCTTGGTGTTAATTGTGTGATCAAAATTAGCACAAGCAACAGAGAATCAATCCGTACTTTGTTGCATCTCAGTTTCAGAAGTTGCATTAAGTGAGCAATCATTTGTAAACAAAAGATCATGCGACAACTCTCCCTCCATTTTAGTCTTGGCTTGTAAACTTTACAAGTTAAAGAATTTGCCATCCATGTGGTAACTGACCTTGAGGCCATATTCATCCTTGTTGAAGGCATTTGATAACATGGCTGAAAACATCATGCTAAAAAAGCATAGGAGCAAGGACACATACTTGTTTCACTCCATTGGTGACCAGGAAAGGAAATCTAGAGAGCATCATCCATTATCCAGAACCCGGGCATGCATGCCATCATGGAACTGACATAAAATACTAAGGGACTTCTTCCAGTAACCAAATTTTGAGATAATTTTCCATAAACCCTCATGACTGATGGCATCAAAGGCCTTGGTTAGATCTACAAATGTTGTATACAGACTTCTGTTCTTGGCATTTTTCCTAGGGTTGTCAGGCAGCAGACACCATAATGAACTGTTCTTCTACCTTTTCTGAAGCCACACTGGCTCTCAGGGAGGTGATCATCTTCCAGGTGAAGGTTCAGCCTATCGAGAAGGACTCTGGCAAGAATCTTACCACCAATGACTAAAAGATAACCACAGGACAATCTATTCCATTTACCTTTTTTAGAGATGGACAATGGAGGTATCCCAGACCCAGTAAAGACAAAGAGCAGAAATATGCAACCATCTGCCTAGATTTTTGAATTTCTTTTATGGTCTTGGATTAGAGCTAAGTCATCCTGATTATGCAAGTCTTTGAAAAAGATTTGCTGATTTCTGAATGAGAAAGTAGAAAAGGGAAAAAAAATAAACCTTGATCCTGATTCAAGAGAGAAAAAATCATTTCACTCTCTTGGATCTGTAGGCTGATCTATGATCTCATAAAAAAATGGATGTCTTCTAGTTTCATATGTATATATTTATATTCAAGCACAAATAATAGCTTAGAAATAAATAGGTTTTTAAATTTTGATAAACTTCTACTCTGCCCTAGTGAAAGAAAAAAGTACACAATGAAAAGCATAAAAGTAAACACTTGGCCTACATTTAGGAACTAATCTATGAAGAGGTAAGCAACCAACTATACATGGGTAAAAAGATTCTCCCTGATCCCTTGGAAGTCAGGGACTGTATCTAATGGAAGACATAAACTGCTCAGCTTTTATTACCTGAAGGAAAAGAAAATCCCTGGCTTTTATTTTACAAAACCTGAAACAGTTCAAGTAAGGCAATGAGAAAGTGCTCGCTACCTACTCAAAAAGGTAACCAAAAACAAAAGCCTGAGGTTACTGAAGGAGAAATGGGTTGGAAAGAAGTGGTGGTAAAGGCCAAGGAGCAAATGGCTATCCCAAGGACCTAAGGTCAAAAAAAAATCAGTCAAAAATCAAATTGAGATTACCCTTGTCTCCAAAGAAAATCTATACCAAGAGTTACCAAGGACCAGATCAAGAAAGAAATGACAAGTAAAAGTTGATCCAGGTTCAAGGGAATAGAAGATGAAAGCAAAGGAGAGGAAATCAAACAGTGAAATAAAATTGAGAAGAATTTAAAATAAAGTTATTAAACATGTTGGGGGAGAAGGAAGGAAAAATAAAAATAAAGGTGAAGTCAGAAGACATGCATTCACATCCTAGGGCTCTGCCACTTATTCCCCTGTTTTAACTTGGATAATCAAACAATCTGAAAGCTTTTTTTTATTAAGCACCTGTTATGTGATGGTTGCAGCTGCTTTTTGTTTTAATTAAGCACCTAGAGTGTGCCAGCCAAGGAAGCTAGGTGGCTCTTCAGGAATAAAGAGTTCAAATTTGGTTTCAAGCACTTATTGGCTATTTAGCCCTGAGCAAGTCACTTAACCTCTATTTGCCTTAATTCACTGAAGAAAGAATGGCAAGTTATTCCAATATCTTTGCTGGGAACAGTTTTCTCCACTTGATCAAAAAGAGACTGAACAACATGTTCCAGACCAGGGACTTGGCCCTCAGGATACAAATAAAAAGAATGAAATAATCCCTGTTCTCAGGGAGAGATGCAGGAGATAATAAATATACAAATAATAAACATAAGAATATAAACACAAAGGAGTTAAGCCCAAATCTTTTGGGAAGGGAGGATGCTTGTAGCTGGGAAGCCCAGGAAAGGATTCCTGTAGAAGACAGAGTCTAAATTCTCCTGAAGCAAGACAGTGAGGGCCTAGGTGAGACAGCGCTGAGGAGAGGCACTGACAGCAAGGTCTCTTAGAGATAGAAGGAATTAGGAGGGAGATAGAGGAAGGGTGGTGTGCAAACAATATAGAAAAAGCCCGTTTGACAGTCCTGCAAACTAGGAGAGTGGGAAGGGACAATCTGGAATGAGGAGTCTGAAAAGACAATCTGGGTTCTACATACAAAGGCCTTTCAGAGCTAAACAAAAGAATTTACATTCAATTTTATAGTCAGATTGGCCTCTGGAAAATCCTATTGGCAACCATCAATGCATAAAGTGAACCAGACCCAATTTGTTAATCAAGTTGCTTAATCCCTTGAAGAAGAAACCTCCTGTTTCTTCCTTTATAAAATGAAGGAATTGAGCTAAACTATTTCTGATTCTATAAAACTGATTACATAATGTAAAACACCTCTCAATTATTTCCAGTTGTGAAGGTTCAGTAAGATTAAATTAACAAACCCTCATCTCAAAACAGACATTTCTTATTTTTAACTATTTCCTAATTAATATCCAAAGAACTAAGAAGTACTTTTCACAGACTAAGTGAATCTTAAAAAAATTCTCAGCAAAATTCTGGCATCAGTCACAACAAACACTCTAGTGGAATTTAATTTTCTTCTCAGCATACATACTTAACCGTGGAAACTCATTTATGATGCCACCACAAGTAGTCAAAATCTGCCTCTAACACAAGCATTTCAAAGCCCTGTGAGAAAGCCTATAGGGCTGGATGGAAAGTATACTAATATTTAACAAAATCCTTTAATATGCAAGTCAGCCACGGAATATTTTTTCATCTTGCACTGACTGCCCATTCAACTCCTCCTCGTTCCCTCTAAGACTCTGACCTCTTAACTTGGGCTCTGGCTCACAGGACTTTGAGCTAGAAGTGACCTTAGAGATTCTCTAGTTGAGGAGTTCTTAACTTGATATCTGTGAATTTAGATTGGGAGGGGGGGAGTATTTTTATTTTTAGTCATCTCTAGTGAAATTTAGCATTTCCTTCAGATAGAAGAGGTCTGTAGGTTTTACCAGACTGCCAAAGGATGGTTGATACTATTCAGACATGTTAGACTTTGTGATCCCATTTGGAGTTTTCTTGGAGATACTGGAGTCGTTTCCCATTTCCTTCTCCAGCTCACTTTACAGATAAGTAAGCTGAGGCAAAATTATATGACTTACCCAAGGCCACACAGTTGGTAAGTACTTGCTGATTCCAGGTCCTATACCCTATCCTTTTTGCCACTTAGCTGCCAAAGGGATCAATGACTAACAAAAGGTTATGAACCCCTAGAAAAAACCATCCCCCTCATTTCACTTAATGAGAAAATATTACCCCACAGCTTTCTAAAGGCCAGGGGCCTAGTGAAACAAACTAAATGTTCCTTACCTGTCAAAGATGTGAAGGCAGAAGGCACTGTCAAGTGAAACGTGCACATTTGAAACGTGCACCCAAGCACCTGCTACTGCCTTGAGCCCATCCTACCTTTCCTATCTGTCCAATTGCCTTCCTTCTCCTGACCTGTCTTCTTCCCCTAATGAGAAGATTCAAATAAGATGTGTAGGTTTCAGCAAGTTGAAAACCACAGGTTGTTATTCAGATATGGGTTACACTACATAGATCAGGATCACATTATCACAGATCTGCAGCTGGAAAGGACCTGGGGGGGGGGGGGGTCACCCAGTCACTCATTTTACAGAAAAGGAAACTGAAACACGGGAAGATTAAGTGATTTGCCTAGCATCACACAGATCCCTCTACTAAGCCTTCAAGACAAAATACTGTTATAAAGTTTTTCCCAATTCTTCCATACTTCCAGGAGGTGCTTTTGTTAACAAGGGGCCCTGCCTTCCAGCTATTTAGGTCCTTAAACCCTCTATAACTTCCTAGATAGTTTCTGAAGGTTGTTCTAGAGGAAAAAATTCATCTCCCTGTGGCCAAGCTGGTGATAAACTATTCTGAATGTAGCTAGACTAATCCTTGGATAGCAAAGCTTATCACAGTAATTGAAGCCTTTTCAATGCTCTGTTGGCCTACAAAAAGAACCCAGAGGTCATCCCCATGTCACAATAAGGCTTCACACTAAGGACAGAGAGAAGT
This sequence comes from Macrotis lagotis, assembly GCF_037893015.1. NCBI lineage: Eukaryota > Metazoa > Chordata > Mammalia > Peramelemorphia > Peramelidae > Macrotis > Macrotis lagotis. The sequence continues at coordinate 764,222,592 of NC_133658.1, forward strand.
AAATACAAATAGCCTTGTTTGGGATTAAAACCCTCAGCAACATTGCTCCAATTTGAATTTCCATCCTTCTTACACATCAAATATTTGTAAAGTATTCAGCACAGTGACAGTGCTGGAGTCCACGGCAGGTGTTTAATAAATGCGTATTCTCTTTCTTTCCCAATATTACTCCCCTTCACAAATTCCTTGAACAGGCTGTTCCCCTTATACAGAATAATGCACTTCACTATTTTCTAGAATTCTCACCTTCCTTCCAAGTACAACTCAAGAGTCACAACCAATAAATAAGGTCCTTCCTGATTCAGTACCCACACTCCCCTCATTATTAGGATCTTTCCCTACCAAAAAAGTTTAACTTGTTAGATACATGTATGTGTATATATACATTCGTGTACATGTAATAAGTTAATTTTTGTACGTTTTTATAAACCTACGTGTTCATCATAAAGGACTTATTAAACATTTAAAATGCTCCATGTGCTGTGCTAAGAACTGGATATAAAGAAAGCAAAAACTGTCCTACTGAAAAATTTCCCACCATCCTATAAATGCACTTTTAAAAAGTACACTTATATATTTTTTCTTCTTTGTTCTGTGAGGACTATTCCTTTTTGTCTTTATACTCCCAGTGTCTAGCACAAGGTCTAATACACAGTATTTTAAATACTTGTGGATCGATTAGAATTCCCCCCTTCACCTTTGCACCTTTCCCCTTCCCACCACCAGTAGAACAAGGAGAGTTTCAGAATAGAAAAAGTGAAAAATGAAGAGATAAAAATCAAGTTTAGGAATTATTCAATGAGAGGGAGAGATTCAGGATAGTTTATGCATGGCAGAAATCCATTTCACCTTCTTTTCCCAATCCTCTACTGAGACCATGACAAAGTGTTTATTTCCATGCTTTGCAGCGTGTCCAAATATTTGTGTTTATATGCATATGGAAGATGGAGGCCTCTCTTTAACTGTATGTCTACTTAGCCCAGGTTCAATTCCTCTTGAATCTGCTGGGTCAAATTTAACCTTTTCTCCTCACCCCCAGCAGATGTTCCAGGGCCATAGGTTGGAATGATGGGTCCGAAGGAAAAACTAAAATTACCTAAGTACTTCCAAAAGTATTCGTCAGTAAGGTGCTACCATAAGGGAATTGGGGGCTTGAGTTGGGAATTAATGCTACCTTTTATTTTGTATTCTTAGCATCCAGCAGGGTGCCTCATATATAGTAGGAGCTATTAAAAAACATCAGTCAATTGATTGAACCTCAAACTGTAAAAACAAAGCCCAAAGGTAGAAGAATTGAACCACAATTTTTGCTCGTTCCCATAAGAAAGGATAGATGGAAAGGAGCAAGGGAAGCAGGAAGGCAGGGAAAGTTAGAAGGTGGACACAGGAGGAAGGGGTTTAATAGAGTAAAATGTATCATTTCTACTTCTATTTATCATATGGTCTTCAGCAGAAAGACTTGCAATTTTTTCTATTTTATAAATAAAATTGTTAGCTGTTCTGTAATGCTTTACTTATTTATATGTAATGCTTTACTTATTATAATTAACATAGCAGCTTTCTATACTTGTGCCTTGGGGCACTCCTGTAAAAGATGCAATTTAAAAAGCTGAATAAACAGTTATTGACAAAGTCAAAAATTTATGTTTGTAAGCTCAAGTTAATAACTGGGTTCATTTACCAGGGCAACAGAATTTGCTCCCTTTTGTCCCAAAGTCCCATTATAGGCCCTCAGGAAATAGTAAAATAACACTGCCCTAGTGACAAGTATAATATGCAACTATTTTGGGAATCTTAGAATCCAAAGAAATTCCTTGAGGTCATCTAATCCAACCACTTCATTTTGTTATTTAAGGAGTTGCAACCAGAGGAAGGGCTTTCCCACAGTCACATGGCATGTCAAAGTAGTATCTGGACCCAAGTCTTCTTGATCCCTATCAAGTTCAATCCTAATTTCTGTATCTTGGTTACCCCTTAAATTTGAACTGTATACACACACACACACACACAATCTGTTCATTCTCAATTTTCCTATTTGTATTATTGATTATTTGTTTGCTTGCTTTTCACTACACTGGTTTTCCACCAGCATATCCTTACTAGAAAACAATGATGGAGGTTAAGAGATGTCAGATGGACCTGGAAACAGCAATAACTGTCTAAGTGACATTGGAAAATGGGCAAGAGGGTAGAAAAAAGGAACAGGGTACTTACCTCCTGCTAGAATAAGAATTATTCAAATCAAAAGGAACCCCACACAGGTCCCAGGCCAAGTTCCACTAGGTTATTATTTGGGGTCTACTTGGCTCAGAGTAACATAAATAGTCATTGTTTCTGTTTTGGCCGGAAATCCAAAGGATCTCCTCTGCTTTAAATTTTTTTTTTAACTAAGTAAAAGAAGTCACTCTTTGTTTCATTTCTTTCTTACTTGTCTAAATCAACATGCTTCAGCCAAACTGAGACCTGTTAAAGACCTTAAAAAAGCTAAGTTCTCTCACAGCTTCTAGGGCCATTTCCAGTCATCCTGATCCTTGTCTGGCCACTGGATGAAGATGGTTCCAGAGGACAATGTGAGAATGGTGACAGAGTACTCCCTTAAATCCAATTCACTTTTGCTAGCCATGGCATCACCTCCCTGAGAAGGAAAGACAAACAAGCAGTGTGGACTCACAGGGACAGCCATGAGGGAAGATCGCAGTGTGGACTCACAGGGACAGCCATGAGGGAAGATCACAAAAAACAAGGTCAACTAATGGTCATTTAGTCCAACCTTGGAGGTTTCCTCCTCCTATCCAAAAATCTTTAGGTTGCCAGGATACATACCATGAAGGTGTTCCAACTATATATCTATGGATTAGGCTGTGCTTTCCATTCTTTTGTTTAGCCACTATCATAATACCTAACCTTTACATATATGTGTGTGTGTATATATATATATATATATACAAATATATGTCAACTATATATATACATATATACACAAATATATGTCAACAAATCAAACAAAAACATTTATTTAGCACTTACTATGTTATGCACTGGGTGCTCAGCACTGGGGATGCAAAAAGAGGCAAAAGAAATTCTTGACTCAAAGAGATTATAATCTAATGGACATATTTGCATGCACCCACATATGTATAGTTGTTTATATATACATATATAATTTTATGTACATATATATACATTTTAATAAGATGTCTCTTTGTGTACATATGAATGGGAGACACTAGTATAAGACCATCCAGCATGGCATGCCCTCATCAGAGAGGGTACTGAGCTCTATGATCAAGGCAGAATGGAACAAACTCAAAGGAAACAAAGTAAGTTTAGAGTAACAAACTCCTAGTATTCGGAGGCACAATTTGTGCTCGACCATTGGTAGGGTCTTCTGAGCTTATGTTGTTCTGATTAGTCATAGTCAGCTACACAGCTCTGACATATTGATGTCTTTTTGATCTTTTTTTGATAAAGAATAAGAACCAACACATATGAATGTGTGAGATGTGTCTTTTGAGGTTTAAAAGCACGTTACATATATTTTCTCATCTTATGCTTGCAACAACCCTGGAAAGTAAATTCTGAAAGTATACGGAAAAACTAGGAGTTAGAAGATCTAGGCTCAAATCCCAGAGACAATGGTTTTATAACTCTGGCCAAGTCACAACTTCCAAGACAAGTGGTAAAAATGGAAATGAGAATATTAGTCCTGCCTATGTCACAGCACAGAATTCAATGTCTTAGTTCCAATTGTGGCTCTACTACTAATGAACAGAGGACAAGTCACAACCTCTAGAAACCTCATGGGTTGAATTCTCCACTCCTGTTATAAATAGCCTTTCCTGCCTCCAGACTTTCCTTTTAAGCCTATCTCCATTTCACTGCAGTAGCCAGTCAGGATTTTAATTTGCACAATTGATCTAGGATCATCTTTAAAAGTTCTCCAAGGAAAGGAGACTGCACAGCCTCTCTCATCCCGGCCTTCATTCACCAGGACGACATGATTTTTGAAACTGGAAGAACCCCTAGAGACTTTCCCTTATTTCACAGATGAGAAAAGTAAGGAGTCAGTTAATAATCATTCATGACGCGCCATTAGGGAGATGCAATAGAAGTTAGCTCAAGTTTGCTCCAACTTGAACTCACTCAAGGAGTTCAAGACCTAATGGCGCAGGCATTTGACAGATCAAGGCAAAACCCAGAGTTCAAGTCTGGGTCTCTCCCCGTCTCCGGCACACTGAAAAAAGCCTGCGGCACCTTTCCCCTCTGCAGTCTGTCCTCCGGCTTGGGGATCAAAGTCCTCAGGACCACTTGTTGCTGAAATCACCCAAGAAAAGATAATGGGATAAAAGAACAGGGCTGCCGCCTCTTCCAGAGAAGACCCAGTGCCTCACGTCTTCCCCGGAGCTAGGAAGGAGACATCTCCTTACACTCCTCCCTGGGCCCGGCTGGGCCAGGTAGCCCAGGGAGCGCGGACGCTGAGGGGGGTCAGGTGGGGAGGAGCGGTGGGTTTCTCCGTCCCATTCAGCCCGGAGCCTGGGGCCGCTCCCGGCACTCCGGCTCCCCGGGACCAGGCGTCTGGGCTGGAGGAGGCTCGGGCCCCGGGCGCTAGTCCGGACCCCCCAGGCCGGGCTGCCCAGGACTCCCGAGGCAGGGCGCAGCCCGGCTCCACGCCCCCGCCCCGGCCGGGGGCCACTTCCTGCAGCCGGGAGGACCGGCGCGGCCACGAGGCGCGGAGCCCCCCGCGGTCCCCGGCGCCCGCACTTGCGGCCCGAGTCCCAGCCGGGGCGCCCGGGGGTTCCGGGCTCCGGCGGCCGCTCGCGGCCCCACGGGCGGCCGCTCCGCGAACTCCGGCCCGCCCGGGGCTCGCACTGCGCCCCAACTTTCCCCCGCCCTCCGCCCGCCCGGCCCCGGCCGCACTTCCTGACCGGGACGGACCGGCGGCCCTTGCCTTCCTCCCCGGGCTCCGGCTGCAGCCGCCGGGCGGCCCCGCGGGCGCGCGGCTCGGGGGCTGCCCGGGGCCGGCAAGCCCGGCGGGAGGAGGTCCCGAGCCGCGCGCCCCGGCCCGCGCCCCCCGGGGCCGCCCGACGGCCCGGCGCCCCGGCCCGCTCACCTCGGCTTCCTGCCTCGCCGCCGCGGCCGGAGGAATACGTGGCAGGAGCCGCTCAGGCTCTGGCTCGGCTCGCCCCGGCCCCAGCAGGCTGGACGCGGGAGCCGGCGGCGCCCTCTGCTGCCGGCAGGCGGGAGCCTCCGCCCCCCGAGCCCGAGCCGGCTCCCAGCCCGACGGGCCCGGCGCTCCGCCCTCCGCGCTCCTCGGCCCGGGCCCCAGCCGAGCCCTTCAGCACCCCGGTCGCGTCCGCCTGCTTCCTTCCCGTCCGGCCGTCCCAGCGGCAGTGGCGCAGTCACTTTCTAACAAAGTCAGTGTCAGACTTAGAAACCTGCACGGGCACCAACGGCGCGTGACGCAGGAGGCAGGGCGCAGGGGCGAGGGGGCAGGGAGCAAAGTGAAACTGGAGACTTCGATCCCACTCAGGTAAAGGACAGAGACTAACACGTAGGCAATTAACCTTCGAGTGGATACAAACCAAAACAGAGTCACCGGGGGGATGGGCACAGGGGTCCTGCCCTAGGAGGCTCTGGAGCCGAGCTGTGCAAAAAAGCCAGATTCACCCAGCTGAGTGAGGCGAGGCGCGTGCTGGAGGGAGAGAGATGACCAGTGTAAGAGAAGCAACAAGCGGTCTGCTAAACCCGCACTAAAGATATGTTGGGTCTGAGAGGTGGAACAGGACAGTTGGAAATGTCCAACTGGTAGTTGGTGATGGATGATGAAAGTTTAGGTAAGACTCGATTTGGAAATCATCTGCCTGGAGATGGTAAGTGGAGCCAAGATTACAGAAAGAGCATGGAGAGGAACACAGTCTAGGAGTGAAAATTGGGTTGCATTCATGACAAGAGGATGATCCAGCAAAAGAGACCAGGAAAGGAGCAAACAGGTACAGAGGGGAAGAAAACAGAGCAAAGCTCATGAAAACAGAGAACAAAGAGCTTATAAGAAAACAAGACGGTAGGGGCAGCTAGGAGGGGCAGTGCATAGAGCATCAGCCCTGGAGTCAGGAGTACGTGAGTTCAAATCCAGCCTCAGGCACTTAATTCCCTAGCTGTGTGGCCTTGGGCAAGCCACTTAACCCCATTGTCTTGCAAAAACAAACAAACAAAAAAACCACCCAAGATGGTCAATATAGCATCGTGTTTCAGATCAAGAAGGATGAGAACTAGGAAAATGTCACTGAGCACTGGCAATTCAAAGATCACTGATAACTTGGAAGAAGCAGTTTCAGTCTTAAAAGTCAAAAATCCAAAATTGGGAAATGAGTAGAAGAGGAAATGAAGGTGGGTTTTTTTTTTCTTTCTCAAGAGTAGCTATAAAAGGTAAGGAAGATATAAAACAATAGTTTGATGAAATAATCTGGTCAAGTGAAAGGTTTTTTTGTTTGAATTTGCTGTGTTGTGTTTGCTTTTAGTGATGGGAAAGATCTGAGCTTGTTTGTAGGCAGTAGAGAAGGAACCAGGAAGTAGGGAAAAATTAAAAATTACAGAAAGGTGGAGAATGATTTTGGGGGGACAGTCTTCCAAAAGAGACAGAAGAGGATAGAATCAAGGGTATAAATAAAGGAATTGACAACCTCTTTATGAGAGACTGGAGTAAATGAGAGATTGGAGGACAGTGAGTCAGTAACCTCTACTGAAGATAAAGGAGTAGTATAGGTAAGGCTTCAAGAGAGAAGAGATTTGAATTGACTTCCGTGGAGAATGTGGTAGAAGCCAATTAAGGAAGAATAATGAGGAATACCTTGAGGTAGTCAGGAGCCAGTAAACATTAGATATTGTGAATTTGTAATGGACCCAGTAAACATATATGCAGGAGTTCTTATATCTGTTCAGTAGCAACTGAATTAGAGCATGGGAAATAGATAGCAGAGGTAATACAGAGCAAGAGTTTGACAAGGCATGAGAAATGATAAAAGACAGAGGGAAAAGGGATTTGACAATATAAAGTTATCCTGGTTAGCTGTAGAATAATATTTGGAAAAGTAGAAAAGTGAAGCTTAAATCGGTGGTGATGACCTGTAAGACTGAGGAATGAAGGGCTATGTTAAGGTCAAAGAATAGGCATAGGGAAAGAAAGTTATAAAAAATAAATCAAGCTGAAAAGGCCTTTCTAAAGTCCTTCCAGCTCTGAATCTAGGATCTTATGAATTTATGATCAGTTAGAGGAATTTTATCATGGTAGTGGATGTGGGAAAGATAAAGGGGGTAACCATCCCTGAGTGTATTTGAAGTCAAGGTGAGGTGAGAATTATGAAAGTTGAGTAAACTGATGAAGTAGGAGAGTATGATCTATGAAAGGATATTGATATATGTCTCAAAGTCCTCTTGTATTAGGGCATTGTTTGGAATGGAAAAGAAGAATGTAAGAAATAATTCTTACATATTATACAATTTTACAATACAATATACATGCAACATATATACAATTCCATTTTGGTATATGTGTATTGCTGTTTAGTAACTATTACTTCCGAAGCCTTCTGACTCTTTTTTTAAAAGTCTATATACTTTTATATATATATATATATATATATATATATATATATATATATATATATATATATTAATACATATGGAAAATTTCTGAGCAGTTTTTTATGTTATCTTCCCCTATTAGAATGTAGGCTCCTTGAGGACAGAGACTGTCTTGCTTGATTGCATTTCTATCACCAGCAGTACTGACTGGTGCTAAAATGCTCTGTGCATTAAAAGAGCTTACAGGGAGAAGCTAGGTGGCGCAGTGGAGAGAGCACCAGCTTTGGAGTTAGGAGGACCTGAGTTCAAATGTTGTCTCAAACACTTAATAATTACCTAGCTGTGTGACCTTAGACAAATCATTTAACCCTATTGCTTTAAATTTTTTTAAAAAGAGCTTACAAATGCTTTATCAGTTAATCTATAACTCTTGACTTATTTCTTTTCTGATTAAGGAACCAAATTTCCCAACAAATTATTTACCATGTCCCCTGTGACCACATTTATATTCTTAGTCACCAAGCATCTATATTTGTTAATTTGGTTTATAGAGTCCTGTCACATTTTTTTATATAATTTCTCTATCTCTTCATTCTCTGAAAAAGAAGTTTGTTTTGTCCTTATATCCACAACACCTAGAATAATAATGTTTAGAAAACAAATAATGTATATTAATTGATTGGTAGATTACTGTTGCTTTAAGGTTTCCAAAGCACTTTACAAATATTATTTGTAATTCTTATTTGATCCTGCCAGTAACCTTGATATGTAGGTGTTATTGCTATTTTCATTTTTTTAATCCATTCTGCTATTCTAATTTTTAATCCACTCTGCTATAGGAGAGTTCATACCATTCACATTCAAAGTTATAATTACTGGGGCAGCTAGGTGGCACAGTGGATAGAGCACCGGCCCTGGAATCAGGAGTACCTGAGTTCAAATCTGTCCTCAAACAATAATTGCCTAGCTGTGTGACCTTGGGAAAGTCACTTAACCCCATTGCCTTACAAAAACAAAAACAAAGTTATAATTACTAATTCTTTATTGTCCTCCATGATATCTTCCCTCTGTTTGTATTTTTCCCTTTTTGCTTTTGTCCATATTCCCCATTATTTTGTTTCTGAATACCACCACCTTCAGTGTGTTGCCCACTTGTATCCAACCCCCCTCCCCTTTCTTTCCCCTTTCCCTTTGCCCCTTCTTTCTTCCTTCCCTTCCTGCTTTTAGTTCCTCTTTTCCTCCCCACTCCCCCTTTCCCTTTTTAATATTTGAAAGGTAAGATAAGTTTCTTAACTTATTGAGTGTGTATATGTTAACTTCAAGCCAAATCTGCTGAGAGTAAGATTCAGGCGATTCTCACCTCCTCCATTTCCCCCCCCCCCCCTCTTTTGTAATAGGTCCTTTGTACCTCTTTATGTAATATGATTTACCCTATTCAATCTCCTCCACCCTCCCATCTCTTTACTGTCCCCTCTTTTTAAGGAGATATTGTTTTTAAATCATTCTATCAGAGTCATAGATAAGTCATGAGTGTCTATTACTTCTCGCTAAGTATATTCTCTCTAATAGAGTTACAATTCTTGAGGGTTATGAGAATCTTTCTCTGGTGGGAATATAGCCAGTTTCATCTTATTGTACAGCAGTTTTTTTTTTCTTTAACTTTTTTTTTAATGTTTTCATGTGTCTCTTAAGTCTCCTGTTTGAAGTCCAAATTTTCTATTTACCTCTGATCTTTTCATCAGGAAAAGCTGGAAGTCTCCTATTTTGTTAAATGTCCATCTTTTTCCCTTGGAAGAGAAGTCTCAGTTTTGCCAACTAGTGGGTTCTTAGTTGCATTCCAAGCTCCCTTGCTCTTCAGAATATCTCATTCCAGGCCCTTCAGTCCCTTAATGTTGATGCAGCCAGGTCCTGTGTAATCCTTATTATGGTTCCTTGGTATCTAAATTGTTTCATTCTTGACTACCTGAGGATTTTCACTTTTATTTGATAGTTCTGGAATTTGGCCACACTATTCCTTGGTGTTTTCATTTGGGGATCACTTTCAGGAGGGGATTGATGAATTCTTTCATAATCTATTTTGCACTCTGGTTCTGTGATATCAGGGAAATTTTCCATCACTAAATTCTGTAATATTGAGTCCAGGCTTTTTTTCTCTTCAATGTTTTCAAAAAGCTCAATAATTTTTAAGTTGTCTCTTCTGGATCTGTTCTCTAGGTCATTAGTTTTGCCAATGAGATATTTTACATTTTCTTCTATTGTTTTTTAATTTTTGGTTTTCTTTAACAGATTCTTGTTGTCTCATGAAGTCATTTGTTTTCATAGATTACATTCCTTTTTTTTAGAGAAGAATTTTCTTCATTTACCTATTGCATCTCCTTTTCCAATTGGTCAGTTCTATTTTTGAAGGCGTTTTCCATTTGCCCAATTGAGGTTTTGAGAGAATATTTTTCTTTTTGCATTTGTCCAGTTATATTTTCCAAGGATTTGTTTTCTTGTTGCAAGATATTAATTTTCTCTTGAGTTTTTTTTCCCAATTTTTCCAATTTATTTTTAAACTCCTTCCTGATTTCTTTTAGGAAGTCTCTCTGGGATGGAGACAAATTCATATTCTCCTGAGGAGTTCTAGATCTTACTGAGTTAGGATCTTTGTCTTCAAGGTAGTTTTCTATGAATCCCCCTTTCCACTGGCCTTTCATTTCCCTCTGATCTTATGTTGGGGGAAGAGCTGGTTCACAAATCTTTGGTGTTGAAATTCCAAGTGGACTGGCCAGTAGGGGGTGCCTTCTCTGGAGTGTCTGTGACTTGGATTTGAGGCCCACTTCCTAGGCCTGGAGGGGTTGGGGTGCAAGCTACGAACAGTTATCCTTGAACAATGTGGACTGGGCCCTGCAGCTAGCTAGTTAATCTCCCTTTTCAGCTGAGGGAGCTCTGCTGCCCATGCCTGAGCCTGGGGGTGGGGGTGGGGGGTGGAGGTGGCAGGCCTGTTACTGTGTTATTTCTGGGAAGAGGGCTCTGCTGAAAGTATGGAGCCCACATCCCCAAGTCAAGAGAATCAAGATCCAGTTGCACTCTGTAACTCTCTGTGCTGGAACTCCCCCTCCAGCCCCAACTACTGCTCCTACAGCCAAAGCCTCCATGGCTGATCTTAGATTGGTTCTTGGGCTTCAAACCACCGCCCCTGGGCTGGCTCTCTGCTCTCTGCTGCCGACTAATCCATGCTTCCCTGAGACAGACCTTGTGGGTAGATGTTCTTCTCCTCGCTTCTTTTTCTGGGTTTTGTTGATTGAATTTCTGTTAAGAGGTTCATTTCATATTAGTTCTGAGGGAAAGCTGGGAGTCCTTAGCACAGTGCCTGCCTTCTCTCCACCACCTTGGTCAGAAGTCTGTTATTCACTTTTGACAGACGATGAAACTAAGGCAGAGAAGTCAAGTGACTTGCCCAGAGTCACACAACTAGTTTGTGTCTGGGGTCAGATTTGAGCTTAGGAGTAACTGACTTAAAATAACATCACATGAAAAAGTACAAGGACCTATTGCAATAGAAGTGAAGAAGGGAGGAAGAGAGAACCACCTAAATCTTACTCTCATCAGATTTGGCTCAAAGTAGGATTAACATACATACATTCAGTTAAGTTTAGAAATTTATTTTATCTTTCAAGTATTAAGAGGAGAAAGGGGGAGGGGAGAAAAGGCACTGACAGAAGAAAGTGAAGAAAGAAGGGACAAAGGGAAAGGGAAAGAAAAGGGAGGAGGTTGATATAAAGCAGCAAACACACTGAAGGAGGTGGTATTCAGAAGCAAAATACTGGGGAATATGGATAAGGTAAAAAAAGGGAGTGGGGAATAGTATGGAGGGCAGTAAAGCATTAGTAATTATAACTTTGAATGTGAATGGGATGAATTCTCCCATAAATGTAAGTGAATAGCAGAGTGGATTAAAAAACAGAATCCTACAATATGCTGCTTACAAGAAACTCATTTGAAGTAGAAAAATACATACAAAGTAAAGGTAAAAAGGCTAGAACAGAATATATTATGCTTCAGTTGAAGTGAAAAAAGCAGAGGTAGCAATCCTTATCTCAGACAAAGCAGCAGCAAAAATAAATCTCATTAAAAGAGATAAGGAAGGAAACTATATCTTCCTAAAAGGTAGCATAGATAATAAAGCAATTTCAATACTAAATATGTATGCACAAGCAGTATAGCATCCAAATTCTTAAAACAGAAACTTAATGAGGTACAGGAAGACATAGACAGCAAAACTCTACTGGAGGGAGACCTCAACCTTCCTCTCTCTGAAAAAGATAAATCTAACCATAAAATAAACGAAGGAAGTTAAGGAGGTAAATAGAATGTTAGAAAACCTAGACATGATAGACCTTTGGAGAAAATTGAACGGGGATAGAAAGGAATATGCCTTTTTTCCCCTGTGGTACATGGCACCTACACAAAAATTAACCATGTACTAGGGAATAAAAACTTCATAATCAAATGCAGAAAGGTAGAAATAGTGAATACTTCCTTCTCAGACTATAATGCAATAAAAATCATGTGCAATAATGGGCCATGGAGAGATAGACCTAAAAGTAATTGGAAACTAAATAACCTCATTTTAAAGAATGAGTGGATCAAACAATAAATTATAGATAGACTTAATGATTTCATCCTAGATAATGACAATAAAGAGACATACCATGCATGACGGGACAATAACATACAAAAACTTATGGGATACAGCCAAAGCAGTTATTAGGGGATATATTATATCTCTAAATGCTTACATGAATAAAATAGAGAAAGAGGAAATCAATGAATTAAGCATGCAACTAAAAAATTAGAGAAAGAACAAAATAAAAACCCCCAATTAAATCCCAAATTAGAAATTCTAAAAATTAAAGGAGAAAATATAAAATCAAAGTAAGAAAATTATTGAACTAATAAATAAAACCAAGAGTTGGTTTTATGAAAAAGCCAACATAATAGATAAACCTTTGGGCAATTTGATTTAAAAAAAAAAGAAAACCAAATTACTAATATCATAAATGAAAAAGGTGAACTCACCACCAAAGAGGAGGAAATTAAAGTAATAATTCAGAACAACTTTATGCCAATGAATTTGAAATCTAAGTGAAATGGATGAATATTCACAAAAATATAAGTTGCCCAGGTTAAATTAAGAGGAAATTAAATACCTAAATAACTCTATCTCAGAAAAAGAAATTCAACAAGCCAAGTCCCTAAGAAAAAATCTCCAGGGCCAGATGGATTCACAAGTGAATTCTATCAAACATTTAAGGAACAATTGATTACAATTCTTTATTAACTCTTTGGAATGATAGATGAAGACAGAACTCTGCCTGACTCCTTCTGTAACACCAATATGGTGAGGATACCTAAACTAGGAAGAGTTAAAACAAAGAAAGAAAATTATAGTTCCATTTCCCTAATAAATATGGTTGCAAAAATCTTAAATAAAATCTTATCAAAGTGATTACAACAAGTTATCACTAGGATAATACACTATGACCAGGCAGGATTTATTCCAGGAATGTAGGGTTGGTTTAATATTAGGAAAATTGTCAGTATAATTTACTATATCAATAACAGACCTAACAGAAATGATGTAATTATCTCAATAGATGCTGAAAAAGCCTTTGACAAATTCAGCACTCATTCCTAATAAAATCACTAGAGAGCATAGGAATACATGGATTGTTCCTTATAATGATAAGCAGTAACTATCTGAAATCATCAGCAAGCATTATATGCAATGGGGATAAACTAGAGGCATTCCAAATAAGATCAGGGATGAAACAAGGATGCCCATTATCACCACTACTATTCAATATTGTATTAGAAATGTTAATTTCAGCAATAAGAGAAGAAAAAGAAATTGAAGGAATTAGAATTGGGGAAAAAAGAAACAAAACACTCACTCTTTGCAGATGAAATGATGGTATACCTAGAGAACCCTAAAAAAATCATATAAAAAACTACTAGAAACAATTAGCAACTTTAGCAAAGTTGCAGGATATAAAATAAACCCACATAAATCCTCAGCATTTCTATATAATATTAGCAAGATACAGCAGCAAGAGCTAGAAAGAGAAATCCCATTTAAAATAACTTCAGACAATATAAAATACTTGGGAGTCTACCTGCCCAGAAACTATAAAAGGTCAAAGGTGAGGAAAAGGCAATTAGTTGGTATAGTGAATAGGATACTAACATTGAAATACTTTGAAACTCTGAAGTTATTTATACAAAAAATGTATTGCAACTCTTTTTGTAATATCAAAGAATTGGAAATTGAAGGAGTGCCCATCAATTGAGGAATGACTGAATAAGTTATGGTAAATGATTCTCATGGAATCTGTGTTATCAGAAATAATAGACTGATTCAGAAAATCTTGGAAAGATTTACATGAACTGATAGAAAGTAAAGTAAGCAGAATCACAAGAATATTGTATACAGTAACAGCAATATTGTACAACAATCAACTATGAATGAATTATCCATTCTCAGCAATAAAATGATCCAAGACAATTTAAAAAAAAAAAAAGAAAAAATGCTGTCCACCTCTGGAGAAGGTATTGATGGAGTCTGAATGCAGATCAAAGTATATATTTTTTACTTTATATTTTGGGGGTTTTTCCCTCCTTGGATCTATGTCTTCTTTTATAACATGACTAACACGGAATATATTTTGCATGATTATGTATATATCAAATTGCTTACCATCTCAGGGAGGGCAGAAAGAAAGAGAGGGAGGAAATGAAAACATTTCTAAATGAATGTTAAAAATTATCTTTATATGTAATAAGAAAAATAAAATAGTATATAAGAAAATAAAAGAACATGCAATGATCAGTTGAGGTTTCAGAATCTCAGTAATGGTAGAATATGATTCCTGTCTATCAATAAAGAGGTATCAGATCAAGTGAAGAATGAGCCCTATATTTTCAGACATGGCTAATGTGTTGATTTGTATTGCTCGTCTGAACATATTGGTTAGAAAAAAGACTTCTATTAGGAAGAAAACAAATCATGGATAGTGAAATAACGTTTAAAAAAGAAAAACACCAATTAATCAATAAATAAACATTTATTAAGTGTTTCTTTTTTTTTTAAGGTTTTTGTAAGGCAAATGGGGTCAAGTGGCTTGGCCAAGGCCACACAGCTAGGTAATTATTCAGTGTCTGAGCCCGGATTTGAACCCAGGTACTTCTGACTGCAGGGCTGGTGCTTTATCCACTGCGCCACCTAGCCGCCCCACTATTGAGTGTTTCTTATGTGCCAAATACTTTGCTAAATATTGGATCAAAAAAGTAAGAAATAATAGCAATATATGTATATATTTCAAAAAATTATAAAATATCAGTCTCTCTTTTTTACACTTTTTTTCCTCATGCATGTAAGCCTTTGTTTTCCTTTTTTGTTCATTTTCATCTACCTTATCATCTCAGTTTTTCAAGTAATGATGCTGATGAGATCAAGGCCATGCATTCACTCTCTGTGGACCACTTGACTTCATGTTTCCTACCCACTGCACACTAAACCTAACTAGTTCTCTGATTAACTTCACCATGTTTCTTACCTACAGTACACTAAACCTAACCAGTTCTCTGTCTGTGGTTCATAGAGGGGTATGGACTAATTAATGGTTATGGAGTGCCCCTGGTCCTAGGAAATAAAATCCTCCCTATTTAGTGATAAGTTAGAAAAATGGAAAAAATAGCAGAAGGTGTGGGCTTGGGACTGAGGATATTTTGCTTACTCTCTGAACTTAGTGAAAAGAATCTGGTTCATTGAGTTTAAGAAGCAGTATAACATTGTCTATAGAAAACGTAGTTATATATAACATATATGTCTATAACATCTATATTTCCACTAGAAATTTTCATATCTATTCTACTGTGATTTAAATTACTTGGGAAAATGCTGCATAAATATAAAATATTGTCATTTTAAAAATGCATTTTCTCAGTAGTGGTAATATACACACATACACATATAAATATATATTTATATGTGTATGTATGGATAAAGTTAAACATGAAATGTATGATATATAACAACTATTCTGTTGATAATAACAATGGCATGAAACATTTTCACAAACATATGCAAACCTATATATGATAAAGACTTAATATCACTACCTTAATTTAAGAGAAGACTCTAGAGTGTCAATCAAAATTTAGCCAATTTCTCATGCTCACTGCTTTCAATTTTCCAAAATTTAGGCTATCACTGAAGGAAGATCTTCCCAACCACCAACACAAGCACTACTCCTTGCCAAGAATACCAATATTTTCTCTTCAATTTACTTTTTTTTTTAACATAGGCAATGTTAAATTTCTATTTCAGAAAAACTCCTTTCTTTGAATCAGTCTAACTTCTTTCAGCATTTTGTTTTTATACTGAAGAGTAAGACCACAGTAAAATTAAAATCCCCAGGGGACCCCATTAAAGGCAGGATCTTCCTCTGGAAGAAAGGAGAGTGAATATCCTTTGATTCCTCAAAATATAAATAATCTGCTATAAGATTTTCAGTCTAGAAATGTAGATCTTTTAATTATCTTACCTCTCCTACCAATAACCCTAGGGTATGTAATCAATGGCTTATGTACCAACTGCCTCATTTGTTTGAAAACATTTTTATAATCAAAAGATATTTCCTCTCAACTTGTCCTTGTATATGACTAGATATATCACTTGATGACTGTTCCTGCCCCTGACTGAACTTCATCATTAGAATGTATTTTTAGGGTATACATATATATATATTTGTGGGTATATATATGTATATGTGTATATATATTATATATGTATATATATTATATATATGTATATCTATTCAATGGCATGTACAACATTTAGTTCAAATGTACTTTGGACAAATCACATATCCTCAGTTGTCTCATCTATAAAATTAAAAATTTGTACTATCCAAATCTAAAGTTATAATTCTAAGGTCTTCTCACCAGCAGTTACAGTACAATATCAACAACATCTCTGACTTTTTGTTCTTCATAGTATAGGAAGGCAAAAAAGAGAATCCCCCTCTTTTGTTTTTACAGGTAAAAGGGATATAAGAGGATCCCAGCCTCTGTTTTTCCATAAAGGCAACCCAAAGTCTTATTGACCTATTGCCTCCAGTTGAACTGAGCTTAGATGTATTGAATCACATTTCATCACAACATTACTAACATCCAACTGGGACTAGGAGGCTAAATTAGAATATGTTTTAGAAGGTCAAAGGCTGGTAGAACCAAGATGGTGAAATAAGGGCAGTCATCCTGTTGAACTCTCCCAACATTCCTATCCAAAAACTTTAAAATATTGTCTCAAAATTTTAGAGCAACAGTCAACAGAGTGAGACATTTTTCTGGCCTAAGAAAACTTTTTTTTTTTGGTTTTTTGTTTTTGCAAGTCATTGTGGTTAAGTGATTTGCCCAAGGTCAAACAGATGGTAATTATTAAGTGTCTGAGGTCAAATTTGAACTCAGATCCTCCTGACTCCAGGGCTGGTGCTCTATCTACTGCACCACCTAGCTGCCCCTGGCCTAAGAAAACTCAAGAGGTCAGCAGGAAAAGTCTGTGATACTGGAACAGACACCTGTCTGGAGACCACACCATAGCTTCAGGAGCTCCATGGCAACAGAAGAGCCTACAAGAGACATAACTGAAAGATATTCACACAGAATTAAAATAAAGGACTGGAGCAGAAGCCAATATACTTCTGCTAAAGTAAAAAAGGCAGGGTAGCAATTATGATCTCAAAGTAAAAGCAAAAAACAAACCCAATTAAAAGGAACTATATTATGCTAAAAGGTACTACAGATAATAATTTCAGAAAAACATAGCAAGACTTAAATAAACTGATGCAAAGTGAGAATACTGTAAAATTATTGTATACAGTACCAGAAATGTTGAAACGATGATCAACTTTGAAAAATTTGGCCACTATGAACTGTATACAATGTCCCAGGATAATTGGGGGTAGAGGAAGAAAGGAACAGCTAGGTGGCCCAATGGATAGGGTACCAGACCTAGAGTCAGAAAGATTCATCAACCAGATTTCAGATCTATCCTTAGACACTTAAATAGCTGTGTAATCCTTCAAGTCACTTAGTCGTGTTTGCCTCAGTTTTCTCATTTATAAAATGAACTAGAAAAGGAAAAGGTAATCCAGTATATATGCCAAGAAAATCCCAAATGGAGTCACAAAGTGTTAGACATGACTGTAAAATGACTGAATGATAATTGACTCGACAGAAAAAAGGAACTTTAGAAGAGAATTGGATTAAAGAAGAGGTGAAGATGGAGATGATGAATAACTATAGGGATGGTCATGTCTGAAACAGAAATTGATAAGATCAGAGATATAAATTTGGGAAAGAAAGATAATGAGTTCCATTTTTACAATTGAGTTTGAAATGTATACTGAAGTATGTCCAATGTTGAAAAAGTAGTTGGTAATTTAGGATCAGAACTCAAAAAAGAACCTAGGGTTCCCATATACCTATACACACAAACAAACACACACACATGTATATATTCAAGAGTTATCTGCATCAAAATGAACTTAGGAAAACTGATGAAGTCTCCATAGAGTATAGAAAAAAAGACTTCAGATGAAGTTTTGAGGAATAGCCATTATTAATAGGAGCATCATGGTTAACGATCAAGGCATATTTAATTTCTTGTTGTTTAAGTCATTCAGCCATGTCCAATTCTCTGTTACCCTATAGACCATCATATGCCAATAATATCTGTGGTGTTTCCTTGGCACCGATCCTGGAGTGGTTTGTCATTTCCTTCTCCAGTGTTAAACAGGAGTTAAATGACTTTCCCAGGATCACATAGCTACTAAATGTCTGAGACTGGATTTGAACTTAAATCTTTGTGACTCCAGGCCCAGAATTCTGTTCACTGAGATACCCAACTGTTTCCAGCATAACTTTTAAAATTTTTCATGGATTTCAAAGACATATTCTGTATGTCTGGGGGGTTAATGAATATTTTCAGTAATATTACATTAAGTCAATGATTTTTAGGACCATAACTTAGTTGAGTACAAAAATTAGTGCATCTTCAGGTTTAACAGATACATCTATACTTCAGTGGATCGGTGAATCCACAGATGTAAATATTCCCTTCTGAGATGTCGATTACAACTCACCCAAGTATTCTCATCCTGAATGATTCTTGTCCACATCCTCCACAGGGGTGTACCTTACACACTGAAGGACTTCTAGTTCTCTTGTTGTTTTAT
Organism: Macrotis lagotis; assembly: GCF_037893015.1. NCBI lineage: Eukaryota > Metazoa > Chordata > Mammalia > Peramelemorphia > Peramelidae > Macrotis > Macrotis lagotis. The sequence continues at coordinate 764,241,455 of NC_133658.1, forward strand.
GACTATGGCAATGGTGCTTTCAAGCTGTCCATCAATCATCCCTTGCTCTCACCACATGACTTACTATCTTTTCCCATCATAAATCTTTTTTTTAGGGTTTTTTTTGCAATGCAAATGGGGTTAAGTGGCTTGCCCAAGGCCACACAGCTAGGTAATTATCAAGTGTCTGAAACTGGATTTGAACCCAGGTACTCCTGACTCCAAGGCTGGTGCTTTATCCACTATGCCACCTAGCCACCCTCCCATCGTAAATCTTATTGACAACTTCCTTTGTACTGGTTCTCTTGCTCAGTTCTTGGTTGGTAATATGTAGTCTATACAGACCCATCATGTACCTCTCAGTTACCATCTTGGTGATGCTCTAATTCTTTTCATATATAATCAATGTAAGAATAATGGATAGATTCTTTTTCTAATGGATAGATTCTGATCAACTATTGAACTAAGTTCTTAGTGTGAAAGGCAATATAGCATAACTAGAGAGCTTTCATCTATGTTGAGAAGGTTTGGATTTGAGTCTTGCCTCTGACACACTGCCCTGCATCAGCTCTCTATAAATTGTAGAATATTTGCTTTGGTAGAGAAAGCTTCTTGTGTGGGGTTGGGGAGGGAAGAAAGGAAGGGGAGAGAGGGAGAAGGAAATGTTATAGTGATGTAATAAGGCCCTGAGTCTAGGATGACCAAGGATTTCCTCTCTAGAATCATGAAATTATTGAGTTCAGTATTAGGGGTTCTTGACCTCTAAAGATAAAAGTGAAGTTATTTTGCTTATACTCTCTAGGATTACCCCTCCCCAGACCCTCAAAGGGAATTACTTGAGGAAATTACTGTAGTTTTGCCTTATCTAATCTCCCCTAAAAGTGATGAGAAAGTTACTCAATGAACAATGTAAGTCAGGTTTAAGGCAGCTATTTATTATCTCCACTTAAAAAATACTTGAAACAAACAAAAGACTAATAAACAGGTACTGAAAAAGAATAAAAAGATGAAACAAGAACCCATAATTCCCATCTTATTAACCACCACTCCCCAGAATTTGATATATAAAATGTTAAAACTTGAGACATTTAGTGGGATAGTTGAACAGTCATTTCATCTTTAAATAGTCTGTGCACTATTCACTAAGGACTAAAATAGCATCAATGTCAGCTATCTCACTGATGGCAAATTATTTAACTTGTAAAGGCCACAAGCCAAGACTAAAGCAGAGGAAGACTTGGTGAGCGATTGTTCACTCAATGCAATCTCTGAAACTGAGATACAATAAAGTATCGATTGATTCTCTGCTGCTTGTGCTAATTTTGGCTTAACAATTAATACCAAGAAAACATAAGTGTTCCACCTGCCAGCACATAAATAGAACCATAAGTTATAGCAAGTGGAAAAAATTTCGAAAGCTGTGGATCAGTTCACCTTCCTTGGCAATATAATTTCCAGGGATGTCCTCATAGATGATTAAGTAGATATATGCATTGCCAGACCTACTTCAGTGTTTGGGGGTCTAAGAAAAGTATGAGAGAGAAGAGGTATTAGGCTGCCAACCAAAATGAAGTTTTACAGATCTGTTGAGCTAACTTCATTGTTGTATTTCTATGAAAACTGGACCAAAAAACCTCATTTGCTTTCATTCAAATTGTCTTAGGAGAATTCTGAAGATCATCTGGCAAGTTAAGGTAACAGACACTGGAGTTCTTTCTTAAGTTGAATCACCAAACATTCAGACTACTTCAGAGAGCACAACTCTGAAGACCTGGCCATGTTATCGAATGCCAAATGTACCTCTCCTAAAAGACTTTTTCAGATAATGCACACAAGGCAGGTTCACATGGTGTTCAGAAGCTATACTAGGACAATCTCAAGGTCTCTCTGAAGAACTTTGGAATTGATTGGGTGGCATGGGAGACACTGGCAAAAGACAGCTTAGCATGGTATTCCCCATCAAAAAGAAACATGAAATACACAAATTTAGAGTTTTCTCCACTCCAAATGTTTATTTATACCATTTATGCCCAATCTGTGGTAGAGCTTTCCAAGTTCATATTAATCTGATCAGTCATAGCTGGACAAACTGTACCTTGACTCCAACATAGTGATGTCATTTTGGTCCTCTTTGAGAACAAAGGACAACAACCAATCAATAACCTAGCAATTTCTATAAGGTGAAAAAATCTGCTGGAAAATTGGGATATAATTTATGCTCAGCCTTCTATTAATGATCACCTTCTCCAAAAAAAGGATACTGTTACAGAAAGCTCCTCCCACTGCCAGTCAGCTCTAAATGAGAGACCTTAAACCCTGAGGTTTCCTTCAAAGGAGGAAATGTCCATCTCAGGATTCTGTTTGGTGGCCTATGTTCAAAGAAAGGAACACAAAGCTTTAGAAGCAGGCCAGGCTTACTTGTAGCAGCCACCATAGCTAGAGGGGTTGAGAGGATATCCTTATGGGAAGTCCAAAAGAGTTTCAATCCATTCCTAAAATCAAAAGAATGAAGAAGGGATGGGGGGGGGATGGAGAGAAAGGTAATAAACACTATTTATATAGCACCTATTATCTGTTAGGCATTGTGTTGTGTTATTTTTTAATATTTCATTTAATCTTCATAATTTTGTGAAGTGCTTTAATTATCCCCATTTTACAGATGAGAAACTGAGGTAGACAGCTTTTCCCAGGATTACAGAGCTAAAAAATGTTTAAAACCAAATTTGAACTTAAATTTTCCTGACTCCAGGTCCAGTGCTCTATCCATTGCATCACTAGCTGCCTCTATGAGTGGGAGAAAGATGGGTTGGAATCTGAGCGTTTTTTATGAAATATCCTATCATGGCAGAGAGAAAAATATATGGAGTTGAGCATGTGCTTTAGCAAGAGACCAAAACTTTTTCTTCCATCAGGGGGACAAAAGGATTGCTGTATCACTCCAGAGGACCTTAGTTTTGAGCAAATATATCCTTGAAATGATCAGAAGTAGCCTAATTCAGATCCTCACATGCTCCTTGTAGTTTTCTACCCTCATATACTTCGTGTTAGCTGTGAGTGTAGCAACACCTTTATTTTGTGTGGTACTTTGACTCTCAGTATAAATAAAGTAACTCAATAGAACTCAATCACCAGGGCAAGCCTCTCCCTCCTATTTTGGGTGATAATGCTAAACCAAATCCCTTTTGCAAAGTCGGCTGCAAAGCTGAGTTTCCATCTGGTAGCTTTTTTTCTTGCTTGCCCAATGACTTTGAACAACTTGGCCTTCATTCTCCTGCACTGAAGCATCAGAATTCTTCCAGAGCATGTATCCTGTGATCCAGCAGAGCATGCAGGTGTCAAGAGATCCACCCAGCTGTATGAAATAAAATAAGAAAACACTACTTTTACTTAGCATGCAAAACTTCACGTTTTCTACTGGAGAATAAAAAAGAGGATGTCCTGAAGATTTACAACACTTTTGGTCCCATCTTGCTTAAACCTTCCAACAAGTTTCTCCTATATCCTTCAATTTCAGCTCACTTACGAAATTGCTAATGTGTATTTTAGCCTACACACTAAATTTTTGTTTGTACTTATGCATATTAAAGCACACTACTAAATACTCCACTGACAAGCTGTATTTTAGACTTCAAACTATACTTTATTGTGCTTGGCTGCATTTTACTATGTCTACTAAATTTCATTCTAAGTGAAGAACTAGGAGTGCCAATGATTGATCAGAGGTGGTAGAGCTTCCCACTTTCAGAATCTACATATTACACCACTGCTTCAGTGATTGACAGTTGCTGTTACCTGATGACTCTGGGGAGCTTTCAGGAAATGATCTACAACACAAATTACCATCGACTGCTTACTGGCAAGATAAAAAAGATCACTAAGTTACAGGGCAAATATCATAGAAACCTCTCTTTCAACTAATCACCTGTCTTTTCTCTGCTCCTACAGCTTTCTTTTTCTTAACCTAAGGGCAGGAAAGTTATCTCATCAGGGTCTTCAATCGAATTAGTATCTCTAAAACAAATGTTAGGAAAAACCACTTTCAGGTTTAGGAGTTTTTATTATTTTCACACATTTTGGAGGTCTGGGGAGGCAGGAGTGGTTGGCACTTCCCTTTTCTGCAAAAAAAAAAAAAAGAAAAAAACTTTGACTCTGTCTTATATTTACAAGTATATAATCCAAGTTCTGGGAGTCAATGACCTATAGAGAGTAGCTGCTTCCTCAATATGATTTGAGAGAGACTAGAAAACTCACTTGTCCCTAAATCGTTCCCCTGCCAACTTTGCCATATTACTTCATCTAAAATTCCCAACATAGAACCATATAGTTGGAAGGGATTCTGGCTTTTCTAAATTCCCACATTTTATAGATGAGGAATATCTAATTCAACTCAAATAAGAAAATAGTTATCTAGTTCCTACTCTACATAGAAAAAACAAAACTAGGCCTGCTCTCAAGTAGTTTATATTCTATTCTAATCCTTTAGTCAAAGTAAAGGCCAGACTCAGGATTAGAACCTTGGTTTCCATAATTCTCAATGTTTTTCCCAGCTGCCTCCAGTTACAAAGGTAGGACAGGCCAACAAATGTTTAGTAAGCACCTAGTTTGTGCAATGTGAGGAAACTACATGGCACAGCAGATAGGATACCAGGCCTAATATCAGGAAGACTCATCTGCCTGAATTAAAATCTGACAAGTCATTAACCTTGTCTGCCTCAGTTTCCTCCTCTGTAAAATTAGTACCATATTTCCTGTAACTACCTCATAAGATTGTTGTAAGGATCAATTGGGATAATTGTGTGCAGTATCCATTCATTGCTCAAACTAAAATTTAGTAGATATGTTAGGGTATAGTCAGGCTCAATGAAATAGGTAGGCCATGGAAGTGAAAGGTTTCTCTTATCAAATCTTCTTCACTTAGAACATTACGTAAGTGTTAAGATGCAGCCTGACTTTGAGACAGCACTGGGACCCTACACAGTCTCTGCTCACAAATAGCTATCAGTTTAATGAATGGGATTTTATGTAAGTGAACAAACCACTAGATTTGGAGTCAGAGAACTAGGATATGAATATTGATCCTGCAATTTAATTGAAAAGCTTTGGAGAAGCCACAGCTTCTCTAGATCTCACTTTGCTCATCAGTAAAGTGAGTACATAAGATTAGATGGAGTCAGAAGGCCTACTGAGTAATCTTGACCAAACTCTTCTTTCAGGACCTCTGTTTTCTCAGTATGGTTTAGATAATTAGACCTCTCAGTTCTCAGTCTAATAAGCCTCTGCCATAAAACATTATCTCCTTCTACCACTGGTAAAATACCTATATGTTACCCAGAAGTAGAAGATGAGATAGGAAGAACAATCTTCTCTTGACAACTCCCATTTGAATGGATATATTTATCAAATTAGCTAGAGAGACACATGTAGAGAGGAAGCTGTATTCTTGTTCAGTCATTTTCACATGTGTCCAACTATTCACAACCCCATTGGGAGTTTTCTTGGTAGATATGCTGGAGTAGTTTACCATTTCTTCAACTGATTTTCTAGATGAGGAAATTGAGGCAAACCATGATTTGTCCAGAGTCAAAAAGTAAGTGTTTAAGCTTGGATTTGAACTCAAAAAAGGTGACTCTTCTTGACTCAAGGTCCAGCTCTTTGTCCACTATGCTGCCTCCTTGGAATCTATGAATAATATGAAAAGAAAAAAAGTTTTAAATCCATAAGACCCAAGTAGTAGGGTAGAAGGGAAAAACAAGATATTTCAAAGGAAATAGAAAGGAAAAGGAAGATGGTATCAACATTTTAACCTGGGGTCAGCCCCATTGCTAGCTTCCTTTCCTTTGCCCACCTATTATCTATCCAGTAAAGTTAAGGTTAGTAGAACCAATCCAATTTAAAAAGCAAGAGATCATAAACTAGGTCCTAGGAAACATAACTGTGGCTTCTGTTGCACCATCTCATTTTGACAGATAAATATTGTGAGAAGATGTCTCTTCTTTAAACAGTGACAAATGTCACACATTTTTGCAAATATTGTAAAGATAGTGCAGAAGCTGGCTTCATTCCATGTTTTAAAATAAGTACTTTTCAAGCTTGTTTACAATTTTTTTTCACATTACTCCATACAACGCCACTCACACTACATAAAAAATGTGAAAAATAACACCTCTCTCTAAAACACAGTAATTTCAAATTTTACACTGACATTTATTTTCATGTTCAGTAACCATTAGTATCCCTTTCACAAATAACATAAAACAGCTCAAAAAGTCAGCTAAAATGAGAATAGTTTTCTCTTTTAATCTTCTGTAATAATAATTTACATTTACATAGTGATCTAAAGTTTAAAATAACCCTGAGAGGTAGGCAGTAAAAGTACAATTATTCCCATTTTACAGATGAAAAGACTGAAGTGTGATTTAGTCATGTTTCTGTGACTACACTGCTAACAAATGTTCTCTCCATCATTAAATATTAAATTATCAAATTCCTACTATATGTACTAAACCCATTATTATAGAGATATAAATACAAAGTAGCCCCCCTCCCTCAGCATACCTTCTCTTTAATGTTGGAACTGGATATAATGGTAAGTGGTGGTGGTGGTGGTGGTAATCGGACTTGGTCAAAAGTGTCCCATTGCATCTATGACCATCTCCAGTTATCTTGAGTCATATCTAGTCACTGAACCAAGATGGTCTTGGAGGAGAAAGTGAGGCTGGTGACTTAGCACAGTACCCCCCCCACTCAAATCCAATTTATGTGCTTGGCATGGCATCATCTCCCTCATATCATGATCCTCTTCAAGAACAAAGGACAAACAACAATGAAGTGTAGGTTACAAAGAAAGATAGGAGACATCCCTGCTCTCAAGGATCTTGCAGTCTAAAGGGGGGAGAGACAACATGCAAACAATTATGTATAAATAATCTCTCTTTGTAAGTATATATATATATATATATATATACAAATATATATTTATGTTAAATTAGAAGTAATCAACAGAGGGAAGACACTAAAAGGGGATTAGAAGAAGCTTCCTATAGAAGGTAGGATTAGTTAGGATTTGAATGAAGTCAGATGAGAGGACATGAAAGAGCATTCTATGCATGAGATATATAGTCAGTGAGAATATCTAGAATCCAAACATAGAATGTCTTTTTTTGTGGAACAGCAAGAAGACCAGTGTCAAAATTGAAATATTGGGGTGAGGAGACGAGGCATAAGGTATAAAGTATAAGAAGACTGAAAAGATGATGGAGATGGAGAAGGTTAAGCTAAGAAAGACTTTTAAAAGGCAGAGGATTTTATACTTCATCCTGGAGTTTGGTGGGAGCCACCAGAGTTTACTGAGTAGGGCAGGTGACATAGTCAGATCTAAGGATTAGATAATCACTGTGGCAGCTAAATGGAGGATGGACTGGAATGGGGAGGGACTTATGGCAAACTAATCAACATCAGGCTATTGCAGTAGTCCAGTTGTGAGGTGATGAAAGCCTGTGTACCAGAGTGATGGCAGTATCAGAGGAGATAAGGGAATATATTCAAGAGATGTTGCAAAGGTAAAATCAACAGACCTTGGGAGTAGATTGGATATAAAAGGGGAGAGATAGTGAAAACTCAAGAATGATACCTTAGAAGTAAGCATGGAGGTTTAGGGAGATAATGTTGCCCTCAAGAATAATAGGGACATTTGGAAGAGGCAGAGTCTTTAGGAGGAAAGATAATGAATTCAGTTTTAGCTATGTTGAATTTGGATGTGTCTACAAGACATCCAATCCAAGATGTCTAATATGTAGTTGAAATTAATAATGAGATGAGTGAAGATTTTTGTAATTTGGTAGTTGTTCTGAATTAATTGGCTTCCCCATCACCAGCCTGATTCAGAGGAATGAGTATAGTACTTGAAGTCAAAAGACATGGGTTCAAGTCATACCTTTGTTACCTGGGTCACCACAGGCAAATCACTTCACTTTTCTGGGCTTCAACGATTCCAATCTATGAAATGAGCTCTCAAATTCTAATACCAACAAAGAATTCTGAAATTCTGGCTGAGCTTTTTTGGAAGGGCCTTTCCTAAGTGAGTGGTTGCTCTGGATCTTGTCTGAGGTCTCTCCATGACTGGGTTGCTATGGAGAAGCCCTGCTCCTTCTGCTTTTTGGCTAGACAGCTGATTTAGAATGCCAAGGTGTCCATTTATACTATGTCTTGGAAGTAAATAGGGAGAAAAGCAACCCCCTTTGTTATGCTATCATCTCCCCATGAACAATTATGAGACCTGGATCTTTTGCCTCTGTGTCCCTAGAACTAATTCAGAACTCCTTCTGTATGAAGATTACTTCATTAACTTAAGTTCCACTCAGATGATTTCAATTACCAACTGTATGCAGATAGCTCTCAAGTCTGTCTCCAGAGTTGGCCTCTCACCTTTTCTTCTGTTCAGAAATCCTGGGTGCATACTAGTCATTTCCATGTAGATGTCTCATCAGTATCTTATACTTAACTAAGCTCATATTATAAAGACCTAAATCTTCACCACTCCCAAATGCAATCTAATACAATTCAATTTATTCTGAAAATATTTATTAAAGTCTTACTGAGGAGTTCTGTTTTAGTTCAAAATGGAGTGAATTCAAAATGGATCTTTCAGTATAACCCCAGTGGGACTCCCCCCCTTAGCCCATCATTCCCATCCAACCTACCCATTTAACTTGGGTAGTTTAACTATAAATAACTTTGCCCAATTGGCCCCTAAAGTGCTTAAAGTGCCTGAACAGAACAGTTGGGATTGAGTAGAATGTAAGCTTCTTGAGGAAGGAACTATTTTCTTTTGCTCTTTATAATCCTAGCCTCTAAGACATACCTGTCACATTTTGAATGTTTAATAAATGATTGACTAATTGTTCAATTGAATTGAAGCAAATTGAATCAGAAGGCTTTACTGAACCACTGGATGTCTGGGTGCTGTTGACACAGGGGAGAGGGACACCACCCAGTGTTTAGGGACCAGAAACTAGGGAGTAATCCTCATCCAAACTGATATCAGGGATGAATACTTGCCGGAAAGGGGAAAGAAGAAGGATGTCTAACTACTAGACAGACTTCCATAAACCAGAGATCCACAGAACTGTTAATATAAGGCAGGAGATTATAGTTAACAGAGTATAAGAAAAGGCTATAGAAGAAAAAGGAGTAATGTGAAATAAGATGCAAAAGCCAGATTGACATCAAGTCATAGATCATTAATGCCAGGCTAAAGAGTTCAAACATTAATTGGAAGGGAAGGGCCATGGTGAAGAGGAATGGCATGACCAGATCTACTATGCCCTCCCTTTGATGGACTACATTTAGAATATTGTGTTCATTTTTTGGCCAGCACAATTTAAAGAGGGATGTCCTTAAGTCTAGAGGGCAGGCATGAGAAGGAAAAGGGGGAACTGGAACCTTGCCAAATGAAGATAATTTGAAGGGGAAAAATATATTTAACCACAAGAAAATTCAGGGAGAATCAAGTAACCGTCTTCAAGTATATGAAGACATTCACTGGAAAAATACGAAATTTATATTTTACTAGTTTACAAAGTGATTTTCTCAAAGCAGCCCTTGCTGATAAATTGACACAAAGATTGTCATCCTAATTTTATACATAAGACTAAGCCTCCTTAAGGTGAAGTGACTTCGGACCCTAATTTAACTCTAAGCAAGACTTCAAAGTCAATGTTTAGATGTATCTTGTAAGACTCTATAGGATAGACCAATAGGTGAAAATTAAAAGGAAACATTTTTCATTTCAAAAACTTGCCAATGACTAGAACCATCCATATTAGAATGAGTTGTCTCATTAACTAGTGTCCTGTTTATGAATGTCTGTGTTTGTAACAAGACTGAATAACTTTTTGTTCAGGATATTGTCCGAGTGTTTCAGGCATGAGATGCCTCCTAAGTTTCCTTCCAACTATGAGATTCAGTCAGTTTCAATTAAAAAAGAAAATAAGCAGAGGACTCATTAAATTCAATGATTCCAAATGTAGCTACAAAATTACAAATTTTGGCATTCTGCCTTGAACTGTGGAATAAAAGTTTGTAAGAAAGTTTGGCAAAACAGTTATGACTGGGTCTCCTTTCCCCCCATGTTCACATCTTTAATTCATAATTCATGAATAATACAAAGGGAGGGAATAAAAATGAAATATCAGATGAAAATTCGATTACATGAGGACAAGGACATATAAAGGCAGAAACTTCCTTCAGAATTATACTCCGAGGCTGAAAAACAGGTAAGAAATTAAATGGGTCCAGGCAAAATTCTCTCTTCCAAATTGCAGTATGAGTTCAAATCAGACATCCTATTCTTCTTGAGTGCCTAGAACTCCCACTGACGTAAGGGCACACTGGGACAACAGACTATTAGAGCAGGAATCAACCATGCATTGCTGACAGCAAAGTTTTGCTTCTAACCTTTCCCTTTGAGGGTGACTATGTCACAGCATACTAAGCACCAGCAGTTGATTGGAGTTCAGTCTGAGATAGCATAAACTGCCAAGTCCTAATCTACTTGGAATGCTAAATTTCCTGAGCAGGGACTAGGCCTTCTATGTTCGGTAGAACTCCAATTACAGTGCTCAACCAAGAGAAAATGTTAATAATAAACCCAGGTCTCTGATCCATAGGTTGGTGACAAAGCTTTCAGAAACCTATGGAGAAACATTTTGCCTTTTTACTTACCTCCTTACACTGGTAACTGAGTGAAGTCATCCCATTGGGCTTTTGTCCTCGTTAGTCAGAAATAGGTAGGCCCTGGAGTCACCTAAGGCACATTTTTTTGAAGATTGCCAACAAACTACTACATGCTGAGATGTACGAGCCCCACTGAGCTGAGGTCATGGAGATACAAAGTAAGTTTTGAGTATTCTGTTTTGTGTGTGTGTGTGTGTGTGTGTGTGTGTGTGTGTATAAAATATCTACATATATCTATATCTATATAATATGTTTGCATATATATACATATATATACAAATGACATGCAATATCTTTAAAAACAAATATGAATTGTATTTGCTTATAACAAATATAAATCCTGGAAGGGGACAGTTCCCAGGCTCTGAAGATACCTTTAGGATATCTGATAAGGCACAAAAATATTGGGTCAGGAGGGGTCACTCCTCCTGACCTAAAGAGATTGCTTATAACACTTCTCCACCCTTTTGGCACATCCTGAATTGAGAGCCACCCCTTTGATGGACAAGCAGGAGCAACTTTATTAGATTCCCACCTTCTGATTTATGACTGTAAAATTAACTTCGCCAAAATTCCACTTAGGGTCCAGTTTCTAATTAAGTCCCCATGCATGTATGACTGTAAGCCTGGAGAAACTAATAAAGGGGAATATTAATCTAATTCCATTTATTCTTTCTTACAACCAAACTTTAGAGGCTAAAACATGTTAACCTAATTCCATTTATTCTTTATTAGGACAAACTCTGGAGGTTAACACATGTTAATTTAATTCTTTATTAAGACCAACCTCTTAAGGTTAACTATATCTATCTATATTTATCTATATATCTATCTGTCTGTATATATATATGTATATGTGTGTGTATGCAGACTGTATATGTGTGCACATGTACATATATACATGCTTATAAATGTTTACATAAATATATAATTTTCTCATTAAAAGCATTCATGATATATAGACATAAGTTACTGTGTAGTCTGCAACAATGGAGCCACTAAAACATATGTAAGGATCCTTATGGGTTGTATATTGACTAAGAAAACTACATATTAGAATTATCTATTTTTGTTCATTTTTATATTTTTGTTAAAAATTTTCCCAGTTACATTTTAATCTGATTCTTGCCTCCCACCCACCCACCCAGGAGTATTGCTGAGTGCAATTTGGCGGTAGTTTGACACTTCTGGCCAAGTCTTTCACCCCTCTCATTCCTTATTCCTGCTCCATGTTTTCCAACACATTTTCCACCATTCTCATCTATTTCTACCTTTATAAGGAAGTCACCAAATATTAAGGTATACTTTGATTTAATTGGAGGATCTTGTCAAGTTCTTTGAAGAATTCATAGGATCCTAAGGGGTAAGTGCGGAATAGGAACTGAACATGGCAAGTACTCAAAAATATTATCTAAAAAAGTTGTTTTTATTTTTAATAGACAGATGATGATTCATTATTTATGTGGGAAACATTCCCAAAACAGCTGTCTGTGTATAATCAGACCAGCAACTTGTTAGAATAAAGATCAAAATTAGTACAAAGTTAAAGAATAAAAATAAAACTCAGAAATGTACAGCACACAATTAAAATGCCTCCATCCTGACCTATCTAAACAAGTTACTAATGATGAAAAATGAGATATGGATGGAAGAAAGGATATAGACTAAAATTATATAATGGCATATGGAAGTTTAAACAATGTAAATTAATTGCCATAACTTGGAAAGTAAAAAAGGACTAAAAGGCATTTTAGCCAGGAAACACTTGATTTACTTGCCAAGAACGATATGGCAACCAAGGGAAACTTCAGTTTAGAATATAAATTCATTTGTAAAATTTTATGGAGGTAAATGATGGAAGATCATGAGTAATATCAAAGCAAATAAGCAGCAGAAGACAAAAAGAGTTCAAAGAAAGCTTAGGAAGAGTCTCAACTAAGCAGCATCATCCCAAGGACATTGAAAACTGAAAATGGAAGGAGGACAATTATGAGAAGAAAAATGGAAAATATCTGCAAAGATTTTTATAGCAAACTTTGTCCAATATCAAGGCCAGAGTTACCCACCATACATGGATCCTAAAAGCACTTTATGGGTTACTTCCATAGAACATGTAGAAATTTCACTGAAGAGAATAAAGACAAAAAAAAAATCAGGATTAGAACAAATAGATGTGACAAAATTGTACAAATTTTGAAATATTGATTCACATTATCTGAATGAGGACAATTCAGATTATTTGGATTGCGGACAGCCTCAAAAGATACTGAAAAAAATTGGACTTCATTAACATTGAAAAAAGGCAGCTGAGACATCAGTGCCAACCTAGATTCTACTTTCCTAACCATATAAAATCTCTATGAGACTTATCTGCATATGTAATGAGAATGCTTAACTCAAGCCAGTACCCTATTAATTTAGGCTTGGTGTAGAAAAAAATAGACACTCATAGGTCTTTCAACAGTAATAACGGGAGTATTCTTTTGTCTGAAAGGATATTTAACAAAGACATTGTAGCATTTAGCTTGGCTAGATGTCATCCCCTTTAACTACAAATGAAACATATGTTCTCAACAAAATAGAATTTTGTGACTAATGTGGTCTTGGAACATCTACTAAGTTTGAATGGCTCCAACTCATGCAGGTGGATCTTTTTATGTCATTAGACAATGAGAAAAATACATTAATAGAGACTAAGACAAACTGTATCAAGGGGCTACAGTTTGAGTCTTAGCATCCTTCACCAATCAAATCCCCAGGACAATTTTGTTGTTTTTTAGGGAAAAACTAACTTGATCCATGTGGTAGGAAAAGTCAGGTAGATAGTAGTCCCATCTTGTATTATATATCTAGTATCCCCAATGAAGTAGTGAACAGGCAAGATCTCTCTCAGTAAGTTATAAGGATAACTTATATAGCTCATTTGCCAGTATGTATTCATCTTGGACAGAGAATATAAATGGAAAATAATTTGGATCCAAAATAAACAAGAGAATTGGCTGGATTTCCTTCAGGAAATTGCAACACTCTTAATGACCCTAAATATCTTCCAGAAATAAAGGTCTAAATTTGTAGTAACACTATTCTACTGATATTATTTTGTGGCTGCAAGTCCTAGAATACTAGAATATCCAAGGAATTAAGAACTGGTATCCTTTAGAGGACAACAGAGAGGTGAACGGTTAGCCTGAACAAGCTGTGCCATATATAATAAGGAATTTAGGAGAAAACCATTGTCAAAAAATGCCATCAGGGAAATGAATAATTGAGAAACAAAATGGACTAGTCATGTGATAAGGTCGAAGGCTAATTGGTGGATAACCCAAGTTTTCTATCCTCATAGAAAAACTGAGGAAGATCTGCAGCACATTGGGTGTGTATGCTGTGGGAATGAACAAGAATGAAACAGATAAGTAGATGAGTTTCTGCATAAGCAGAGGGGATGCTCCCCTCAATGAGATTGTAGATTTACTTCAGTATCTGTAACATTTTAGAAATACCTTTTATTACCTGTAGAATTTTGATCTTGATAATTCATAAATCAATTATTTCATCTGTGGGGGTGAGCCCTCTAATGACACAGATCCAAACCTCTCGTGATACTACAGATTCCATAGAATCAAAATTTCAGATAATCTAAATCAGAGCTGTCCAAATGCAGCCCTCAGGGTGATTTTATGCATCCATCTGTGGGTTTACTAAATGTAAAGCTCTTAGTAAAATGACAAATCAAATAGATTGTCTATTGTTTCAATAAAAACTTTTAATTAAAAGTACAAACCTGATCTAAATGTCAGTGGAAGCACAAGTTTATTGATAACTATCATTAATAAATTATTAATAATTATTTTTGTGACAGAAGTAGTAGAAAAGAAGTAGCATGTCACAGCAGAAAGAACCTGGGTTTGGTTTCAGAAGACCTAGAGTCAATCAATCTCTGCTATTTACCATATGTGTGACTTTAAGGAAACCAATGTACCTTAATGGACTTGATTTTCCTCATCCATAAAATGAAGGTGTTGTTAGATCAGTCAGCTTCCAGAGTTCTACCTGGGTCTAGGTGTGATTCTGCTTGTGGATCTGACTCCCTTCTCCAGACTATGTTCCAATGAGCTACCAAAGGGAATTTCCTAAGGAGCAGATAAAACAAAGTTATTCTTCTATTCAATAAACTTCAATAAAATTATCTGTCAAAGCCCTTTATATTTAGACCCCTCCTACCTTTCCAGTTTTCTTGCACCTTATACCCTAACATACACTCTTTAATCCAGTAACACTGGCCTCCTGGCTGCACCATATTCCATCTTCAATGCCTGGGATGTGCTCTCGCTCTCTCTCTCTCTCTCTTTCTCTCTCTCTCTCTCTCTCTGTCTGTCTCTCTCTGTGTGTGTGTGTGTGTGTGTGTGTGTGTGTCTGACTGGCTTTCTCTCCTCATCTCCACCCCCTGGCTTCCCTGACCTTTTTTAAGTTCCAGCTAAAATGTCACCCTCTACAGAATTCTTTCTAAATCTTAATTCTAGTGCCTGTACTAATTATTTTATATTTATCCTGTACATGGCTTGTTTGTGTATATATATATATATATATATACATATATATATACATACATATATATATACATACATACATATATATATACATACATATATATATGTATGTATATATATATATTTGTTTGCTTTTTTTTTCTCCCCACTATGAGTTCCTTGACTGTCTTTTGCTTTACATTGAATTCTTTAAATAACATGCTTATTAAATGATTGACTAACAGATCAAACATACAAATTACCATAAAAGAAGGAGATCTGGTCATGTAGCAAGAGTGAAATAGAATGGATAAATGATCCTCAGGATACATTATCCATAAAATAATAAGATGAATAAAAAAGAGTTTCCAATGTGTTGGGTAGATCCTCTATGAAAAGATTATTTGAGACATGGAAAAGAATCACACAGGCTAAGAAAGCAAGGATGACTTTTGATCTATTTTGGTGGGAAAGGTAATCATGCCTATGAAATCACTGGAAGAAATACTGAATGTAAAAAATGCTATTTGTAACAAAATTAGTATAAAAATTATGTGCATATTTGAATTAAGGAGCAATAAAGATGATCTGGAAAGATAATTCTTATCTTGTTTGAAGGAATTAAGATAGTAATGATTGAGTTACTGCTTATATTCTGTTATATTTAATATTTTGTAAACTGTTGTGAAACTGCTTTTTGTAATTAAAAATTCTATTCCAGTGTGTTATGGTACATTTTTTTCTATAGATTCACTTAAATTATTTATATTTAGTATAGGCTGAAATGTTATTTTGACAGTGTAATTCTCAAAAAGTGAGGAAACGCCGCCTTATATCATGAATTGTCTATAAATAATCCATAAAGCATTTGAGAGCTGACTGCTTGATCTGATTCAATTCAGTAAGTATTTGTTAAACTTTTATCCTGAGCAAAGTATTGTGCTGCATCCTGGGATTATCAAAATAAATGGGAGATTCAAATCCGCCTCAGACATTTAATAATTATCTAGCTATGGGCAAGCCACTTAACCCCATTGCCTTGCAAAATAAACAAACAAACAAACAAATAAAGGGGGGGGGAAGAAAACACAGTCTGTACCCTCTAGAAGCTTATAATTCAGTGGGAAATAATCATGGTAATGCAGCAGCAATGAAATATAAGACAATGTAAGACAAAGGACATGGCTTTGAATCCCAACCCTATTATTTATTTTGTGTGACCTTGGGAAAATTACCATTTCCCCTAGACCTCAATTTCCTCATATATAAAATAAGGGAATTGGACTAGATAACATCTAGGGTCCCTTTTATTCCTATAATCATGTTTTATTTTTAGTTCTCAGTGAATTGTGACAATACAGAAGCTAATAAAATCTTCTATTGTTGAGAATTAAGAGTCTTTGGTTAAAGAACAAAAATTTAAAAAAATCTTCTCAATCTTTAATGTGTTATGTGTAGTATAAAGAGCCAATCTAAACTCTAAATTTTAATTTACTTCACTCTGATTTGCTTGACTCTTCATTTTTGTTCCAGCTATGTCTGGCAATGTTTCTACTGTTGAATTTATTATTGTTGTTCATCTCACTCTTCTCATCTTTTTTTAATGAGTTCAGATACAAATGATTGTGGGACAATTTATCATCCTGCTCTTATTCTTTTATATTTAATGTTCTGTGGACTGATAAGGATATAGATAAAACAGATCATTTTATAATTAAACAAAAGTATTGGAATATAAGCTCATATATAGGCTCACTGAAAGTA
This sequence comes from Macrotis lagotis, assembly GCF_037893015.1. Taxonomy (NCBI): domain Eukaryota; kingdom Metazoa; phylum Chordata; class Mammalia; order Peramelemorphia; family Peramelidae; genus Macrotis; species Macrotis lagotis. The sequence goes on from NC_133658.1 coordinate 764,258,458, forward strand.
TCTTTGAATCAGTTCTGACAGTAGATAGGAGGAATGATATATGTACTTTGTCCTGTTCTCATATTATTTTGATTTCTTGTTCTGTATCTTTATTTGGAAAGTTTTTTGTTCCATACTTCTTGGAAATTTATGAATATTTGGTACGGTGATATTTATTAAAATCACTGTTCAGAAGCAGCTAGGTAGTATAATAAATAGAAGGCTATGCCTTAAGTCAGAAAGATCTAAGTTCAAATGCAACTTCAGGGGGGCGGAACCAAGATGGCGACAAGAGAGGATCTTGTCTTAGGCACTCTCTCATAAAACTTCTAAACTAAGGACTATAACTAAATTTTTGAGAGGCAGTTCTCCTACTCAAGGTAACCTGGAAAAGAGCAGAAAGGCTCTGCTCCCTGGGATTGGAGGAGCGGCCTGCCAGAGGGGTGGCCTGCCAGAGAGAAAGAACTTCAGCCTCCCGGAGGCAGCCTGGCGCTGGGAGCTGTGCTCACAGCAGCAGGGGAATTTCCTGACCTATGCCCTGGGGAGCACCGGGCACAAATTGGGGGAACAGAGGGGGAACCTGTGCCAGAGTGAGCACATGAAGCCCAGCCCTCAGGGCACACAGCCAGCAGCTTGGCCAAGGCAGTTCAGATCCAGGAAACAGAAGCAGGCGTAGCTGGTAAGCAGGAGCCCCCAGGGCATGAGCCCATTGAACCTAGAGAGGGGAGTGAAGAGAGACTGCCAAGCTCTGCCCTTGGAACAGGACTCTGACCACATTCAGATCCTGATCACAGTCTAGGCCCCCCCCCCATAGAACAGCAGCCCCACGCCCCACCTCAGTCCCGTGGCAGAGGGGGGCACATATGGTCATTCACAGACCAGGAGGGAGGACAGAGCCTCACACACTGAGACCCTTGTGGGAGTGTCCCCAAAGCTCAGGAAGCACCCCCAAAACAAGCTAAGGCTGGGAAAATGAGCAAGCAGAGAAACAGGAGCAACACCATTGAGAAATATTTTGCCTGTGAGCACAAGAAGGATCAAATGCAACTTCAGATACATAATAACTGTATGATCTTGGAAAAATCACAAAACTTTTTTTCTGCTTCAGTTTCCTCACTTGTAAAATGAGGATCATAAAAGCACCTAGCTCACAGGATTGTTATGATGATCAAATGAGGTAATCTGTGTAAAACTTTAAGCACAGTTTCTGGAACATAGTTATGATGATGTTTATTCTTCATTCCCCAAGAAGACCATGACATCAGGGAAGTGATACAAGCAAGTGAATTGGATTTCAGTGAGGGGGCACTGTGCTAAGTCACCAACCTCACTCTCTCCTCTGGTGTCATCTGAGTCCTATGGCCAGATATGGATCGAGATGACTGAAGTTGACCCTGGATATGAGGCAATCAGAGTTAAATCCAAAGTCACACAGTTATTAGTGTCAAGTATCTCAGCTGGATTTGAACTCAGGTCCTCCTGACTCCAGGACTGGTGACCTCTCAGCTGGAACATAATGAGTACTTAATAAATCTTTGTTACATTTCCTTTTCTTAAATCTTTGTGGATTAATAAAATGTCCAGAAAATTGTGGGTAATTTTTCTGGGTATAATGGTTTGGTTCAACTATAGTTTATTTGATGATGAATTCTGGAGGTTATTTAAAGTTTATATTTATATTACAGAGATTTACCTTGTTATTTTATTTTAAAAACCAAACTTCTGATCTATAATTATAGCAATCAGTTAGTATGTTGCTAGGTATCTAGCAAGATCTACATTATTATATCCTTCAGGGCTATTTTATTTGCTACTGTTTCCTTGCATAATACACATTGATCAGAAAGTCTGAGATCCTTATGTATAACACATCTAAAACTTTTGATGGTGATGAGCCAGTTCTAAATTGTCATCATAAGTCTTTCTGTTTCTATCAACAAATGCTCATGATTTAAATTTGTTTGATGCTTCTTTGTCAAAGTATCATTGGTTGAATTCATATGGATGTTCTTTTTTAGTCTTACCCATTTTGTAGCTTTCTGAGAGAGAAGAGCTGTTAAGAAGAAGAAATCTTATTGTGAGTGTTTCATGAGTGGAGTGAGTTTCCAAAATGAAGTGCACCAGAATGAAGGACATCTTAGGTAGTGCAGTAGATAAGAATGCCAGGTCTGGGGTCAAGAAGACTCATTTTCTTGTGTTCAATCAAATCTGGCTTCAGACACTTACTAGCTTTGTGATCCTGGGGAAGTCATTTAACCCTGTTTGCCTCAGTTTCCACATCTGTAAAATGAGCTGAAGAAGAAAATGACAAATTATTCCAGTTTTGCCAAGAAAACCCCAAAGGCAATCCTTAAGAATTGGATATGACCAAAATGACTGAACAATAAAAAAAATTTTATTATCATCCTCATCATTATCATTAATTCCAATAATAGAAATCATATATATATATATATATATATATATATATATATTATACATCCATAAACATATAAATGTGTATATGTGTCTATGTTAAGATAGGAGGGGGCCAGGTTATAAAATGCTTCAAATGCCAAACAGGATTTTATATTTGATCCTGGAAGAGATAGGAAACCACTACTATCTATTGAGTAGGAAAGTAATATGATCAAATCCAGGTGATAAGGGCCTGCACTTGGGTGGTGGCAGTGTCAGAGGAGAAAAATGGGCATATGTAGGAAATGTTATGAAGATAAAATTGATAGGATTTGGCAATAGATTGTATTGGGAGGTGAGAGAGAAGAGGGAGTTGAGAATGTCTTCTAGGTTGCAAGTCATCCAAATAACAGCCCTGGGAGTGGTACCTTGGACAGTCAAAAAGAAAGTTTGGAAGTAGGGAGGATTTGGAGAAAAGATAATGAGTTCAGTTTTTAACATATTGAGGTAAAACATCTATGAAGCATCAAGTTTGAGATGTCAAATAGGAAGTTGAAGATGTAAGTCTGGAGGTTAGTCGAGAGGCTAGAGAAATAGATTTGAGAATCATTAACATAGAGATGATATGAACTGATAAGATCTTCAAGTGAAATAGTATAGAAGGAGGAGAGAAGAAGGGTTAGGTTGGAATCCTGGGCACTATACATATTTAGTAGACTTAACCTATATGAAGATCCAGCAAAGGAGATTAAGAAGGAGCAATCAGATAAGTAGGAGGAGAACTATTTTGGGGAGTGTTGCAGAAACCCATAGAGGAAGGTAACAAAGAGAAAATATCATTGATCAACAGTCAAAGGCTTCAGAGAAGTGAAGAAAGATAAGAGTTGAGAAAAGGTCATTAAGTATAGCATTTAAGAGATTTTTGGCAGTCTTGGAGAGAGACGTTTTGGTTGATTATATGATCAGAAGCCAGATTGTAGAAAGCTAAAAAGGGGAAAGAAGTAAAGGAATCAATTATATACAGCTTTCTCAAGAAGTTTAGCCACAAAAAGGAGAAAATATATGGAATGATAGGGGTCAAAGGGAATTTTTTGAAGATAGATATTGGCATTTTTGTAGGCAGTAGGGAACTGGCCAGTAATTATTGTCCTTCAGTCATTTTTACTCCCATCCAACTCTTTCTGACCCTATTTAGTATTTTTCTTGGCAAAGACACTGGAGTGGTTTGCCATTTCCTTCTCCAATTCATTTTACAGATGAGGAACTGAGGCAAAGAGGATGGTTAAATGACTTGTCCAGGGTCACGCTGCTAGTAACTGTCTAAGATCAGATTTGAACTCAGGAAGATGAGTTTTCATGCTATCAGTATCAGCCCTCTATCCATAACATCACATAGCTGTCTCAGCCAGTAGTTAAGGAAAGATTGAAGTTAAGTGAGAGAATGGAGAGGTTTGGAGGGGAATGAAATGAGATTGCCTGTGCATTTGAAGAGTACCTTACCTTGGCAAAGAAAAAGGGTAAACTCAACATGTAAGACATGGAGGAGATAGTGGCAGAAAACATCTGGGTGATATGAGATGAAATAATATATAAATTCAAGCTATTATTATTTTTTAAAGATTTCCATGAGATGGAGAATTTATTTATCATGTTCTTTAGTGTAGTCATATCTTGATGTCTCCCATGCTTGACCCTTTAATTTGGAAGTAATAATGGTTTTAACTAACTAGGGAGACTGGACCTGTGATTTGATGTGTAAAGAACTTCAACGTGAATAAACTCCCTTTTCCAGTGAAGATTGGCACCTTCAAAACAGTTTATAATTTCAGAGAGTATCCTAAAGCACTGTGAAGTTAAGTAACTCTTGCCCAGGGAGATACTATCAGTATGTAACAGAAGTAGGACCCTATCCACCAAATCACAATATCTTTCTAGGCATTGACATAAGAAATTTAAACTGTCTCCTTAAGAGACCTCATGTTTTATATCAATTCTTCTAAAAATTAACTTCTCTATTAGGATGTAAGCTTCCTGAGTGCAGTATTTTTACTGCCTCTCACCACCACCTTTTTTTTATTCTAAGTATATAGCATTAGGGTCAGACATCAAAGACAGCAAGTTTATCCACTGTATACTAAGCCATTATAAATCATCTTGGCTTTTGTCTTGCCACTAGGTTTTGATGACTCTGGAAGAGACAGTAAGGCTGATAACCTAGCACACCTCTCCCTTATCCAATGTATGCAAGAATCAAAAGACATTACCTATACCATCTTACCACTTTTACCTACCTAAAAGTTTTCTGGATATATACTGGGAGCTGTAGACACAGCTCAGCACATAAGAGGCTCAGTCCAAAAGGTAGAACTGAAGCAGCTTAAAGGATTGGGCAGCCACTTGGGTATCTGAGAAGCATTTTGTAGGACCACCCTATTCACTACCTGGTGTGAGAAAAGGGTTAAAATTTGTCTTTTTCACCCAACCTTATCCTGGCCTGCTAACTTTGAAAGGTACGGATCCTAACTGGGGTCAAAACCCAAAAAATATGCAAAAACTTTTGGTAAAATGATTGCACTCACCAATAGTATGTGGAATGTGTGCACACTCAGTGGACAACGTGACATCCAGTAGATCTGAATGACCAACAGTTCTTGTTGTGAAAGAACTCAGTAAGTATCTCATCCAAATAACAGCCCTGAGTGAAACAAGTCTGGCAAATGAAGGTCAGCATACTGAAATAAGAGCTCAACACACATTTTTCTGGAGTGGCTGCCATTATGGGAATGTCATGAAGCTGGCATGGGTTTTGCAATCAAAACTAATCTAGTCAGCAATTTTGTTTACCTCCCAAAAGGAGTGAATGACAAGCTCATGACAATGTAATTGCCCCTTGCAGGAAACCTCCATGCTACCATCATGAATGGTATATGCCTCACAATGTTGAACCCTAATGAGGTCAAAGATAAAGCTACTCACCAACAATGTGCTGAAAGAGGATAAGTTTTTAATTCTGGATCACTTTAACACCACAATAGGCATAGATGATCAGACATGATAGGGAGTCATTGGGAGGAATAGAGTCAGAAACTGCAATAGCAAACTTTGCGATAGAGAAGACTGATGTGTCTCATGACCTTCTCATCATCAACACCAACTTCCATTTACCTGAATGTAGTGGACATTTTCCATCACAAGTCTTTTCGAATTGTCTGGAAGTATTACATTGATTTGAATAGCTAAGCCATTCTTAATTGGTCATCATACAATATTGCTGTTACTGATGACAATAGTCTCCTGGTTCTACTCATTTCACTTTGTTTCAATTCATGTAAATCTTCCAAGTTTTTTTCTGAAACCTGCCTGCTTATCATTTCTTATAATACTTATAACACAACTTGTTCGACCAATCCTCAGTTGAGAGATATCCTCTCAATTTACAATTCTTTGCCACCATAAAAAGAGCTACTCTAAATATTTTTATATAGGCCCATTTCCTTTTATTTTTATCTCTTTGGCATATAGATCTAGTCATAGTACTGCTGAAACAAAGGGTGTTCACAGTTTAATAACCTTTTGAGTATAGATCTAGTTTCCCAGAATTGTTGGACCAATTCACATTTCCACCAATACTGCTTTAGTGTCCCAAACTTTCCCATTCCCTCTAACATTTGTCATTTTCCACTCTCATATTAACCAATTTGATGGATATGAGGTGATATCTCACAGATGTTTTCATTTATATTTCTCTAATCAGTTGTGATTTAGAGAAAATGAACAATTTTTTAAAAGACAACTTTGATCAACTATGATTTCAGACAACTGACAAAGAATAATACCCATCTCCTGAAAGAAAAGTAATAGACTAGTATGCAGAATAAGACATGCATTTTTGTTTGTGACCAATTTGGAAATATGTTTTTGTTAAACTATGCTTATATGATAGAGGGATTCTATATTTCATTCTTTCTGTCTAGTTATCTAACTACTGCTAGATAAGGAGAAAAAAATCAGTCAGTAAGCATCCATTAAACAGGTAATATAGTCCAGCAAAAGACAATCCCTGCCCTCAAGGAGTTCACAATCTAATGGGGGACAGAACAAGCAAACAAATATGTATAAATGAACTATATACAGGATATATAGAAAATAATTAAAATAGGGAACCCACTAGGATTAAGAATAGTTAGGAAAGGGGCAGCTAGGTGAAGCAGTGGATAGACCACTGGCCCTGGAGTCAGGAGGACTTGAATTCAAATTCAACCTCAGACACTTAATAATTACCTAGCTATGTGACTCTTGGACAAATCACTTAATCCCATTGCCTTGCAAAAACCAAAAAAAAAAAAAAGAATAGTTAGGAAAATCTTCTTATACAAGATAGGATTTTAGTGGGACATTAAGGAAAGTCAGGAGAGGGAATAGGTGAAGCTTAGAAGGAAGAACATTCTAGCCTGAGAAAATGCCATAAGCAAGAGATGGGAGAAACAGAAAAGAAGCCAGTGTCACAGGATTGAAGAGTTCCTTTTGAGAGTATAAGAAGACTGGAAAGGGTTAGATTATGAAGGACTTTGAATGACAAACAAAGGATTTTGTGTTTAATCCTGGAGGTGATTTGAATGTATTGAGTGGAGAATTTGGGGGATCTGAGGGGAGGTGGTGGGGTGTGTGACATGGTTGGACCACATTTTAGAAAAATCACTTTGGTCAATAAATAAAGTCTGGATTGGAGTAGAGAGAGACTTAAGACAGGTCCAAATTATGATGGATGAAGCTCCTCTCAGCAGTTCAGATTTCTAGGATAATCCTGGGAGATCTGCTATAGACAATACCATTCTCATCCAGAAATAAACAAAAAAACCCAACAGAATCTGATTGAACACTATGCTCACTTAAAAAAAAATTTCTCATGTTTTTTCTTCCTGTCCTATGATTTTCTTTCTTTTCCCTTAATCCTAATTCTTTGTACCAATATGACTAATATATAAACATGTTAAATACAAATGTATCCATACAACTTTTACTAGACTGTTTGCCACTGAGGGGAGGGGAGTGGGAAGGGAGAGTGGTAGAAAAATTTGTAACATAAATATGCAAGTTGATGAATGTTACATAACATGTAATTGGAAAAATAAAATAAAATTTTAAAAAATTAAATTTTAAAAAGATGACAGATGGTCCCACCAGCAGGTTATTGCAATAATCAAGGTATGAGATATTGAAAGCCTGCACTAGAGAGGCAGCAGCCAATAGACCTTGGCAAAAGTTTTGGTGTTGAAAGGTAATGAGGAATAAAAGATGGCATGAAGGTTGTAAACCTGAGAGACTGGAGAATGGTGTTATCCTCTACAGTAACAGGAAAGTTAGGAGAGGAAGGATTGTTTAGGGGGAAAGAATGAATACTATGTTTAGTTTAAGATGTCCATTTGAGATTTCTGAAAGACTTGCCTTCTTCATGTTGGGAGAGGGAATGTGGAACTCAAAACTAAAAAAAAAGGGTTTTTTTACATGTAATTGGGGGAAAATATTAACATTAAAAACAAAAAAGAAAAGAAAAAATACTTTTAAAATAGCAAAACATTGATTTAGCAAGAACTGTATGATATTTTTGCTGTATCAAAGTCTCAGTTTAATACTATAAAAAATCTCTGGTTGTCGGAGTGCAATCCTTCAACAAATTCCTCCACAGCTTTGCAGATAGTCTTCATGTGTTGCTGTGGCCAACCTGATGACCAACTCTCTGGCAATGAACCTCACTGCATTTATCCAGATTCTGACAACCGACAGATACATCCAGTGCATTCACACATCTATGCTCAGCCATTCCAGTTTGGAAAGACCTGTCAAGAACTTGGGTTTCATTATTGTAGTCTTAAGAATAGGGCTACTTCCACATTATGCTGCATAGAAGAATTTTAGAGTATTTTTCCCCTAGAACTAAATTACCAGTAGCCCCAAACTTGTCATTTGAAGACCATGTGATCCTTTGAATCCCTGTTCAATTTTTTTTCTAAAATTTTTGCTTATTTACTTTTGGTATGTATGCTTAGTGTGCTTTACTAAAAATATTTTTTTCAGAATTATTTGTAATCATGCAAAACCTTAATTCTCTTATTAACTCAAATTTAAGCAATAATACCACTGCTTACAAAAAGTCAGTACAAGATCTACCATATATATTAATAGATTTCAAGGACATTAAAGCAACTATAGAAATAAGCAAGGGCCAAGATGTGATTAAGTTGAGCCCAAGGGAAATCCATCTGTGAGAAAGTAAGATTCTTTAATAACCTTTTGCGATGAGTCTTCAGAGCAAAGAAAACAGGGAGTTCAATTCCATTGAGTGAGTATTCATTGATCTCTTATAATGGTCTGGGCAACATGGAGCATACATAAGAATTATAAGACTAGGTATAAGCTCTTGGAAAACTTATTTTTATAAGGGGAGAGCAGATTGGCACTTTTTAAAAGTTATCTAACAATGTAAGTTCAAGTATTTAAGTAGACAAATATCTAATGAATAGAAAGTTGGGCATTGGGTGTATTTCTACCCTAGGAACTCTCTCACAACCAATGAAATTACAGCTCTAGGCCCAAGATAGAAAATTAGAGAACACCACACTTAAGCATATAGAAGGCTTATAGTTGATATTAGATTGTAGGTATTTTTTGGTTTCAAATTACTTGATTGTCCTGGGTTTCTATCATGACTTTCATCTCAGAATTTTCTGACTACTCTAGGGTTTTCTCTGTGGAGCCTCCCACTCTTGCTGTTGCTAGATACAAAGTTATATGCCACATATCTCTTATCTCTGATTATACTGGGAGGCTACCCTGTAACCTGAGTTATCTTTGTTGGGGTGGCTACAGAGGGAATCTTGTTGCTTATGTACTTTTGGTTGACATTTTGTGACTACTATCTACTATATCTCTTATAAGACATCTACTGTAATTTCTCATGTGATTTTTTAAAACATGATTCTGTCTGGAATGAACTTGAGGCTTTTTGCTGGAATAGGTTTATGGGAGATGGTCAGTCTGACTCCAAATCCAATGATCCTTTCCCATTACAACAGGCTGATCATTGATTTACTCAGCTTAACAATTTTCTACTGGAATCTAGACATAAAGTAAGTGCCAATTTGCACTCAAGACTCCATCAGTTCTTTCTTTGGAAGTATAAAGCATTTTTCATTATGACTCCTTTGGAAGTGTCTTGGATCCATGTATTGTCTTATATAGCTGGTCAACATATAATATTGCTGTTACTGTGTACATGTTCTCCTGGTTCTGCTCAATTCACTTTACATAAATTTGTGTAAGTCTTTCCAGGCATTTCTGAAAACATTCTACTCATAATTTTTTTATAGTACAACAGTATTCCATCACAATCAAGCCACTTGTTCAGTCATTCCCCAATTGATGATCAACCACTCAATTTCCAATTTTTTGCCTCCACAAAAAGAGCTGCTACTGTAAATATTTTTATACAGAAAGTTGCTTTTCTTTTGTTAAAAATCTCTTTGGAATTCAGACCTAGAAGTAGCATTGTGCATCAAAGTTTTATAGCCCTTGATATAAAGTTAACTATGACATGGCCCTCACTCAAGGAACTTAACTCTTATAGAGAAGACTGACAAGTCCACAATAACAAATTAGATAAGCTGGCACAGAATTAGTCTTGGGAGAAGGGGGTGGCATTGGAAGATTTTTAAGAAAATATCACCATTAAAGATTTGAACAGTCTTATTGATTCTTTCTTGATTAGAAGTGAATTGTTTCTCTTGGATTCCTGGGTAAAGAATTGATCTTCTCAAGATCAATCCTTTTTTGGTGGCCTATGAAAAAGTTAGTATTCTCTGAGGAATAGTGTTTCTGGCCTTTTGGAGTATCTGTGTCAGGGTTCCCACCAAGAGATCTTGCTAAGAGATTAGTTAAATATACACTAGACCTCAGTCCTGGTCCTGGAAGAAGACTCCACCAGAAGCTGGTAAAGACTTCATGTGTTCTCCCTCACACAAAATAGAAGAAGGTTCTTGGATTTCAAATTCCTGGTTCCAGTCTTGGAGAGGCAATGATAACCTGATAGAGGATAATTATTATGGAAGGTACCTGAACATCAGTTTTCAGGAGAATTATTGCAAGTTTCTGAACTACGAGTTTCTAGATGTTGGAGGAGGAAGTTTCTAGACAAAGTCCAAAATCCTACCTTCTATTAAGAAATGGAGAATTTCCTGGGTAGCTTCAACCTCTTGAGAAAAAGATTCTCACATATTAGTCACACATCCAGAGGTGAAGCAAAGAATTAAAGCCATTGTATGAGTGAACAATATACCTGGACTTTACCCTTCTCTGTTGCCATGAGTTACTAAGATAGTATGTATGTGATGAAAAGTGGACTGCCTCTCCAAAAACTCTAAGATGTTTCCTTCTAAATTGTATTAATAACATCAGGTAAGGGCCCTAAGGCTACCTGTAATATGTTGGGACTGAGAAACAAATGACTATCAGAGGGGTACCCTTAACACAAATCTACATTAGAATCCTTTCAAGAATAAAAGTCATAAGGTGGTACTATTAGTCTAGGGATATGTATATGATATTTTCTACATATTTCTACATTTTTGTACATATTTCTTTGACTCCTATAAGTACTCTGTATTTTCTATGAAGTGTAAGAAAGATTGTATGGAAACTACAGATTCTTTTATCTAGACATGAAATAAATTTGATTGCATTTTGAGTGGAAATAATAGGAGACAAAATAAAATAATGATTTAGGGAAACCCACCACCAAAATTAGATCCAGTCTGTGTAATCCCAAATTTGGGGACAGAGATGTCAACTCCAGAGACACAAAAGAATGGAACTTGTGACTAGACCATACATAATTCCTTTTCCTTCAGTTGAGTGAATGTAGTTATATGATGTAGAAAAGCATAATGAAACTTTAAGGTATTGACAAAATATAATTTCCTGTGATCCCTTAATAAAGTGTATATATATACTTTTCTGATCGAGGACAATGCAGTTAACTAAGCAAACAAACTAGCTCCATCTCTGGGCTTTAAAATTGCTAAACCATGCATAAAATTCAGTTACTCAAAAAATGGGAGAGAATGTGAGTCAGGAGCTGTCTATGGAAAGATGGGGAAGAAAAGACAGAGAAAAGAATCTCTCCTCTTCCTCTTTCCTCTACCCCCAATCCCCTTACCATTGGTTATGTGGCTTTGAAAGGGAACCTCTAGATCTGTCACAGACAGTCATGGAAACAGAGAAAGTCACTGAAGGAAAAAAGCATCTTCAAGGCCTATGATCTTTGATAGCAGTTAATAGAGTTGGAGTAAGAAGAGAAGACAATGGGAGCCCAACTGGGTAACCCATCTAGCAGAAACACTATGCCCAAGATGCATTCTGTCAGTGCTAATGCAAGTTGAGAGAAAACAGTACTCTAGAGATGGTGTAAGTCATGATTTAATATAGTGTGAGATAAGATAATAGACATGAGTTGTAGTCAGATTTAGAAGAGCCTGGAATACTAAGATCTTAGTCTGTTTTTCTATAGGCAAAGGGGCTTATGACCTAGAATCTTTGTCTCTATTTAATTCTCTTCTGTGACTATTTCAACATTTGTCTTCTCTTGCTTCCAACCACAATGCTATAGCCAACACCTATAGCAAATAATTTGTCCTCTTGCTCAACTAAGGAGAACGAGATTATCCAACATGAGTAACTCTTCATCAAACTACCTCTTCATCAAAATTCTTCCTTGTCATTGTCCCATCCTTTTCTTGTATCTCAGAAGTATTCCTACCCCTCACAAGGGTTCATTACTTTTTACCATTAATTATTATTATCATTATTAAATTATTGCTTAAGCAAAATACTACCTGTTTCTCAAAAAATTCAATATAAGTAAATTATTACTTTTGCTAGACCATCATCCATCTCCTATCCCATTACTGAAAATGTTCCCTAAAGTCTTCTTTTGGGTCTTTTAATCTTCTCTATCTTTTGGTAATCTCATCACTTGAATTTAAAGTTGATCTGGTTCAAATCCCACCACTTTATCTTCATTTATCTATCTATCTATCTATCTATCTATCTATCTGTCTGTCTGTCTGTCTTTGGATTCTAAGGTCCCTTTCAAACTTCAGTCTATGATCGTATGACTTCACATGAAATCAATTATTATCTCCAAGCAGGTGGTTCCCAAATTTTAAAATCTAATCTTCATTTCTTTCCTATATTCTAATCCTTCATAGTCATTTGCCTGTTGGATAACTCCTGCATGTCTAGCCAGCAGAGCCATAATGGAAAACATTTTCACCCCCTTGAAGTGTGGGATGGGAGTGTAGCTTCAGTGAAGAGAACAATATAACTGCCAGCATAGTCATTCTGGGAAAAGAGGCAGATTGACTCTTCTTTCCAGGTTGAGAAGGAAAATAAGACCCACCAGATGGGTACCAAAGTGACAGAACTCTGTGTATTCTATGACGCAGGGTAGATGACCATTTTATGAAGCTTAGAGAGGGTAGCAGGAAGAAATTCTGATCTATGTCAATACCCTGGGACAAAGTCAATTTAAATAGGGCTAATGATACCCTGAGGCAGCTAGGTGACAGGATAGAATGCCAGACTTGAAGTCAGGAAGACCTTATTTTGAATTTGGCCTCCTATACTTACTAGCTGTGTGACCCTGGGCAAGTCACTTATGCTTGTTTTCCTCAGCTTCCTTATTTGTAAAATGAACTGGAGAAGGAAATGGTAATGGTAAACCTGCAGTATCCACCAAGAAAACCCCAATTGAGAACATGAAGAATCAGACAAAACTGAAATAACTAAACAACCACCAAAAGTGATGGCCCTTTCCATTTGCATCTCAAATTCAAAATGTCCAAAATAAAATTCTTTATCCTTCTTGCCCCCCAAATCCACCCTTCTTCCAAGCTTTATGTGGAGAGAATTATCATCCAATAACCCAAGTTTATAACCTCAGTCATCTCAACTCTTATTTCTCATATTTAATCAGATGCTAATTTTTTATTCTGCTCTAAAACATTTCTCACATCTGTCTTCTTTTTTTCTTAATTAAGCTTCTTATCACTTTTCTCTTGGACTATTGCAAAAGTCTTATAATTGTTACCCTTCCTTTAATCTCTTCTTGTTCTAATCCATCTTCCAAGATAGCAATAATCTTAAAGCACCAACAAACCATCCAACATCCATGTTCAAATATTCCTATATTATTTCCAATTACTTTTAGAATAAAATCTAAACTCCTCATCCTAGAATTAAAAATTCCTTCCAGTCTGACTTATGGCTATTTTTTTCATATTTATTCTAAATTCCAGCCATTTTGGTCAATTTGATGTTTCCTAGTTAGAGTTCCATCTCCTACCTCAATGCCTTTGCCCTGGCCATCTCCTATGCCTGAGATATCCTACCTTCACACTCTTTTTTTTTTTAATTTAAGGCAATGAGGTTAAGAGTGACTTGCCCAAGGTCACACAGCTAGGTAATTATTAAGTGTCTAAGGTCAGATTTGAACTCAGGTCCTCCTGACTCTAGGTGCTCTATCCACTGCACTACCTAGCTGCCTTCTGCCTTCTCACTCTTGAACTTTACAAGACCTTAGCCTCCATTGAGATTCATTTGAGAATTACTTAGTATATGAAGCCTTTCGTTATCATTCTACTTATTTTTCTCTGACTCCTGAAATTATCTATTAGCTATTTATTTATTTACATGCTATATACACCAACAATATCTAAATTCCTGAGGGAAACAATTTGTTTTGCTTTTGTTTTCATTCTTATTTTTGCATCACCAATATATGAGGCTTTGAACACAGCAGGTAATTAATAGATTTTTGTTGAATTGGATTAGATTAAATTGAATCAGAATTACCTTTGACTCTCCCATTTCACTTCTGATTCCTAATGAAATTCTGTCTAGTCTGTTTAAATGGAATAGCATTCATACCCATCATTTTCACCACTCTCATACAAGCCCTCATTTTCATTGGTCTAGACTATTACAACAGACCCCGACATGTCACTCCTCTGTTTAAAACTCTTCAGTGGCTCTCTATTGCTTACCATTTAAAGTTTAAACTCCTCAGTCTGATATTCAAGACCCTCTGTAACTTGGAATTCTAGCCTTCCCAGACATTCCATATTACTCCTTTCCTTCTCTGAAAAACTTTGGAATTGATTGAATGAAATAGGAGTCATTGGCAGAGGATTGCTGAGCTTGGTGTGCCCTCATCAGAGAAGCAAAGCAAAATTGAAGCAGTTCAAAAGAAACAAGATATGGTTAGTTTAGAGAATCCATCTCAGGTGTTCACATAGACTTCTTGTGCCCCATCTGCGGTAGAGTTTTCTGAATTCATATTGGTCTGATCAGTCACAGTTAGAGACTCTGTAACTTGACTTTAGCATAGAGATGTCATTTTGGACCTCTGAGAACAAAGGACAATAATCAACTGACTCCTTTCTAAGCACTGAATAACCCATCCAACCTAGAATTCTGTTCCTCAAAATATCTTTACATTTTTATTTCCATGTCTTTGCTCATATTATTTATATACCTAGAATATCTTCTTTCCCCCGTCTGTTGAATTTATTATCCAAACTTTAAAGCCTAACTAAAAAGTCATCTCCACTATGAAAACTTTTCCAATTTCTCTCAAACCTCATATAACACTTTGTTTTGTAATCCTTTAATCAACTTGTCATGTAATGTTGTGTATATAATTATTTATATTTGTGTCTTATCTTCCCAACTATAAATTCTATTAAGGCAGGGCAACTTTGTTTTCAGGGGGGTTTTTTTGGCACAAGGCAAATGGGGTGAAGTGGCTTGCCCAAGGCCACACAGTTAGGTAATTATTAAGTGGATGAGGTTAGATTTGAACTCAGGTACTCCTGACTCCAGGGCTGGTACTCTATCCACTGCACCACCTAGCCATCCCAGGGCAGAACATCTTTAGCTAAACTTTTTAATCTCCTTAATGCTTAGAATAGATTCTATATTCCAATAGGTAATTACTTTGTCAATTGACAAAATGTTCATTGGATATCTGAATGAATAAATTGTCCTAGATAGACCTAATCATTGTCTTTCTTCATAGAGCTGGAGCTTTAGTATCATCAGAGTCAATATTGTGATGTCTCTGGTGTATATGAGAAGGGTCAGAGTGGATCATAAGTAGTCATAGCAGAATCTCAATATTTGAGAATTCTATATATAACATCAGTCATGTAAAACAGTTCAGGATAGTCAATCACTTGCTCAGAACTTAAAAGAAGAAAATCAGATAGTAGTTTTAAATAGGAACTCAACACTTTTCTGTGTGGTTGTAATTTATATTTAACTTTGAAACAAAACATAACATTCAAACATCACTTTTAAGACTTCTATATTATGTCATTTGGTCTTTATTAATCACAGATTTGAAAGAAGGGGAGGTAGATACTTAGTTTGCCCAGCACCCTTTCCACTATCCCAGTGCTGTTTGTTTGGAAATGATACTTTAACTCAGCTATGCTGAGTCATTGAATCAAATATTTCTCATTTAAAAAAACTTTTTCATATGCTTATCTCCATGACAGCAACTGCCACATTTTAATGATGATTAATGGTTTTATAGGCTACATTTTTCAAATGATTTTTGATGATGCTTTCTTTTTACATCACTGTCATTTCTTAATCCTCCCATCCCACCCCTAGGAGATGCCTCCCTTGTAATGTGGAAGTATAATTAAGCAAAAAAGACATATTGAAGATGTCTGACAACATCTGCCTCATTCCACACTTTTCTTCTGAAAGGATGAATATACATTTCATCATCAGGCTTCTGGAGTCAAGATTGGTTATTATCTTGATTCTTCTGTCTGCCCATGTCATTTTCTTTCATATTGTTAAGGTTACTGTGTTGTCATGGTTCTTTTTATTTCCTCTACCCTGGTTCAAACAAGCCTCCCAAAGATTCCCTGAATCCTTCATATTTGTCTTGTCTTATGATATTCCATTACATTGATATACCACAGTTTGTCGAACTATCTCCCACTTGATTAGCACAAACTCTATTTTCAGTGGGGTTTTTTTTTTGCTTTTTTTTAAAGTTACACTTTCAAGCTTCAGATGAAAATGTTTGATGCATTTGGCCAGCTTGGTCTCTGAGTTAGTTACAGAGTCCAGGGATGCATACATTTAGTCCTTAGTAGTGATCAACATTTAGTAATTAGTATAATCAACCAACTGAACATGAACCTATCATAGCCATAAATTCTGTTTACAAAGAGCTCCTTCTATGAGGATTATACTCTGTGACACATGTCAATCAGATTCTGGCCACTATATATGCCTCATTCTTCTTTGAACTCCTTCTGCTGAGCCTTAGTGCTTCATTTGAAGCTTCACTCCAGCCCTGGAATCCACACATTCAAGGTACCCTCATCAGCCTTTTCCTCTAATCGAATGACTCCTCCCAGAACCTCCATTTAAGGAGGCTGCCCAGGCCAGCCATGTCTCCTACTTCTCCACATTGTACTCTAGACCTCCATTGCCTTTTTTATAGACATCTCTTATCTCCCAGTCATCCCAGCTTTCTTTTATGTATTATCTTCCCCCATTAGTACATGAGCTTTTTGAGTCCAGGAGACCTTTATTAACCATATAAGCTGGAAATTACAAAGGATTTTGTAGAAACACATTGGAAAAATAAAGAAGCTTTAATTTAATAACTTGCTATGAAGAAAAATCTTAAAAAAAAATTCATATGGGGGTGGAGCCAAAATGGTGGCATGAAGGCAGCATTTCCTGGAAACTCCTTCCCCCCAAAACTCCAAAAAGCCATCAAATTATGACTCTAGCCAAAATTTAGAGGGGCAGAACCCACAGAAAAACTGAGTGATACATTTTCCCAGTCCAAGATAATTTAGAAGTTCTGCAGGAAAGGTGTGTTTCACCAGGATTTGCAGTTGGAAAAAAGTCCTGTTTGAAGCACCGCAGAGCCCAGCCCAGCCCAGGGATCACCAGGAATAGCTTGAAGGGCCGGTGAGAGAACTCTGCTGCACCAGAATGAGTGTGGGGTGAGGAGCAGCTGCCTCAGAGTAGCCTTTCTGTCAGAACCTGCAGCAGGAATTGGGGAACACAGCCTGCACCTCCAGAGCACAGCCCACAGACAGGTAAGGGGGTAGGGGGAGATTGCAGAAATCTCTCTGCTCTCCCTGGGGCAGGACTCTGCTGTTTGCCCACATTCAGATCCAGGCTGCAGTTTGGCCTTCCATACTAAGATAGCAGGGATCCTCCCCACAGCTCCAGGGCAGAGGGGAGCACCTGTGGTCATTTACATATCAAAGCACAGGCAAGAGAGCATAAGAACTTGGAAAAATAAAGGTCCCAGTGGGGTGTCCCCCCAAAACCCCAAAGCCTTGGAAGTGCTGTAAACTAGTCATGGGCTGAAGAAATGAGCAAACAACACAAAAAGAAAAATCTGACCATAGAAAATTACTTTGGTCCCATGGAAGATCAAAACACAGACTCAGATGACCACAAAATTGAAGCTTTTATATCCAAAACCTCCAATAGAAATAGAAAATGGGCTCAGACTATGAATGAGCTCAAAAAAAGACTTTGAAAAGCAATTAATGGAGATAGAAGAAAAATTGGGAGGGAAAATGAGAGCAATGCAGATAAATCATGAAAACCAAATCAGCAGCTTGGTGAAAGAAATATAAAAAAATACTGAAGAAAATAAAATGTTAAAAATAAGTTTAGGCCAAATAGAAAAAGCATAACAAAAGGCAAATGAGGAGAAAAATGCCTTAAAAAGCAGAATTGGCCAGCTGGAAAAGGAGATAAAAAAGCTCTCTGAAGAAAATAACTCCTTCAAATGCAGAATGGAACTCAAGGAAGCTGATGTCTTTGCAAGAAATCAGGAAGAAATAAAACTCTTCCAAAAAAGCCAAAAATTAGAAAAAAAATGTGAGCTATCTCATTGGAAAAACAACAGACCTCAAAAAACAGATCCAGAAAAAATAATTTAAAAATTATTGGACTACCTAAAAGTCATGACCAGGAAAAGATATTTTTCAAGAAATTATACAGCAAAATTGCCCTAAGATCCTATAAACAGAGGGTAAAATAGAAATTGATGGAATTCATTGGTCACCTCCTGAAAGAGATTCCAAAAGAAAAACTTTCAGGAATATTATAACCAAATTCCAAAACTCCTGAGTCAAAAAGAAAATACTAAAAGTTGCCAGAAACAAACAGTTCAACTACCATTTCTCTATAGTCAAGATTATACAGAATCTGGCAGCATCTACCTTAAGGGCTCATAGGGATTGGAATATGATATTCTGGAAGGCAAAAGATCTTGATTTACAACTGACAATCAACTACCCAGCAAAACTGAACAACCTCTTTCAGGGGAACAGATGGACTTTCAATGAAACAGGGAACTTTCAAACTTTCCTATTGAAACAACCAGAGCTGAAGAGAAAATTTGATCTTCAAGTACAGGACTCCTAGTGAACCATAGAGGGGTGGACAAGAAGGACTAACTATGGGGAACTTAATGATATCGAACTGTTTGTATCCTTGCATGGGAAGAAGACACTGATAACTCATAAACTTTCTCATTTATGAGAACTGTTAGGAGAATATATAGACAGGGCACAGGAAGGAGTGAAATATAATGGAATATAATATCTGTGGTAAAAAGATGGAATCAATGGGTGATAAAGGAAAATACTGGGAGGAAGAGAAAGGAGGGAAAGAAGGAGCTAAGATATTTCACATAAGAGTCAATAAAAAGCTTTTTCAATGGAGTGGAATGGGGGGAAGGTGAGGGGGACTGAGTGAGTTTTCATTCTTATCAGAAATGGTTCAGAGAGGAAATAACATACACACTTAATAGGGTATAGAAATCTATCTTACTCTAGAGAATAATGAGAAGAAAGGTATGGAATAAGGGGGAATGGGGGAAGGGAAGAGGGGAATAGGTGATAGAAGAGAGGGAAGATTGTGGGAGAGGGTACTCAGATACAACACACTTTTGGACAGGGCCAGGATGGAAGGAGAGAGAGAACAGAATAAATGAGAGTGGGGAGAATTACAGCTAGTGATAGCACCTGTGGGAAAAATATTGGAGCAACTTCTCTAGTGAACTTAAGATAAAGAAAGCAACTCACCCCAGCGACAGAGCCATTGGAATCTGAACATATACTGAAGTACATTTTTTTCTCTCTTACTCTTCTTGAGGTCTCTCATCTTCTTGGGGGTGGGGGGGTTATGTTTACTCATAACAAAATTATTGTAATAATATAAAATAAATAAACCAAGAGTCTACCATGTGGGAAAAAACAGAAATTTATATCAAAGTCTAAGTATTATTTCAATGTCCCATATTTGATTCCATGATGTTCTCAGGAAGGTCTTCTGAAATAGAATATGCTCCTGTAGAGTCGGGATACTTAAAGTTTCTTGATATCCTTAGCAATACTCCACTGCAAGATTCTGGTGTAATCCCACATAACAAGTCAATCTTCAATGTAACAAGTCAGACCCTTTTTCCTGAAGTGATTGCTGAACAATGGGTTGGAATCACTAGTATTGTGCTTTCTTCCTCCATTTCTACCATGGCCAACTCTCATACCAATAACCCTAAACCTCTTTCCTTCTACTTGCATTCCTAATCTTTAACACAGTGCTGAGCACATAGTAAGTACTTAATAAATGATAATTGACTAACATCCAGTCCTAGTTGATAGATTAATAGTCATGAAATCTTAGCATTGGAAAGGGGCTTTTAAGTTTATCTAAGCAAGTCTAACAACTTACCCAAGATGGGATTTTGTTTTTTGCTTTTAAACATCACTTAAATGCTTCTAATAATAGAAACTTATAACTTATTGGCAACCCATGCTATTTGCAAGCAGGCCAGATGCTGGGAAGCTCTTACTTATACTGGATTTAAATTTGCTTTTTTTTCTTATTTGTACCCACTAAGAATAGTATCTCTTGGGAATCAAATCTTCAAAACTCATATTACTCTGTGAAATTCAATCAGCTCATTTGGAAAACTCTGTCTTGGTATCTATCTGTCTTGATGGGTGTATGCGTCACCAATTGACCCCCACTATATACATACATACATACATATATATATGTATAGTCCCAAGTCATGCTTTCCATTTCATCTGCCAAAATGTCTATCTAGGCTGTACATCTAACCACCTATCCTGCTCCCATGCATGGACTGACTGCCTTCTCACTCTCTCTCTGTATTCTGTATCTCTGTTTCTCCATCTCTTTCTTCTATTTCTCTGTCTCTGTCTCTGTCTCCTCCTCCTCCTCCTCCCTCCTTACTCTTCTGCATACAATAATCAAATCAAAACTACCAGAAAAGGATTGGCAATCTATTTGCTGCTCTAAAGCACCACTCAAAATCAACTCGGTTCCCTGGTTACTACTTCCTTGTGTGTATTGTCCAGGGATATATTGTTAAATGCTTAGCAACTGACTCTCTGGAGGAAAAAAAATAAGTATGACATACTTTTAAGTTTAATCTGCTTTCTTAATATTTTTCTCCTTCACTTTATTAAGACTATACATCAATAAAACAATGAGTCTAGCCTTGATATGTAACATTTTCTGATTTACAAAGTATAAATATACTAAAAATTTAACAATTGATGAGTCAGTTGACTCCAACTCCCCATATTAGAATATAAGCTTTGTGAAGGCAAGGACTATCTAATGTGGGGCTTTATATCTCTAGCACAGAGCACAGTAATTGGAATTTTTTAGATATCAAATTGTTAGTTTATTGATATATGTGACCTAAGTTCATATCAACCTCATCATGTTTGACTCAACTGCAGGACTGCATATAATAGAAAGAGTATTGGACTTGGAGTCAAGAGAAGCATGGCTTCACAGTCCTAGCTCAGACATTTAATAGCTGTGTGACCCTAGACAAAGCCTTAACTTTCCTGAGTTTCAGTTTCCTCAGCTAAAATGAAGATGCTAATATTTGCACAAACATGGAGAAAGGCATGCTGACTGAATCCACTACAAATTTATGTTTTATAATCTTGAGTCCTTAATGTAAGAAAGACCATTCCCCATAATTAATTTGTTCCCCCACTCACTATAGAAGCTATTTCCAAATTTTTCATCCCTTCTCAGCTAGGTGGTTAGAGTTCTAGACCTGGATCAGAAATCCTGAGATCAAATGCAGCCTTAGTCATTTACTAGCTACGCGTGATCTTGGGCAAATCACTTAAACTTTGTCTGCCTCAATTTCCTCATCTATAAAATGGGGATAACAATAGTACCTACCTTCCAGGGTTGTTGTTGTTAGGATAAAAATGAGATATTATTTGCAAACCCAGAAGCTATTATTTATTATTATTATTATTATTATTATTATTATTATTATTATTATTATTATTATTCAGTGTTCCTAGTGTACCCTTTCTCTATCCTTTTCACTAACAATCTTGCCTCACTGAAAAAATTGAGGCTTTTTGGGGGGTGGGGCTCTCTCACCTTTTTTACTCCATATCACTTAGATATGTTCCCTCACTCTCTGCTTCTTTCTTGCTTTTTAAAACATTTACACAGCATTTACTATGTATCAAGCATTGTTCTAGGTAAGTTATAATTATTATTCCATTTGATAAAATATTTTCATATTTCTCCTGAAGAAGTAGCCCTTCTCTTTACCAAAATGGACCCTTTTTATGTGCACCCCTTTTCCTGACCTCTTGTGTCTTTCTGTTTTCTCCAGCAGATTGGTGCCCCCCCCCACACACACACAAAATGGATTTCCCTTCTCTGAGGATCCTTATACAAGAGTTGAATGACCACCTTTCAGAAATTTGGTAGAAGAGATTGTTGTTCAGGTAGAGTTTAAATTAGACAGTCTCTGAGGGCTCTCTCAATTCTGAGAATCTGTAATTTTCTGATATGCAAGCAAATTAATACTGAGTTAGCTGATATCTAAAACCTCTTAAATCTTCCAGTCTAATCTCTGAACATGTCATTCAAACTCCTTATTTTAGTGTAATGCTTTGTTTTATTTTGATCTGACAAATGGCTGAGTAAGTACTCATAGTGATCTGTGTGAGTATCTGGAACTCTTTGTTACCAGTTAGTTTCATACTTTTTTCTTTTATTCTTTTGGATCTATGCCTTTTAAGAATTTTCAGGGTGGGGGCAAAATCAATACTGATGGCAAGAAATATTCGATAATCATGTTTTTCTCAAAGGAAATGAAATTGATCAATTGCCTTAATCTAGTCATTTTATATTCTCATAAGTTCTATAACTCTTCCCTCCTCTTTCTTATTAGTATGGAAAGATTTTCCTAGGTAGCATTCAAATTTTGTCCATGGTCCTTTTCTCACTTCTCTTTGAATCCCTAATAACTTCATTTACTCCTAAGATTTCAACAGAAAGTCTGAAAGCTTGGAAAGACAAAGAAAAAGGAAAACTGAAGGAAATCAGAATTGCTATTTTCAAAATTTTGGTGGCATGTCATAGACAAGGTATAGACTTAATTGCTCTGGGGGTGAGCAAATAACTCCCAAATTCATATCTTCTCCTATCTTCCTCCCCCCCTTCCTCAACCTCTCTTCAAAATTTATTCCCATGTTTTAATTTGCCTACTGCATAGTTTACACAAATTATCCCATCAGCACCCCAAGTACAACATATTCAAACCAGACCTCTTCACCTTTTCTCCAAAACTTGCCTGGATCCCATTTTCAGTGAAGGCACTGCAACTTAGTTATCACCCAGGCTTGTAAGCTTAAGAGTCATCTCTGAATTTTCTTTATGCCTCACCACAATTACCTGTAGTGTTGATTTTTTCTATTTTCTTATTGGATTTATGATTTCTTAGTTATAAGGAACTACTGAGGAAGAATTTCCTCAAATCTCTGGATGGAAGTTATGCTCCTTATTTTAATATAACTGAAATGGCTTATTTTGTCCTAATCTGATAAATATCTGGGTTAAATACTCATTATATTCCATTTATAATCTTAAAAGCTCACCATATCACTGAGAAATTAAGTGATTTTTCCCAGGACCTTACAGAAAGTTCATGTCAGAGACAAAACTTGGACCCATGTCTTCCTGATTCTGGTGGCATAGAAATGAAAAAAAAAAGGGTGACAGGGAATGGGGTGGGAAGAACCCATAATACCTATCACCTCCATTTAAAGCACACCCAGGCCAGATATCTCTTCATTTGTCACTAAGTTGTGATCCAGACTCTACCATGCTCCAGAAAACTCTTAATGACTTTAGCCCCAGAACTCATCTCTCATCTCTCAGTCCCTCTGTCCCCTCTCTCTGATTAGATGACCCAAAGACTCCATTCAACAGCACTCATAATGCCATCTCTCCATTGCTCATCAGGTTGCATACAATTCCAGCTTCTTTGTCTTTCCTCCCTCCCCTGAGTCAGATATCTTCCTCATCCTCTTCTTTTCAGCTTCCTTTTAATTGCTGTCTTTCCCTTCCTCCCACAAAGAATGTAAATTCCATGAAGACCGGGATTTGTTTTCTCTTTGCTTATATTTGTATTTCTACCAATTAACACAGACCCTAACATGAAGTAAAGGCTTAATAAATGCCTGTTGATTGACTTTTGCATCCTTATTCTATGATCAAAATAATGTCTAGCATTTATATAGCACTTTGAAATTTATAAATCTCTTTATAAATATTATCTTATAATCCTATGAAGGAGTTCCAATTATTATTCCCATTTTGCATATAAAGAAACTGAAACTGACAGAAGTTAAGTAAGTTGAAGAGGTTCATACATTTAGTAAGACTGGATTTGAAGTTGGGGCTTCTTGACACCTGGTTCAGTGCTCTATCCACTGTACCATCTAGTTGCCTATCCACCAGCACCATCATCATCACCCTCACTATCACTCTCACCATCATCATCATCATTATTATTACAACAAACATAATACACACACACACACACACACACACAACCTGCTCTGTTAGGTGCCAAATGTTTTATAAACATTATCTCATTTGATATTCACAAAAACTCTGGGAGGTAGGTATTATTATCGTTATTAGAGAAACTGAGACAAACAGAAATTAAGTGACTTGCTCAGGGTCACACAGCTAGTGAATATTTGGGTCAGATTTGAACTCAGGTCTTCTTGAGCTTATAATCAGAGGCTCTATATTCTTCACCACCTAGCTGCCTATCTATATTGGAAGATAAATCACAAGCAAAATTGTAAGAGAAAATTTTTCAAAGCACATGCTGTCCTCCAGATCTTCAGAAGCAAAATGCACACAATCAATGGATAAGCTAACATACAAATCACAAATTGGCATTTGATTCTATTAAATAAACACTCACCCATGGTACTGTGATATGACTAAAGCAAGCCCCCAAGAATATTCCTTTTTCAATTATTATATAAATTTCAGATATGTGTATGTATGTATTCTGTGTCCAATCATTTCAGTCATGTCTGATTCTTCATTAATTCTTGCAGAATTTTCTTGGCAGAGATACTGGAGTGGTTTGCTATTTTCTTCTCCAGATCATTTTCAGATGAAGAAACTGAAGCAAGTAGATTTAAGTGACTTGCCAGCTAGTAAACATCTGAGACCAGATCTGAACTTGAGAAGTTATCTCTTCCTCACTTCAGCTCAGCAATAATCACTGTACCATATACCTGAAAAATACATAGGTAGATAGGTAGACAGATAAATAGATAGATAGATAGATAGATAGATAGATAGATGATGGATAGATATATTTAGATAGACATATAATTATATATATGCATACATACCATACATGAATACAGATACACACATATATCATGTATAGATATGTATACATATGTACATGTGTGTAATATACACATATATAGTGCTTGGAATTAGTAAGCATGCATTTCCTTTAAAATACTCTGTTATTAAGATTTTATTTCTGCCAATTTTTTTCTTTATGGAAATCACAACAAAATAACAGATATCTGCATCTTTTGATTTGTCTAAAGCTATTTTGCAGATAAATGCAAGTATATTTTTTGTTAGGATCATAGTCTCATGGATGGATTGTGTGTAGCTCCTTGAGATCAGGGATTGTCTTGCTTTTCTCTGAATAGAGTGCCGTCAGAGGTTTGTTCAAATGAATTAAATCACACCTTGAAGAGGCTCATTTTACATGGTACCATGTTTTTAAAGAATTTCTTACCCTGATGCTGAGCCCTGGGATTGTACTTTACTTATTAAGAATCAGGGGATCCTTTATTCCTGACAGGGTATCCTCTAGCCATTTGCTCATTACTAGCCTTGCCTTGATCATATAGGTTTGGCTTTACAATATCTTGTTCAATCAGTATAATGGATGTCCTACAGCAGACTTGCATTTTAAAGTAGTATTACCAAGAGAGTATCGCTCCAAGAGCTAAGTCATAAGTGAATTTTGCAAGTGAAACACAGGCTTTCTTTTTGTATTTCATAAGGTAGCTTGTACTGCATGAATTTCAATATAGTCCAGATATTCACTTCACTGTCCTGTCATTACCTAATAAGATATTTGCTATAAGAAAGAAAGAAATATGCATTACTGCTGAGGATTCTGGGTTATTAACGACTATGCTCAGGACTCAGTAAAATTCTTCACTGGGATGTTGTCACCGGTACTGAGAGATATGCACATACTTCTTTCCCTAAATTACCTTGGCTAAGACACATAGAACACCAGAACTCCTCAAATCCCCCAATAAAAAGATAACTCAACAAGCTCCAGAGTCCTTACAGTTTAATGTAGAAATAAAAAACCAAGACTGAGTCTGAGAGCTATGAAAGATCTTTTTCCCTAAGAGCATGAACTAAGTTTCCTTTATTTAATTGAAGCATTGCAGCGTGGGAATTTAATAAGTGAACACTGTGCTAAAAGCCCAGTGGCTTATGTTTTTATCTGAGGAGATCAAATTGGCTCACTAAGTACTGTTATTGAGAGAGAGACAGAGAGACAGAGAGAGACAGAGAGAGTGTGTGTGTGTATTTGATGAATGAGACTAATGGTAGTAGATGAGGCCTCTGAAGGTGTGAACAGATAAGGGGATCAGCAAGATTCTCCTCTGAGGTTTTCAGAGTTAAAAGAAAGGGACCCAGGGAACATGGTGTACCCCCACTTGAATAAGACTCTATGATATTCTTTTCCTGGTAAATAATCAAATCTCTTTTGCCTAAGACCTCCAATGAACTAATTAACTTCTAAGTCAGTCAGTCCACTTCACTTTTGGATAACTCTAAAGTTTAAGGAAGTTTTGCCTAATGTCAAATTTAAATTCAAATTTTCCAAGTTCCATGCCTGCCTCTTGGTTCTGTCTTACAAGGCCAGAGAGAATAGGTCTAACTCTCTTTCACCCAATAACCATCCAAATAGTCAAAGAGGCAATAATTTTCCTACCACATTATCTCTTCTCCAGTTCATTCAATAATCAGAGACAGTATAGTATGATGTATGATAGAAACAGCAGTAGGCTTGACATGAGAGGAAAGGAACCCAAATACCTTTCTGTAAACCTTTAACCCTTTCTGTAAAATGGGAGTGGGTTTAGCCCTAAAGTCCATTCTAGGTATAAATGTATAATTCTATGAATATCTGCAAATTCTAGCTCTTTGCCACCAGAATACAAAGAGAACTGCTATAAATATTATATAAATATATTAGTTATTTATATTATATATAATTATATATAATATATAAATATAAATGCACATCAAATGGGGAATGGCTGAACAAGTTGTGACACATGATCATAATGGAATACTTCTGTGCTATAAGAAATAATGAGCTTAATTATCTCAGAAAAACATGGATAGGCTTGAACTAAATTAAAAAAGAGCAAAATGAGTAGAATCAAGAGAATCATTTTTATGGTAACAGAAATATTGTTTTAAGAACAATTTTGAGTAAATAAGCTATTTTGACTATTATAAATACCCAAATAACTACAAAGTACATATAAAGACTATCTGCATCCAGAGAAAGATAAATAGAAGTATGTATAGAAAGGTTTTACATATATATATATATATATATATATATATATATATATATACAAATTTTTATCTAAAGGTAGATATCTCTAAAGCAAGAGAAGAGGAAGGAAAAAAGGGATAAAAGACATTTGCAAGATAATTTTATTATATTTTAAAAGAAATAATAAGTTGTACATAATAGATATGTAGTTTCACATGCAATTTTTTATACAATTATGGAAATGATTGTTTTATTTCAAAAATTAAATGAAAAAACATTTTTAAAAATAATCATATGAATCTCATATGACATGAACTGAACACCATGCTAGTTGAACTCTTCTGGGCATTCTCTCTTACCAATGAGCTTATTAAAATTGACAACCAGACCTAAACATAATAGTCTAGTAGTTTGAACAGGGCGAAATAGAGACATTGTCACCTCCTCACTCCTGGAAGTTGTATATCTTCCCCTAAAGGACTTGGGAGACCTGGAACAAGGTAGAGATGTCTACCTTTAGATAAAAATTTGTGTGTGTGTGTGTGTGTAAAATCTTTTTATACATACTTCTATTTATCAGTTCTTTCTCTGAATGCAGATAGAGTCTTCCTTTACATGTACATTGTAGTTATTTGGGTATTTGGGTCTCCCCTCCTTTCCAAATCTTATCCAAACTTTGCTTTTGATTTCATCTCTTTCCAATTTCTCCAGGACTTAATTTTCTCAGTTTTCACCCTTTTCGTTAATATCTTCAGTCTTTCTCTTGTCCATCTCCTCCTTCATCTCTGCCTAAATAAAATATGCTCAGGTCTCTCCTATTCTTAAAAAAACAAAAAGAAAATATTTCTCTAGATCCTGTTATCTCTTTATCTCTTCATTTTATTTCTTTCCTTCTTTTCACTGTCAGACTTCTCAAGCATTTGGTCTCCATGCTTTGCCTTCATTTCCTCCCCTTTCCCTTCTTTAACCTTTGGCAATCTTAGTTCTTATGATTTAGAGCTATAAGGAAACTTAAAGATCATCTAATAAATACTCTCTTTGTACAGATGGAGAAAATGATTCCATCCTGGGTATTCTGACCTAGCTGTGTGACTTTGAGCAAGTCACTTAATACCATTGCC
Source organism: Macrotis lagotis (assembly GCF_037893015.1). Taxonomy (NCBI): domain Eukaryota; kingdom Metazoa; phylum Chordata; class Mammalia; order Peramelemorphia; family Peramelidae; genus Macrotis; species Macrotis lagotis. The sequence continues at coordinate 764,287,021 of NC_133658.1, forward strand.
TTGCAAAAACAAATAAAAATAAAAATAAAAAAGAAGTAGGCTATCAATAGTGTCAATATTGCCTACCCTTCACCATACCCTCTCCTCTGGTTCAGCTCATCTATATCTAGAAACCAAAAGATTCTGGCTAACTCCCTCTCAACTGTACTCCAACCCATTTTCTCCATCTTCTAGTCAGAAACCCAGAATTCCAATTCTAATCCTGGGACCCACTCCCTATTTTGCAGCATTCTTGAGCTGGGTCTCTCTAGTTGCTTATTCTCCACCTCTCCTGAGTACAAACATGGCTACTCACACAATTGAGATAAGTGTAAAGTTACCAACTATAATCATTCCAGTAAAATAGTAGACCACTAAATCTTATCAGATGTTCCACCATTGCTGCTAAGGTCCACTGGGTCATTCAATTTGCCCTGTTTCCATGTCATCAAGATCCCTACTCATTGTCATCTACTTTGCAGATGCATATTTACCATTCACTCTGTAGCTTCCATCATTCAGATGCTTCTGCCTGCCTATGTCTTTCCTAAAATGTTGTACCCAGAATTACAGGATACCTCTCTCCTCTCAGCCTGGATTCTATTACTGCAAGCCAAGATCACATTAGCTTTTTTGCTACCATATCACACAACTGTGTCACACTGAACTTGTAGTCCCCTAAAATTCAGACATCTTTTTGGACATATTGCTGTTGGGCCATTCCCTTCCATCTTTTACTTATAAAGTGATTTTTGAAACCAATTTTAAGATTTTACATTTATCCCATTTCACTTTTTTTATTAGATTTTTGACCAATATTGTAGCCTATTGGTATTAAGTCCCCACTGTATGCTGAGCATGTGACAAAGAAACAACAATGAAAATATCTCTTCCTTGTAAAATTTATAGTTCATAGAGAAGCTGTACATAGAGAATAAAAGATAATGGCACTATTGATAGAATTAGGGAAGTTAGGAAGAGGTGAGTTTTAAAGAGAAAATGAGTTCCATTTTGTACATGTTGAGTTTGAGACCCCTCTGGAACATTTGGATGTCTGGTAATCATTTAGTACTTCAAGCTCAGGAGAAATGAAAGGAGATATAAAAATTACCTGCATAAATATGATAACTAAATTTATACATGGGAGTTGATGAGATTATCATCCCAAGAAAGTATTTAGAAAAACAGAAGATGGCCCAGGACAGACGCATAGAAGAAAAGACATGGATAATAATTTTACAAAGGAGACTAAAATACAATCAGATAAGTATGGAAACCAAGAAAGATCTGGGTCCCAAAAACCTAGAGAGGAGAGAGTATCCAGCAGAAGTAGGCTATTGGGGGAAGTTAGGTGGCACAATGGATAGAACATTGGCCCTGGAGTCAAAACTTAGGAAGACCTGAGTTCAAATCCAGCTTCAGACACTAAATAATGACCTAGCTTTGTGAACCTTGAGTAAGTCACTTAACTCCATTGCCTTGCAGAAACCAATAAAAATAAAAATAAACAAAGAAGTAGTCTATCAATAGTGTCAAGACATCAGATGTCAAGTAAGATGTCTACCATGAAGAGGCCTCTCTATTTAATAACTAAGTTAGATTTGGTGACTTCATTGAAAGCACTTTTATTTTTTTAATTTTTTTAGGGTTTTTTTGCAAGGCAAATGGGGTTAAGTGACTTGCCCAAGGCCACACGGCTAGGTCATTATTAAGTGTCTGAGACCGGATTTGAACCCAGGTACTCCTGACTCCAGGGCCTGTGCTCTACCCACTGCACCACCTAGCCACCCCTGGGTGAAAGCACTTTTAAATAAATTGTGGGGTCAGAAGGTCCCAATGTAAATAACCAAAAGTTATTTTGGAGACTAAAAGTCTCCAAATGAAAATGGAGTCACATAACCAATGAAGAACTTTGAAAAATAGGAATTAAATATGTCTCTGAGGAAATATATTCTAAAAAAAGGAAGTGAGTTGGTCTTATGACCAAAGGTTGACCGAAAGACAGTTTTAGTCCTCCACAGTTTATCCTGGAGCTCTCAGGAAAAATCAGGGAAGGCTTCCAGAAAGGACATCAAGGTCCTACAGTACCAAGGAGGTGAGTTACCTTGGTTGCATGTCCCTTGCATGTGTTCCTCACTATCATTAAAATCTAAGTTTATACTATCTCTTCTCACAGACTCTTTTATGGAAGAGTATGCTTCAATGGGGGTGGGGAGGAATAGGAAAAAATAGGACTGTTTTATAGCTATTGTTATTATAAAAATAATAATAATAATAATATAAATGTCCTTGTCTTGAGCTAACTATGTTCACTAGCCAGTAGATAGTCAACTTTTAAAGGAAAACTTACTAGTGGGGGGATCATGGTCTATAATTTTAAAAGTCTGAATTCACAAGTTATACCATTTGAACCCAAGATGAATCTCCTAAGATGAATTTTTGAGTGGAGGTGGGCAGGAGTTAGACAGGATGGGCATGCATAGATGGATTGTGATCTGCATGGTTGAAAAGAATATCTAAATTGATAAAATCACATATCCATTCAAGAATTTATGCCTTTATCCAAATTAAAAGTACAGGTAGATGGCTGAAAAACCTATTAACTGTATGACCTTGGGCAAGCCATTTAACCATTGTTTGCCTCAGTCTCCTCCTCTGTAAAATGAACATAATAATAGCATCTAACTCAGGGTTATCATGAAGATCAAATGAGACAGTTGTAAAGCATTTTGCAAACAACATACTAAAAATGGTAACTATCATTATAAGTTACAAAAAAATTGATACTGCATAGTCAATTAACTTGCCTACTGTTTGCCAAGTGCTGAGGATATAAAAGAAAACACACACACACACACACACACACACACTCCCTATCCTTAAGTAGTTCACCCTCAAATGGGGGAGAAAATATGAAATAATTATATACTAAAAGGAATATACAATCTAATTTGAAAGTAATCTAGGCAAGGAGGTATAAACAGCTGGGGAGACTGGGGAAGACCCCCTGCAAAAGGCTGGATTTGAGTTGAATCTTGAAGAAAGTCAAAGAATTCAGGAGGCAGAGGTGAGGAGGGAAAGCAATCTAGACATGGAGAGACACCCAAGTGAAAAAGAGGCAGAGTGCAGAGATAAAGTGTTACATGTGGGGAGTAACACCTTGGCTAGTGTATCTGGCTTGTAGGGTTTATATTGGGGAGTAAGATGTAAGGAAACTGGAAAGATAAGAAGAGGTGAGATTGGGAAGGATTTTTAAATGTCAAACAGAGAACATTACATTTGATCCGGGAGCCACTTTTGACAGGGGGACTCTATAGTATATTGATGTGGGGGTGTGATCTATTGTCAAACCTGTGCTTTAGGAAAATCATTTTGTCAACTGAGTGAAGGGAGAGATTCAAGTCAGGGAGACCAACCTGAGAGCTATTGTATTGGCTTAAGCATACCAGGAAGGCATCTATCTGCATGAAAGGACTGGGTGGAGAAAGGCATATGCCTGAAAGCCCCTTGAGGGCATGGATACTGTTGTTTATTTTGTTTTTCCTCCTCAGCCTAGCCCAGGACCTTACACAGATTGATTGATCAGACAGCATAGATTATTTACTACCAGTGTGATAAAAGGACAGTTAAATCCCACACTAGTATTAATACAAATTATGGCCATGGCTGTTACTATTTGCTCATCAGAGGTATTGTCCAAACAAAAATGTTGTTTCAGATTTTCTATTAAGAAGGAGAAAATAAGCCTGTGGCTCTCATATCTTTTCACTGGCAAAGCAATTTATATTGGAAGTGAGAAAATTTAGCAATGTTTTTTTCCCTGCTGTTCAAATTTATCTAATGTTCATAGTCTAACAATTTAGAAATTCTGCTATGTCTATCTTCAGAGGGCATTAATAATGCTATCTAAGTCTTTCTTTCCTAGAGTCTGAAACAAATAAAGAAGAAATTTAGTTGTATTTTGCTCAGATGATCATAGTCAAATGCTGTCTCTACTTCTCTGTTGCTTTATAGAGCCAAGGTAATAACAGCCATTAAAAAAGAAGATTAAAGTATTTGCAACAGAGCCTTAACTAGAAGGCTCTTGTTACAGAAGGAAAAGGACTCAAGTATATGTGCTTTTGAGGCAATCAGGTGACTCAGTGCATAGAGTTGCTAGGCCTAGAGTTAGGAAAGCTTGAGTCAAATCCTTACTGGCTATGTGATCTTTAGGAAAGTCACTTTTACCTCTCTCAACCTCAGTTTCCCCTTCTGTCAAATGGAGGTCATAATGGCACTTACCTCTCAAGTTGATGTGAGGGTCAAAAGTGAAAAAGCTTCTTGATTGCTTTGTAAACCTTGAGCCGTTAAGCTTTTATATCAGCTTGTTATATCATGTTTTCTGCCTTGAAATATTCTCTCCGATATCCCTACCTCCAGATTATATGCCTCAATGTGACATACCAAGAACTGAGGGTTCTCTGGTGGGTCCTAGAACAAATATTAGATAGAAAGGCTCCATTGTCATTTTTATTCAACCCCCCCCCCCCCATCAAGCTAATTTGTAACTGTTGATAAAACATCTCTGCTATATTTTGAATCTTAGACCACATTAAATTAAAAAAGGCTGAACATCCAGGATTTGGGAAATGACGATTTTTGACTACTTTTGGAGTACAGCATTCAGCTCTGGGCACCACATTTTAAGGAGATTATCAAGTCTAAGAATATCTTGCAGGGGGCAGCTAGGTGGCACAGTGGATAGAGCACCAGCCCTGGAGTCAGGAGTACCTGGGTTCAAATCAGGTCTCAGACACTTAATAATTACCTAGCTGTGTGGCCTTGGGCAAGCCACTTAAAGCCTTGCAAAAACCTAAAAAAAAAAGAATATCTTGCAGAAGGCAATCAGAATGGAGAAGGGTCTCAAAATCTTGTCATTCAAGGGTCACTTGAAAAAAATTTCTTGACCTCAGAGGACAGAACCAAGGAGCAAAAGTAGAAGTTGCAGAAAGAAAGAATTAGGCTTCATGTAAGGGGAAAAAAATCCTAACAATTAGAGATATCGCAAATGGTTTGGACAGAACCAAGGAGCAAAAGTAGAAGTTGCAGAAAGAACGAATTAGGCTTCATGCAAGGGGAAAAAAATCCTAACAATTAGAGATATCGCAAATGGTTTGGGCTGCCTTTAGAAGATGTTAACTCTCCTCATGGGGTCTTCAAGCATAGGCTAGATGATCACTTTTCTGATATGCTGTAGATTCTCCTTCAGGGACAGACTGGACTAAATTATCACTTACATCTATCTCTTCTACCTCTGAAGTTCCATGATGCTGTAAACTCTATCAAAGTGGAGCTTTGGGGGAAACTTTCACTTTTTAAAAGTCATTGTTAACTCAATAAAGAAGATTTCCTTGTTTTGCTTTCAGACTGACAATTCTTTTTTAAGTCTTTAATCAAGCTTTTCTCTGCATTTGGCAGATCTCATAAGCCCCTTACAGATGGATCAATTTATACATAAGGTGTGTTAATGCAATGAAATCAATCAACAACCATTTATTAAGCTCCTATTATGTGTCAGGTATTGTTCTGGTTGTTGGAGATAAAAATACAAAAAAGCGAGACAATCCCTATTCACAAAGACTACAATCTACTCTCAGCCTTCATCCATTTCTTTACAGTGCTATTGTGCAGGATTGTACAATTGTGCAATTCATTAAAATGTTCTCTAGAATCCTGTGACATGCAACTTTCTTGCTTTTTTTTTCCTATTCTCTATCCTTTGGGTAGCCTTGGTACACAGAAAAAAAGTATCTTTTTAAAAACACACATACATATATACTATAGTCATATAGTATAGTATCAGAGACATCTCCAGTCATCCTGATTCATATCTGGTCTCTGTACTCAGAGAGCTCCAGAGGAGAAAGTGAGGCTGGTAACTTAGCACAGCATCTCCTCACTCAAATCTAGTTCACGTGCTTATCATGGTATCACCTCCCTGATGTTGTGGTCTTCTTCGAAAATGGACAAAACATTATCTTTATACAAACATATGTGCACAAGTGTGGCTATATATGTATAGGTGGATAATCTGCATGCATATTTACACACATTTCTTTGAATCCACCTATAGGTGGGAAATATATATGTGTATGTATATGTGTGGTTTTTGACTCATATATAATATACATGTATATTCACATACATATTACCCACCTATGCATGGATACATACATACACATAAACATGCATCTTCAAATTCACCAATGCAAGTTTTGTTCTATGCACACTCTTGCATTTGATTATATGAGAAAGTAAATTAAGCCTATTTAACATGCTAATGTTACCAAGCATTTTATATACATTGTCTCATTTAATCCTCATAGCAACCTTGGAGGGAGGTAGTGTAAGTATTGTTAACCTCACTTTACAGTTGAGAAAACTGAGGCTTACAAAGGTGAATAGCTTTATTCAAGGTTAGACAGGGTGAGATTCAAATGTAAATCTTCTAAGAACTATTTCCATGGTTCTCCACACTGTTATAAAAGTATTTGCTCCTTTGTAGGCATATTACTTATTCCCTCAAGACTTTAAGGGATCCTGTGGGGCTGAGAGGTGGTTTTCTAATACCATAGATCCTAAACCCCAACTGGTATGTTTTTCTCTAATAATTATTGATTAATATCAATTAGCAAGCAGACCTGATTATCTTTTAAAAATGAGTATTTACTATACTGGCATAATAGTAAGAATTATTGATATAAAATATTCCCCCCAAACTCAGGACATATTACCTCACAAATACAGAGTTCAGAGGAAAGTTAGCATAACCTTAAAACCTATGATGTGGTGAAAAAGGATAACTCAGTTCCTAGAAAGCCTTTTTTTTTTAATGGAAGTTATTTTCCCTTCCACCTGGGCCCCCTTAAGTTTCCATTAGGTATAAAGTAGCTTTCTGCTACACTTCTATCCAAGATTTTTTTTTAATCTACCTTTCCTCAGGGACACTCTGGGAATACGGCTAGGATCCCATGAGAGGTTCAGATTCTCCAGCTGTTTTAAGGTTCACAAGCTCATCCTCTGGTCAGATGTGGTGAAGAACACAGAAAGCAATTTCCCTTCACTAAGTTATTCCTCTCAAGGTGTTGACCCATCATTGGAATACAAGTCTGAGTGACTTGCTCTATTATCCAAAATCTGCAGGACATGCTTGAGTGTCCCCAGTCAATCCCAATATGTTCCTATCTATGTTGCTTCCTATGTTAGGACCACCTAACCAGTGTGTCAAAGGTGAGATTTGAGACTAGGTTTTCCTAGACTTGAGACAGATTCTCTATCTACTATACTGTAGTGTCACTTATCTAATTAATTAAAAATTAGTTTTATCTGCATTCTGAATACATATAAAATGTGTGTCCTGTGTCACCTTTGTGTAGCTGGTTAGATTTAACAATAATTTAAAATGACTAATAATTGTAACTTGACAATCATAGCTTTGGTAAACTCTTTTTTCTTCCCAGAGAGGATAACAGTCTTTAATTACTGTCACTTTGTTTCTAGCTCCACCCTACAAAATAAATTCTCATTTGGAGCTCAAAGATGGAAGAGATTCTTAGATTTCACATTTTGTTCTCACCAGCAGAAGGTATACAGGAGACTGCAGTAATCAAACTATATTGTTTCAATCTGAGGCAAAGCCAAGGGGGGGAACCCTGGTGGTTCCTTAATGGAAGGGATTAATAATAGACTTCTTGATATTCAAGGGAAGTAAGAAGAAATCTTGATGAAGAGTGGTGCCCTTAAATGAAGGGGGGCTCAGTCTCTGGCTGTGAAGCCCATTCCCACACTACCATTTCATTCTCACAATCAAGGAAGTAGCTTTAATCTTTAAACATGAAGCATTCTGCTTTCATATCAAAGGGAGCCAAGTCCTCCGCCTGAGGTTCAAAGAAAGATAATAACAGGAGCACTCTTGCTAATGTCAGTCTGATGCTCTCTCTGAAATCACTTTTCCTTCGAATGAGCCCATCTTGTCCTCAGAATCACTTTGTTCTGTTCATCCAAATTTCCTCTAGCCCTTCATGGTAAAAAGAATACCTGAAATTTCCCTGCAGTGTCTTGTCACAAGTTAGAAATTATCACAATAGTAACATTATTTGATTTCCAAAGGCTTCTGTCATCCAAGGATAGCCAAGCAACTTTATCTCCATATCTCTAATCTAACTTTTTGAGTAAGATATCTGTTTTGCTCCTCCAGGGTACATATTAGACAGGGAATGCTGCTCTCTCTTCCCCCACCACCCTCAGTGAAACAGGATGCTTAAACTTAGCTCAAATCACCTAATATTTATAAAACATCTACATTATGCAAGATCCTGATAAGTGCTAGGGATGCAACAGTTCAGATGGTCCAAAAGAACAGGGATACATTGTTTTGGAAGAACCATTAAGCATTTGCCAACACATCCTAGCATGCAACAATGAAATGAAATATAGATCTTGTCCCCCAAAATATAAAGAGGATGGGGGAAAGGAAGGGGGTTAAGAAATAATGCAAAACTTCCAGAGTCAAGATGGCAGAGTGAAGAAGGAACCCTTTGAAACCTTCCCAAATACCCCTCCAAACAACTAGTAAACCACCTTGGAATTGATCTAGAAAGAGAGAAGCAACTTACCAGCTTGGAAGTAAAAGTCTGTCTCACTTTGGGTAGGAAGGGAGTAGGGTCCTAGAGTAGCAGCAGCAATAAGCCTCCTAGCACTGAGCCTGCAAAGAGGCTCCAAGGCTGGGGTAATCCATCAGAGAGACCCCACCTATCTACATACTAGTAGCCCTCTAGGCAAGTGAGCAGTCTGTCTAACAGACCCTATTTGGGGCTGGTTAGCAGTGAGATCCCACTCCTGGGTTTACCAGGAGAGAGAACCTAGAAAGGGAGATTAAAAATTAATTAGAAATTAAATCATCTAATCCTAAAAAACATGTTGGTCAAAAAACAAATGATAGAAACAATCAAAATTTCATTAAAGAAAATGACAACAGTGAGACAACATACAATAAAATAGAGAAAAAAGCAGATCAGTGAATTGAGCATGCCACTTTAAAACTAGAAAAAGAACAAATTAAAAATCCAATTAAACAACAAATCAGAAATCCTGAAAATCAAATGGGAAATTAATACAATTGAAAGTAAGAAACTATTAAACTGACAAATAAACTAGTTTTATGAAAAAAAAGTCAAAGAAAAATAATTGGATAACATGATTTTAAAAAAGGAAAGAAGAAAACCAAATTACTAGTATCAAAAATGGAGGGATGAATTCATCAAAGGAGAAATTAAGATAATTGTTAGAAGCTTATTTTGCCCAATTATATACCAATAAACTTGTTAATCTAAATTAAATGAAAAATATCCACAGATTTACAGAAGAAGAAATAAAACACTTAAATAACCCAACCTTAGAAAAAGAAATTGAACAAGTCATCAATGGACTCCCTAAGAAAAATTCCCCAGAACCATATGTAATCACAAGTGAATTCTTTCAAACATTTAAAGAACAATTAATTCCAATAATATGCATACCATACCTGAAAAATTTATATATAAAGCCATACTTGGAAAAACAGGTGAGGGAATCCTACCAAATCCCTTTTATGACACAAATATGGTGCTGATACCTAAATCAGGAACCAAAACAGAGAAAGAAAATTATAGACCAATTATCCTAATAAATATTGATGCAAAAAAATTTAAACAAAGTATTAGCAAAAGGATTATAGCAATATATCACAAGTATCCATATGCAATGACCAGGTAAGGTTTTTTTTACCAGGAATGCAGGGCTGATTCAGTATTAGGAAAGCTATCAGCATAATTGACCATATCAATAACAAAACAAGTAGAAATCAATTAGTTACCTCAACAGATGCAGAAGAAAGTCTGACAAAATTAGCACCCATTCCTTTTAAAAAACAATAGATAGTATAGCAATAAATGGAGTTTATCTTAAAATGTTAAGTAATATTTATCTAAAACCATCAGCAAGTATAATCCATAATGAGGATAAGCCAGAAGCCTTCCCAGTACAATCAGGAGTGAAACAAGGTTGTCCATTATCACCTCTGTTATCTAATATTGTACTAGAAATGTTAGTTATAGCAATATGAGAAGAAAAATAGAGAAATTAGAATAGACAATGAAAAAAACAAGACTCTCTATTACACTTAGAAAATCCTAGAGAATCAAGTTAAAAACTGCTAGAAATAATTAACAATTTTAGCAAAGTTGTAGGATACAAAAAAATCCACATAAATCATTAGCATTTCTCAACAAAATCCAGCAGTAAGAGTTAGAAAGTAAAATTCCATTTAAAATAACTGTCAACATAAAATAGTTGGGAGTCTACCTGCCAAGACAGCCCCAGGAGCTTCATAAGCACAACCAGATCTAAACAATTGGAAAAATAAATTAATTGCTCATGGGTAGGCCGAGACAACATAATAAAAAAAATGGCAGTTCTGTCTAGATTAGTCTATTTATTCAGAATCAGAAGCAGACTAATTAAGCTATCAAAAATTATTTTGTGGAACTAGAAAAAATAATAACAGAATTCATCTGAAAGAACAAAAATTCAAGAATGTTAAGGAAATCACTGAAAAAAATCACGCAGAAGAAGGTGATTTAGCTATAACAGATCTCAAATTGTATCATAAAGTGGTAAATCTCACAACAATCTGGTACTGACTAAGAAATAGAGGAATAGATCAGTGGAATAGATTAGATACAAATTATGTTATAGCAAATGACTAAAGTAATCTAGTATATGATAAGCTTTTGGAACAAAAAACTCATTATGTGACAAAAACTACTGGGAAAAGCAGAAAACAGTATGATAGAAATTTGGTACAGACCAACAACTCACACTATACGCAAAAATAAATTCAAAAAGGGTACATGATTTTCATACAAAAATTATATCATGGAATAGTTCATCTTTCAGGTTTGTGGATAAGTGAAGAATTTAGACCAAAGAAGATATAGAAAGATTGTGAAATGTAATTTTTTTTGCAACCAAAATTATAAGGGAATCAGAAAACTGAGGGGTATGGAATTTGCAACAAGTATCCCTAATAAAGACTTCATTTCTCAAATATATAGAGCTAAATTTATAAAAAACACAAGTCATTATCCAATTAATAATAAATGGTCAAAGGATAGGAACAGGTGGTTTTCAGACAAACAAATCAAAGTTATCTAAAGTCATATGAAAAAAATGTTCTAAATAATTATTCATTAGAAAAATAAAAATTAAAACAATTCTGAGGTGGATAATATTTTTAAAAAGGAAGATGTTGGATGTGGAAAAACTGAAACACTAATGCACTTTGGTGGAGTTGTGAACTGATTCAGCCATTTTGGAGAGCAATTTGAAACTATGCCCAATGGGCTATATATGCATAGCTCTTTGATTTAGCAATACTACTGCTAAGTCTATATCCTAAAGACATCTAAATAAAGGGAGGGAAAGACTTATTTGTACTAAAATTTTTATTATAGCTCTGTTTGTGGTACCTTAGAACTGGAAATCAAAGGGGTGCCCATCAACTGGAGAATGGCTACACAAGCTGCTTTATAGAATTATAATGGAATGCTATGGTGCTGTAAGAAATGACAAGCAGAATGATTACAGAAAAACTAGGAAAGATTTAAATGAACTGTTGCATAATGAAGTAAATAGAACCAGGAGAATACTATATACAGAATTAGCAATATTGTTCAATAAAGAACTGTACTGACAGTAATATAATGTAATGACAGTTATTCTCAGTAGTATAATGATCCAATATAATCCCTAAAGACTAATGATGAAGCATCCACCTTCTATCCACATCCACCTTGGGAGAAAGAACTGATATTGATTGAATATAGACTGAAAAATACAATTTTTCACTCTTTTTTTCTTTTGCTCAAGAGTTCTTAAAGGAAATCCCATTGTAGCATGGAAATTTTTACATAATTGCAAAGAAAAGATTGCAAAAAATTGTGAGTTTAGGAAGAATGTGATCGGGGCAAAGAAAATGAGGAAAACTAGATGTGCAAAAAAATGCTATATGAAATTTGAACACCACTTTCATCTAGGATGATTACAGAGAATTTTATGAGATGGGGACTTGAGGGAAGAGTGGTATGAATTTTCATTTAAAAATTTGTATTGATTTTTTAACATCACCTTCATTTTCAAATATCTCCTTCCTCAAAACTCAGAAAGCCATCCCACAAAAACAAGAAGAAAAAATTTATTAAGTGCTCACTATGTCTCAGGCATTGTAACTCTAGGGGAGGTTAAAAAATGACAAAAATAGTCCCTTCCCTCAGGGATCTTTGATTCAAATGAGAGAGACCATATGTAAATAGAGAAATGTTTAGAGAGAGAAAAAGCAGTTTGCCAAAATGAACCAACACATCAAACAAATCTGACAGGATATATTATGTTCTCACATTAGGAAGACATAAATTCTCAAATCTCTTCTTCAGAGCCAAATTTAGAAATTCCAATTACAGTTTCAACTTTGTTGTCTCTATTTACATTGTATAAGTTTCCTTGACTTTGCTTCTTTGTATAAGTTCAAAATTCATAATTTCTTGCTGCACAATATACCATTTCACTCATGAGTCACAACTTATTTACCCATTTCCCCAAAAGATAACTATCCAGTTTGTTTTTAGTTCTTTGCTAATACAATAAGTACTGATGAAACTATTTTGGTGTATAGGGGTTAGGGAGATAGCATATCTTCCTTATTATTCACCTTCTTGGGAAAAATGCCTTAACAATAAAATCTCTGATGAAAGGTTATAGAAATTTTAATTGTTTCTTAGTCTAATTTCATTTTTCTTTCTGGAAAAATTGGATTACTTGTTCCACCAACCACCATTTAGGATGCTTATCTTTCAATACACTCTTCTGACATTAACCATTTCAATTGTTTTTCATCTTTAGCAATTTATTGGGGATGAGGTGAAACATCAGAGTTGGTTTGATTTTCATTTCTTTTATTATTAGTAATTTGGAACTTTTTTCATACAGTTGTTAATAGTTTATGAGACTTGTTTGTTCATCTTCTTTGATCACTATTATATTGATGAATAGCTTTTATTCTTCTGTATTCCTTTGTTGTTGGTCAGTCATTTGCTCATACTTGACTTTTCATAACCCTATGGACAATAGCACATCAGGCCCTTTTATTCTAGAAGTCTGTCAAAGTTCATGTTCCTTGAAATTCAATAAATCTAAGTGCTTTTTAGGGATGAAGTAATTAAATATTTGATCAAATATAGCCTTCAGATGATGTTATAAATATCCAAATGAACTTGGGAAGAAAAAAACTTTCCCAATATCTATCCATTTAATCTTTTGTCACCTTCTTTTCCTTCTGCCTTCTATCTTTCCCAGCTTCAGGGTCTTTTCCAATAATTCCCATCTTCTCATTATGATTTCAAAATATTATTGCTTCAGTGTCAGTATTTGACCTTCTTTCTTTATGGATTTAATTTCTTCCTTCATTGATTGATTTGATATCCTTGTTGTCCAAGAAGCACCCTTCACTCAAATCCAATTCACTTCCATGTCATGGCATCACTTCTCTGATGTTATGATCTTCTTCAAGAATGAAGAACAAAGGAGATGGGGGCATGAAGGCAGGAATTCCCAGAAACTCATTTACTCCAAAACTCCAAAAGCCATCAAATTAGCCAAATTTTAGAGGCAGAGCCCACAGAAAGACTTAGTGATACAATTTCCCAGTCTAAGACAACTTAGAAGTTCCACAGTAAAGGTCTGTTTCACCAGGACCAGGGGTTGGGAAAAGCCATTGCGAGCATAGCCCCTGCTGGGGGCTCCAGGGTCCATGGCAGAGGGAGGGGTTCCAGATCTCCTGGCTCCAAGATCCCTAATAACAGCTTGAAAGGGTGGTGAGAGAACTCTACCACACCAGAGTGAGTGTAGAGTGAGTGCTGGCCTTAGAGCAGCCCTGCAGTGAGAACCTGAAGCAGGAATCAGAGAAACCAGCCTGCACCTCCACAGTGCAGTGAAGAATACAGAGGTCCCTCTGCTCTCCCTGGGGCAGGACTCAGCTGTTTGCCCACATCCAAATCCAGGTTGCAGTCTGGGCTTCCATAGCACCATAGCCAAGCAAGGACTCTCCTTACAACTCCAGGGCAAAGGGGAAGGCTTGTGGCCATCCCCATATCAAAGCACAGGCAAGAAAGCAGTCAAAGCCTCTCATATGACTTTGGAGGAATTAAAATCCCAGTGGGGTGTCCCAAAAACTCCCCAAAGCCTTGGAAATACAGTAAATCAGCCATAGTCTGAGGAAATGAGAAAACAAAAGAAGAATCTGGCCTTAGAAAATTACTTTGGTTGAATGGAAGATTCAGAAGATGACAGAATTGAATCTTCTATATCCAAAAACCCCAAGAGAAATAGCAAATTAGAAGCCAGAAAATGGCTCAGGCTATGGATGAGCTCAAAAAAGACTTTGAAAAGCAATTAAGGAAAATAAAGGAAAAATTGGGAGTAGAAATGAGAGCAATGCTGATAAATTATGAAAACCAAATCAGCAGCTTGGTGAAAGAAATACAAAAAAATACTGAAGAAAATAATATTTTAAAAACCAGTTTAGGCCAAATGGAAAAAGCAACACAAAAGGCAAATGAGGAAAAGAATGCCTTAAAAAGCAGAATTGGCCAGCTGGAAAAGGAGATACAAAATCTCTTTGAAGAAAATAATTCTTTCAAATGCAGAATGGAACTAAAGGAAGCTGATTTTATAAGAAATCAGGAAGAAATAAAACTCTTTAAAAAAAACAAAAATTAGAAGAAAATGTGAACTATCCCATTGGAAAACAACTGATCTCAAAAACAGATCCAGAAGAGATAATTTAAAAATTGGGCTACCTGGGGCGGCTAGGTGGTGCAGTGGATAGAGCACCAGCCCTAGAGTCAGGAGTACCTGAGTTCAAATCTGACCTCAGACACTTAATAATTAGCTAGCTGTGTAGCCTTGGGCAAGCGACTTAACTCCATTTGCCTTGCAAAAAGCCTAAAAAAACAATTGGGCTACCTGAAAGTCATGACCAGGAAAAGACATTTTTCAAGAAATTATACAGCAAAATTGTCCCAAGATCCTAGAAGCAGAGGGTAAATAGAAATTGAGGGAATTCACCGATCACCTCCTGAAAGAGATCCCAAAAGAAAAACTTCTAGGAATATTATAGTCAAATTCCAAAACTCCCAAGTCAAAGAGAAAATACTAAAAGCTGCCAGAAACAAACAGTTCAATTACCATGGCTCTATAGTCAGGATTACACAGGATCTGGAAGCATCTACATTAAGGGCTCCTAGGGATTAGAATATGATGTTCCAGAAGGCAAAAGATCTTGGTTTAAACCAAAAATCAACTGCCCAGAAAACTGAACATTCTCTTTCAGGGGAAAAGATGGATTTTCAATGAAACAGGGGACTTTCAAACTTTCCTATTGAAACAACAAGAACTGAACAGAAAGTCTGATCTCCAAGTACAGGACACTGGTGAATCATAGATGGGGTGGACAAGAAGGACTAACTGTGAGGAACTTAATGATGTTGAACTGATTGTATTCCTGCATGGGAAGAAAATAATGATAACTCATATGAATATTCTCATTTATAAAAGCAGTTAGAAGGAGCATATATAGACAAGGCACAGGAAGGAGCGGAATATAATGGTATAATACAGGAAAAAAGATGGAGTCAATGGGTGATAAAGGAAAGTACTGGGAGGAAGAGGAAGGAGAGGAAGAAGGGGCTAAGATATTTCACATGCGTCAAGAAAAAGCTTTTTTAATGGAGTGAAATGGGAGAATGTGGGGGGGGGGAATGAGTGAATTTTCATTCTCATCAGAAATGGCTCAGAGAGGAAATAACATACACACTTAATAGGGCATAGAAATCTATCTTACCCTAAAGTAAAATGGGATCGGGGGAATGGGGAGCAGGGAAGAGGGGAGTAGGTGAAAGAAGAGAGGGAAGATGGTAGGAGAGGGTCCTCAGATATAACACATTTTTGAACAGGGACAGGGTGAAAGGGGAGAGAGAGAGAGAGAGAAGAGGATAAAGAGAGTGGGGAGAAATAGAGTAGAGGGAAATACAGCTAGTGATAGCAACTGTGGGAAAAATATTGAAGCAGCTTCTCTGATGGCTATGATAGGGAAGGCAACTCATCCCAGAGAAAGAGCCATTGGAATCTGAACACAGACTGAAGTACACTTTTTTCTTCTCTCTCACCATTCTTGAGATTTCTCATCTTCTTGTGGGGGGGGTATGTTTTCTCTTTTGACAAGATTATTGTAATAATATAAAATAAATAAACCAACAAAAAAGAATGAAGAACAAACAACAGCAACAACAACAAAAGTCTACTCCAGCTACACATAATTCAAAAGTGTCAGTTCTGTTGCTCTTATTTTTCCTTATAGTCCAACTCTCACAGCCATGCACTACTATTGGGAAAACCTTGGTTCTGACCATGGACCTTTGCTGGAAAAATATTTCTGTATAAGTCAATAAACATTCATCAGTTTCTTACTATGTATCAAACTGCTAAATGCTGAGACCATAAAGAATATCAAAAATGTTGCTCTCAATCAAATTCTAATAAGATAGCATGCAAAAAAATGTATATGTAAGATATATTCAAGGTTAATAGAAGGTAATCTCAGAGGCAAGGCACAGTAATAGGGAAGAGAGGAAGGTGACTTCATAGATGATTATTAAAGCTAAGTCTTGAGGAAAACCAGGGAAGTAATGGAAGCTGAGGTGAGGAAGGAAACTTCCAGAAATGCAAGCCAAATCAGTGACCTCCAATCTATAAAGATCCATACAGCTGATCATAGAATGGACAGGAATAAAGTGTAAAAATAGAAAGACATCAGGTTGTTAAGGATTTTAAATGCCAAACTATATTATATTTTTTTTCTGAATCATTTTTTAATTTGATCTAGATCTGTAATTTCATCATTATAGAGGATTCTCCCATCATAGAATATCTTCCCAAAATTATATAGCCAGTATAGGAGAGATGATCTGGTTGGGGGGGGTCAATTAGAGGTCAGGGTGAGGATAAAGAATTAACCTGTTTAGAAGTCAAAGGGCAGGGGTGGCTAGGTGGTGCAGTGGATAGAGCACAGGCCCTAGGGAGTCAGGAGGACCTGAGTTCAAATGTGACCTCAGACACTTAATAATTGCCTGGCTGTGTGGCCTTGGGCAAGTCACTTAACCCCATTGCCTTGCCAAAAAAAAGTCAAAGGGCAGAGAGAAGAAATGAAATGTTAACATTATGATCAGATAAAGAAATTTCAAAGTGATTATAAGATCATGAATATGACTGTGTGTGTGTCTGGAATGAAGAGATTATGAGAAATAAGTAGACTGATGAACTGAGAAGCTAGAATATTTGAGGGAGTAGCTTCCTAGGGAAGTCTCCTATTATGGGGGCTGTGAGCTAGGCACTGAATTTACTGAGAAAGGAAGTTAGTCAGTAACCATTTATTAAGTACATACTATGCTCCAGGCAGTGTGCTAAGTGCTGAGGATACAGAGAAAGGTAAATAAAAAAGTCGCTTGCTATCAAGTTGGGCTGCCCAGCTCTGTTCTTTTTTTAATCTTTCTCTCTTTCTTTCTTTCTTTCTTTCTTTCTTTCTTTCTTTCTTTCTTTCTTTCTTTCTTTCTTTCTTTCTTTCTTCTTTCCTTCCTTGTTTTCTTTTTTCCTTTCGTTCTTGCTTTATTTATTCATTCATTCATTCATTTATTTATTTACTTATTTGTTGCCTATATATCTTAAATATTAGGCTTGTATCAGAGAAATTGACTTCAAAGTTTTTTTTCTTATTCCCCTTTTATCCTACTTCTATTAATTTTAATTTTAAAGGTTTTTGAGTAGAGAAGTAGTATAGCTAGAACAGGGGAAGATTGCATGGGAGGGAATGTGAAGAATATACAAAAGGAGAGAGATCAGAGGCAGATATAATAGCTGAGAAGTTAACCAGGCAAGAAGTTATAAAAGCTTCAATTGTGATGTCATGATATGATTCAACTTCCACTGGGAGTAGAAAGGGAAAAAAATGGATGCAAGAGATATTATAGTGGTAGGAAAAATATATTGGACAATTAATTGGTGTTAAAGGATAAAATATGGGAAGGAGTTTAAAAAGAGCTGAATTTGAAGTATAGATGACTGCAAAAATAGCAATACCCATCAATATAAATAGAAAAGTTAGATGCAGGGGCAAATTTGGAGAAGAATAGGAGTTCAATTTTGGTGGAATTGGAAAGACATTCAGGTAATAAGATTGATCAGACTCTTTAAAATGTAGGACTAGAGATCTGGAAAGAAATTGGGCTGGATATATAGGTTTGGGAGATATTTGCCCCAAAATAACAAGCAATGGGAGGAAATTACCAAGAGAGTGTAAGAAGTAAAAACAGAAGAGGATAGAGCTCTAGAAGCTATCCATATTTATAGGAACCAAGAAGTAGACAAATAAAGAGCCATCAGGGTGATAGAAGGGTCATTGAAATAAAGGGAGAGGGGCAGCTAGGTGGTTCAGTGGATAGGGGACCAGCCCTGGAGTCAGGAGTACCTGAGTTCAAATTCAGCCTCAGACACTTAATAATTGCCTAGCTGTGTGACTTTGGGCAAGTCACTTAACCCTGTGCCTTAAATAAATAAAAAAAAAAATTTTAAAAAGAAATAAAGGGAGAAGACAGTTTCAGGAAGGAGAGTATGGTCAATAATGTCAGATTCTATGGAGAGGTCATTGAGCTTGAACACTGAAAATGCTAATTTGAAGATAAGTAGTGACCTAGATGAGGGCTTTCAGATACAATAGAGTCCAGTGTACCATGTCATAAGGGGGTGAGGAATGGTGAAAAAGTACAATCAACAGCAGTAGATCTTTATTTTCTAGAATAGTTTGATTGTGATGGGAAGGATAGATACATAAAAAGATCATAGCTTGAGGGATTGGATCAAGGAAAAGTGATTTTTTTTTTGTTTTATTTTTAGAATAGCAGAGACCAGAGAAGGCATGAGGCTAGAAAAAAGGTAAAGACAGAATTCTTGTCAGAGAAGGAAATGATAGATATGATAGGAGTGGGATCAAGGTAAACAGATCTAAAGGGATTAGTGTCAACAAAGAACTAAGCCACCTTATCTTCTGAGATGGAAGGGAAAAGGGAAAATGGGCAAGAACCTGGAAAGCTAAAAGGAAAGGAGCAAGGAAACTAGAGGGAATTGAAGTTTGAATGGCTTCAATATTTCAGTAAAAGAAAAAAAAAGAAGCAATAACATCTGCTGAGAGTTGCAGATGAACTGAGTAGTGGAGAGTAAGGAGGACTTTAGAGAATGGAAGATTCAGAAGAGCAATAGTGAAGAATGTGATAGAAAAGCAATCAGAGATTAGAGCATAGTTATCACAATTTCTTGATTTCTTCTAAAATTACCATATTCTCCCTTCTGTCTGAAATTAGTTCACAAATTTAATTTTTCCATAAAATATTTAATCATATAAGTGAACAGTCTGACAAACTATTCTCTAAAGAACTCCCTTAATATAAATGGCAAAGTAAAAAGAAAAAGAAACTCTCTACTCCTTAGTGTCAATACATCAGAATCCCAAAGGAAATGTAAATGGTCATTTGAATTCAGGAGTCTTTTTCCTTTCTCATTTTCCCTTTTATAAACACACACACACACACACACACACACACACACACAGATATATATATTATATACATATAATATATATATAATGTATGCTATAAAGCATTTTGTGCTACCTTGACTTTCATTTCAGTAGACTCATGAACAGTATTATTAAATGTGGCCTGTCTTTACCAAATGAAAGTCAAAGGAACAAGTGTCCAGATCTTGATGTGTTGAATGTTTTGCGCTGCAAACCTGATCCCTGGGTTCAAAGTACATAATTGAGATCAAATATATATGGTATGACTATAAACAATCATTCCTGTGACCTGAAAACAATAAGTGGATTCACTTATATGCTTGTTTCTATTTTCTTTATGTATGTGGATAATTTTTAGTATGCACTTGATCTAAAATTTCACTTCTACCTAAATTATTCTGGTTGACTGACTACTTGAATTGATGATTATATAAGGTTTTGCTTTGAGGAATCAACATCTTAGTCTACCTAGTCAGGGTAAGCTTGAAAATTATGAAACAAAGTGCTAAGACAAAAATGACTTTAAATTACATGAAAATCTTTCATTATTATTTAATCTGTGAATAATAGCTTTTAATTCACCCTTTTAAATCAGTCAAGTACCATAATTTCCAAATTAGTTGGAGAGAGAGCAATACAACTCAGAAATGCAAATATGGATTGGTATTCTTATTTGAATGGATATTGCTATTAGATCAGATCCAATCTTATCCAGAAAGAATTTATTATGTGCCTACCATGGGCAGATACTGGGAATACAAAGACAAATTAAAAATAACTTTTCCCTCAAGGAATTTATATTTTATTGGAAATTGGAGATGGGGTGGGGAATATAGCTTATAGACAGAGATAAAAAGATAAATAAGATGAAAGAAAAGTTCAAACAACTGAGGAGGGGAAAGTGAAGAGAAAATCAAGGAAAGGATTTCTGAATGCATTTCATCATGTGCCAGAGGCTGTGGTTGATGTTTCAGGGGTGGGGTGGGGGGAAGGGGCAATAGCTCTGCTATTGGTGGCCTTTGTATCTCCACCATCATTGTGAATGAAAGAATTTGCTTTTTTCCCCAAACAGTAGCTCTCTGGTGCCATACAGATACTCATTTGAAAATTTAAAGTACCATAGATTAATTGTGTCTGTTTCATCCACCATGGAAAGGGAAGTGAGTCACACATGATGCTGTTTTCTCATTAAGTTTTTACAAGTATCCTATTATAACTAGGTCCCAAATTAGTGCAAATAATGAATTCCAGAAGTGGTCTAATGTATTAGAATTCACACTATTCAAAGTTATAATTATGTAAAATATGGTTATTGGTACCAGACCAATGAAAATATGCAGTTTGAATAATAGAATTACTTAACAGGATTCACTATTGGCACTAATTATAACCTAGGGTATAATCACTTTCTCCACTATAACATTCCAGTGGTGATGGCATACACTTAGAGCAGTGTTACTTTACTGAGAACATCTATTTGACTTTTCTCCACTATTCACCACCTTTTGCTAATTGATAAAGATTTATGCCAGCTTGTGTCTTTAATACTGTAAGTTTTGCTACTTGCCAGTGACCACAAAAATATCTTACAACCTCCCTCTTCTGTCAGCAACCTAGGGGACCATGGAACCTCCCTGTACTTTATGTATCCCATTTTATCACCCTGGTCTATCAGGTTTAACGCCCTCATTTCTTCCTCTTCTCTGCCCATTTCCAGGTCTGCTCTTTTCTGCCCAATGCCAGTGTCCCATCAACTTCTCAAATGCCATCCATACCACAATAGACCAGTATGACTTATTTCAACAGTTATCTCAACAATGAGATAAGGCAATGTGTGAAAGATACAAGGAATGGGGCAAGAAGACCAATAATCTGATAAGACAAGTTTGGAGGCTGCTTGATTGTCTTCCTTCTAGACTTAGACCAGTTTCCTTAATAAGGATGAAATATTTGTTCTGTGTTAGTTCTGAGTATAGTCACATTACAAAATGTGCCTAATGATGCTATTCCTGAGATGCTAATTGATTGTGAAATGCCTAGAAAGCTTTATGAAAAGAAGAAGAGACAATTAAATTATTGTCAGGAGCAATTCATTAACATTAAATAGGAGAAAACAAAATTTCAGTGGTAAGTCTCTAAATAGTTGTTGCTTGACAATATACTTGTCATTTCACCTTCTCTACTATTAACACTAGCATCACACAATGAAATGTTTTCATAAGGATTAGTAGGGGAATAGAGACAGGGATTGTACTGATAGCATTAGAACTGGAAACTCTCAGATAACAAAACTTCCTTTATAAATACAGGTCTTCACCTTCTCTGAAACTTTTGGTCTTAGACAGTTGCCTAGATCACAGAAGTCAAGAGACTTGCCCAGGGTCATACACTCAACATTGTCAGAGACAGACTTTCTAACAGCATGCCCTATTGACTCTTAGTAGGGAAATAGAGATATAAACATAATAATTTAGAAAGAAATTACAGTCTTCATAGAAGAGATATTTCAATTTCAGATCTAATTTCAGGAAAGATAGCATAAAAGGTTTTTAAGTATCTTCTTTATGATTTTGGTTTTGCCCTTTGATTTTATCTGTGTAAAGAATTTCCCAGACAGAAACTCCCTCCACAGACAAGTCACTCATTTGCAATTTACTCTTTTAAAGCTGCCTGGGATCTCTCTGTGGGGTTAAATGAATTGCCCATAGTCACACAATCACTGGCAGAGAAAGGACTTGAACCCAGGTCTTCCTGTTGCCAAGGTTAATACTCAATTCACTATACCACATTACATTTGCCTCATAAAAACAGAGTGGAAATAAAAGAAAAACTCACAGTTTTGAATCTTTTAAAGATTCTTAAAAGGTGATGGACCTGGTAAAAATTACAGGGTATAAATTTAATATAAAGAGAATACTTCAATGGAACTTACAGAGTGATATTTCTCTGACAATACTAAAATCAGAATCTATTTACTAATTTTTAGAATAATTCTATAGTTGGTTGGTTTTTGTTCTTTGTTATTGAAGAAGATCAAAATGACTTCTCTATGTTAGAGACAAGTGGCTGACCAGAAAAATATGAATTCAGAATGATCCACCCCAGGTCAGGCACAAATTGTCCATGTAAACACCTGGGGTGGGTACTCTAAACTTATGCATCACTTGTTTGCTTTGAGCTGCTTCAATTCTGCCTTGCTCAGAGAGTGCAGCACCCTCTCTGATGAGGTCTCATCATGCTGGATAGTCTCCCATGCTTCACCATCATTCCCAGAATTCTTAAGAGAGACCTTCAGGGTATCCCAATATCATTTTTTCTGACCCCACCCCTCCCCATGAGTGCTTGCCCTGTGTGAGTTCTCCATAAAGTAGTCTTTTTGGTAAGTGTATTATGGTTGGTATTCAAACAACATGGCCAGCCCATCAGAGTTGTGCTCTCTTTTGTAACCTTTGAATAGTTGGTAGTTTTGCTCAAGAAAGGACTTCAATGTCTGCTGTTTTATCCTGCAAAGTGATCTTCATCATCTTCCTAAGACAATTTAAATGGAAGCAATTCAATTTCCTGATAGCACATTGGTAGACTGTCCAGGTTTCACAGGAATGCAGCAATGAAGTCAGCACAAAAACTCTATAGAACTTCAGTTTGGTAGTCAGAATATCTCTTCTCTCTCACACACACTTTCTTTTGGAGTCTCCCTAACACTGAGCTAGAACTGGCAATATGTCTGTCAACCTCATTATCAAAGTGTACCTCCCTGCCAAGATAAGTCAACTTATCCATAGTATTCAAAACTTCTCCATTTCCTGTATCCAAAAGTTCCACATACAGAAGATGGTAGGGCGCTGGCTAACAGAGCACCTGTTTTTTTCTTGGTATAAATTCTTAAGCTAAAATTAGCACAAGCAGCAGAAAATAGATCCATACCTTGGTGCATTTCTGCTTCAGAAGCTGCATCTGCAAATACAAAATCATTCCCCCATACTCCCTCCATTTTGGTTTTGACTTGTAGCCTTTTCAAGTTGAAGAATTTACCATTAGTGCAGCTGTTGACCTTGATGCCATGTTCATTGTCAGTGAAAGCATTTGATAACATGACTGTAAACATCATGCTAAAAAGCATGGGAGCAAGGACACAGTCTTGTGCAACTCCACTGATGATCAGGAAATCTCAAGGACTTCATCAACTATCCAGAACCCGGGCAAGCAAATTAACATTAAATTGATGTACAATACTGATAATCTTCTCCAGTCAACCAAATTTTAACTAATGATTGACAGTACCAAAAATCTTGGTCAAATCTACAAATGCTGTTTACAAACTTCTGTTCTGCACCTGTCATTTTTCCTGGAGTTGTCAGAAAACACTGTATCAACTATTCCTCTGCCCTTTCTGAATCCACATTACCTCTTAGGTAGATGACCATAACCTAGGTGAAAGATCAGCTTATTAAGGAGGATTCTAGCAAGAATCTTGCCCAGCAATGACTAAGAGAGAAACTATGATTATCACAGGACAGTTTAGTCCTTTTATCTTTATAAAGATGAACAATGGAGGCTTCCTCATATCATATAATCTGGAAAATTTCAGTCAGCTTTTGGATGAGTAATTACTTCCCACCTTGAAAATCTCAGATGGAATAGAATCAGCACCAGGTGCTTTGCCCCATGAAAAGAGCCCAGTGGCATTCAAAACCTTTTCTTCAGTTGGAACTTCAGCTAGGGACAGATTGATTTCAACTTGAAGTAAACAATTACTTCCACATTGTACAGTGGTGATCTGTTAACAACACCATGGAAATATTCAACCCATCTCTCTAGTATCATGTCCCTATCACTAATCAATGTGACTCCATCAGCCTTCCATAATGGAGATAATAAATAGTCTTTAGGGCATCATAAAAGCACTTTGGATTGTTATCATCTGCATAAAACTGAATTTTATCAGTCTTCTTACTGAATTAAGAATCCTGCATCTCCCTAGACTTCACTTGTACTTTACTTTTGATGGAATTAAATTCTGCCTTCTTAGAAATGGATGAATTATCCTATGGGTAAACTGTATGGAATTCTTGTTTTTCATTTAGCAACTTCTGTATTTCCCAATCATGTTTTTTATCAAACCAGTCTTGATATTTGAAAGTATTCTGACCCAGATGAGCAAATGCAGTTCTGTATACCAAATTTCTGAAAGCTGCCCACTCCTTTTCTGCTCCAAAGTTGACAACTGTGTGTTGGCTTGACCTTCCCTCCAAGTTCAAAGGGTGATACACTGAAAAAGAGAGGTAGAAGATACCAAAGATAAAGAATTCTTCTGATATCCCACAACTGTTGGTGTTTTTCTTGTCATTGTCTTCAAAGGTAGTAATTGCTTTATAGGAGAGCCCTAGAACTCAACATTTATTCAATCTCAGGGCTCAAAGTACAAATGGCATGTGTCAATCCCCACGCATGCCCATTATCCATTCTCTCAATGATTTCAAACCTTCCAGGGATAAAGGGTTCACCTTCTTATGAGCTTTAAGTTTTGTAAAGCAATATATGTGTGTGTGTGTGTGTGTGTGTGTATGTGTGTGTATATAATCTCATTTCATCCTATGAACAGTCTGAAGAAACTGAGACTCAGAGAGTATAAGAACTTACCTGATTTCTCATAACTAGTAAATACTTAAGGCAGGAGTCAAATTTAGTTCTTTATGATTTAAAGTCCAGTCTCCAGTCATGATCTAAGCTGAGAGTGTGAAACTCAAAGTGAAATGGAATCTGTGGTCCTCATATTAATTTAGAAAACCACAGATTAATATTGTCTATATTTTCCTATATGTCTATTTATTTTGTAAAATATTTCCCAATTACATTTTAATTTGGTCCACATTGTATTCGGAGTTTTGCAGCAGTGAATAACAAGTCTGACACCTCTGATCTAAGCTCAACTTATTCATTCCTATTCATACTTAATGCAAATTCATTCAGACTCAATTTTTACCAATTCATACTCAATTCATGACCAATGCATAACCATTCTTCCTAGAACCTCCATTTAAAAGAAAAGCCCAGACCAGCTATCCTTCATCCTTTCTCAGTTTTGCTTTTAGCCATCTGGACTTTGCTATCCTGTCTTCACTATCCTCCCACTCCCTGCTTTTCAATTCCTTTTTATGTGTTTTCTTCTTCCATAGTATGTAGGGCAGAAGCTTTCCTTTCTTGGTGTTTGTATTCCCAGTAAACACCTGGCATACTTGATAAATGCTTTTTGACTAATTGACAGCCTCAGATGCACTTTTAATTTGCCTGATAGCTATGCCTAACAAGCAAACTAATAAATGACTGGGCTTACTAACATATACCCTGTTTTAAATTCAACTTCTAATTAAGCTCATTCTTAGCTACTCACTCCTCTACTATGGAACCACTCTCACTATTTGTTGCTTTCTAAATCATAGATCTACCTGTACCATCCTAGTGCTCTCTTTTCCCTGTGAAGAAAAAGGGTATTCCAAAAATACCATTTCATATAAGGAGTGCAAGACCAAATCCATTTATCATTGCTTCCCAGTTTTCACCTTGTGGAAAAGCACTACAAACTAGGATCTAGTACTTGTACCCAATTTCTCTAGTTAGTTATAAAGCTAGTTGATCTCTAGAGTCAGAATTGAGTCCCTATGGTCCCAAAGCTCCAGATCCAGTTTTCTAGTCCAGTCTCCCCAATGGGCACATCCCCTAATCATATTTAGTCATTTCATTACATTGGTAATTGTACACTCCAAACTTTCACATAGTCATATCAGTAACAAATCTTTCTATCTTTCTATCTTTTCCTCTTTCTCTGCCTTTACCTAAATTGCTGATCTAAAAAAGCATTTTTCTCCATAAGCACACCCATATTCTACTTTAATAATTTAATAGTAACCCATCATTCAAAACACTGAGGCATTTCAGTGTCACACCAAATCATATCAAACTTTGCTAAATGATCAATAGGCTTAAAGGAAATGTTGACATTCTTAAATAGGCTCAGGAATTTACAATCATCATCAATAAACATATATTAAGTACCTACCATGTTCCAGACACTGTGCTAAGCACCAGAGATATAAAAAGAGGCAAAAGACTGTGCCTGCCCTCAAGATATTTACAATCTAATGGTGGGAACAACAAGCAAACATATATGATGCCAACTGTATACAAGATACACAGGAAATAATTAAAAGAAGGATGGAGCTAGAAATAAAAATTGAAAGTTAATTATCAACTGTAGACAGTTGCATGCTAGAACCAACTTCCCCACACAATGTGCACTTTTCAATTGTGGCATCCCCAGAGCCTAACATTTCCCAAATTACCCCATCAATGATTCTAAACCATATGTGAATATTCTGTCCATAGGATAATTGGATCATAGATTTAGAACTGTGAGAGACTTTGGAAATCATCCATTCTAGTAATCCTAGCCTTCATAGCCTTTGCCACAGAATCTTAACTATTATTACTACTACATTCTTTAAGAGAGAAGGAATAGGTTCCTTGGTTTATAATTTAGCTATCATTTTAGAGAATTGTTTTGGCTGGGGCGAGACTGTGTTAGACACAGAAAGGACTAAGAGATTAAGTTAACTATCAAGGAGAAAGAGTTTGAATAGACATTGAGAGAACTGAGTTTAGCTCTTATCCTGTGGAGAAACTATCGTAATTCTGGAGAAAAGACTTTTATTCCCATCCTAAGAGAAGTAAATTTTGGACCGTATCTCTAGAATTTTGTAAAAGTATGAAATTTCAGTTAGAGGTAACTTTGTTATCATTGTCATAGTAAATGCATTGTTGGAATATTTTGTTTATTAAACTGCTAATAAAGTATACCTCCAGTAATATTGATGTTTATTTAAGATATGAGACAAAGGGATTTGAAAGAGAGTATGAGTAGTGAAAATTGATGAAAAAGTTTTCTTCAAATTATTTATAAACTGGAATTGGGAGTTCTGAGTTAAATGATTAATGAGAAAGATTGTGTTATCTCTATTTATTTATGAGGGAATATCAGAACATATCCTGATTGCCTTAGAACCAGGAATAAGAATTATTAAGTTAGATAGCCACTATAAAGTGAAGCCCAGGAACAATAACTGACTTGGCTAATCTTCAGCTAGTAAGCAGCAAAGCTAAGATTTGAACCCAGATTACAAATTATCATTCTTTCCTCTCTACCATGAAAATTCTCATCCCCACATAACTTTTCCCACAGTCCTTAATCTCACAGACACTCAAGGGTTAGCTTCTGGAATCATCAGAACAGTTTGATGCCCTTAAGAGAGAGTTCACAGGACACTCAATCAGTTATTTTAATAAAGCTTCTGCCTTTTCAGTATCTGTCATTTACTAGTAGCTGTGATCATGAGATACATCACTTATCATCTCTGCAGCTTAATATCTTCATCTGTATAATGGGAACAATAATATTGGCACAAAGTTTACAGATGCTGTTTCAAGAAATACGCTTTGAAAATCTCAAGGCACTATATAATTGTGCATGTTTTATCATCACTAAACCATCATTCTCATTTTGTAGTTTCTTCCAGTAAAACAGACAGTCCCAAATTTGAAAATAGATTGTGTCCTAAAAATTCCTTCATTAAGTTTCCATGGAAACAATGTTATAGGTGGAGATTAGGTTCCAAGGCCAGTCTTGAAAAAGCAACAGTGTATCTGCAATGAAAAGTAATAGAAGATAGCATTTGCAGGCTGAAAGATGCCTAAGTTCAAAGCTGGCTACATTGAATGACCCAAATTCAAACATGGAGCAATCTACTTAGCTCAAAAATCAGCAAACTAAAAACACTCTCACACAGCCTCCCATGAGCCCTGATTCTTTTCTAGAAGTAGTTTGTTTAAAAAAAAAAAACCCTCAAGTCCCAAGCACTTTTCAAATTTATCCAGGATGACATTCGCAGCTGCCTTTGAATTTGTCAGAAAGCAATTTTCCCCTTAATTTACTTTCACAGGATGTAGACCTTCTTTGACACATGTACACACACAATTCATACACAACACACACATACATAAAAACACACACACACACACACACACATCCTTTCAAATAGGAATAAAAACGGAACTAAAATTTCTCCAAAGGCTTCCCTTCCAGTTACTCTGCAAATGCCAAGATTGAAAAGAACAGGACAACCACTTCTTGTGGTATAACCCAGGACCTTCTGTAGTAAATTAATATTATTTCTTCTCTCCTAAAGGTCTATTAGACACTCAAAGCCTCTTGATTCTAAAGGCTGAATGACCTTACGTAGGAATGGAAGGAAGGCAAGGGTACAAGGCTTTAGCTGGCCTTTTTACTTTATTTTGAGGGTGAAATAGAGGTAGAACAGATGGGAAATAATCTTTTTTGGCCCTGCTTCTACTAAATATTTTACTGCTCTGCAGAGAGAGAACTAAAATTTGCCTAGAAAAAGACAGTAGTCAGGATAGACCAATTTTTGTTTCTAGATGTGATCTGTGGTTTTTATCTTTTCCTCTCTTAACTTATCTTTCCCTTCTCTCTCTCAGACTATGTCTCTCACAATCTCTCCTTCTCACACACTCTTTCTCTCTCACCCTCCCTCCTTTTTACCTAATTCTTTACTTCCTCTTTATTTCAACATTGAGAAAGATTTTTAAAAATACTAAAGCATAATACTGACTCCTGTACAGAATTATCCACAACATCACTCCAACACATACACACACACACACACACACACACACACACACACACACACACAGACACACATCCATTGACATATCCACATTAACCCAAGGACCTTATCAACTTCCATTTCCAATTCCAGGGCTGTCATGAAACTTTAGTGGTTTTTAATTACAGACTCTAATTACAATGATAGAAATGATTATGCAGAGAAGAGTTGAGAGCATGCACAAGCATTCTCAAGCCTTTCCATCTCAAAGCAGAGTTGGCATGTGAAGCTGGGCTGCAAATTGAAATCTGTGGACACCAGATCTATTTCAATTCTGTACACTGTATTATATTTGAAAGGAGAGTGGATAGTAAAAATCTCATTTGCTTCTGGACCTGAGATGAAGAGCAATCAGACTGTCCTGGCACAAGGAGAGTAAGTTGTTACTTCCTGACACCAATGAGACTACTCTAGATATTCTCTCTTACTATGAGGAGGCAGGGCTTTATCTCTGGTCATTCAATTAGATGCAAAGAAAAAGAGGAGAGAAGAGAGGACGATTCCCGATTATTGACAAGATAGTCAACATGAACTAAGACCCTTATTGATAAAGCTTTTTCAGGTTTTCCTCAATGATCCCCTCCTTCTACCCCAACAGCTGTTAGTACTTCCCTAACCAGGTTACTATTCATTTGTTTTATTTATATGTGCATATACATTTTATATATACATGCATGGGTATGTATGTATATATTGTTGCCTTAAAACTAGCAGATCATCAATGTTTGCTGAATGAACATTATACATAAATTAGATATAGATGTATTTATAATGTGATTATATCTATATCTACATATGTATATTTGTATAGATAATATATGTGTGTATGCATACCTTTATAAATGTACATATTATTTCTCCCCCATTAGAAAATAAGCATATTGACAGCAGGGATTGTTCCTATTTTGTATTTGAATCCTCATAGTCTACCATAGTTCCTGAACCATAATACACATTAGATAAATGATTGTTGATTGATTGTTTTTTTTTAAAGAAAAAAAAGACCTAAAATGTACAAAGCCCTAATTCCCTCTTCATTGCCTCATATAAAGTTTCCTTCAAAGCATGTCTCAGGTTGTCTCTTACATATGATTTTTTCCCAACTTCCCCAGTTGTTAGTGATTCATCATAACAAAAATAATAATAATTATTATAATTATAACTAGCATTTATGAAGTACTTTAAGATTTGCAAAGTTCTTTGCATATACTATCTCATTTGATGTTTCTTTGTATTTATTGTTTAACCTTTAGATTTATTTATCTCTGTATATGTTGTTTCTCTCACTAGAATTCAAAGTTCTTAGAGGTCTAGACTTTCATTTTAGTCTTTGTACATAGAATATATTTAATATCTTTGCTTAACTAAATTGTTGAATGGAATGACTTAAATATTTTTGAGAGTATAAATTAAATCTGTACAAGAATAGGAAGTCTTTGGGGAGTTTTAAAGAATGGAGTAATATAGGCTAAATGATGAGGAATTTGGTTGTAGCAATGTGGTAAAATAGTCACATATAGAAAAGATACAGTTGCTTGAGTATTGATAGGTATATATGAAGTAAAAGATAAGGAAGGAGGCCAATATATGCATTTTAAATGGCTTAAAAGGCTTTTCATTAGTGCTTTCTCCATAACTTGAAGGCTATGATTAAGGTAGCTTACTATATTTCTTCTGTTAGGTATGTGAAGCATATGAAGTCTTTCCCCAATGGAATGGGAGAATAAGAACAATTTGTTCCAATAGCCATCAGGACATTTAAGAGCTTGGTTAGACATCAAGGACATCCACTGAATCCTGGGTCATCACCGGTTACTTTGGCTTTTGTCTTGCAACTGGATTTTGATGACTCTGGAAGAGACAGTGAGATTGACAGCTTAACCCAACTGCCTCACTTAAATCCAATTCATATCTGACATGAATTGATATTGATTGATTCTCTTCAAAATGAAGGGCAAACAACAATATATTTCTTGATCTATCCTCAGCAATAAGTTACATGTCCTTGTCTACAGCAGGAGCTTAATAAATGCTTATTGGTTGAATTTTTGGATTTTCTGCCTTCTCTGACACTTAATAATATGAAGCATCACTGCTGCAAATGAGTGATGTACTTGTCCAATGTCTAAGAGACTTGAAGGCAAGGATATATTTTTAGAGGCTGGCAAGCCATGAATATAAGACATTAAACCTTTAGTATCCTATTATATAATCTCTCTGTACAGCAAAACAGTCAAATAAACAATAAAAGAGTGTCAGTGACAGAACATTCATTCCCTGCATCGTCCCTCAAAATGCATTAAAGATCTATCTAGCAAAGGTTTCTGTTGATGATCACTAATACCTTGACTTTTACTTTCCCATTTCTATTGTAGTAAAACCTGCCTCTTGATGCTTATACTTTTTTTTAACACCTGCAGTAAAACATGAAAAAAATAGTAGTGCAAAATATGAAAACTCATTTATGACCCTTCTAATCCTTCCTCTGTTTAAGTATTTTACTGCAGTCGTTGGGAAAACCCCAAATTGAAACTATAGCCAAATAAATTCTATTGTAAACCAAACCCATTGCAGGTTTCAAAAACTGTATCCCAGCAAGGAAAGTTTTGCTTGCAGAGGGTAAGACAAAGTTGATACTTGATAATTATTTGATTAGTTGATCAATTCAGTGTCAATCAAAATAGCTAGGACTCAAAATAGATTATTTTTTTGCCCAAATTATCTAGTCACCTATATGGAAGTCACCGGAAAAAAAAAAAGAAAATGAAAAACTCTACAATTCAAACCCTCAAAAGTATGGGTTACGATCACTTATAAAAAAGCTTTATGGAGCAAGCTCTTGTTCAGTTGTGGGAACTCAGCCAAAAAAGCATTTAGCTCAAACCTACACATGGTAGGTTAGGATAATCACTCTGAGTCAGATCCACCTGACAATAAGAAAGTTATCTATTAAGGGAAATCATTTAAAGATCTCCAATGAAGTTCTTGTTAAAAAGCTCTCATAAACTATGGTGCAAATATTAATGTTTATTTACATTTTTCATTATCTAAGATTTAAATAGATGGCTTAGTAGGCAATTTATTGATTTGTTCTCAGGCTCATTTTTGACTGTAAAGAGTTGGGTTTATAAAATTTTGGGAATTAGACCATGGACCAAGTTTCTCCTTCAGTAGCTTTGTGACAAAATCAATAAGCAACCAACCTAAAATAGGATAGAGTCATGCAAAACACCAGAGACATGGATGCTCCTTCAGTGAAAATACAAAATTAGGTAGTTTTAAAGCAATAGGAAAAAAAAGAGGTGGGGGGGGAGAGAAGACTATATTTTCCAGTTTGTGCTCCTTGATAATGGTGACATTTTGTTTTCCTGCTTTCCTCTTTGCTTTCTCTTTGAGTTTTCCTTTTCTTTTCTGAGAAAATTGCTTCTCCTCCAATCTTCTCTAAGTTCCTAGACATTAGGTTTCCCTCTCTTCTCAAATTTCTTCCTGTGCAATTATCTGTGTTTATATTGTATCTTCCTCCCCCACCCCAGTAGAGTCATAGTATTGGAGCATATCTATTTCAACATGTCCTTTAACAGATGAGGAAAATGGGTCCCAGAGAGATTAACTTACTTGCTCATAGTCACATGCATAATACTGTTCCAAACCCAGCTTCTTTAATTTCATTCCTTGTACTCTTTCCATCTACTGAAGCTCATTTTTTTCATAAGTTCCTTGAAGTTAGTGATTGTTTCACTTTTATCTATGCATTCCTTGCACCATCTTCTATATATTAAGGACCTGACACATATTTGATGAGTTCATAGCTCTAGAGTTGAGAGGAGTCTTGTCCAATTCTTTCATTTTACAAATGAGGAAACTGAAGGGAAACAAAATAAATTGTCCAAGGTTATACAATTCATTGGTTTCAGGTCCTTTGACTTCATGGCTGGAACTCTTGGTACCATTCTTCTTGACTTCTTGGCTCTCTAGCCTGCTCCTAGCATAATTTTTCTTCACTGTGATTTCTTCAGCAGGAAGGTGAATCCTGTGCAGAAATGATATCTAATTGGTGTCAGAGCCACCACAAGGACTGGGCTAGCTACCCAAGATGTATTCTTTCAACCCTCCATAGAAGTTATAATGCCATTTCCAGTTGACTGTCCCCCTGCCCTGCTTTATCCCACATGGTAAGCATTCTCTATCGGCTAGGTCCACCTAATTTTATATCCTCCTAAAGGCCTGGTGGTCAGGACTCTAGCACTGCTGGCAAGGTAATTATCAGACCCAATCATTACAGTCCTAGAAAGGAAAACCATGAAAGTGAATTTAGAAAGGCAGTTTCCATGCAGACATGAGGGATAATAGAACTCTACAAATGAGTATTTCCATTTCTTTTCATTTCTCTCTGTGCTTTACTCAACAAGGTTTCCACTGAAGGATCCTTTGAGGTTTTGTCATCATTCTCATACATTCTCAGCTGGGTTTTGGCTCCAGATCAATAGCTTCTGACTAAAGGGTAAGAAAGTCCATTTGCAGGAGGCATCTCCTAGGGGATGATGGGGGAGGATGACAGATACTCCTCACTACCAGCACTACTCAGAACAAATTTATCTTGATGTACATAAGGAGGTACCCTGAAAAAGAAAATGTAAAAGGTCTGGATAGGAAACCTCCCTTTAATAGGTTGTACCAGCTGCCAGTATTTCCCAGATATTATCCGTATCTTGCAATTTGTCTTTTCCTCAAGGTCCAGAGGTCAGTCTTTGTCTACATGGGAGCTACTGGATAAACCATTTTGTCTAAACTGATTCATGACTTCAAATTATACAGAATCACCAAATTAGAGTTAAAAGGAACTTTAGCAGCCATCTACTCAATACCCTGATCTTATGGATAAAGAAACTGAGACCTAGAAAGGTGAAGGTCATACAGAGAAGTGGCTGCTGCTCAGAGTGAAGGCCACCCTCTCACCTCTTTCTTTCATTTTTATTTAAGGAGGAAGTTAATGGGGGACAATGAAGGAGCTTTCCACTAAGGATTAAAGAGAACCATCTTCTATCTTTTCTTCCTCTCAATGATACATCTGGAGAGAAAGTTTTCACCTTTGTGTTGTTGGAAACAATTAAAGTATATTGGACATTCCTGCTGTGCTTTTGAACCTAGGGAGCATAGAGATTTGAGTAAGGTGGTCTGCAGATGGCAGCAGTTGAAGAAGCAGAGAATAGTGCCTGAAGCAATTCAAATTTGGGATCTAGAGAGACAGACAACTAGGAATCAAGCAGGGCCTTGCAGAGGAGATGTGTAGAAATGAGTAGGAGGAAGCATGCAAACCAAGATGTGGGTGGAATTATTCTAAGACCATCTAGGAGTACCCTTCAACTACAGAAAGAGAGAACCCCAAATCTATTCTTTTGGAACTATGGGGTTAGAGGAGCTTGTGGTTGAATACTAAACTATATTGGGAGAATAGAAAAAAGGGAAGTGGAAAGACACTCCCCTGACTCAGGAGTGAGTGTGACTGACATTGATTTAATTACTTTAATGTTCAATTTTATCCCAATTAAAGGATTATCATTGTTGTTGCTGTTCATTTCATCCAACTCTTCATGATCCCATTGATGCATCGAAACATGGGCAAAGGGGTTGATGAGATCTTTTGGAGACAAACTTTGTAAATCTTTTGTTAGCATTGTAAAGGGAATCTTCCTTCTTCCTTCCACACCTGAGGGCCTGATGTTCAACCTGATTTGGATTACATTTTTTTTTTGGTGGGGCAGCCAGGGAGCACAAGTCCTGGAAGACCACACAAAAGAGACCCCTCCCTAAGAGGCAAAATCTCCAATGTGGGACTTGGGTCATTCGCAGGTTACCACCCCTTCCATGGACTCTGGGAGAGAATTTAAGGAGATCCAAGGGAGGGGATAAGCCCTTTTGACCTTCCAGTCTTCTGCTGAACCTTTGCCAGCTGGCCTGGCCAATTCAATAAGCAATCCAAGTGATCTCTTTCTAACTTTTCTATCCCTTTTTTAATATGCTATAACTTTCTTTAATAAATCTCTATTTTCTTTCCAAAACCTGCATTCTTGAGTCTCGAGTCTTTGCGGGGCAGAACTGAATGCAAGAAACAAATCAGCAGCTACACCATGAACCATGGTATGCCTGGCCTTGCTGTCCTCTATTATCTCCTGAAATCTGTCCAAGCTGAATTTCATGCTTCCATGAGATGATCTACCTCATCTTCTACCATCCCCTTCTCCTTTTGCCTTCAATTCTCCCTAAGATCAGGGTCTTTTCCAATGAATGTTGTTTTTTGCCTAGGTCTATTAATATGTTAGACAACTGAAAACTTAGGCTGAATTTGACTTCTGAAGTTCCCTGTTTTCATATTGAGCTGAAGCAAAAAGCAAAATTTACATTTAAAAAGCCCTGCATTCCAACCTGAATCCACAGGGATCCACTGAGGGGTTTCTTCTGGGAGTCTCTGAAACAATTTGCTTTGACTGATGGTCCACATCCCCACCAGAATTGACTAGTTGTTTAATGGGACTGAATGATCAATTAAGTAAATTGCTTCTGTGTGGAAGCATTGTGTGAGTCAAAAGCAATATTACAAAGAAAGGAAGTACCTAATATGCAGACTCTAGGGAAAAAAACAATGGGAAAATGTTTATCTGCTAGAAGCATACCGCTCAGCACTCAAAACTATATCTCCAACCTATATCTCTACTTTATTTGAATGTCATTTCTAGAGGTGGAAGTAACAACTCTAGGAGGTAGATATTTTGATTATCTTCATTTTACAAAAAAGAAAACTAAGACAGGCAAGGGATAAGCTTCCTGGTCACACAATTAATAAGTATCTTGAATGTATCTGAACTCAGGTCTTCCTGATTCCAGATCCTTTACTACCAAACTACCATGGCAAGTCAATCTCTTCTCTCAACCTTTAACACATTTACTCTATGCTATTTTCAGAATTATGGAAGGATAGAATCATTGAATCTTAGAGCTGAAGCAGCATAGGGTGTTCAGGGAAGATTGATGGGAGGTCTGCTAAGCTCCTTTCAAAGGGATTTCTTAACCTTGTCCACCTAATTCAACCAACTCTTATAGGTGACTCCAAGAAGCTGTAGCATGTATAGCAGCCACACCCCAATAACCATCTCAGCAGATGAACTAAACCATTTGAAGGTAATCAAAGGGTTAGAGTAGTTGCTAAATGAAAAATAAGAACTTCACAGGGTTTCTTAGAAAGATAGTTCATCCATCTCTAAGAAGGTAGCATTTAATTCCATCAAAAGCAAAATACAAGCAAAACTTAGAGAGATGCAAGATTTTTACAAAATTCAGTTTTATGCTGAGATTAGCAATCTAACCTCCTTTCTTGAGGGGTATTTATTGGCCAAAGATCTATGGTGCATCTCAATTACCCAGTACTGGTGGAGCTATATTGATTAGTGATAAGGACTTGATCCTGGAGAAATGAGCTGAACACTTCCATAATTTTCTCAACAGACCTAATCAATCAATGCTGAAGTCATTGACCCTATACCTCAGGTAGAAATCAATCCCTCTCTAACCAAATTTCCAACTGAAGAAGAGGTTTTTGAATGCTTTTAGGTTCCTCTCATGTGGCAAAAAAAAAGATGTTTATTGTAACTGATATTTACAAGATTGGGGTGTTCATTGCTCTTACTAAAATATTTCAAGTTATATGGCAAGAAATTATCCCCCAGGAGTTCAAGGATGCCTCCACTGTCCATCTCTGTAAAGGAAAAGGGAATGATTATCCTGTGACAATCACAGGAAAGTATCTCTTTTAGTTATTGACAGTAAGATTTGTATCATTCTTTCTTAATCAACTGATCCTTCATCTAAAAGATGGTCATCTATCCAAGAATGAATGTGGCTTCAGAAAGGACCAAGGAATGGTCAATATGGCGTTTGATTCCAGACAATTCCAGTAGAAATGTCAGGATCAGAAAAGAAGTCTCTATACAATATTCATCAATCTAACCAAGGCCTTTGAAATTGTCATTTGTGAAGAGTTATGGAAAATTATGATAAAATGTGGTTACCCAGAGAAGTTCATCAGTAGCATACATTTATAACATCATTCTTGCATGGGTTCTAGATAATGGATGATGTTCTTGAACTTTCCCATAGAGTGAAGTAGGGATGTGTGCTTGCTCCTATGGTTTTTTTAGCATGATGTTTTCAGCAATGTTGTCAGATGCCTTCAACAAGGACAAAAATGGCATCAAGTTTAGC
This sequence comes from Macrotis lagotis, assembly GCF_037893015.1. Classification (NCBI taxonomy): domain Eukaryota; kingdom Metazoa; phylum Chordata; class Mammalia; order Peramelemorphia; family Peramelidae; genus Macrotis; species Macrotis lagotis. The sequence goes on from NC_133658.1 coordinate 764,324,749, forward strand.
TACCACACTAATGATATATTACTTAACTTGAAAAGGCTACAAATCAAGACTAAAATAGATGAAGAGATGGTGCATGATTTTTTTGGTTTACAGATGATCATGCATTCAATGCAGCCTCTGAGGTTGAAACACAACAGAATATGACTCAATTCTTTGCCACTTTTGCTAATTTTATTCTAACAATTAGTACCACAAAAACATAGTACTTCACCAGTCAGCAACACACAATCCATCTGCAAAACCATCAGTTATAGTAAATGGAGAAATTTTGAATTATATGAAAAAGTTCACTTACCTTGGCAATATACTTTCCAGGATGATCACAAAGATGAGGAGGTCAAGGCATATATTGCTCATTATTTGGGAGGCTCTGAAGGGGAATATAGGAGAGATGACTGACTACTTAACTGAAGGTCTACTTTGTTGTGTGACTAAGAATATTTGGACAGAATACCAGGGCCACACCAGGAAACTGAATTTGAATTCCATTTGAATTATCTTAGGAAGATTCTGAAGATCACTTGACAAGATAAGGTATTGGTCACTGAGGTCCTTTCTAGAGCTGTATTGCCAAGTATTCCAACACTACTGTAGAGGTGCAACTTAGATGGCTGCCCATGTTGTTAGAATGTCAAAATATGTTTGCCTGAAAGACTGTTTTAAGAAGAGCCCACACAGGGCAGCTAGGTGGCACAGTAGATAGAGCACTGGTCCTGGAGTCAGGAGGACCTGAGTTCACATCTGACCTTAGACACTTAATAATTGCCTACTGGGCAAGTCATTTAACCCCATTGCTTCTAAAAAAAAAAAAAGAAAGAAAGAAAGAAATACACAAGGCAAGCATTCATATGGAGGTCAGAAGAAGTAACACAAGAAGTAACAAAATTCTAAAGAATTTTGGCATAAGACATAAAAGACACAAGAACAATCTAGAATGATATGCCCCATCAAAGAAGGTACAATACTCTATGAGCAAAGAAGAATTGCAGTAATACAAACACAAGATGCTTAAATTTAGAGATATCTCTGCCTCAAATGTTCATGCGAACGTTTGTGTGCAATTTGTGGTAGAGTCTTCCAAGCTCATATTGGTCTTATTGGCTACAGTTGTACTTTCATCCCAACAAACTGTAGCATTTTTCAAGAATGAAGGACAATAACCAATTAACTAATCAGAGTTGGAAGTGAAGAGATCATTCAGGCCAAATCCTTCATCTCTTAAAGAAAGAAATATTGGTTCAACTAGAGGAATAAACCTCTCCCACATTTAGGCAGCAAAGAAAGGGGAGAGTTAGTTTGAAGAAAATAAGAAGGTTAATGAGGGAGGGAACTAAATAAAGACAAAAGATGTCCTGTAAGACTATCCTTTCCAACAGAGGATTCTGGGAAGATGGTGGAATAAGGCAAGAAATTACCTGGTTCTCCTAAATCCCCTTACCAACAATTTAAAATATAGTGAACTTTAAAGCAACAGAAATAATTAAAAGTTGGAGTAAAGAGTTGTCCAACCTTAGAACTTAAGGTTAGGAAAGACCTGACCTCTCATGGTGTTCTTCTGGACAGATAATTCAGGGCAGATGCCACCAAATCAATAAACAATAAGCACAGGGAATAGCCCCAGCTTCAGAAATTTTCACCTTACAGACAAGGTATGTGGGGTCAGATAACTGATCAGGGCAAGATTGCACATGACTGAAATAATGAAACAATGCTCTCAAGGAGTTTAATAGTCTAATGGAGATGATAACATATAAACTTCATGATCCCATCGGGGTTGACAAAGATCCAGTAATGCTTTGTCATTTTCTTCTCCAACTCATTTTTACAGATGAGGAAATGGAGACAGTTAAGTGACTTTCCCAGAATCAATACACCTAGTAAGTGTCTGAGGTCACATTTGAACTCAGAAAGAGTTCCAAACTCTATATTTTATCCACTGTTCTACCTAACTATATAAAAAAACCTTTATACAGGATAAATAAGAAATAATTAACAGAGAGAAAATGTTAAAATTAAAAAGGGTAGGGAAGATTCCCTGTGAAAGAAAAGATTCTATTTGGGGCTTACAGGCAGGGAAATTAGTAAGCAGAGTAGAAGGGAGATCATTCCAGGAATGGGGGGCACAGAATTGAAGAATGCATGTAGGGAGTAAGATATAAGAAGACAGGAAAGCTAGGAGGCAGACTAGGTTATGGAGAGCTTTGGATGACAAGGGATTTTATATTTGATCCTGAAGGCAAAAGAGAGCCAATGGAATTTTTATCGAATTGGCATGGGGGTGGGGAGGGGAGAAGGAGATGTGTGACAAGATTGAACCTGTGCTTTAGGGAAAAATAGGTAGCTCAGTGAATGTCCTCCTCTCAGCTCTCCTGATAAGCTCTCCTGTATTGGAAAAAACTTATAGTCTGAGCTTGTGTTCTGGAGAAAAAGGAAAAAATTTCAAAAAGAATTCAATTTTGATTTTTTTAAGCTCCAAAGTGGTTGTTTTAAGCAACACTAGGGAAAAATATTTTTTTCATATGAAAAATTACCCAGAGAGGTATCTTTTAAGCTTCTTATAGCATGTGTCCCAGGCAGAAAAGATGCTGTTTCAAGTCCTGACAGGGGACTAGCTTTAAAGGGAAACTCTGAATTATTTAAACAGCTTCCTACCAAAAAGCTCTTTTCAAACAGTTGAAGAGACTTAAATTATTGCCTTTCTTTTCATTCAGTTTCTTTTTCCCTTCCTTTCTTTTTCCATTTTTGAAAAGCACTTGGAAAACAATTTCCATTTCTAAAATTTAGGACAAGGAAACTGATAACACTTCATTTTATTAGGTTTTTTTCCCCAGAATTGAGGGGAAAAGGGAAGAGAAAAGACATATTCCCCAGTGGATGTGTGTGTGTGTATAATGGGTTTATCTCTCTATATTTAACATGCTTCTAAATAAAATGATAAGTACCACAACAGTGTACCATGACCAAAAACTCTTAGAGAACAGTGATGAGAAGAGTTGACTCTTTGCGAATGCATAGACTTAATCAGATAATAATAACGATTATATAGCACTTTAAGATTTGCAAATTCTGGCCAAGATAGCAGCATGAGGGCAGGATTTCCCAGAAGCTCTCTTCCCAAATATTCCAAAAACCTTAGAATTATGACTCAACTAAATTTTAGAGAGGCAGAACCTACAAACCCAGTGAAACAATTCTCCATCCCATGGTAACTTGGAAAATTTGTGGGAAGGCTCTGCTCCACTGGGGTCAGAGGGGGCAGCAACACAGCCAGGATCACCCTGCATGAGAGTGAATGAGCTCCAACCTTCCAGGGTCCCTGGGTTCCTGGGGGTGCTAGCTCTAGGCAGTAGAGGTGATTTCCAGATGTCCCAAGCACAACTTGGAAGGTCAGTGGGTAAAACTCTTCCAGAGTGAGTGTGGAGCCCAAGCCAGTTGCCCTTGGCACAGCCCAGGCTGGGAAATGGATGCAGGCCTGAGGAGCCACCTAGCAGGAAGCCTCCAGGCAGCTGCTTCACTAGCGCTCAGGCCAGGGAAGGTAAGGCGGGGGTAGGGGGAGACTGTTGAGGTCTCTCACTATTCCTGGGATAGTATTCTTGTGCTTTGATCATATGAAGACCCTGGTGGCAGCCTGGGGCCCCTTACTTGAGATTTGAATTTAGGGTTCCAGTTCCACCATGTTTTCCTTTGTAACTATGCAAGTCTTCTTCAGTTAACTTTCTGTAAAGTGAGTGATTTGGATTTCCAAAAGACCTTCCAGGTATGATGTGCTTTTATTTTTCTTCTGGTTTTGACAATGTATGTACATTTCAATCTTTAAAAGTTTTTGTAAGTGCTTACTTTTGCAAAACCCTTTGTTCTAAAGCAGCTATTAAGGTCTGATCTTTTGTACTAATAATAAGCTCTTGGATTTGTGGAACAATTTATAGTTTAAAATCATTCTGTACATATTAAATCCTCTCGATAAGCCTGTGATGTAGTTGTGTTATATCCAACATCAGCAGAATCCTGCTGAGGCACCTTTATGCAGGACTTGTACTGTAGTGATAACATTTACAAACACAGACCTAATACTCAAGATTCACATGGACTATTTGTGTCTGAACTGTGGTAGAGCATTCCAAGCTTCCAATTGTCTGGTCACATTCAGAGACACTGTAACTCATCTCTGACATAGTGTTGTCATTTTGGTCTTCTTTGATAACAAAGGACAAGAACCAACCAACCTCCTAGTTTTCCTGGCTTTCTTCAGATCTCTGCTAATATCAAACCTTCTAACAAGAAGCTTTTTTTTCAGTCCATCTTAATCTTAGGGCCTTCCCACTGAGCCTACCACCAGTGTATTCTCTATATCTTGTTGGTACAGATCTGATTGCATGTTGTCTCTCCCATCAGATGGTGAGCTTCTTGAGAGCTCACAATTTTTAGTTTTTTGTCTTTCTTTGTATTCTTAATGCTTAGCATAGTGTTTGGCATATAATAGGCACTTGATAAATACTAGGTGATTGATTGATTTGTTTGGGGTCTAGAGACTATAGGACTAGGTAATCAAAGACTCTCCCCTTTGGAGTTAAGAAAAATGGAGGAATTTTGCTGATGCCTCCTACTGCATAGAATGTTGTGTTGTCAGCAATATCCTGTGTTAAATGACCAAACTTACAAGAAGAGTAGAGATTTGGGAGTAGGTCTTCAGTTTCAATTTGGACACTGAAATGGTGATGCCTTGCTTGGTGGGGCATAGGACCTAATTAAGGGACAAAGCAATTGTTCCCATATAACTGGGTTGTTGGGCTAGTCAGAGCACCTAAGGGCAGCTAGGTGGCACAGTGGATAGAGCACTGACCTTGGAGTCAAGAGGACAGGAGTTCAAATCCAGTCTCAGACACCTGACAACTCTTACTAGCTGTGTGACTTTGGGCAAGTCACTTAACCTTGATTTCCTCTCATCAAGGGTCATCTCCACTTGTCCTGATTCATATCTGGCCACTGGACCCAGACAGTTCGGGAGGAGAAAGTGACACTGGTGACTTTGCAAAGTAACCCCTCACCCAAATCCAGTTCATACCCTTGTCATGATATCACCTCCCTGATGTCATGGTCTTCTTCAAAAATGAAGGACAAACATCATAATCATTTCCATGGCAGAGCAAAAACCTCCAGGGCAGAAGGAAGTGCTTATGGTCATCCAAAGAGCAGAGCACAGGCCAGGAGAGCAGTCAGTGCCTCTCATAAGACCTTGGAGGAACTGAGGTCCTTGTGGGGGTGTCCCAATAACACTCAAAAGCTCAGGAAGTACCTCAAAACCAGGGCATAGGCTGGGGAAATGAGTAAACAGGGAAAAAAAGAACCTGACCATAGATAATTTCTTTGGCCCTATGGAGGATCAGAATACACACTCAGAAGATGATAAAAATCCAAGCATCTGCATTCAAAACCACCAAGAAAAATAGGAATTGGGCTCAGGCTATGGAAGAGCTCAAAAAAGATTTTGAAAATCAAGTAAGGGAGGTAGAGGAAAAATTGGGAAGAGAAATGAGAGCAATGCAAGAAAAATATTAAAAACCAAGTCAGCAGCTTAGTCAAGAAGATACAAAAAAAATGCCAAAGAGTACAATATGTTAAAACCCAGTTTAGGTTAAATGAGAAAAGCAGTCCAAAAAGTTAATGAGGAAAAGAATGCCTTAAAAAGCAGAATTGGCCAGGTGGAAAAGGAGATATGAAAACTCTGAAGAATACAACTCCTTCAAATGTAGAATGGAGCTAAGGGAAGCTGATGGCTTTGTGAGGAATCATTAAACAATAAAACAATACCAAAAGAATGAAAAACTAGAAAAAAAAACTTGAACTGTCTCATTGGAAAAACAACTGACCTGAAAAACATCCAGGAGAGACAATTTTAAAATTATTGGGCTACTGGAAAGTCATGATCAGGAACAGAGCCTTGAATTCATTTTTAAAGAATATCTACAGGAAAATTGCCCTGATATCCTAGAAGCAGAGGGCAAAATAGAAATAGATGGAATCAACCACTCTTTTCCTGAATGAGATCCAAAAAACTAACTCCTGGTAATATTATAGCCAAATTCCAGAACTCCCAAGTCAAAGAGAAAAATATTACAAGCAGCCAGAATTAAACAATTCAAATACTGTGGCGCTGCAGTCAGGATTACACAGGATTTAGCAACATCCACATTAAAGGCTTATAGGGCTTGGAATATAATATTCCAGAAGGCAAAAGAGTTTGTAATGGAACTGAGAATCAATTGCCCAGCAAAGCTGAACCTCCTCTTCAAGGGGAAAAGATGAATATCCAGTGAAATAGGAGAATTTCAAATGTTCTTGTTGAAACTACCAAAGCTGAACAGAAAATTTGATCTCCAAGTACAGGGCTCAGGTAAAGCATAGAGAGAGTAAATGAGAAGGAAAAATTATGAGGGATTTAATGGTGTTGAACTGTGTGTACTCCTGTATGGGAAGATGATACTGATAACTAATATGAACAGTAGTTAGGAGGAGCATATTTAGACAAGGCACAGAAGAGAGCTGAATATGAAGTTATAATATATTATAAAGATGGGGGAAAAGGAATTTACTGGGAGATAGGAAAAGGAGAGGTAGAATGGGCTGAGATATTTTATGTAAAAAAGTCAAAAAAGATTTTGCAATAGAATGGGAGGGGAAGGGGGAATAAGTGAGCCCTCTTTCTCATCAGAAATGGCTCAGAGAGGAAACAACATATATACTCAATAGGGTATAGAAATCTATCTTACCCTAGAAGGAAAAAAAGGGGATGGGAGAAAGGGAAAAGGGGGAGTGGGGCAGGGTGTAAGTGATAGAGGAGAGGGTAGATTGTGGGAGAGAGTAGTCAGATACTGTTGAGTCCCTTTCTGGACTTCCTCAATCTTCCCCAGGTAAGCATTGGATGGGCAGGAGACAAGGAAGACAAGTTTCTCCCTATATACCAAGGTCTCCATTTATTGAGCCAAATACCAGTGCTTAAATATCCTTCCCAGTCCCTTAATCCACTTCCTCTCCTGTGGCACTTAGTAAAACAAGGCTCTGGTGCTCAAGGACAAGATACAACAGATTTTTTTTTTGCAGGGTGGTAGGATTGGGAGGCATGCCTGGGACCACAAGACTGGGTGGTTGTTGGGTGAATAGGGTGGGATTTCGACTTGTGTCCTCCAAGCCCCAAGGTCTGTGCTCTGTCTTCTGTGCTACTCAGCTGACCCATAGCACACTTCTGAGGAGGGACAAAGTGAAAGGAGAGATAAAATAGAATAAATGGGAGTGGGGAGGAATGAATGGAGGGAAATACAATCAGTAATAGCAACTGAAGAATAAAAATATGGAAGCAACTTCTTTGATAGATTTGTGATGAAGAATGCAATCCAGGGGCAGCTAGGTGGTGCAGTAGATAGAGCACTGGCCCTGGAGTCAGGAGGACCTAAATTCAAATCTGCCCTCAGACACTTAAAAATTGCCTAGCTGTGTGACCTGGGGCAAGTCACTTAACCCCATTGTCTAAAATTAAAAAAAAAAAGAATACGATCCATGCCAGAGACAGAGCTGATGATATCTGAACACAGACTGAAATATAATTTTTTTTCTTTCTTTCACTTTATTTTTAAGAGGTTTTCCTATTTTTGTGGGGAAGGGAGGATTATGTTTGTTCTTATAAGACTTTTAATAATGTGTAAATAAAATTTAAAAATATAATATAAAAATAAAAAAAGATTTGAAAATTCTTCTAGATTCATTAACAAATTTGAGCCCTACAAAAGTCTTTGGAGGTGGTACTATAGATATCACTAACCATACTTTACTGATGAGGAAATTGAGGCTTTGGAAAGGTAAGTAACTTGTCCATGGTCATGTAATTAGTTTTAGAAGGCAGGTTTTGAATCCAATCTTATTGACTTCAGGCCTAGCATCCTAGCCACTGTTGTACTTCTATTTGAGTACTGATTATGAACTATGCATCCTAAGTGCAAGGCCTTACCTATGACAACTCTGAATGTTCATATAGCATAGCATAGAGGATATAGAAAATGGCCTCAAAGTCAGCAATTCTTGGGCTTTTATCCTAATTCTGACCCTTACTGACTGTGAGACCCTAAAATATCATTTAATATTTCAGTTCTCCAGGCACTGACTAAAACCAGAAATTGTAGACAAGGAACCAACCTGAAGTGGTAGGAGCTATTCACCTTACCAGAGAGTTTCCTATACCAGTAAAATCACAAGTCTAGTCCCAAAAGCAGTCTAAGATTGCCAAAATATTGGTCCCTAAAGTACCAGGTTTACAAAAAATAATGACTTCTGCTGAATCCTCTAAGTTTATAGGAGGTACCCACCTGATGAAGAAAATCCTTAACTTTGGTAAGGATTAATTCTTCATGTGATTTTTGCCCCCATATAGGGCAAATACAAAGTATATGAAAGAAAAAACTAGAGCCAGAACAAAGGAGACAAAGAATACTCCTCAAGCTACTTCCTTTTTGACCCTCCATGGGCCTAACCACAGCCTAATTAGTCTCTACATAACAGGAAGAATGAAGACTGTTTATCTTCTGCCTAAAATAAGGGCAACAAGATGGCACAGTGGATAGAGTACTGGCCCTGGAGTTAGGTGGACCTAGAGTAGCTATCTGGGTGACCCTGAGATAGTCACTTAATCCTGTTTGCCTCAGATTCTCATCTGTAAAAATGTACTAGAGAAGGATATGGCAATATTCCAGTATCTCTACCAAGAAAATCCTAAAAATGGGAACATGACTTAACAACATAAGGTAAAAGATTTTTTCTTTTTTTTTTGGTTTGTTTGTAGTTCCCAGAATTTCTCTCCTAATAGCTAGAAAGTGGAATGACCTTTAGCCAAAAGGAATAAAATTCTGACCTGACCTAATTAAAGGTGAAATTGTAAGATTCTTTCTTTCCCTTTAATCTTTGGGGTTGCATATAACAACTAGGCAAATGTAATACAAATGTTAAGTACGGATACTTGGGGTGATGGTGTCATATTTATGGATTGGAGTCACAGGTTCAACAAAGGTTCAGTACAGCCAATTGAATAGAGATGAATAAGCATTTTTCATTTGGACAGATCACAGACATTCTTGTAAAAGATGGCATTGTGTTTTTTTTTCCAAGATGCAGGAGGAATACTAATAGAAGGAGAGATCTAAGAGTCTTTCTCCCAGGAGTTATCATAAGGCCCTTAATTGGAATATGGAATGATAATGATGACTTGGATACAGCTTTTTGAAATAGGGACAATAAGTAGATATCACTGGGATGGCAATTAACCTGACCCTGCCTCAGTGATGAAATAGAGACACAACATTGCTGAATACATTGGTCCAATACAGGTTAGGTGAAGCAAAAAATCTTGTCCAAGTGAAAGAATGGGAATCGTTTGCACTGATCATTTAAAATTACCTTCCTTAAGTTAGCAAGGTGATCCCCTCACTTCTCTGAAAATTGTTATAAACCTTTTAGTGACTTCATTTGGCCACAAATAAATTCTTAAAATATAGCCAATACTTTCTTGAAATTCATATTCTCAATCTGTCTGACTCCAAAGATTTTGAATCTCTGGATCCTCTTTGTCTATCATTCTGTGTTTCCAATCCTAACCCTAACCTGTGCTAGCTTCTTCCGTTTAATTCTTCCTCCAGAACCTACTACTACTCTATTCTCTTCTCCATTACTCTAGGTACAATAAAAGCAGAAGATATCAACAAAGTCCATTAAAAAATATTTTTGCCCATTTATTTATGTTTATACTATCAAAGATTTTAAGTGCCATCAGTATCTTTTAAATTTTAGTACCCTTGGGCAAAACCTTATCATCTCTTCCTAGTTACAATCTTGCTAATTAAATGACAAAGCCAGGGTTAGAAACTGATTTCCAATCCTGTGCCTTTTCTACTATGCCTCAATATACAATTCTCATCACACAGTCACATTCCATAAGACAGAAGTGTAATATAGATATCTTCCCAGGTTTTTCTGAAACCATGGATTGGTTTCATCCTATCATAATCCTATACCACAACTTGTTCAGTCATTTTCCAAATTGATGGGCATCCCCTTGATTTCCAATTCTTTGCCACCACAAAAAAAGTTGCTATAAATATTTTTGTAATTTCTTTATTTCTGGAAACAAAGCTTCTCTTAGATGAGACCATTTAATTGTTTCATCTTCATATCCAATTAAAGGAGTCAAACATGGGATACATCAAACTATGACTCCACTAAAGAACATGGTAAATAAATTCTCCATCTCGTGGAAATCTTTCTTTGCTGCTCAAGTCTCTCTTCTCCTATTGGAATTCAACAGCATTTATTGAGAAAACCACTTTGTTCAGAGAACTATATGGTTACTGTCCTTCGTTCTCAAAGAGGACCAAAATGGCATCACTATGTTGGAATCAAAGTACAGTGTGTCCAGCTGTGGTTGATTAGATCAATGTGTGCTCAAAAGGCTCTCTCACAGGTCAGGCATAAATAATCCATATGAACATTTGGAGTAGAAATGTCTCTCAATCTGTGCATCACATGTTTCTTTTGAACTTCTGCAAGTTTACTTCACTCACAGAATATAAGGCTTTCTTTGATGGACTTTGATTCTTTAATATGCTGAACATGACAGCCCTTTGTCAGTGTCTCTCTCCCATGTCTCAGAATCAATTCCAAAGTTCTTCTGAGAGACCTTGAGAGTGTCCTTTTATCACTTCTTCTGACTACCATGTGAGCACTTGCCTTGTGGGAATTCTCTGTAAAATAGGTCATTTAGGCTAACATATATTTGACCTTTGAACAATGTGGCCAGCCCATCAGAGTTGCACTCTCTGTAGTAGAGTTTGAATGCTTGTCTGGTACCTTGCCAGATGATCTTCAGAATTTTCCTAAGAAAATTCAAATGGAATCAGTTTAGTTTCTTGGCAAGACACTGGTATACTGTCCAGGTTTCACAGGCATACAACAAAGAGGTCAGTATGTCTCTGTAAACCTTCAGTTTGGTAGTCAGTTTAATTTCTCTTTTCTCCCACACTCCCACAAAAACTGAGCTAGCTTTGGCAATACATACATCAACCTCATCATCTATGTGGACATCCCTGGAAAAGTGTACTTCCAACATACTGTATTTCCCCATGTATGACACACTCTTTTTTGAAAAATTTGGGGGTCAAAAACTGGCAGCATCTTATACAGTGGTTGCAGAAGTTTTTATTAGCAATTCTCACTTTTTCATGCTTCTTGTCTTTGAGCTCATTGTTTCACATTTGTTATAGGTATATTAAGTTATGTTTTGCCATGTCCTACCCAGAAATGTCTCAGAAAAGATTTTCATAGTGCTGAATTCAATTTCAAAGTTTGAAAAAGTGAATGGAAATCATGCTGCTGAATGTCAGTTTGGTCCTCTTCCAATGGAGAAAGCAATCGAGCCTGGCTATGGGAAGAAGAAAGCCTACTGAAAACACCACAGCAGAAGAAGGCCATGAGAGGCAAGTCAGCCAGATGACCTGAGTTATAGAAGGAGTGCAAAGATGGATTAAAGAACAAAGGGCAAGTGGAATTCCTGTGTCTACAAAGATGGTCCAGCAGAAGGCCAGAAGAATTGCTAATGAAAAAGAAGTGACTGACTTCAAAGGAGGACACAAATGTTGCTTCAGGTTAATGAAAGAGAATGGACTAAGCATCAGTCATGCACCAAACTTGCCCAGGGAGTGCTTGTGGTCAACCACAGACCAGAGCACAGGCAGGAGAGAGTCAGAGCCTCTCTTGAGACAGAGAGTCATCTTCAAACTCAGATAAGGACAAGCTAATGGATGGGAGTTTTGAAGTGATGAGTTGTATAAATGTTATGATGAATAAAACTGGATTCAATAACTTTATGTAATGCATTTTTTTTCAAATTTCAAGCCCCCAGAATTAAGGTGCATCTTATACATGGGGAAATATGGTAATCAAACTTTTCTACATTATTCAGAATTTCTCCATTTGCTATAACTGATGGTTTTATGGACAGATGGTGTGGTGCTGGCTAGTGAAACACCTGTGTTTTTGTGGTGTTAATTATAAGGCCAAAATTGGCACAATGGCAGAAAATTGATCCATACTCTGTTGCATATCAGCCTCAGTCTGCATGGAGTGCACAATCATCTATGAACAACAACAACAGCAACAAAATCATGTAGCAACTCTCCCTCTACTTTAGTCTTGGCTTGTAGACTTTTCAACTTAAATAATTTACCTTCAGTGTGATAGCTGACTTTGATGCCATTTTGTCCTTGTTGAAAACATCTGACAACATTGCTGAAAACTTCATGCTAAAAAGCATGGAGCAAGAACATAGTCCTACTTGACTCCATTGGTGACTGGGAAAGTTCAAGAGCATTATCCAGAACTCATACAAGCATGTCATATGACACTAGATATATATTAGGTACAGAACTGCGGACAGAATCATTGTCCTAAAGGAGCTTGCAATCTAATGTGTGTTAAAAAGATATTTTTTAAAAGTATCTTAAAAGGTGATGCAGTAGATAGAGCACCAGCCCTGGAGTCAGAAGGACCTGAGTTCAAATCCAGCCTTAGACACTTGATAATCACCTAACTGTGTGACCTTGGGCAAGTCACCTTGCAAAAAAATAAATAAAATAAAATGAAACCAAAAAATCCTGAATCAACTAAAAAGAATATAATGTAATTTTAAAATGACTATGCTGAAGCTAAACTCATCCTCCTCTGTAAACTAAGAGAGTAGTCATAGATAATAGCTAAGGATGCTTCTAGCTTTAAATTTATGATTCTATGATTAAATACATCCTGATGAGATGATGGAACAATTGGAGTTTTTGTAAGCAAGTGAAGCAACCACTTGGTCATATGACCATATTAGGACAAAGTATGAACAAAATCCTGATATTTCTGAATTAATATGAAGCAATGGTTTTTTTATAAAGAACTAAGCCATAATAGAGCTTCCCTTGCAAAATATTGAACTGATTTACTCTGGCTAGAAATCAATGCACTCTACAAACCATAACACCCTATAATTTATCTTATATGTAATTAAATCCAAAAAGAGAAAGACACAGAAAAAGGAATGGAGAGAGCACTTTCACATATTTTCTAGCAAACTTTTTACATAGTTTCTAACAAACTATAACTAAGCTTTAATGTCTGGATTGTAAACCCTCTGAAATCAGGAAATGTCTTGTTTTTTGTTATACATTTAGCCCTCAGAAGAGTGCCAGGCACAGAGTAGGCACATAATAAATGTTCATTGATTATGACTTAGCTAAAGGGAAAATGGAAGGTCTTGGTTTTTAATTTACCCAAGAGAGAGTTGTAGCAAATTCTGTCCTTTTCTCTTTTCTGTAGAGCTGAATGTTCTTTCAGATAGTATAATAAAGTTAACAAACAATATTTCTTCTTTTAAAGCCTTCCTTTGATGCTTCATCATCATATGGATGTGACCTAGGTTCTTGAAGGCCATGACATTGGAATATGAGTTCTCATAGGAACCCATTGACCCATAGGGATTAATTCTTCATTAAAGTCTGCAGTTTCATGTCTAGAAATGGGGCATGTGTCTTTTCTCTGTGAACCAAACTAGTTAAGTTTGGAAAGGATCATCACTGAGTTAATCACAAGGGTAGTAAATTCTTTGACCATAGCACCTTTCAAGAAGCAACTAGTTATCCTCAGGGAGAACACACCAGATCTGGAGTCAAAACAATAACCATTCATTTATCAAGCACCCACTACTTGCTGGGGATACAAAAAAAGAGCAAAACAATTCCTACTCTTGAGGAACTCACAATCTTTTTTTTTTCAGATTTCTTAACTTTTATTTCAATGTAATCTTTTAAGCTTACAATTTTATTAATTTTTTTTTCAAGTCAGCCAGGTCTTATGGTGCCTCCCTCAGGCTGACTTGCTGTCTCTTTTTGCATGAGTTCATTAGGGATAGAAGTATATTCTCCTGTCCACTTCCTACTTGCTGTCAGAATTTCTCAGAAATGAGCCAGAGCAGAGTGGAGCAACTTCTATCTTGAAATAAAGAATCCCACCACCCCCTTTCTTTTTTTTTCAGGCTTACAAGTAAGAATTTACCATCCAATGGAAATGAAATATTTTTATATCAAATTGTAATTGCAATAAATTTTACTAAATGCTTAAACCCAAACTCATTCTGAATTTATCAAATCAAACCTACAAAACTTGACGTCATAGCTGTATAATAACCACCATTGGTATTATAAGTCTAATCATTTTCCCCTACTTTTAGATTTCTCCTCTAGTCAAAGGGTACCTGGAAGTGCCAAAATACCATCAATACTACCAGTTCAAGAAATTCCTTCTCACTCTTCAATATTACTTGGAAAGAGGTTCTCTCAGGGATCTGGAAGGGCAACGTTGTAATCTTCATCTGTCTCAATTCCAACTTCTTCAAAAAACTGCTTCTTACTCTTGGGGTATCCCTCAAGAATTGCATCAAACATTTCAGTTGCCATCCTCTTCCGCTTCCTCCATTCTCTATGAAATTTTTGCCTCTCTTGGTACACCTTTTCTTTTTCTTCTAGAGTCACATGATTGGTAGCTGCTTTGATTTTACTCAGCCTCTCTGCGTAACTAGCACATTGTTTTTTTAATTCTTCAATCTCTTTACACATATCTGGTATAATCAGGGAGCTGGTGAGTTCTTTTAGCTCAGCTTCCAATTGGCGGCAGCTCTGCTGGACACTTTGGAAGTGAGTGACAGAATTTCATCGTCAAGGCCCTTTGAGGTCTGTGTCACTCACTGTATCAAATTCATCCTGGTCTGCAAAATAGATCTTCTGCTTGCCGTACAGCTTCTCCTTGATTCTGCCCTGCTGTGCCAGCTGCTCCAGGGCCTTCACCACAGCCTGGGGGACGAGGGGAGTGGGGGTTGGCAGGGGGAGGCGGGGCGCCCCCCCTGTGGCAGCCTCGTGCTGGGCCGGTCCTGCGGCCACGAATCAGGGGTCCCCAGGCCCCCGGGGCCGGGCCGCTACCCGGCGCTCCGGGGGCGTCTCACCGCCTTGCCAAGTCCATGGTCTCGCTGCAGGTTTCCGAACACGTCCTGGGCGCTGTAGGGCCGGTTCTGCTCCCAGAGGTATCGGTCACCCAGAGGCCGGTGAGCCGGCCTCCGCCCCTCACCCGCCACCGGCTCCTCGGCCTTTGCTCAAGGAACTTACAATCTAATGGAGGCAACAACTTGCCTCCAACCTGTATAAAGAAGATATATAGAGAACAAATTGGAGGTAATTGCAGAGTTAATGCACTAAGATTAAGGAGAACTGGAGAAGGCTTCTTGCAGAAGATAGAACTTTAGATAAAACTCGAAGGAAGCAAAGGTGAAGAAGGAATCAATTCTAGACATGGCAGTCAGGCAATAAAAATGCTTAGAGTTGAAAGTGCTTTGTGAGTGGGATGGAAACATAGAAGGGAGTGAGGTTGAAGAGGATACAAAGAGGGGTAAGTTATAAAGGAATCTAAAAGCCAGGTAGAGGATTTTATATTAATCTTGGAGATAACAGGAGCAGTTTATTGCCCATTGGGTGAAATCAGGGTCAGATGTATACTTAAGGAAGATCACACTGATGTAGGATAGGCTCAGGTAAGGAGATCTAGAGACAGGGAGGCCAACCAGAAAAGTAGACAAAGTCCAGGTATTCAGTGGTCTTCACCAGGGTGGTGGCACAGTATCAAAGGAAAGAAGGCACCATAGAAGAGAGAAGTGTTGAAGGTGGATACAGAAGAGTAAAAGAGAATGAGAGGACAAGGGTGGCACCTAGTTGAAAGCTTGGATGTAGGAATATCTGAATTTCAATCCTGCTTCAGATGCTTGCCAACTTGGTGACCTTGAACAAGTCATTTAATCTTTCTTAGCCTTCATTTCCTCATCTGCGAAATGTGCATAATAATAGCAATTATCTCAGATGGTTGTAGGGAAGGTCACATGTGATAACACACTTTGCATATCTTAAAGATCTGTGTAAATGTGAGTTATTTTTAACTACTAAAGGTTAGCCTTATTATTATTATGATCTAAGTTTGTGGAGACAGGCCCTAGGTGGATAAAATAATAGTGTTTGTCTGGCCAGTGCCTATCAGGATGTTTCTCTTTTTTTTTTTATTTTACTTTCACAAAACCCTATCGCATCTGATCTTTACAACAAACTAAGGGGGTAGATACACTCCAAATTTATACTCCAAAGCAAACCTCTATTTTATAGAGGACTTAACTGAAGATTAGAAAAATCAAGTATTAATTAGAAAAATTAAGCAACTTGTGAAGTATTTTTATTAAGTGAAATTTAGATTGAATTTGAACCTATATCTATCTAATTTGACATCCAATACTTTGGCCATATCAGGTGGTAGAGAAATTTAGTGTATTTTTGCTTGATTGTAGAAGAACTGCCTCTAGAGGTAGTTTGAGGAGAGGAGGCTTCAGGCTCAGTTGTAAGAGATTGTAGGGAGGGTAGCTAGGTGGCGCAGTGGATAAAGCATCGGCCCTGGAGTCAGGAGTACCTGGGTACAAATTCAGTCTCAGACACTTAATAATTACCTAGCTGTGTGGCCTTGGGCAAGCCACTTAATCCCATTTGCCCTGCAAAAAAAAAAAACCTAAAAAAAAAAGAGAGAGATTGTAGGGAAGGACCACTTTTCATGAATGGGTTGTCCTGAAAGACATAATAAGGTTCTTTCCAAATTTAGGATTCTCTGACCCTTTGAGCTCTTTCCAAAGATAGAACCGGATCTTCTTACAGATCTATTGATATATATTTTTTTAAATAAAAGATTTTCTTTATTTTGAGTTTTATAATTTTTCTACTGATCTTGCTTCCCTCCCCACTATCCCCCACAGAAGTCAGTCTGGGGGCAGAGCCAAGATGGTGACAAGAGAGGATGTCTCTTAGGTGCTCTCTCTTAAAACTTATAAACTAAGGACTCTAACTAAATTTTTCAAGAGACAGAACCCACAGGGGGACTCAATGAAGCACTTCTTCAACTCAAGGTAACCTGGAAAAAAGTGGAAAGGCTCTGCTCCCCAGGTTTGGAGGGACAGCCTGTCAGAGGGGTGGCTCGCCAGATTGAAGGAACTTCAGCCTCCCAGAGGCATCCCCAGGGCACTGGGAGCCCTGGCTCACAGCAGCAGGAGAGTTTCCTGATTTACACTCCAGGGAGCACCAAGCACAACTTGGGGGAACAGCGGGGGAACCTCTGCCAGAGCTAGCACATGAAGCTCAGCCCTCAGGGCACACAGTGAGCAGTGTGGCCACAACAGCCCAGATCCAGGAACAGGAAGCAGAAGCTGGTAAGCAGGAGCCCCCGGGGTAGGAATGCAGAGCCTAGGAAGGGAGTGGAGAGAGACTGCCCAGCTCTGTCCTCTGTCCCTGGAACAGGACTCTGGGGTTCTGACCACATTCAGATCCTGATGGCAGTCTAGGCCCCCCCCATAGAATAGCAGGGCTCCCCCACCTCATCCCATGGCAGAGGGATATGCTTATGGTCATTCATAGACCAGGAGGAAGGACAGAGCCTCACCCACTGAGATCCTTGTAGGGGTGTCCCAAAAGCTCAGGAAGCACCCCAAAACCAGGCCCAGGCTGGGAAAATGAGTAAGCAGAGAAAGAAGAGGAACACCATTGAGTAATACTTTGTCTGTGATCTCAAGAAGAACCAAAACACTCAATCTGAAGATGACAAAGTACAAGCTCCTGCATCTAAAGACTCCAAGAAAAACAGAAATTGGGCTCAGGCTATGACAGAGCTCAAAAAAGACTTTGAAAATCAAGTGAGTGTTCGCAGTCACCGCAGCTCCTAGCACCAGGGCCGCCTCCCACTCCACCAGCCCAGCCATAGCGAAGGGTGTGTATAAGGAGAAGTTTTCAGGAATGTGGCTTGTACCAAGCAAACTGCCCATAAATCCACCGGTGGCAAAGCCCCCAGGAAGCAGCTCGCCACAAAAGCTGTTCGCAAGAGTGCGCCCTCTACCAGAGGGGTCAAGAAGCCTCACCGCTACAGGCCAGGTACTGTGGCTCTCCGTGAAATCAGACGTTATCAGAAGTCCATCAAACTTCTGATTCGTAAACTCCCCTTCCAGCATCTGGTGCGTGAAATTGCTCAGGACTTCAAAACAGATCTGTGCTTCCAGAGTGCAGCAATTGGTGCTTTTCAGGAGGCAAGTGAAGCTTATCTGGTTGGCCTGTTTGAGGACACCAACCTATGTGCTATCCACGCCAAATGTGTCACAATCATGCCAAAAGATATCCAGCTAGCACGCCGCATACGTGGAGAATGTGCTTAAATTCCACTATGATGGGAAACATTCTTCATTCTCAAAACAGAAAAAAAATCTCTTCTTCCTGTTATTGGTAGTTCTGAATGTTAGATATTTTTTCCCATGGGGTCAGAATGCACCTAAGTATATGATTGTGAATGGAAAAATAGGGGACAGAATCGGGTATTGGCAAGTTTTTTCCATTTTCATTTGTGTGTGAATTTTGAATATAAATGCGAGGACATAAAGCATTAATAAAGTAAAAAAAAAATGCTTCCGTGAACAAGTTTCAATGATTCAACTTTATAACAATTATAAATAAACCTGTTAAATTTTTCTGGACAATGCTAGCATTTGGATTTTTTTAAAAAGTAAATTTCTTATTGACGGCAACTAAA
The DNA here is from genome assembly GCF_037893015.1 of Macrotis lagotis. Taxonomy (NCBI): domain Eukaryota; kingdom Metazoa; phylum Chordata; class Mammalia; order Peramelemorphia; family Peramelidae; genus Macrotis; species Macrotis lagotis. The sequence continues at coordinate 764,343,469 of NC_133658.1, forward strand.
TGGTGTTTGTAGCATTTTTATCATAAGGTAGATTCCATCCATTCACTATACTTTTCTAACTGAGTTGTCCTACATGCAAGTACATGTTTTTAATGTTGTCTGTCTTCTGTGTTGTTCCTGTAAGTTTGCTGTTAAAATACATTAAACTAAAAAAAAAAAGAAAAGAAAATCAAGTGAGGGAGATAGAAGAAAAATTGGGAGAAGAAATGAGAGAGATTCAGGAAACCATGACAATGAAGTTGGCAGCTTAGTCAAGGAGATCCAAAAAAATGCTGAAGAAAATAGCATGCTAAAAACCAGCTTAGGTCAAATGGATAAAACAGTTCAAAAAGTTATTGAGGAGAAGAATGCTTTTAAAAGCAGAATTGGCCAGATGGAAAAAGAGATAAGAAAGCTCTCTAGGAAAACAAATCCTTCAGACAATCCTTCAGAACTCAGGGAGATTGCTGATTTTACAAAAAATCAGGACTCAATACTTCAAAACCAAAAGAATGAAAAATTAGAACCACCTCATTGAAATAACAACTGATATGGAAAACAGATTTAGGAAAGATAATTTAAAAATTATTGGAATACCTGAAAGTCATGATCAGGAAAAGAGCCTTGACATCATTTTCAAAAAATTACTACAGGAAAATTGCCCTGATATCCTAGAAGCAGAGGGCAAAATAGAAATGGAGAGAATCCACTAATTGCCCCGAGAAAGAGATCCAAAAAAAAAAAACCAACCCCCAGTAATATTAAAGCCAAGTTCCAGAACTCCCAAGTCAAAGAGAAAATATTACAAGCAGCCAGAAGGACACAATTCAAATATTGTGGAGCTGCAGTCAGGATCACACAGGACTTAGCAGCAACTACATTAAAAGCTTGTAGGGCTTGGAATATAATATACCAGAAGGCAAAAGAGCTTGGAATACATCTGAGAATCAACTACCCAGCAAGGCTGAATATCCTCTTCCAGGGAAAAAGATGGACTTTCAATGAACCAGGGGAATTTCAAATGTTCCTGTTGGAATGGCCAGAGCTGAACAGAAGGTTTGATCTTCAAATACAGGATTCAGGTGCAGCACAGAGATTGGAGGAGAAGGGTAAAATATGAGGGACTTAATGATGATGAACTGCATGTATTCCTGTATAGAAAAATGACACTGATAATACTCATATGAACCTTCTCAGTTAATAGAGCAGGTAGAAGGAGCTTTTATAGATGAAGCACAGGAGAAAGCTGAATTTGAAGATAAAATGTGGTGTTAAAATGGAGTTAATAGTAAAAAGGGAAATGCAATGGGAGAAAGAAAAAAGGAGAGGGTGAATAGGCCAAGATATTCCATATAATAAGATTTTTCTTTATTACAATTAGCTATTGCAATGATATGTAAGTGGGAAAGGCAAGGGGGAATGAGGGAATCTTCGCTCTCATCAGAGGTGGCTAGGAGAGGAAACAGCATATATACTCAATGGGGTACAGATATCTGTAGTAAGAAGAAGAGAAGAGGGACAGGGGGAAGGGGGGATATGTGAGTGATGGAGGAGAGGATGCACCATGGCGGGAGAGTGGTCAGATATAACACATTTTCTTTTTTTACTTCTTGCAAGGGGCTGGAATTGGATGGCCTGTCTGGGACCATAGAGCCAGGAGGATGCTGAGCCTAAGGGGTGGTATGGGGGTTGGGGGCCTCTTGGCCTCAGGGCTGGGGATCTGTCTGCTGCGCCACTCAGTGACCCTACAGCAGAGTCAGAGTGAAAGGAGAGAGAAAATATAGTACATGGCAATGGAGAAGTACAAAAGGAGGAAGTTGCAATCAGCAATGACAACAATGGAAAAATATGGAAGTAGCTATTGTGATGGACTTATCATAAAGAATGTGATCCACTTGTGACAGAGTTGGTGGTGTTGGAATACAGACTGAAGCACATTTTTTATTATTATTATTTTTGGGGGGAGGGTGCAGGGCAAATGGGGCTGGGTGGCCTGCCTGCAGCCGCATAGCTGGATGATCATTGGGTATCTGAGGCCGGATTTGGACCCAGGTGCTTATGACTCAAGGGCCAGTGTGCTGTCCGCCACCCAGCCACCCCTACTATTATTACTATTTCATTTTATTTTGGGTCTTTTTTTTTCTGTTTTTGGTTTTTTCAGGGCAATGGGGCTGGGGTGGCTTGCATGGGGTCACACAGCTGGGTGATTGTTGGGTGTATGGGGCCGTATTTGTGCTCGGGTACTCCTGGATCCAGGGCTGGTGCTCCGTCCACTGCGCCACCTGGCCATACCTACAATTATGACTATTTTTTTTATTTTAATTTTTTTCTCTCCCCTTTACTTTATCGTTCAAATGAGTCTATATTTTTGGGGGGAGGGGGTATTTTGTTTACTCTTAAAAAAGAATATTTTATTAATGTATAAAAATATTATTTGTACAAAATGAGAATAAATAAATTTTAAAAAAAGAAGTCAGTCTGTTAGTCTTTACACTGTTTCCATGTTATACATTGATCTAAGTTGAATGTGATGAGAAAGAAATCACATCCTTAAGGAAGAAAAATAAAATATAAGAGATAGCAAAATTCCATAATAAGATAACGAGTTTTTTTAAATTAAAGGCAATAGTCTTTGGTCTTTGTTCAATCTCCATAATTCTTTCTCTGGATACAGATGATATTCTCTATCACAGATAGCCCAAAATTGTCCCTGATTGTTGTACTGATGGAATGAGCAAGTCCATCACGGTTGATCATCACCCCCATGTTGCTGTTAGGGTGTACAATGTTCTTCTGGTTCTAGCAGGATGCTTTTTCATAAAGTAAATGCTTGTTGAATTAAACTGTTGAATTTTCAAGGTTATTTAATGATACTGTATTGTTTATCTTCAAAGTACTATATTATTTATCTCTTCAAAAAAGGGAAGGAGGAATGTCAGGGTTTGGCATTTTCTATTCTTTTTTAAACGTGAATAAATTAGGCCCTTAAGAAGGAGTTACCTGGCATCATACAAGAAAGGTAGAAGCCAGTGAGCAAAGAAAATTTAAGAATCTGCACTGACCAATTAGAAAGCAGTTCTTCTTAAGGAGCAAATGTCCTTCCTTTATGAAGGGTTTTTTTCCCCAGTTTATTTTGGGAATGCATTCATCTTTATCACTTGGTGGAGGCAAGATTTGCTTTTTTTCTTACTTCATGAGTTCTTTCCTGATAATAAACTGTAAAATGTTATTCAATTCAATTCAGCTCAATTCCACAAGCATTTATTTTTTAAACATCTTATTGATGCTTTTTCTTTATATCATTGGCATTTACCAGTGACTTTCCCCATCTCAACTAGGTACAACCAAGCAAAACAGATCAACTAATTGTGTCTGAAATTGCGTACATCTTACCACACATATTGTTTGTCATTTCTCTGACCAGAGATAGAAAGCATGCCAAGCCAGGATTAAATATTGTATTAATTCAAGTTCTGAGGGTTATCAATTTAACAAGTATTTATTAAACATGTTCTTTAGACTGTTAGCTCTTTGAGAGCAGGGATTGTTTTTTGCCTTTCTTTGTATCTCCATCACTTATCAGGGCCTGGACCTAGGAGGCATTTAATACATGATGGGCTATGGATATTCTCTACTAGAGACCCTCTTCTACAACCAGAAATACAGAGACAAAAAACAAACAGCAGCTTACCCTACATTCTGTTAGAGGGAAGAGCAGAAAACCTATGCACATCAATAAGCAAATACAAAGTATATTCATAGTAAAATGCAAGGTAATGTGAGGGGGTATAATTAATAAAGAAAACTCTAAAATTATCTCTTTGAACATTTTCTTTAATAATTTCAGGAATCATTGCTCATCCTTCTCCAATTCTTCTGTCCCTAAAGTCCCTTCTTTGGAAGAAAGTCCCACTTTGGAAGAAGTCATACTTCCTCCCTTATTTAATTATGGTATTAAGGAATTCACCCTGATACATAAATATACTACATTTAAAGGGCTTTGGACTCTTTGGAAGGGAGTTTTATAATATCATGCAAGAGTAGTGTTGTACCTTTACCATTAAATCTATTATTCATCCTTCTTGAATTTAGTAATCCCCTGAAGTGTCCAACAATGAATAAACACATTCTGCCTCATTTTATTGGTTTTTATGGTGTTCAAGATATACACAATTTATTAGCAGTTTACTCATTCAGTGATATGAATTATATATGAAATCACAATAAAAATTTTAAAAAGTAAGCAATACCCTGCCTCCCTTCAATTTTTGTAGATTATTGGAAAATAATAGGACATAAAGAGCTTTTGGTTGTATTTTGAAAGTGAAGCCTCTTAAAAGACTTTCTGATGTTCCATTAAATCACATCAGTATCCTCTACCTCAGTTCCACAAAGTGTGGTATTAGTTTCTTGACCTGCATTTTGAAAAATCTAGGAGAGTGCTATAGCCTACATTTGCTTTCAGGTCTTCTATTTAGAAAGGAAAGTGAATACAAAACAGGTTAGAGAATTGAACAATTTCTAAGTAAATCAATTAAAAAGTATTGATTGGCAAATAATTGGAAACAAACTAGATATCTATCACTGGGAGGAATGGCTAAACAAATTGTGGTACAAGAGCATAACAGAATATTACTGCATAGCAAGAAAAGGTAACTATGAAGAGTACAGGACAGGAGAAGACTAATGCAAAGTGAAGTAAAAAGAAATAGAAAAACAATATATACACTGATTACAACAAATATAAATGAGAATAACAACAGCAATCAAAATTGAACACCCTATCATTATAATAACCACATCTGGAGGTGGAACACAGCATATAATGCCAGGCTAGCTTAATAAATTGGTTGGTTTTACTGAATTCCTTTTTTAAAATTTTATTCTTTATTTTAAGAGATGGCTTTTAGGGTAGGGTAAAAGAAAAAGATATATTGGGAAATTAATGTGATATAAAAGTAAAAGATAATATTAAAATGAAAAAATAAATTAAAAAATAAAAAATATTGATCAAGCCCTTTCTATAAGTCCCACTCACTGACAGAATACTAAAGTGCCTGGTCCCTACTCTTTAGAAATTTATAATCTTGTTGGAAGGTTATGATTTATGTTACTTCCAGGTCCTTCCTTTCATTGTGGCCTTCTGGTAACATGAAATAATAGAGAAGAAATAAATATTTCTCTAAGAACTTTAAAAGTTGTTGGGAGGGGTGGAGCCAAGATGGCGACAAGAAGGGATTGAGTCTTAGGAGCTCTCTGCTAAAATTCATCAGCTAAGGACTCTAACTAAACTTTCGAGAGACAGAACCCACAAAGGGACCCAGTGAGGCAGTTCTCCTACTCAAGGTAACCTGGAAAAGAGCAGAAAGGCTCTGCTCCCTGGGGCTGGAGGGGCAGCCCACCAGAGGGGTGGCCCACCAGAGCCAAAGAACCTCAGCCTCCCGGAGGCAGCCCCAGGGTGCTGGGAGCCTCAGCTCACAGCAGCGAGGGAGTCTCCTGAGCTGCACCCCAAGGAGCACCTGGCACAAAGTGGGGGAACAGCAGGGGACCTCTGCCAGAGTGAGCACATGGAGCCCAGCCCTCAGGGCACACAGCAAGCAGCATGGTCTTTCCCCAGCCCTGATCCAGGAACAGAAGCAGGCGGAGCCAGTAAGCAGGAGCCTCCAGGGCATGAGCCCATTGAGCTGAGGGAGGGGAGTGAAGAGAGACTGCAGAGCTCTGTCCTCTGCCCCTAGAACAGGACTCTGGGGCTCTGACCACATTCAGATCCTGATCGCAGTCTAGGCCCCAACCATAGAACAGCAGGGCCCCCCCACCTCAGCCCCATGGCAGAGGGAGGTGCTTATGGTCATTCACAGACCAGGAGGGAGGACAGAGCCTCACACACTGAGACCCTTGTGGGAGTGTCCCAAAAGCTCAGGAAGGACCCCAAACCAGGCCCAGGCTGGGAAAATGAGCAAGCAAAGAAACAAAAGGAAGACTATTGAGAAATATTTTGCAAATGAGCCCGAGAAGGATCAAAATAGTCAGTCTAAAGATGAGGAAGCACAAGCTCCTACATCTAAAAACTCCAAGAAAAACAGAAATTGGGCTCAGGCTATGACAGAGCTCAAAAAAGACTTTGAAAATCAAATGAGGGAGTTGGAAGAAAAGCTGGGAAAAGAAAGGAGAGAGATGCAGGGAAAACATGAAAATGAAGTCAGCAGCTTAGTCAAGGAAATCTAAAAAAAATGCTGAAGAAAATAGCATGCTAAAAACCAGCTTAGGTCAAATGGATAAAACAGTTCAAAAAGTTATTGAGGAGAAGAATGCTTTAAAAAGCAAAATTGGACAGATGGAAAAAAAGATAAGAAAACTCTCCGAGGAGAACAAATCCTTCAGACAAAGAATAGAATTCAGGGAGATTGATGAATTTACCAGAAATCAGGAATCAATACTTCAAAACCAAAAAAAAATGAAAAATTAGAAGAAAATGTGAAATATCTCATTGAAAAAACAACTGATATGGAAAACAGACTTAGGAAAGATAATTTGAAAATTATTGGAATACCTGAAAGTCATGATCAGGAAAAGAGCCTTGACATCATTTTCAAAGAATTACTACAGGAAAATTGCCCTGATATTCTAGAAGCAGAGGGCAAAATAGAAATGGAGAGAATCTACCGATCCCCCAGAGAAAGAGATCCCAAAAAACCAACCCCTAGGAATATTATAGCCAAGTTCCAGAACTCCCAAGTCAAAGAGAAAATATTACAAGCAGCCAGAAGGACACAGTTCAAATATCGTGGAGCTGCAGTCAGGATCACATAGGACTTAGCAGCAGCTACATTGGAAGCTCGTAGGGCTTGGAATACAATATACCGGAAGGCAAGAGAGCTTAAAATGCAGCCAAGAATGAACTACCCAGCAAGGCTGAATGTCCTCTTCCAGGGAAAAAGATGGACTTTCAATGAACCAGGGGAATTTCAAAGGTTCCTTTTGGAATGGCCAGAGCTGAACAGAAGGTTTGATCTTCAGATACAGGACTCAGGTGAAGCATGGAGATTGGAGGAGAGGGGGGAAATATGAGGGACTTAATGAGGCTGAACTGCATGTATTCCTGCATAGAAAAATGACACTGATAATACTCATATGAACCTTCTCAGTTAATAGAGCAGGTAGAGAGAGCTTTTATAGTTGAAGCACAGGAGAAAGCTGAATTCAAAGATAAAATATGGTGTAAAAATGGAGTCAATAGGAAAAAAGGGAAATGTAATGGGAGAAAGAAAAAGGAGGTGGGGAATAGTTCAAGATATTTCATATAAGATTTTTTTTTATTACAATGAGCTATTGCAATGATATTGAAGTGGGGAGGCAAGGGGGAATGAGGGAACCTTTGCTCTCATCAGAGATGGCTAGGAGAGGAAACAGCAAATATACTCAATGGGGTATAGACATCTGGAGTTAAGAAGGAGGGGGGAGCAGGGGGAAGGGGTGGGGATGTGAATAAAGGAGGAGAGGATGGACCATGGGGGGAGAGTGGACAGATATAACACATTTTCTTTCTTACTTCTTGCAAGGGGCTGGGATTGGAAGGCCTGCCCAGGACCATGGGGCCAGGTGGATTCTGGGCCTAAGGGGTGGTATGGGGGCTCAGGGCCTCTTGGCCCTAGGACCAGGGATCTGTCTGCTGCACCACTCAGCGACCCTACAGCAGAGTCAGAGTGAAAGGAGAAAATAGAGTACATGGTAGTGGAGAAATAAGAAAGGAGGGAGTTGCAATCAGCAATGGCAATGGTGGAAAAATATGGAAATAACTTTTGTGATGGACTTATCATAAAGAATGAGATCCACCCATGACAGAGTTGTTGGTGTTGGAACAAAGACTCAAGCACATTTTTTGTTATTATTATTTGGGGGAGGGTGCAGGGCAAGTGGGGCTGGGTGGCCTGCCTGGGGCCACATAGCAGGGTGATCTTTGGGTGTCTGGGGCCGGATTTGGACCCAGGTGCTCCTGGCTCAAGGGCCAATGCTCTGTCTGCCACCCAGCCACCCCTACTATTATTACTATTTTATTTTATTTTGGGTCTTTTTTTCTTTCTTTTTTTTGGATTTTGCAGGGCAGTGGGGATCGGGTGGCTTGCATGTCACATGGCTGGGTGATTGTTGGGTTTACGAGGCTGGATATGGACTCGGGTGCTCATGGCTCCAGGACTGGTGCCTCGTCCATTGTGCCACCTGGCCATACCTACAATTATTACTATTTTTTTTATTTTAATTTTTTTCTCTCCCCTTTACTTTTTTCGCCCAAGCAAGTCTGTCTATATTCATGGGGGAGGAGGGGTATTTTGTTTACTTGTAAACAAGAATATTTTATTAATGTAAAAAAAATTTATACAAAATTAGAATAAAAAATAAATTAAAAAAAAGTTGTTGGGAAAATAAAAGGAAACAATAAAACTTTTTCAAATCAATAAAATGAAAGAGTTAGGAGGAATCAACTCTCTTCATGTGCTTAGTTCAACTTTGACTACCCTTCTGGATATAACAACTATTGTTCAGTGAGGTTGTTCTCACTCTTCTCCTATTCCCATGTTGATCACAGTATTCACTTATTTTTTGATCTTCCAAAAATGCCATTAAAACAAAGATTAATGTATGTCCAGCCTCTGTTATTTACTCATTCCCTGGTTTGATCATGGGTTTCAAGAGACAGAGACTGAACTTCACTCATGAGATATATGTAAAAGGTTTATTGATAAGGTACAAACAAATCTAATGACTAAGGATGTTGAGAATGTGCATGACAGACCACTTTACCAGCACTACCCCACTACCCAAGTCTTGATATTAGATGAGGCTCTGAGAGATGAAGCACCCACACACAATAATCCTAGGCAATTAGCTCTAGATAATTTCATAGATTGATTCTGACCAACTCTGAGTAGAGTTCCCTCCAGTCCTTTTGAATATATGAGTAGGTCAGATAAAGCTAGACATATGTTAGTAGAATTCTTTTGGTGTGAGGAACCGTGCTTGATAGGCTCTTCACAGCAGAGAATAGCGGCACTCTTTAACTAAAGTTCATGTAACCCAAGTTATGATATCATTATTCTCTATTAACATAAACCTACCCATTCTCAACCCAAGATCTAATTGGTGAGTTTCTCCATTGTACTGTTGACAGTTTTATTATACCTACATATGGTTGAATTAGTTCATATTCATGCTATCTTGTTCTTATACCTAATGATTTTGAAATCTTGTGGTCTACTTGTACCTATTTTTTTAATCAGTGACCAGTAAAATTTACATTTCATCTATTGTATTCTTATGATAATACACTTACAAAACTACATTCTTTTTATATAGATAGTTTTCAAATAACAAACATTTATGATTTCTCTTTTCTACCTTCCACCCTACTGGAAATTAAAAAAAGGAAAATAAAAGACTAGATATAAATACACTTTGTCAAAGTAAATTCCAACATTCATCAACAATCTATGTCTAATTCTGGGTCCTGATTCTTTGTCATGAGGTGGGTAGCATTTTTCATTATTAGTTCTTTGGAAATGTGATGTCAATGTAGTGATCAGATTTTTTAAACCTATCAACATTGTTTGTTTTTATGATGCTATTGTATAAGTTGTCCTAGTTCTACTCATTTAACCTTGCATCAGTTCATATAAGTCTTCCTAGATTTCTTTGAAACTGTTCATTTTGAAATTTCATATATCACAGTTGTACTCCATAACATTTATATATCGTGATTTGTTTAGGCATTTCCCAGTTAATAATTATTCCCTTTTAATTTCTAGCTCTTTGCCATTACAAAATAATCTGTGAATAGCCTATTTAATATTGTATAATATTTTTTGTTGTTTTTTTGTTTTGTTTTTTTAAGGTTTTTGGAAGGCAATGGGGTTAAGTGACTTGCCCAAGGCCACATGGCCAGGTAATTATTAAGTGTCTGAGACCAGATTTGAACCCAGGTACTCCTGACTCCAAGGCCAGTGCTTTATCCACTGCACCACCTAGCCACCCCAATATTGTATAATATTTTTATACAAAGAGTCCCTTTGATCTGTTGGAAGTTTGATTACTCTAGGGTATAGTAATAGTGGTCATACTGCTAGGTCAAAATTTAATAATTTTGGGGGAAGTTTCAAATGTTGGACCACTTCACAGTTCTATCAACAATACATTTCCCACAGTTTCTCCAACATTTGTCATTTTCCCTTTTTTGTCAATTTGGTCATATTATGGCTATGAGGTAAGATCTTAGAGTTCCTTTAATGTGCATTCCTTTTATTAAGAATTAGTTGGAATATTTTTCATATGGAAATTAATTATTTTGATTTCTTTAAAAATTGCTCGCTGGTATTCTTTAATCATTTATCTATTGGGAAATAACTTTTTTCAATTTGAATATTTTTATTCATTTATTTTTCTAATTACATGCAATGGTAGTTTTCACCAATCTTTTTTTTGGAAGGTTTAGAGTTTTACATTTTTCTCCCTCCCTCCCTTATCTCCCCCATCCCCTTGGCAGAAATCAATCTAATATAGGCTTTATACATATAACTATGCTAAACATAGATCCATAATAATCATAATAATGTTTATTCTTTTTGTTTATTTTTAAATTTTACCCTCCCCAGCTATATACAAAAACAAGTTTAAACATTTAGTTCCAATCCACATTTCTTCCATCAATAGTGAGCTAGGACATTTAAAAAAAAAACTAAATAGATTGCATTGATAACCTCATCTGAAATCTATTCATATCTCTTGATCATTCATCAATTGAGGAATGGCTTTTATTTTTTATAAATTTGACTCAGTTCTCTACCTTTGATAAATGAGTTCTTTTTTTTTTAGGTTTTTGCAAGGCAAATGGGGTTTAAGTGGCTTGCCCAAGGCCACAAAGCTAGGTAATTAAGTATCTGAGACAGGATTTGAACCCAGGTACTCTTGACTCCAGGGCGGGTGCTCTTTCCACTGCCACCTAGCCACCCCAATAAATGAGGTCTTTATCAGAGATATGTTTCAATAGTTTTTCCAACAACCACCATTGCTAGTTGTATTTCCTTCCATTCTATTCCCCCCCATTTATTCTATTCTCTCTCTCTCTCCTTTCACCCTGTCCCTCCTCAAAAGTGTGTCACATCTGACTACCCTCTCCCACATTCTTTCCTCCCTTCTATCACAACTTTTATTCTTAATAAATTTAAATCAGTTCACTATCTCTTTTAGAAATACCTTTTTTCAGAGAAACTAGATATAAAGATTTTTTAATTGACCATTTGTATTCTAATCTTAACAGCATTGGTTTTGTGAAAAAAACTTTCAAAATATTATACAATTAAAATTATCTATTTTGTCTTCTGTGATCCTCTGTATCACTTGTTTGGTAGTTGTATGAGCAAACTTAAGAACTCTGATCAATGCAATGACCAGTCATGACTACAGAGGACTCATGATGAAATATGACAGAGGGAAAGATGGAAAGCCAATAGATAATTATCAATTAAGGTCATTTCAGAATTCTTAAAAAATTGAGGTGGTGGGGAGGGGGGATGGCTAGGTGGGGCAATGGATAGAGCACTAGCCCTGGAGTCAGGAGTACCTGAGTTCAAATCTGACCTCAGACACTTAATAATCACCTAGCTATGTGGCCTTGGGCAAGCCACTTAACCCCACTGCCTTGCAAAAAAAAAATTGAGGTGGTGCATTTGTGGCAAAATTAAGGATATGATCTCGTCTTAGTGTGTGTTACCAAGGTAGGATGGAGGCATGTCTCATTGGATGAGAGTAGGTTGAGGAACTAAATGATTAGGGCTTTTGAAGAAGAGTTAATAGGTAGGCTGAAGTCTCCAAGCATAGGAGCTGGGAAGATAGAAAAATTATGAGCCAGAGACTGGATTCATTGAGGAAGGAAAGGTGACCTGGTGTTCTACAAGCTGTCAGGCTCTTTTGATGGGGTAGTTGATACGAATAGCATGGACCCAAAGGAAAAAATGGTTACTGGATGATGAAAGTAGGAGAAAAACCTGGAAGTTGCATTGGGCAACAAAAATTTCTCTACCTCAACCAGTGAGCCAAGAAGAATGAGTAAAGATGCAGCCAGTAGAGGAAAGGGAGGTCAAAGAGGCTATATAATCAGGGTGGGGCCAGGGGGCAATAATAGTTAGAAGGTGTAACTCCTATCATCCACAAGTATTCTACTTCCATGTTCATGAATTTTTCAGTTCTCTTAATCATAATCATGGATTATTCCATCTTTCTCTCTGCCTTACAACATTTTTCTTTGTCCTTACTCTTAACTCTACCCCTTAATTCTTTCCCAGGCTACCATCCTTCTACTGAATTCACTTTCAACCTTTCCATATTTTGACTTCTTGGTGAATCGATTCAACTCTGCACTTGAGACTCTTGCCCCTTTATTCTTTTGCCAATCATGTCTTGTCAAGCCCCAATCTTGAATTGCTCCCATTAACCTTTGCCACCTCTACTATCCATATGTTGCTAAAAAAGCGAAAGGAAAAAAATCATGAAATCTTACTGAGTCCACTACAAATTGATGTTCTATATCTATAACCAATCCCCTAAATCAGAAAGGCAATTCTTTTATACCTCCATAATAGATACATTTCCCAGCTCACCTTAGCAGCTATTTCAAACATTTCCATTCCTCCCTAAACCTCCCATCATATACTCTTCCCAATCTCTAAGCTGAGACTCATATATTACTGATAAGCTTTATTCAATTCACCTAGAGTTCCCTTTTCCCTTCTCATCATCTCATATCACTCATATGTCCTCCACAATTATTTCTGCCTTCTACATTCTCAAGTATCCCTCTTCTCCAGCAGATTTCTCTCTCAATCATTCCACCTCATTTATCTCAAATTTCTCCTTGTCTATTGGTTGCTTTCCTGCTGCCTACAAACATCTTTATGATTACCCTATTGTCTTTCCAGAAAATCTCCCTCTAGTGGAATATTCAACAAGGGGTCCAATATGATATTGAAGAAAGAGGCTAGTAGGGAGTTCCAAATTGATTGCATAACTACTTTAATAATCAAAGGAACTTTCTTACAAAGGGTAGTCTGGGACAGGTGGTCAGATACATATTGAATTCCCCTTGCTATTCAAACCCCTATGGTATTTATAGAAATTAGACAAAGGGAAGAGGAAGAGTATGTTAGTGGGGCTTAACTGAAATTTTGGGGTTTCTGGTGTTCAGCATTGGGCTTGGGTTCCAGAAACCTGGACACCCTATCAGTGCTGTTTGGGCTGGAGTCCTAGGCATGCAAGGCTATGGAGTGGTCTTGCCCTGATCATGCTCTGGTTAGTGTGCTTTCTTTTGGCTGACATTAATCTTGGTTTGCATTACTCATAGCTTTCATTGGTGGGGACTTCATTTATTATTACTATTATAGCTTTCACTGATAGAAACTTTTGCTAGGAAAGTCACATTATTTGTGGCTTTTATTGCTTAAGGAGTTCACATTATGACTTTCACCAACAGGCACCCCACACCTCTTCTCAAAGAAAATTTATCCATTCCTGCTAGTTAACATATCATATTTCATGCTTGGTATGTTTCATAAAGTTGAAAAAGTCACCTATAATTGGTAGCTCCATTTCTCTCCTATATTTTCCTTTCTGAAGTCTGACTTTTGACCTCACCATTCAACTGAAACTACTGCCTCCAAAGTTACCAATGATCTTTTAATTGTCAGGTCTAATGGTGGTCTCTCAGTCTTCATCCTTCCTGATATGCAGCCATTGATACAATCAATCATCCTTATCCTCTTCTAATGGCTTTCATATTACTGTTCTTTCTCCTGGCCCTTCTACATATTTGACTTCTCTGGGTCTTCCTCCAGGTCATATTTAATGGCTCTGTTCTAGGCCCCCTTCTCTTCTCTCTCTATATATACTATTGCCCTTGATGATGATGATGATGATGATATAGACTTTCCTGGACTCAATGATCTAATCTATATTAATATTTAATAACTGTGTAACCTAGAGAAAGTCATTTGATCATACCCCATGCCCTCCCCACAATGATTCTATCTATACAGTTGATTCACAGATCCATTTATCCAGTCTTAACTTTCATTGACCTCCAGTGCCATATCATCAGTTTTCTATTGGACACTCTGAACTAGCTATTCTGAGGGCATCTTATGCTTTATATGTCCAAAACAGAATTTCAAAGCATCCATAGGGCATTAGATCAGACTTCTTATTCAAAGACCCTTTGATCTAAGAGATACTATGATAGAGGAAATCTCAGAAAATCTTGTGTTCAGCAGAGTCCATAGGGCAGTGGTATCTAAACTTTTTATTTGAACATCTCCATCAATAAAAAATTTTTGAGCATGCTCCCCTAATATTTGTATACTTAAATATTTATAAATTAAATGAACATACTATTAAACTAATAATGTATATAACAAAATATGAGATAAATATTTGGTTCTAGAATCAATATGGAGCCAGTACAGTTTATTGAGCTGGGGATTGACATTGTCAGATTTCCACCTTAGGAAAATAACTTTGGCAACTATGCAAAGGATGAATTAGAATGGGGAGAAACTTGAGTCATTTTTATCTTTCACTTGATTTTCTCTCCTCTGTGATGGAATTTCTGCTCATAATAAGCTGTCATCTTTCTTTACAAGTATTAGTTTATATTCCAAAGCAGTATTTTCTTTAGTTACCATCTCTCTCTGCTTAGAAGATTAAACAAGTGCTTGCTGGTTAAGGTGCTTTTTAATTTCTGTTATTCTCCTTGTTATGGCTACTGACATATAATTTAAATTTCTATGTAAAATTATTATAATCAGTGGCATTTCAATTGTCCATTATCCATTTTTATTAACAATTGTTTTTAAATAATTCACTATCAAGTTGTTTCAATTGCATGCTGTATCTTTCTCTCATTATTCTTTCTTCAAGTGCTTGCTAATACTGAGCTTAGCTCTAACACATTGGTGGTATGATAGTACACAAACTTGATTCAGGTAAGACTCCCATATTAATAATGAACCCTTTGGAGAGGAAATAGCACATATACTCAATGGGGTATAGATATCTAGAGTAAGAAGGAGAGAAGGGGGACAGGGGGAAGGGGAGGCATGTAAGTGATGGAGGAGAGGGTGGACTGTGGGAAGAGGGGTCAGATATAACACATTTTCTTTTGTATGTCTTGCAAGGAGCTGGGATTGGATGGCCTGTCCAGGCCACAGGGCCAGGTGATTGCTGGGCCTTAGGGGTGGTATGTGGGCTGGGGGCCTCTTGGCCCCAGGGCCAGTGATCAGTTTGCTGTGCCAATCAGCTACCCTACAGCACATTTAAGAAGAGGGACAGAGTGAAAGGAGAGAGAAAATATAGTATATGGTAGTAGGTAAGTATGAATGGAGAGAGTTGCAATCAGCAATGGCAATGGTGGAAAAATATGGAAGTAGCTTTTGTGATGGACTTATCGTAAAGAATGTGATCCACCTGCAACAGAGCTGGTGGTGTTGGAACACAGACTGAAGCACATTTTTAAAAAAAAATTTATTTTATTATTTTTATTTTTTTTCTCTTTCCTTTACTTTATTGCTCATGAGGGTCTATATTTTTTTGGGGGGTATTAAGTTTACTCTTAAGAATATTTAGTAATGTATAAAAAACATCATTTGTATAAAAATAAAAAAGCAACTTTAAAAAATAATGAGCCTTTCCTTTGTGTTAAAATATAATCAATTTCATTTTTTGGTGATGTTATTAGGTGCTTGCTATGTACAGTGCATACCAATTCTCTTCACAAAGAAAGTTTCCATGATGTAAAGGCATGAGCCTTCTCTATAATCATCAAGTCTTTGGTCCCTTTCATTTTATTCCTGACATCATTTCTGATCTATTTCTCACCATTTCCACTTATTCTCATATTGCATTGAACTCACCAAGTATCAAAGTATATCCTCATTTAATTCAGAAGGTTGTATCTGTATCTTTATAGAATTTTCTACCTCTTCAACTCTTCATGGGTAAGGTTCAATTATTTTCATTTCTTCAAATACTCATCATAAGCATTGTCATAGAAGTTGGCTAAATATCCCAAGAAATTTGGTTTCTTCTTTCCTTTTGGCATATATTAAAATAAATCTTCCAATTCTTTTCTTTGCCTCTCCAAGGAGTAACCTGTGAACATTCTACCACTTAGCTCCAACTTCCATCTTTTTTCTGGCTCCATTTATAGTAACAATATTAATACTGATATGATTCAGCTCTTTCAGACAAGTGTATAATCACTGATTGTTGGACAAAGACCTCACATTTAGACTACCAACAGTCAAAGTAATATTTATAGATAGTCTAAAAACTATATTTTTATTAACACCCTCTGCCCTCTTTTCTGCTATTCTGCCATTGTCAATGCAGAAGCAGAAGAAGGCAGAGACAATCAGGATTAGGATCATTTTGCATTTTTCTTTTTCATAAGTTTTCATGGTCTAGTAATTCAATCCCTGTGGACAGCCTACTAGAAATGAGTCTCTTCATATTTAGCTAAGCTGGTCCTTGGGAAGCCAACTTTGTCTATAAGCCAGTCCCACACTCATCATGACAGAACCTGCCATATCTTATACTTTGTTGGCATAACTTCAAGAATCCAGACTAGAGCTTGCTCTGCATATATTTGTTGACTGATTGCTTCTCCCATTAGATCATAAGTTCCTCAAGGGAAGGAAATGTCTTCTTCTTTTTGTGTCCACAGTGCTTAGCATAGTGTCTAATATATTTGAGGCCCTTAATAAAATATTAATTGATTGATTGACGCTACACTGAAGTATCAGAATAAACCTTTTAAGAAGCATTTTCACAAAAATAAAACTCTCCTTGCAAAGAAGGAGCTTATATTTTAGTAGACTGAGGTATTGTCCATACCAGAGTGCTCTGAACTCAGGAAGGAGCTCTGGCCCTTCTGTCTGTTTGTTCTCTGCCTTTCATCCTTATCTTGTTGAAGATTCTCAGGAAGGAGCTTTGGCCCTTATCTCTCTGCCTTTCATCCTCATCCTGTTTAAGCCAGGATACACAACTTTTGTGCCTGGAGATGAGGAATGCTGATAACATGGGGACTAGGCTTATATATATATACCCTTACTCAACTATGTGAGGTAGAGATATAGAGATGTGGTATCCTGTTAGTAAAACCTGGTATGCGTCTCTCCTGGTTGAATTCTCATTATTAAACACGCCAGTTGTGTCCATGTGGCGCCCCGAAGACCTGTGGAAATCCAGGAAGAGACCTGGCTGCCCGGAGTGGGACATTACGGAGGTAGCATCCGAACAGGGACTAAAGGTAAGGGCAGGAAAGAGAACTGGGACCTTGTCTGTAGGACAAGAAGATAGTGAAAGTACCTTCGCTACTTGAGTAGGCGGGGAAGATGGGGAATACTGTTCCCATTGTTAAGGCAGAGGAAAGTAAGATCTGGGCTAGACAACTGTATAAAGCCCTTAAGAAACAAGGAATTACTATACAACTGAAAGATTTACAGACATTCATCGAAAAAATACAGACTGTATCACCATGGGTTGAGAATATAGAAATAACAAAAGATAAATGGCAGGTAATAGGAGAATAGATGACTAGCTATGAACAAGAATGCCCTGATTATCTTAAAGAATTAGATTTCTTGATATTTTTGGGAGAATAGAGTGACCTAAAAGACAATTCTCTATAGAAAGCCAAACAGACAATAAAGCTGTACAAGATAAAAAGTAAATAGAAAAAAGAAATAAAGTTATACAGGAGGATGAAATTTGGCCTCCTCCTCCCCCACCAGCTCCTTCTTACTAGTTTAAGAGAGACTCTCCCCTCACGGCATTCCTGAGATGTCAGGAATTTGCCATTGGCCTGTGTTTGTGGATATGTGTTGAGATTGTCAGTTTGGAAAATTCTGTTGCGTTTGTGTGATCTGTGCTTGTGCCTCATCTGTCTTTATGTGTTTAGATTGTCTGTTTACATGTGTGTTTGGGTTCTTCTATTGATTTGCTAGATGGGGAGAAAAGTTCCTCTAAAATTGTCCTTGGGTTGCCTCATTTAAATTGCTGTTCTTTGTTATTTTGGGCAGCTAGATTTTAGTCATCTAATGCCCTCACTGGCTCTCCACTTGAGCCTGTTTTCTGTGAGTAATCTGATTCCTCACCCCTGTGTTATCTCTTGAGCACTTCCAAGAGGGATTTTTAAATTTTTATTAAAAAAAAAAAAAAAGGAATGGATTTTGGTGTTAAATTGACTGAGGCCAAACTACTCACCCTGTTATTTTACTATTATGAGAAGCCCCCCCCATTCCTTGTTTATGTTCCCTTCTCTTTCCCGTTCCTGTTCTCCTTGATTCTGTGCTGCCAGAGTGTTTCCCCCTCCCTCCCCCTTTCAGGAGGGAGAGCTACTTCAGGAAGAATTAGCAAAGTTAAGTGTTAAAAAGGACCTTATTTTGAAGTTAAAGAAACAGCAAATATTACCAAATACGTTAAACAAAGAAATCATAGAAAGAAATGCTATTTTAATTTGAAAATAGAAAAAATAAATTTCAGAAAGACAAGAGAGTCTGGTTAATCCTAAAGTATATAATGTGGTTACCAAAATGCCTGTATAAGGGGAAACTAAATAGTTAATCTTTTTCCAGAATGATATGGCATCATTAGAGCTTCAGGAGTTTATCGATATAGATTCAGATATTGTTAGTTATTACAGAAAATTATGGGACATGTAAGGGTTGAATAGAAGACCAACCCTCCCAGAAAGAATCTAGGAAGGTCTCTCTCTATAAAAGTTATTCAGTTTACTCTATTTGAAGAAAGGGGGGCAGGGAACATTATAATTAGGCCAAGGGATTTTTGAACGACTGCCTTCTCCAGGATTTTAGCAGTTGTAATCAAGAAATGTTAAATATTAAAACCTTGGAATGAAAAATGCATTGTGAAAAGTGGAATCATATCTGTAGTTTATATAGCTGTATAAGCCATGTGACTCTAGTTTGGAATAGTATGAATTAAAATCAAGAAGAGCTAATGAAAAGGAATGATGGAAAATGTGAGTTGTATAGTTTGAGTAAGAGATTCTGAAAGTACTGGATAGAAAATCCAGACTTAGAGACAACTGGGGTTTCTTTTGAAACATATGTTAAGTATGGAAAGTGGTAAAAGCATATAGACAGAAGGTTTGAGCAGGGTTGACTTTGTATACAAAAGATGGATTTGGGGAATTTTGGAAAATGATGTACAAATCATTATAAGAAAAGAAGAAAGTGTAGAACTGTAAGTCTATAGGGAGATATGTGTTTATATGAGGTTGGGGTGATTTAAAATTGCATTAAATTGGTATTTTTTGCAATGTTTGGCAATGAATTGATTAGAAAAATAATAAACCCATAAAGTGACAAGTTTGATATCAAAGCAATTGCTAGGTAAGTGTTAATTTTATTATGTTATTATTGATCCTATAGTGTGCTAATCTAAAGATACATGTAAATTGAATTAAGGAGTTTGTAAAGAATTTGAGTTTGGATTCTGATGTTTTATAGCCCCCTCCACAGTCATGGGAGCCAGGACAGACTTGTGAATTAGCTTTAGAATTACTAAACAAGAGGAAGTTAATATTTTACAGTGATTGGAATATGGATCATGTATTTGGGAAGAATCTGGAGTGAGTGAGTAATGATAAACAGTAAAGGTAAAGAATTAGTATCTCACTAGTATCTCTAATTTCCAGAATATAGAATGTTCTAATATTACGAAATGTTGGGAAAAATCTAAAAAAATGGGGGGGGTGCTAGGTGGCACAGTGAATAGAGCACTAGCCTTGGAGTCAGGAGTACCTGGGTTCAAATTCGACCTTAGACACTTGATAATTACTTAGCCGTGTGGCCTTGGGCAAGCCACTTAACCCCATTGCCTTGAAAAAAATCTAAAAAAAAATGTTGGTCAGTGAGGATAGAAAGTTTTTATAAGTGAGAGCATTGAGAAGTTAGAATTGCACTGATAAAGATAAGAAGAATTTACAAACTTTTTAGGCTTTTGGAAAGAAAATGATTTAAAACTAATTTAAATATGACTTTTAGAATTTAGAGAAGTATGAAGAAAATCTTGTAGTCATAAGAAGGGATTTTTTTAGTAACAATTGGTCTTAATATTTTTTTGTATTTTAAAGGTTTTAAGGAATAAAGCATGTCACTGGAATTCCTTACAATCCTACGGGTCAGGCTATAGTGGAATGTGCTAACAGAACTATTAAGGCGATCCTCGCTAAACAAGAAAGGGGAAGAGGACGTCTATCATGAGGAATTCTAGACAAAGCAATATATACATATAATTTTTTACAAATTTCTAAATTGGATGATTTGTCTCCAGCCATGAGACATTTTATACAAATTAAGAAACAATTGGAAAGAAAATACTTTAAAAATAATTCTGAAAATAAACCTAAGGTATTGGTAAAGGAGCTTAATGTCTCATGGTCTGGACCTTATAGAGTACTAATATGGGTCCAGGTTTTCTTTGTGTTTCCACAGATCATGGAGACAAATGGGTTCCTGCAAAAAGAACAAGAAATGTGGAAACTGAGGAAGAATCGACAAAAGAGAAAGCAAGGCAAGAGAGGAAGAAAGAATCATGCTCATAAAAAGATAATTAAAGATACTCATAAGAACATTTATGATGATGCACTTGTTAACTGTAGGAAAGGCTGATAATGACTGATCATTGATGGGCTTTCATTCCATCTCCACTGTGGTTGAAAGCACTATTCTGGACAGATACTATGCCAGAATTTATTTTACATGGAAATCTTTCTTGCACATATGACAAAGGGAGTGTTGAAGAAATAACAAGTAATGAATCCATACAGAACTTTAACAAAACAATGACTTTCATGGGATTGATTAAAGGATTTCCTGTGTGCCTCCAGAAACAAATGAGAGGAATCTGTTTGAGCATTGAATGGAATTACACTAAAAGTATTGTACCTACTGATAGATGGTGTACTCAGATTGTGGATGGAAGGATGTATTTGGGGGATATTGCTGTAAAAACAAATAAGAATTCTATACAAATTGACACCAGGAAATATCACTTACATACATGGAGATTAAATGGTACTGAGATACCTTTGAATGAAACTAAGCAATATCAAGGGAACAGGTTAAGGTCTTCTTGTAATTCTATTCTTCCTCATAATTTGTCACTTACGTATCATTATCCTGGTTTCATGCCCTTTAAATACTGTCATACTCATCAGTGCATCAAAGTACCTTTAGACTTTATGAATTATACAGAATATTTAATATCTTGTCATAATACCACAAGAGACATGCAAGATAGAGGAGCAGTAAATTATCCTCAACTGCAATATATACATGCATCTGGAATAGAGGTTAAAGGGATAGAAAAACTTGTTGTACCGGTTGGGGGACATACTGTGCAAGGAATACCTGAATTGGTTAATATTGATATAAGGAATAATATAACTAGTAATATCACTATTAGTTCTAGGGTATGCTTGGGTAAAGAATATGCAATTTTAGTAGAAGAAAAATCTAATATTACATTAACTAAATATTCTGATGGGGTGTTCAATTTAACCTGTGTAAATTGTTTAGTAAGAACCCGCATAGGCCCTAAATTTGCTGTAGGTAGAAAAATTTTCATAGTAACATGACCACATTATGTATTTACTATTGTAAAAACAAAAAATTGGTATAGAACACATAGTGATCATATTTTTGAGACAATTAATGAGAAAATATTATCCTTTCAACAGAGAAACAGAAGATGTATTTCTTGTGTTATTTTGGGCATTACATTACTGGTAGAGGCCAATGTGGCCTCTATAGCCCTTGCTATATCAATATCTAATACTCAGAATCAAATAGTTGAAGCACAGGGATTACAAGAATTAATGCAGAATGTTTCAGTGGGATTTAAACATCAACTTCAGGTAGATGAGCAATTTTATAAAGCATTATATCAATTGTAGAAAGCCACTATGTTTTTGGGAGAAGAAGTACAGTATTTGGAATTACAACAAAGGTTACAATGTGATTATAGATATAATCAATATTGTTTGACCAAAGCATGATATAATGAATCTCAAGTAGAATGGAATGTTATTAGAGCCCAGCTACATAGATTGAGTATGGAAAATGTTACATTAGAATTGTCAAAATTAGTCCAAATAGCTGAATATATTGACCAGGCAGCAGATTCTGATTTACTACCTAATCAGGTTTCAGATAAGCTGATTTAGTTCTTTCATACTCAATCTGGTGGTCTGTTGCATGTATTGTTACCTTATATATTGTTTGGTATTGGACTTTTATTATTTTGCTTGTGTGTGCCCCTTGTGATGCAAGTCCTCATCTCATGCATAAGAAGGGTTTTGACTGATGTTTTTGTCGATCCTCCGAGACAACCCTTTTCTGGGAATCCATAGGGCGCTTCACGCTTAACAAGAAAGGGGAATTGTAAGGGGTTAATAGACAGAGTACGTGGCCATGAGGAGTTCATCCTGAGAGTCATTGAGACCAGGGACAACAGGAATGTCCATACCAGAGTGCTCTGAACTCAGGAAGGAGCTCTGGCCCTTCTGTCTGTTTGTTCTCTGCCTTTCATCCTTATCTTGTTGAAGATTCTCAGGAAGGAGCTTTGGCCCTTATCTCTCTGCCTTTCATCCTCATCCTGTTTAAGCCAGGATACACACCTTTGTGGCATGCCTGTTATTCTTTCACAGTGTATGGAGATGAAGAATGCTGATAACAGGGGGACTAGGCTTATATATACCCTTACTCAACTATGCGGGTTAGAGATGTAGAGCTGAAGAGATGTAGTGTCCTGTTAATAAAACCTGTTACACATCTCTCCTGGTTGAACTCTCATTATTGAACATGCCAGTCGTGTCTGTGTGGGGCCCTGAAGACCTGTGGAAATCCAGGAAGAGACCCAGCTGCCCAGAGCAGGATGTTACAAGGTATCAGATTATTCAGGCCCAATTCAAACTGTAGACCTCCACTTCTATGGACTCCACACAACCAGGACCAAGAAAACTTTTTGCATTTCCTTCCTGATGAAATGAGCCACCTGATGACTGTAAAATATGTTGTAAGAATGTTTCTAGGGGTGGCTAGGTGGTGTAGTGGACAGAGCACCGGCCCTAGAGTCAGGAGTACCTGAGTTCAAATCTGGCCTCAGACACTTAATAATTACCTAGCTGTGTGGTCTTGGGCAAGCCACTTAACCCCACTGCCTTGCAAAAACTAAAAAATTAAAAAATTAAAAAAAAAAGTTTCTAAAATCCAAATGTAAAAAATAAAAAATGTCAACTTCCTCCTTCTTGGAAAACAGGAAACTTGCCTGATTATCTTTCTGATAAAAACTCACATTGTATCAACAGTCACATGGAAGGGGAGGGAGAATCCCTTCTTTTATGAAAGTCTGTAACATAGCTGATAAGGCATCCCTCCTCCCCAAATAAGAACCCTGACAATCTAGACAAGAAGCAGACATCCTGAATCAGTGAAAGAAAATCTAACATATTCTGTGACACCTTAACAAAAGAATATGCAATTTCATTGGCTGTCGCCAATCATTTTATGGTCTTTTGTCTAACCTTATAAAAATGCTCCCTAAAATTCTTACTCAGAGTTCAATTTTCTTAACTGACTCCTGTTCATGAATGATTCATAAGCCTGGATGATTATAAATGAATAGTCTAATTTGTTTGTCTTTATTAAGGCCAAACTCTTGAAGGTTTTATCATGTTATTCCTTATTTTATAAGAAATAGCCCCCTATTAGATAATAAATTACAATTCTATCAAGAGACTTCAGAGATTGCTCTTTGATGTAGTAAAGACAGTGTCAGCTACCAGATCAGGAGATTCAGGTACAGGTAAGTATATACCAGGTCCTTCCTGATCAAAGACCAGGACTTGCCTTGGCATATTCTTGCCCTGAATAATCTCATTTTTAGAAGGTTTGCTCAGGCCTCTCCATGATGATTCAACTTGGGTCCAATGACCTCTTATCCTTGATGTGCTCATCTAGCAAGGTGCCCATATTGAGTCCTGTCCTCAGTCAGAGCTGAAGCTATGATTATCTCTGCACATTTCCCTGCTGGCATGTCTAAAGGGAGATAAGCAAGGAGTCTGAAGTTCATGAGACAGAATGCTTGTCCATTCCTGCCAGACAGGTCCCTAGCAAGAGTCGGATCCTAAACTCCCTCCCAAAGATAAAGTTTTTCATTCTGTTTTTGTATAATAAGGACCTCCAAAGCTTTGATAAACTGAAGCAGAGTAAAGAAAGCAAATAAGCATATAGGTGATAACCATTTATTAAGCGCTTTCTATATGTACTAGCAATACAAATACAAAAAAAAAGAGTTCCTGCCCTCAAGGAACTTATATCTAATGGAGAAATGCCTCATCTAAAGAAGAACAGAAAAGTGGGGATTGGACAAAAATCAGGTACATACCTAGTGGCATGTTGGGAAGTTCTGAAGAATCTTTTCTGGTGGCAAGGAAGTTGAAATTAAGGTGATACCCATCAGGTGGGAAATGGTTGAAAAAACTGTAGTTTGTGATTATGTTGGAATGCTCTTCTGCTATAAGGTAAGGATAAGCCAAATGCTCTCAGAAAAGACTGGAAAGACTTAAATTAGCAGAAGCGAAGTGAAGTATACTGTGTACAAAGTAACAACAATATTGTAGCATCCTAAGTTGTAAATCAACTATGAATGACTTAGCTTTTCTCAGCAATACAGTGACCCAAGACAACTCTGAAGGACTTAAAATGAAGAATGCTATCCCCAGAGAAAGAGCAAATGATTTTCAGGATACAGATCTTTCACAACACAATTTTTATGAAAATATTTTGTATGATTACACATCCAAAATCTATATCAAATTGCTTGCTTTCTCAGTGAGAGATTGGAGATTGGGGAAGGAGGAAGGGGAGAATTTAAAATTCAAAGTTTTAAAAAAGAATGGCAAAAATTGTTTTTACATGCAACTGCAGAAAAATAAATACTAAAAATTCTTTTAAAAGAAGCATAACTCCAGAGGAGAATGAAGTATGATTAGACTAGGCCACTCCCTAAACAGAGGTCTTCAGGGGGAAAAAACTCATCAATAGGGTACAGAGTATGACAGAGGGCTGTTCAGGATGAGATGGTACTAGATGATAGGGAAGTTCCAGGATGAAAAATCTATGGCAAAATTCAGAAAACCACAAGTACTAACAGGAGGGGAAAACTGAAAAATCAGGAAGCCAGTTTTCCTGAATTGTTTTTGCCTGTTGAGAAGAGGAAGCACATGGTTTCTTCCCTAGAGGATGACTTTGGAGACGGGACTAGAAGCTTGGCCACTAGTCTGACATGCACAGCTATTCTGAGGGCCGTGGAATTTAGTTTCCTAGATTAACCTTATCAGGGTCTGAGGGTAGGGAGTGGTTGAGGTTGTGGTGTAGGTAACTGCTTGGTTTGCCTGGTACAGGTCTGTCTGTCCTGGAGGATGTATGCCTCACTGCTTTAGCTAGACTTGCTTGCCTATGCTGATGATAGCAGTTGGTTAGCATTTGGTAAAAATTCTAGTTCCTTTGCTGTGGGGACTGATTCCCTAAATAATGGCTATAGAGACTGAGATGGAAGCAGAGCCAGTAGTTGAATATGCTGCTATTCCCAGAACTCTTGGGCTTATTTGTTCATTGATGGAAGTTGGTCAGTAGTGACAAAGATGATGAGTTCATTTTGCACAAGGGTTTTCTCTGGGGTACTTCACTGGCAACAATAACAACATCTGTTGCTAGGAGGATCAAATGAGGTAACATATGTAAAGTACTTTGAAAACTTTAAGGTGTTTTATATATAATTTACAAATGCTAGTTATTATTACAATAAATATACTTCTTAATATAAAATGTTACACTACTTCTCCTTTTATCTTTCCTATTTCTTTTGGATGAGGTATAACCATCTGAGTTCTAACCCATTCATGGATTGCATTCCACCAAAACTCAGTGTTATTGCTGAGATCAATTCACTTCCTAAGATTAGAAATTTTAATTCTTCTCTGGTCTGTTGTCTAAACTTTGAGCATTTCTACTTTAGAAGCTTGAGTTTTGTGTCTTATGACCTTAAGAGTATCTCATTATACTCTTCCTCTCTATGGTATCTAGTCTGAGGGCTATATATAGGCAGCCTTCTCCCTCCCTCCCCTTTTTGGTTTGAATCCCTTTTGAATGATGTTCTTTTTGTATTTTTTTTATTTTATTTTTACCTGTTACATACAAAAACAAATTTCAACATTCACTTTCACATTCAGCATTCATCTGGGCTCCAAATTCTCTCCCTTCTCTGACCCCAATTCCCTCATTGAGAAAGCAAGTTATTTGATATATAAATTAAAAATATATGGCCATGAAAAACATTCCACAATAGTCAGGTTGTAAAAGTAAACACATTCCCCAAAAAGAAATAAAGTAAAAAAATTACACTTCAATCTGTATTCAGATATCATCAGCTCTGTCTTTGGGATGGATAGTATTCTTTATTGTAAATCCTTCAGAGTTCTCTTAGATCAGAGCATTGCTGAGAAAAGGGAAGTCATTCACAGCTGGTCATCCTACAAAATTGCTGTTCCTTTATATGTAGTATGTATATTGCATCTGCTCATGTAAGTTTTTTACTGAGAGCATCATGTGGATCATTTCTTAAAACAAAATAGCATTTCATCTTAATTACATGCCACAATTTGTTCAGCCATTCCCCAACTGAGGGACCTCCCTTCAATCTCTAGTTCCCTATCACCAGAAAAGAACTCAATAAAAAGCCTTACATATATAGGTGCTTTTCCTTCTGTTTTTCATCTCTTCTGGAATATAGACCTAATAGTAACTCTGCTATGTCAAAGGGTGGGCATGGTTTTTATAACTCTTTAGGTATAATTCCACATTGTTCTATGGCATCGTTGAATCATTTCACAACTCTTCCAACAGTGCATTAATGTTTCATTTTCCCTACTCCTTTCCAACATTTGGATAATAAGATAGTACCTCAGAATTATTCCAAACTGTGTTTCTCCTATCAATAGAGAATTAGGACAACTTTCAAAAAATAATTTAAATAGATAGCATTGATAACTGCATCTGAATATTGTTCATCTCTTTTGACCATTTATCAATTGGGGAATCGATCTTATTTTTTTAAAATAAATATAACTCTATTCTCTATGTTTGAGAAATGAGGTCTTTAAAAGAGAAACTTATTTCAATATTTTTTTCCCACCAATACTGAGACTATTTCTCTCCATCCTATTTTCCCCATTCCCATTTATTCTATTCTCTTTCTCCTTTCATCCAGTCTCAAAAGTGTTTTGCATCTGACTATACCCTCCCACAATCTTCCTTCCCTTCTATCACCTCCCCTCCACCCTTTTTTTCCCCATCCCTTTCTTTTCCAACTTTCCCCTAGGATAAAATAAATTTCTATATCAAATTGAGTGTGTTCGTTATTCCCTCTCTGAGCCGATTCCGCTGAGATTAAAACTCACTCACACCCTTCACTTCCCCTACTTCCATTCCACTGCAAAAGCTTTTTCTTGCCTCTTTTATATGAAATAGCAACCCATTCTACCTCTTCCTTTCCCTTTCTCCCAGTACATTCCTCTTTCACCCATTAGCTCTATCTTTTTTTCTTTTTAAAGATTTTATTTATTTTGTTTTACAATTTTTCCCCTAATGTTACTTCCCTCCCCTCACCCCCCACAAAAGGCAGTCTGTTTAATCTTTACATTATTTCCATGGTATACATTGATCCAAATTGAATGTGATGAGAGAGAAATCATATCCTTAAGGAAGAAACATAGTAAAAGAGATAGCAAGATCAGACAATAAGAGATGTTTTTTTCTAAATTAAAAGTACTAGTCTTTGGTCTTTGTTCAAACTCCACAGTTCTTTCTCTGGATACAGATGGTATTTTCCATCACAAACAGCCCCAAATTGTCCCTGATTGTTGCATTGACAGAATGAGCAAGTCCATCAAGGCTGATCATTACCCCCATGTTGCTGTTAGGGTGTACAATGTTTTTCTGGTTCTGCTCAATTCACTCAGCATCAGTTCATGCAAATCCTTCCAGGCTTCCCTGAATTCCCATCCCTCCTGGTTTCTAATAGAACAATAGTGTTCCATGACATACATATACCACAGTTTGTTAAGACATTCCCCAATTGAAGGACATTTACTTGATTTCCAATTCTTTGCCACCACAAACAAGGCTGTTATGAATATCCATCCCAAAGTGATGTTTTTACCCTTTTTCATCATTTCTTCAGGGTATAAGCCCAGTAGTGGTATTGCTGTATCAAAGGGTATGCACATTTTTGTTGCCCTTTGGGCATAGTTCCAGACTGCTTTCCAGAAAGGTTGGATGAGTTCACAGATCCACCAGCAATGTATTAGTGTCCCAGATTTCCCATAACCCTTCCAACAATGATCATTGTCCTTTCTGATCATATTGGCCACTCTGAGAGGTGTGAGGTGGTACCCCAGAGATGCTTTAATTTGCATTTCTCTAATAAGTAATGATTTAGTAACTCTATCTTTTTAATATATTATACTTTCTAATTCAACTCCTATCAATATATGCTTCTTCTAACTGCCCTAATAAATGAGAAAGTTCATGAGTTATCAGTATCATCTCCCCATGGAGGAATATAAGCAGTTCAACCTATTAAGTCCCTTATGATTTGCCTTTCCTGTTTACCTTTCTATGCTTCCCTTGAGTCCTATATTTGAAGATCAAAGTTTCTGTTCAGTTCTGGTCATTTCATCAAGAAAGTTTGGAAGTCCCCTAGTTCATTAAATGTCCATCTTTTCCCCTGAAAAAATATGTTGAGTTTTTCTAGGTAGTTGATTCTTTGTTATAATCCTAGTTCTTTTGCCTTCTGGAATATCACATTCCAAGCCCTTACAATCCCTTAATGCAGAAGCTGCTAAAAATTTGTTATCCTGACTGTGGCTGACAGTGACAGTATCATTACAGAGATTGACAGGAAGGGAGGTCAGTAATTTTGCTAATCTACCCTTTCCTCAAACCTCCATTTTCCCTTAACTCATTAAGTTGACTCTTCTCTTAAATTCCTTACTCCTCTCCTCCCTGTTCACTCTCACTTTCCATTGGGTCCCGTGCACTTTCAAAACATAGAGTAAGTTTAGTAGACCAATAAAGTGGCCTTTCTGAGCCCAGAGTCTTAATTAAAGAGGTAGCTCAGTGGATGGAATACTAAATTTGAAGTCAGGTAGACCTAAGTTGAAATTTGACTTCAGATACTCACTATATGACCAAGTCACTCAACTTCTGTCTGCCTTAATCTACTAGACAAGGAGATGGCAAACCACTCCAGTATCTTTGCCAAGAAAATCCCATGGATGGTATGGTTCACAGGGTCATGAAGAGTCCAACACAATTGGATAATAACAATTTGTTTGTAGTCAAAAGACGTGCTTTTGGAATTCTATCTGGACTAATATTAACTGTGTGACCAATCCAATCTCTCAGTTTCAATTTTCTCATCAGTAAAAGAAAAAATAAAACAAAAAATGGGGATAATAATATACAATGCCTGTCCTCACAGGTTTCTTGGGAAAGAAAGGCTTTATAAACCAAAAATCTCTTTCTCTAAAAATGGTAGTTATTTATTCACAAACTAGGCTTCCTCTTTTGATGAAAATACTTGATTGTAATTGGTGCCTTAGATTCTCAGAATGGAGGGATCTTTGAGTGCCTATAATCCAAAATCTCACTTATACAGAGGAAAAAAAGAGGTTAAAATAGATGAAACACTCCTAGGAGAAAACAACATGTACCCAGTTAGGAAAATTAAAAGAAACTGGAAGAGGGGTGAGCATCTGCTAAAGAATCCAGTACTGTGTTTCTAATCAGATCATATAGATTACAGTCCCAGTTCTGCTACTTAACTACCTGTATGATCTAAGATGAGTCATTTAACCTCCCTGGGTCTCAGTTTTCTTATTTCAAAATTGAGGGGGTTGGAGTTAGATGTCTTCTGAGGTTCCTCTCAAATTCTAAATCGATGATCTTTTCTAGGAAGAAAAGTGTTCATAAAGGTTCCATGCTCTGAGGAGAGCTAGGGTTGATTTTACTTTCCCTGACTTCACAGGTCTAAACTACACTGATTCTATATTGGTTTTTTCTCCTTCCTGAGATCAGGTAAGTGTATTCAGCAATCTATATACTTCTGAACTCTTTGCACTGAAACAATCTGTTGGGTTTCTCCCTAGGGAAGAAGCGTTTGCATGCTATCAGAATTTTTCTTAAGGCAAATGGTAAGATAGAAAAAAACAGTTTCTGATATACTTGGCTGTTATTATTCCACTTTCAATGTTTGTTCTCCACTTTAAAGCATTGGGCTTTATTGATCATCTTTTGTAGGGCTATACTCCAGTCTTTCCCATGAGTGTGTATATACATTTGTAACTTATGAGAGGCAACTAGATGGTATAGTGGATAAAGCATTAGATTTGGAATCAGGAAGATATGAATTCAAATCTTCCCTCAGACTCTTATTAATTTTGTGAACCTGAACTATTCATTTAATTTCATTCAGCTTCAGATGCCTCATCTGCAAAATGAAGTCAAGAAATCACACTATTGTGTATATAGTGAGACAGTCTATGTAAAAATCAATCCTTTTTAATGCTAGTACCTTCCCTCTGTTGATTATCTCTATTTTTTCTGCATCTTCCTTGCCTGTAGTTGTTTTCATGTTTCATTTCCTCCTTTAGATTGTAAACTCCTAGAGAGCAGAAACTTTTTTTTGCCTTCCTTTGTTTCTCCTAGTACCTAGTACAATGCCTAGCATTGTAAGCACTTAAATGCTTATAGATTAATTAATTAATGGGCTTTTCAAAACTTAAAATGCTGAATAGATTCCAGTTATATGGCATCATACTATGGTTATGTGACCAATATAATGCCAGAAGATATGATCCTAGACCACTATATTAACTGGTGGATGAGGACAGAAGTGAAGGCTCTACATGAATCTGAAAGAGAACTAGCAAAAACCTCTTGACTGCTTTTGCCTCTGCCCCTAGCTGGAGGTGTACTTTGAGGAGAGTTAACCATATCTAGCTGCTCCCAGACCAATTATACTGGCTGGTATGCTGCCATCTTTGGACCATTCACATCCCTTTTCCACCTCCTACTCTGTGAACATGCCTGGAAAGTCAATTCAGTGATAATCAATTGCTTTTTTGACCACTCATCATCCCTCTGATTTTCCCACTCCCTGGGAATAAGTGTAGTCTACCCTCTCAGATTCTAGCATACAGGAGCAATTGAGACCTAAATCAAAAGGCCAATAAAACTCTGCATAGCCTTGGATCTAGCAATACCACTTATAGGTCTATATCTCCAAAAGATCATTAAAAAAGAGAAAAAGACCCATATGTATAAAAAAAAAATTCATAGCAGCTCTTTTTGTGGTAGCAAAGAATTGGAAACTGAGAGGATATCCATCAAGTGGGGAATGGTTGAAAAAATTATGGGATAAGAATATGATGGAATGGGGGCAGCTAGGTGGCGTAGTGGATAGAGCACCAGCCCTGGAGTCAGGAGTACCTGAGTTCAAATCTGGCCTCAGACACTTAATCATTACCTAGCTGTGTGGCCTTGGGCAAGCCGCTTAACCTCATTGCCTTGCAAAAATAAAAACCTAAAAGAATGTGATGGAATAATATTATTCTATAAGAAATCTTGACTAGGTGTATTTCAGAAAAACCTGGAAAGACTTACATGAACAGATGCTGAGTGAAATAAGAAGAACCAGAACATTATATCACTACACATAGTAATAATATTGCATGATGATCAAATGTGATAGACTTAGCTATTCTCAGTAATACACTGATCAAAGAGAATTCTACTTGTGATGGAAAATGTCATCCACATCCAGAAAGAACTCTGGAGTCTGAATGAAGATCAAAGCTTACTATTTTTACTTTTAAAATTTTTTTTATTCCTTGTGGTTTTCTCCTTTTGTTTTTATTCTTCTTTCTCAAAATGGCCAATATGGAAATATGGTTAACATGAGTGTGCATATGCAATCTATGTCATATCACTTGTCTTGTGGTGGGAGGGAAGGAGAAAAATTTCAAAAATGAATGTTGAGGGATAGTTAGGTATTGCGGTGAATAGTTTTTGCAAGGTATTAGGGTTAAGTGAGTTGCTCAAGGTCACACAGCTAGGTAATGATTAAGTGTCTGAAGTCGGATTTGAACTCAGGTCCTCCTGACTTCAGGATTGGTACTCTATTCAATTGACCACTTAGCTTCCCCCCAAAAAATATATACTATTAAGACAGAGAGAGAGAGAGAGAGAGAGAGAGAGAATGAATGAGAATGAATCTAGGCTCCAGGGGAGGGTAAGAATTCTTGCTCTTACAGGTTCACATTGAAGAATGGCATTTTAACCAATTTGATAGGTGTGAGGTGATACCTCAGAGTAGTTTTAATTTGCCTGCCACATAGTAAATAAATGCTTTGCCATTCATCCTTGAACCTCTCTCAGTTGGGCCTGATGCCACTTGTCAAGCAAAGGAGTTGTAAATTTTGGCTCTGACCCAGCTCTAAAGCACCAACTAGAAATTACTAAATTGGCTTTACCAGTTGAGAATTGCTGCCCTCTAATCTGGATCACAGGATCATAGATTTTTAAAAGCTGGAAGCAAACTTAGAAGCTTTTAAGTACAACACTTTACTGTTACAGATAAGAAAACTGAAACACTGAAAAATTGAACAGGATTACATAATTAAGAAGTGCCTGAGGTAGAATTCAAACCCAGATCTTCCTGATTCCAAGGTCAGTGCTTTTCCATTCCATCTTGGCATAAATTATAGAGCTATGTGCCAGCTCTAGATAAGAAAGGAGATCCATGCATGACCCACACTGTGCCCCAAACAATTTTCCAAAGCAATAAATGACACTGTCCCTGCTGAAATGGCTTTCCTGTTATTCCAAAAAAGTGATAAGCTTTCAAAAGTACAGAGGAGCTCACTTAACCCTGTAATTTTATAAAAGATATTCCCAGGAGAAAGATTGGCCTCCTTTAGAGCAAATAGTCATCCCAGATACTACACTGTGTTTTATGAACAATTATCAGCTGATTTGGGATAATTTGCAAGACTACAGGAAGTATCTGAACAAAAACTGAATTGGGTCAGAATCAGGGAATGTTCATATAAAAGAACTACTTAGAAATAAAGCAAAAGAAAAAATGATGTCATGATGTCAAGCTTCATAATAGCCAACAAAACTGATATAGAACCACACAAATTGATGCTAGGGGATTAATTAGACCTCAAAGTCATTATTGTGACCATGAATATGGTCAGAGCTCTGGACATCTTTATCATATACATCTCATTAAGCCACCAGAGTTTAGCATTATTCCCAGCTCCACGTGTAGAGTATCATCCCTTGTACTCAAGACATTCATGTTCTAAAAGAGAGGACAGTAAGAAGTGGGTACAACACATGTTCAATAACTTGGGGGATGAAAAAATGGGGTATAAGAATCTCTGGATTACTACTTTATCTTAAAAATAAGTTAAAATTGAATGATATAAATGGATACAGTCCTGACTTCAAAATCAGGATGAACTTTTGCTACTTACTAGTTGTGTGACTCTGAATAAGCTACTTAAGTCTCTAGTGTCCCCAGGAAATTCTCTGTTGTTGGGAAGGTGCTAATCCTCCTTGATAGAGAAAGTTACTCCTTGGGACATCTCTGTTCTATACACAGATTTGATGCAAAAACAAAATGATCATAGTTCTAGAAGGAACCTTGGAAAGCCATTCAACCTCCTTCACTTCACATTTGAGAAAACTGAGGTCTAAAGGTTGAATGACTTGCCCAGGGCCACACAAGGAATCTTTAGCAGGAGGATATGAATTCAGGTTCTCTCAGTTTAGGGACAATGCTCTTTCCAAAAGAATATGAATAAATATGGGAAGATATCTGAAGGGATTTGGAAGAAAGCATAATTAGAACATTAACAGGTAAGTGCCTCCATTGTGGACAAAGTACAGGACTTGGAGTCAGGAAGACTCATCTTCCTGAGTTTCAATCCAGCTTCAGACACATTCTAGTCATGTGACCTTAGGCAAGTCACTTAACCCTGTTTGCTTCAGTTTCTTCATCTGTAAAATGACCTGAAGAAGGAAATGGCAAACCATTCCAGTATCTTTGGTAAGAAAATCCCAAATAGGGTCACAAGGAATTGGATACAGGGCAGCTAAGTGGCACAGTGGATAGAGTACCAGCCCTGGAGTCAGGAGGACTTGAGTTCAAATCTGCCTTTTCCAACTCATTTTATAGATAAGGCAACTGAGACAAACAGAGCTAAGTGACTTGGCCAAGGTCTCACAGCTAGGTCTTCCTGACTTCAAGTCCAGCATACTAGTTATTGTGTCAATCATAACATAAACTGATAAATCAGAAAGAATATTTGCACTTAATAATTACCTAGCTGTATGACCATAAGCAAGTTACTTGCCTTAAATAAATAAAATTTAAAAAAATTTAAAAAAACCAAAGAATTGGACACAGCTGAATGACAATAATGACCACAACTAGATAAATAATAATAATAGCTGTAAAATACAGATGAAATATTCAAATTAATATTATAGAAGGGAACATGGGAACAAATAGAATGTTCTGTTACTATTTTGTTAAAGTTTAATATACTTTTTATTACAGAACAAAATTCAAATATAAGTTTGCAGTTCTATGCAAAATGGTACTGTTAGGTAGTTAGTTTTGTACCTGCAATTCATTGTATTACTTTGAGTAATTGCACAAGAGTTCTGAACTCTTTTCTCCATATTTATTTTAGAACAGGTTTTTTGATTCCCAGAAGAAACTCTGGATGAGGACAAAATGAATCAAAGAGATATAATTCATGGGGACTGCTCCCAAGAATGAATCCTATCAATATAAGCACAGAGACCAGAGCACATCTTCACTTTTCTTAGAAAGTTTTTGGGAATGGTTATCTTCCAGTTAATTCTCTAAGAATAAGTCCCAGAGAAGGGGATGAGCTTCATTAATAGTGTTTCCTCCCCTGGGATTTCATATACCAGTGAAATCACAGCTCTACCTGATCCCTTACCAGCTTAGATTTTTTTGGTAAGGGAAAAGATGGTTATCATATTAAAGTTATACTAGAAGGGAGGTGGAACAATCTCTAGAATTCTATGACAGATGATTCCTGATTCCTGAAGCCATTCAAGTTATTCTTGTTGATCAGGGTTCTATAGAACTATTATTCTCTTTGATCTGGGTTTTGCTGATTGTTGTTCAATTGTTCCAGTCATGTCCAACTTTTTGCGACACCATTTGGGGTTTTCTTGGCAAGGATATTGCCTTTTCCAACTTATTTTATAGATGAGGCAACTGAGGCAAACAGAGCTAAGTGACTTGTCCAAGAGCACCCAGCTAGGAAGAATCTGAGGTCAGATTTCAATTCAGGTCTTCCTGACTCCAAGGCCAGCATTCTAGTTATTGTGTCAATTAGAACACAAACTGATAAATCAGAAAGAATATTTGCATTTATACAAGAATTAGGAAGTTTATGCTGTATAGTGTGAAGGGAACCTAGAATTGGTTACTTACATGTTACTTCACCTTTTAATGAGCTCAAAATTTCATAGCATCAAGCAAAACTGAATGAGGAAAAAGAAATATTGTTTCCAGGGAATTTATTGGAGTTCAAAGTAAACTTGGAAAAAAGAGTTGCTTATAATGGTAAGAATTTGATTTAGAGAAACAGCAGAGACAAGTAAGATTTTAGGGTTTTGAAAAAAGATAGAACAGCTGCTTGGGGAACCTAAAGAGCCCTGAAGAAATGGAAGACAGAAGCAGACAAATTAACATGGACAGCAGAAGGCTGAAGAATACTAGAGGGAGATAAGTGGTTTTGTAGCCCTTAGCAGATTTATGACAGACACCAAGGCTGAGGATGAAGAACTTGAGAAGGGTGGCTTGCTGTAGGGATCTAAGCTTGGCTCTGTCCTAGTCAACATTTGATAAACAACTTGGATGAAAACATGGTTATCAATTTTTTTTCTGCACATAACAACAAATGGAGCGAGAGTTAATATACTAGCTGATAGAAATCAAGACTCAAAAGGATCTCAACAGGCTAACAAATCTGACATGATAAATTGACAGATATCATGTTTTATGACACAAAATCAACTACTAATAAATACACAGGATGAGGGAAATCTAACTAGTCAGCAGTTAATGATGAAAAAAGACCAATGGGGGGCGGCTAGGTGGCATAGTGGATAAAGCACCGGCCCTGGAGTCAGGAGTACCTGGGTTCAAATCTGGTCTCAGACACTTAATAATTACCTAGCTGTGTGGCCTTGGGCAAGCCACTTAACCCCGTTTGCCTTACAAAAAAAAAACCCTAAAAATAAAAAGAAAAAGACCAATGGGATTTCATTGAGTGACAGTGAATCTACCTAAGTGACATAGTTCTCTCAAAAAACAAACAACACCACACTCACCCAAATGCAATTTTAAGCTTTAATAGAAGTGTAGTGCCCAGATCAAGGGACTGCTAAGGAGACCAATGGAAAGAGTGCTGGACCTAGAGTCAGGAAGACATATCTTCTTGAGTTTAAACCCATTCTCAGATACTTCCTAGCTGTGTGACCCTGGGTAAGTCACTTAACCCTGTATACTTTGGTTTCCTTATCTGTAAAATAAACTGGGGAAAGAAATAGCAAACTACTCTAGTATTTCTGCCAAGAAACCTCCAAACCTCCAAGTCACAAAGAGTAGAACATGATTGAAACAAGTGAACAAACAACAAAACCCAGATCACAGAGGATAATAATTCCATAGAACCCTGAATTGATCAGATCCTAGCTGGAGTATCCCATTTGCGGACCATATCTAGAAGAAGGTAATCAAGATTGCAAATGGGGCGGCTAGGTGGTGCAGTAGACAGAGTACTGGCCCTGAAGTCAGGAGTACCTGAGTTCAAATATGGCCTCAGATACTTAATAATTACCTAGCTGTGTGGCCTTGGGCAAGCCACTTAACCCCATTGCCTTGCAAAAAAAAAAAAAGCCTAAAAAAAAAAAGATTGTGAATGATCTGGAAACCATGGAATGTGAGGAAAAAGGGAAATATTGAATGGATATTTAAAATGGAGAAGATAAGTCAGAAGTTATGCTAGAATAATTGTCTTATTATATGTGAAATATTTGAAGGGCCACATGGAAGAGAAAATATATGTATTCTGTGTAGTTCCAAAGGATTGAATTAAAGGAGGAAGAAATTATAAAGAGGTAGATATGTAAGAAATATCACTATAGTAATAAAATCATAAATCTGAGTTCCAATTGTGACCATCATTATCATTTCATTTTCATCTCTTTTGATGGGATCCAGATGTATCTGTATTCCCAGTACTGACCTGGGCTCATAATAGGTGCTTAAATAAATATATATGAATATATATACTTACATATGCATATGCATATACATATACATATCATTAGGTTAGAGCTTCCTTGCTAGATCATGTTGTTATCTTAGGAAGTATGTTTCCTGCCCTCCTTTCTCAGGGCCTTATCATCTTAGTACTAGCACCTTTCTGATCATTTTTTGCTTTGCTATGACTCTGAATTCCCAAACTTAAGGTATCCACAGTCTTCACCTCCTCAGGGACATGCACTGAAGGTGTATACCACCCCACAATTGATTAATTGATAGAAATGATCTCAGGACAAGTCGTCAACCTGCTCTTGTTGGTAACTGACAAGACATCTATAATCAGCAGACTGTATAACACACTAAATCTCATAGGCCTATTATTAATTAGTAAATGCTCATGATTGTTAGGCCATATCCAAGTGGGATCTAAAAAAAAAAAACAGAGTCACAAATTATGAGTTTGTATTCAATCACAATATAGAAATAACAATGTGAGTAGGATGTTTGTAAAAGTCTAAAGGAAGGTTATAGACCTGCTCAGGGCTCCCTCATTCCCCAAAAGAGGAAAATGAAGAAGAAAACTGATGTAATAAAAGTATGCTATTGTAGGAGGTCAGGTCCTGCATATTTGGTGAGCTAGTACTTTTTTTTCTGTTCATACTTTATTTTATATTGTTGCAATTATTTTGTTATAAGAGTAAACATAACCCCCCCCCCCCAAGAAGATGAGAAACTTCAAGATTAGTGAGAGAAAAAAATGTACTTCAGACTGTGTTCAGATTCCAATGGCTCTATCTCTGGGGTGAGTTGCTATCTTTATCATGAGTCCACCAGAGAAGTTGCTTCAGTATTTTTCCCACTGTTGCTATTACTAGCTGTATTTCCTTCCACTCTATTCCTACCCACTATCATTTATTCTATTCTCTCTCTCCTTTCATCCTGGCTCTGTCCAAAACTGTGTTGTATCTGAGTACCCTCTCCCACAATCTTCCCTCTATTCTATCTCCTATTCCCCTTTCCCTCCCCCCATTGCTCCTTATCCCATCCCTTTCTTCTCATTTTTTTCTAGGGTAAGATAGATTTCTATACCCTATTAAGTGTATGTGTTATTTCCTCTCTGAGCTACTTCTGATGAGATTGAAGGCTCACTCATTCCCCCTTGCCTTCCCCCGATTCCACTCCATTGAAAAATCTTTTTCTTTACTCTTATGTGAAATTTCTTAGCTTTTTCTTCTTCTTCTTCTTTTTAGGGTTTTGCAAGGCAAATGGGGTTAAGTGGCTTGCCCAAGGCCACACAGCTAGGTAATCATTAGGTGTCTGAGACTAGATTTGAACCCAGGTACTCCTGACTCCAGGGCCAGTGCTTTATCCACTGTGCCACCTAGCTGTCCCTTTAGCTTCTTCTTTATCTCCTTTCCCCTTCCTCTCAGTACTTTCTTTATCACCCATTGACTCCATGATTTTGCTATATTATACCATTATATTCCACTCCTTCCTGTGCCCTATCTATATATACTCCTTCTAACAGCTCTTATAAATGAGAAAGTTCATATGAGTTATCAATATCTTCTTCCCATGAAGTAATACAAACAGTTCCATATCATTAAGTTCCTCATAGTTAGTTCTCATCCACCCACTCTATGGTTCATCAGAGTCCTATACTTGGAGATCAAACTTTCTGTTCAGCTCTGGTTGTTTCAATAGGAAAGTTTGAAAGTCCCCTGTTTCATTGAAAGTCCATCTATTTCCCTGAAAGAGGTTGTTCAGTTTTACTAGGTAGTTGATTCTCAGTTGTAAATCAAGATCTTTCGCCTTCCAGAATATCATATTCCAATCCCCATGAGTCCTTAATGTAGATACTGCCAGATCCTGTGTGATCCTGACTATGGAGCTTCAGTAGTTCAATTGTTTGTTTCTGGCAGCTTTTAGAATTTTCTCTTTGATTTGTGAGTTTTGGAATTTGGCTATAATATTCCTGGAAGTTTTTCTTTTGGGATCTCTTTCAGGAGGTGATTGGTGCATTCCTTTAATTTCTATTTTACCTTCTGCTTCTAGGATCTCAGGGCAATTTTGCTGTATTATTTCTTGAAAATTGAAGTCTAGACTCTTTTCCTGGTTGTGGCTTTCAGGTAGCCCAATAATTTTCAAATTACTTCTTCTAGATCTGTTTTCAAGGTCAGTTGTTTTTTCCAATGAGATAGTTCACATTTTCTTCTAATTTTTGGCTTTTTTGGAAGGGTTTTATTTCTTCCTGATTTCTTGCAAAGTCATCAGCTTCCTTTAGTTCCATTCTGCATTTGAAGGAGTTATTTTCTTCAGAGAGTTTTAATCTCCTTTTCCAACTGTCCAATTCTGCTTTTTAAGGCATTCTTTTCCTCATTTGCCTTTTGTTTTGCTTTTTCCATTTGACCTAAACTGGTTTTTAACATATTGTTTTCTTATTTATTTCTTTCACCAAGCTGCTGATTTGGTTTTCATGGTTTATCTGCATTGCTCTCATTTCTCCTCCCACTTTTTCCTCCACCTCCATTAATTGCTTTTCAAAGTCTTTTTTGAACTCACCCATAGGCTGAGCCCATTTTCTATTTTTCTTGGAGGTTTTGAATATGGAAGCTTTGATACTGTCATCATCTGAGTATGTGTTTTGATCTTCCATGGGACTAAAATAAGTTTCTATAGTCAGATTCTTCTTTTTTCCTGTTGTTTACTCATTTCCTCTGTCCAAGACTAATTTACAGCACTTCCAAGGGTTTGGGTTTTTTTTTCGGACACCCCACTGGGACCTTTATTCTTCCAAGGTCTTATGTTCTCTTGCCCGTGCTTTGATACATAGATGACCACAGCACTACTGTCTGCCCTCGAGCTGTAAGACGAAGCACTGCTGGGCTATCTTAGCAGGAAAGCCCAAACTGCAACCTGGTTCTGAGTGTGGACAAACAGTAAAGTCCTGCTCCCAAGGAGAGCAGAGATATTTCTGCCTTCTCCCCTGGCCCCCTTACAGTCTGTGGGATGTGCTCTGGAGGTGCAGTCTGGTTTCTCCTGATTCTCACTGCAGGTTTCCCACCCCTTCAAGCTGTTCTGGGGCTGTGCTGTGACCCAGGCTTTTTCCAACTCCAGGTCCTGTGAAACACACCTTTCCTGCAGAACTTCCAAATTATCT
This sequence comes from Macrotis lagotis, assembly GCF_037893015.1. Lineage (NCBI taxonomy): Eukaryota > Metazoa > Chordata > Mammalia > Peramelemorphia > Peramelidae > Macrotis > Macrotis lagotis. The sequence continues at coordinate 764,384,183 of NC_133658.1, forward strand.
TGGACTGGGAATATGTATCACTCAGTCTTTCTGTGGGTTCTGCCCCTCTAAATTTTGGCTAGAGTCATAATTTGATGGCTTTTGGAGTTCCCTGGAGAAGGACTTCCTGGGAAATGCTGCCTTCACTCCAACATCTCGGCTCCACCTCCCAGTGGGCCAGTACTTTAGTGAGCAAAAAGAAGATGCCTGAATCAAGACCAAAAAAGATAACAGGTCATTATAAAAAGGAGTGTTAGATCAATGATCAAGGATTGAAGCCCCTACTCATGTAGCTGTAATTATGGGAGGGGGCAATGTGGCTAGCTGATGCCAAATGGAGACTGAGTCCTTGCAGGTGAAAAATTGCAGTCACCAATGCTTTGACTTCCTTGGCATCTTGTGACATTTCCTCAACTTCTTCCATGCAGAACATTCCTTTCTGGACCCTGTTTCTCTCAGGCTCCCATCATTGCTTTCCAGCTAACTTGACCCTCTAGATTTCTTGCCTGTTGGAATTCCTTCTTTTGCCCTCAGACTTGATCAGGATTACTTGTGGGAGTACAATTCTTTCCTCTCCTTCACTGCATTCTCTTCCCAGTCCTATGATTTCTCATAGTTTGGATGTGATTGGCATTTGTCTCCCAAAGGCTATTTTCATGAAAGGTATGCTCTGGTATACTGTCTTATTGAAAGGATTTTAATTATAGGTTAAAGATAGTCTATCTGTTTTCTGAAGACTAGCTATGGCCAGTCTTCACTGACCTAGAGGGTCTCCACTGGTCACTTGATGATGAATTCTTTGATCGTGACAACTTCTCTTGTTCAGGACCTAAGTGCATCTCCCCTCTCTTCCTCCTTCACCCAAGAAACAAAGAAACTACTTGCCACTTCCTTATATAGTCTCTATTTGTAGGTTTCAGAACTGTGGCTCCAGAATACCATCCTCCACAAAAAAACCTTTGAGGTCTTATAGGAAAAGGAGAAATACCCAAAAAGTGAGTGTGGTAAGGTGAACCTATCCCACTTATTGGACCATAGTCATTTGGGATCTAAAAAAAAAAAAACCAGGGGTCACAAATTACGCATTTGTATTCAATCACAATATAGAATGACAATGTGAGCAGGATGATCCCACCTGACTTATCACATGTAGACATAACCCTTATTAGATTATTATAGATATCTTATTAGATTCTAACTAATGCTTAGGCCACTTAGGCAGAATTCAGCTTTGATAGCTTCTCAATATTCTTTGTGGACAGCTAAGTAATAAGAGGGTCAGAAAACAATTCATAGACATGATGAATACGAATGTTTAAAAAAACAAAATAATAGCAATGGGACTGCTTGCCAAAATTCTTAGAATTCAGCTAAAACAATTCTCAAAGTTTTATTTCTTGCAAATTAAAGCATCTCTGAGATACTACCTCACATCTCTCAGACTGGCCAATATGACCAGAAAGGACAATGATCAATGTTGGAAGGGATGTGGGAAATTTGAGACACTAATACATTGTTGGTGGAGCTGTGAATTCATCCAACCTTTCTGGAGAGTAATTTGGAATTATGCCCAAAGGACAACAAAAATGTGCATACCCTTTGATCCAGCAATACCACTACTGGGTCTATACCCTGAAGAAATTATGAAAAAGGGTAAAAAACATCACTTGTACAAAAATATTCATAGCAACCCTGTTTGTGGTGGCAAAGAATTGGAAATCAAGTAAATGTCCTTCAATTAGGGAATGGCTTAACAAATTGTGGTATATGTATATCATGGAACACTAATTTTTCTATTAGAAACCAGGAGGGATGGGAATTCAGGGATGCCTGGAAAGATTTCCATGAACTGATGCTGAATAAAATGAGCAGAACCAGAAAAACATTGTACACCCTAACAGCAACATGGGGTTGATGGACTTCAGTCCATCAGTGACTGACTTCATTAGTGCAACAACCAGGGACAATTTGGGGCTATCTGCAATGGAGAATACCATCTGTTTCCAGAGAAAGAAATGTGGAGTTTGAAGAAAGACCAAAGACTATTACCTTCAAATTAGAAAAAAAAACCATTATCTTATTATGTAATTTTGCTATCTCATATTTTATTTTTCTTCCTTAAGAATATGATTTCTCTCTCATCACATTCAACTGAGATCAATGTATGCCATGGAAACAATGTAAAGACTAACAGAATGCCTTCTGTGGGGAGTGGGGGGAGGGAAGCAAGAATTGGGGGAAAATCATAAAACTCAAAATAAATAAAATCTTTCTAAAAAAAAGTTTTATTTCTAAAAACAGATAGCATAGTAGATGGAGTGACATATTTGTAGTCAGTAAGACCAGAGTTTGAAGTCTACTTTAGACATTTACTAACTATACAACCTTGGATAAGTCACTTAACCTCATTCAACCTCAGTTTCCTTATCTGTAAAAATAAGGATAATATTAGTATCAACCTCCTGTGGTTGTTGTGAGAATCAAATGAAATAATTATATTTAAAGTGCTTTGCAAACTTTAAAAAAACTATATGTTTTAGCTATGATTTATAAACAATAACAACAAAGAAAAGAACAAATTTTTAAATGTTATTTTATTTTTCATTTATATACAAATATGGTTTTCAATATTCATCTTTTTGAAAGCTTTTGAATTCCACATTTTTCTCTCCTCTTCCTTTCCCTTCCCCTCCCTCAAGATAGATAGCAATTTGATATTGTAGTTTATACATGTACAATCTAATTTGACATATTTCCATTAGTCAATTGTGAAAGAAGAATCTGAATTAAAGGGGGGCAAACCATGAGAAAAATGAAAAAAAGCATAAAACAAGTTTTTAAAAGTGAACATAGTAGGCTTTGATATATATTCAGATTCCATAGTTTTCTCCTCTGGATATTCTTGATATTTTTATCAAAGGTCTTTAAGAATTGTCCTTGAACACAGAATTGCTGAGAGGATTTAAGTCCATCAAAGTTGATCATAATGTGTTCAAAGTTCTCCTGGTTCTGCTCACTTTACTCAGCATCTGTTCATGTAAATCTTTCCAAGCTTTTCTGAAGTCAATCACCTATGATTTCTTACAGATAAATAGTACTCCATAACATTCAGATATCACAACTTGTTTAGTCATTCCTCAATTTCCAATTGTTTGCCACTACAAATATTTTTGTACATGTGGCTCCTTTTCCCTTTTTTAATGATCTCTTTGGGATACAGACTTAGTAGTGGTATTGCTGGAACAAAGGGTATGCAGAGTTTTATAGTCTTTTTGGTATAGCTCCAAATTGCTCTCCAGAATGATTGGATCAATTCACAACTCTACCAACAGTACATTAGTGTTCCACTTTTCTCATATCCCCTCCAACAGTGATCATTTTCCTTTTTTTTCCATTTTAGGCAATTTGATAGGTATTATGTGGTACTTCAGAGTTGTTTTAATTTTCATTTCTCTAATCAATAATGATTTAGGGCATTTTTCATATACCTTCATCTGAAAACTGCCTGTTCATATCCTTTGACCTTTTTTCAATTGGGTAATGACTTGTATTCTTATAAATTTGACTCAGTTCTCTAGATATTTTAGAAATGAGTCCTTTATCAGAAACACTACTGTGAAGACTGAGAAAAAGTGCAAATTAATGAAATGAACGTGCAGTTTATTAAAAGTTGAAAATCAATAAATTAACCAACCCAAATTACACATGTAATTCCTGCTCTCCATGGTTTTCTTTTCCTTTGCATTCTATTGTTCTAATCCCAAGGGACCAAAGGGTTGAGCAGTGAGAAACTGTATGAACATTTTAATGAAAAGGGGGTTGCCTTATGTCCTTCTATATGGTGCTTGCCACAGCAGAATATTTAAAAACTATAAAAGCCTCTGTAGTGTTCAAGAAACTTATGTAGCACTCTTGAGAGGCTACAAGGAAATAAAGTTGCAACAGATGTCCATATAGTTGCCTTGGCAGATTTTCTGAGGATATTTCCCCAGACCTAGGGCAATAGTATATAATGCCACAGACACCCAAACAGTACTATAGACACCAGCAAGAAAAGACCGAGCTGGCTTTTTGCCTTGAAACCTGCTGTGATCCACCTGCTGAAGCCTCAGGACCTGAAAGCTATTACTATGAGTCAGAGATGGAGAGTTATTCCCTGGCTGTCAAACTGACACTGACTGAATGTCAGTGAGACGAATCTCACTTTCCCCCTCGAGAGTTCGAAATTGGGACACAGGAGCAGTTCTCTACAAAAAAGCATTCACACTGCTGAGAAATTATAAAGCACAACAGTTGGCCTTAACGAAGAGATATGAAAAGACTCTTCTCCCTGCTCCTTTGTAGAGATGGGAGGGCCATCAGTATGGAATATGACTTATACAATGACAGATTTTTTCCAATATAATTCCTCTTTTTCTTTAAAAAAATAATTCATTATTAGCAATGGCTCTCTTGGAGACAAGAAAGGAATACAGGGGAAATAAATCCAAAAAATGTAAAAACAAAAATAAATAAAATCTATTTTTAAAAAATGAAAAACATTCCAGCTCCTGGTTGAGTGCCAAGATTGGTCAGTGGGCACCTTAGATTTCATTGCTACTATACCTAGTCATGTGAAAAATGTTCTAAATCATTGTTGATTAGAGAAATACATATTAAAACAACTTTGAGATGATGTTTTATGCCTATCAAATTGGCTAAAATGATAGAAGGGGAAAGTAGCAAATGTTGGTAGGAGATATGGAAAAATTGGGATATTAATTTACTGTTGATGAAACTGTGAACCAATACAACTATTTTGGAGAGTAATCTGGAATTTTATCCAGAGTCATAAAGCTATATATTCCCTTTGATCCAGCAATACCACTATTAAGTCACTTTTCCAAGAAAATTAAGGGAAAAGGAAAAGGACATATAGTTCTAAAATATTTATAGCAGCTCTCTTTGTAGTGACAAAGACCTGAAATTGAAGGAATGCAAATCAGTTGTGGAATGGTTGAACAATTTGTAGTATATGATTGTGATGGAATACTATTGCGCCATAAGAAATGATGAGTTGTTGATTTTAGAAAAACAGGGAAAGACATATGAAATAATGAAGAGTGAAATGAGCAGAACCAAGAAAAGGTTATATACAGTGCCGGGTTTTTATTTACAACGCCGGCTTCTTTATGCTAGTCCGTCCTCTTACTCACCAGTCCAACACGTGATGAGTCTTCGGGGTACCTCCGGCCCCCACTCTTTGATGGGGGAAGAACCAGACAGAGCGCCTGAGGTGGATAATGAGTCTTTATTCTTCTGTGATCTCATTCCCGCTCCCTCCCCACCTCTCAGCAGACACTTTTATCCCCTCTGTCCTCCCTCCCATGAACTCTTACTCAATGAGGGGCCGAGTTCTGTAACATTCCCTTATAAGGTGATTATGTTTCCCCCTCTAAGCGACCGCCAAGCCTCTTCCCCCCCGCCCCCCAACATCTCCCCCTTTCTGTTTTACAAGGTTATCACTTGGTGTGACCTTAAGCGGTGCTGAGGTTAGCCTTAAGCGGTGTCATTTCTACTGGCCTCTGATAGCCGGGGGCGAGGAACCCTGTCTTAGGTCATCTCCTTCAACCCAGGACCTTGCCCGTCCTAGGCACCCGACACCCTCAGGGCCTGTCTTAGGTGGCTGGGTTAGGAGAGGTTGCCCGTCTTGGGGTTTACCTCGTCTTACCCCTAGGTGTCACATGTCATGCATGGCGGCTAGCCAGACTTGGGGATCCTCCCCCGTCTCCATGGCCATGAAGGCTTTCTGAGTAAGAAGCATATAGCCCCCTCTGTCGCCTAGCTAGGCGGCAGAAACAGACAACAAGTAGGGTGATTCCCAGAATCAGCGTCCTTGTTCACCCTCAAGGGGGTATCCTCCCGCCATCTGGCAATCCCTCCATGGTATGGGATCCTCGATGTCTTCCCCTGTGGCCACACATGAGGGGCCCCACCAAGGAATCGTGAAGTCCCGTTGAGTTTGATTCACCAGGGGTCGCCAACCCAGAAGGCCTCGGAGCTGGGTCCCCTTTTTTTTGTCCCTGCTGGGCTGAGCCCCATCGATGTATTGGTCACTAGCAGGCAAGGGTAGATCGGGGAGTTCCGTGCTACCGGAAGGGGAGAGGGAATAACTCGGAGTATTCCCCATGTCGGATTTCCTTCAGATGGAGCACCTCCAAGGATCCCTACGACGATCAGAAGGCCTGAAAAAGGAAGAAATTCCTCTCACCCCGTAGGGTTGGGCATTAATCAAGGTCTCTTATCTTGTAAACAGGGAGCCATCTTTCTGGCTCTTCTATCTTATCCTCGGGATGAAATGACAGGTGGCCCTGTCTTCTGTTCTTTACCGTTACAGGGCCATGCCAACCTCCCTCTTCATCTCTCCACATGACTTTAGAGCCTGGTAGGGCCTTGGTGGGAGAGGGCAGGAGCGTTGGTTCTTTCTTAGCATGTCCTTTTGGGGAGAAAAATCTCTGGGCGGCTGTAGTGCCGTCATCCCTGACTTGTAGGAAATTCATGGTAAATAGTACCTGAGACAGGTCTGAATGGGTCAGTGACCTGCCAACTCCCCCTTTCTGTTTAAAAAGCGTAGTTTTGAGTGTGCGATTTGCTCTTTCTACCAAAGCTTGGCCAGTGGGATTGTAAGGGATCCCGGTGGAATGGGAAATGGAAAATTCTTTGCAAAAGGAAGCAAAGGCTCTCGAGGTGTAGGCGGGCCCATTATCGGTTTTGATAGCCGAGGGGACGCCTAAGACAGCCATCTGGGCATATAGATGTGAGAGAACGTGTTTAACCGCTTCTCCTGGCTGTAGAGAGGCGAAGGTGAAGGAGGAGAAGGTGTCCACCGAGACATGGATGTACTTACGACCCAGGTGAGTAATGTCCATCTGCCAAAGAGCATTGGGGCCGTCCCCACGTGGGTTAGACCCCTCTGTGGGGAGGGCTTGTCTAAAGGGAGCACAAGAAGTGCAGGAGCGCACAATTTGGCGAGCCTCCTTCCGGGGAATGCTGTATAGGCGCCGGAGCGACCTGGATGACAAGTGATACTTACCATGTGCCAGCTGGGCAGGTGTGGACAGGTTTAACAAGAGAGCCCTATCTGCCTCCGCATTGCCCTGGAATATGGGGCCGGTGGAAGAAACGTGAGAGCGCACGTGAAGAACAAACAGGGGGTGGTTTCTATCACGGAGGGAGGATTGCAGCTGTATAGGGAGTGGGCTAATGGAAGAAGTCGAGGAAATGAAGGCATCTTCTAAACGAGGGATTAGCAGGGCACAATACATACTGTCAGTAATAAGATTAAAAGGGGTGTCTCTGTAGAGACGGAAAGCCTGAAGTATAGAGTCACTGTCTCTTTAACCTCGTTCACAAATGAGAGGGGTGTCTGATCTGCTCTCTGCTTCAGCCCAACCAACTTCTGTGTGACTCTCCCCCCTTTCATGGCTCCAATCTTATCCCAAGCTGCAACATGTGTTTCTTTAACAGTCTCTAGCTCAAACTGGCCATACCGGGCCTGAACAGCAGGGTCAGTATAGGCTCCAGTTCCACACAGGAGGTCAGTGGCTAAATCCAGGGGAGTATAACCCCGGGATTTTGCCAGCTTAGAGGCCTCTCTGCGGGCCTGAGCCTTAAAAGCTAAATATGAGGAGGCATCCAGGCACGCGGCTGCAATTTCGTCAAAGTCAGCAGGGGTCCAAGGGTGCGTAGCAAAGAGGTTTTGCATCAGTCTTTTTACATAAGGGGAGCTTGGGCCGTATTTAGTCACGGCCTCCTTAAGTTCCTTAAGCATCTTAAAAGGGACAGGGCGGGGTAGTCTCGGGCTCCGGTAAGGGGGTCCGTAAATACCGGGTAGAGGCCCCAGTCATCCCAGTCCACCTCCTCCCCTTTCTCTATTGCTATGGAGGCACTGGTGGCAAGTAGGCCGGATGGGCGGAGCCCTTGAGGGGATCTCTGAAGGGCGGACAAGGAACACGGGGGATTTTTTGCCTCTGTTTCCTGGCTGGGCCGCCAAGTCTGGGGCACGGCAGCTGTCCAATCAGCGCGGACTTCTCCCTCCTCGTCAGCAGCCTCCCGGTCCCACCCACCCACGCTCCTCTTCCTGCCACCCCTGAGGACTGTTTGCACCCCTCCCTTCCCGCGCTCGGAAACTTCCGGCCCTGAATCTCCAAGTGTGCCACATTCATCGCCCTCCCCCTTTTCATTCTGTCTCGGCAAGGAGGGGCATGCGGCATTTTCTTCTCCCTGGGGGCCCCTTGTTCCCCCATTGTTTCTTCTAAGTTCCTCCCATGGATACAGGGGAGGGGGTGGCCTTCCCTCTTCCTCTGAGCTCTCTGAATCCGATCCGGCCAACGAGCTACCCACCTGAGTGCTGATTGGTCGTGCCAAAGTCACCTTCTGGGGATGCAGGGCTGCATCCACTATCTTATACACTGTAAAATCCTCAGGGGTCAGTTTTCCCGGGCAGGTGTCATCATAGGAGGCCATCTGCTGCCCTACCACCTTCCATTTATCTGGTTGGATCCCACTATGTTGCACCCAAGGGCAGATGTTCCAGATATTCTCAACAAAAGCACGGCACGTCTTGATAGGTAATTTACAGCCATGCTTAGCGCAGAGTTTATAAAGCTGCGCTGCAACGACCTCTTTTTCCTCCGGCTCAAAGGCGGGAATACTATTCCGGCCCCCCATGCTGTCTACTAGCCGAGGCTGCAATCCTAACAGGTGGCAGAACTGGAAAGTTCCCGTTCGGCAAAAGAGAAGGAGGCAGCAGGGCACAATCAGACAGGCCAGCACGGCAAGGAGCGTGATTAGAGCAGAAGGAGAAAGGGAAGGGAAAGGAAGCATAGTCAACACAATAGGGATATGTCCCTCAGGCAATATCTGAGAGTAAACGCCCTCTCCTTCCTCCCGGTCAGAAACGACCGAGGCTGTCTGGAGAATCCGACCAGCGGATTCAGACGTTCCCTAGCAAAATCAGGTCCCTGTTCCGGGTGCCACTTGCCGGGTTTTTATTTACAACGCCGGCTTCTTTATGCTAGTCCGTCCTCTTACTCACCAGTCCAACACGTGATGAGTCTTCGGGGTACCTCCGGCCCCCACTCTTTGATGGGGGAAGAACCAGACAGAGCGCCTGAGGTGGATAATGAGTCTTTATTCTTCTGTGATCACATTCCCGCTCCCTCCCCACCTCTCAGCAGACACTTTTATCCCCTCTGTCCTCCCTCCCATGAACTCTTACTCAATGAGGGGCCGAGTTCTGTAACATTCCCTTATAAGGTGATTATGTTTCCCCCTCTAAGCGACCGCCAAGCCTCTTCCCCCCGCCCCCAACAATACAGTATCAATAATGTTGTTCAGAGAACAACTGTGGAAAAACTAAGATAATCTGAGTATTATAAATAGTCAAATCAACTACAAAGGACCTATGAAGGAAGATTCAGAGAAAGAACTAAGAAACAAAAGTATGTATAGTATATAATACTTTGCAAAGAGCAAACAAAACTTTCACTCTTTATAGAACCCTAGAAAATCAACTTTTAAAACTACTTGAAACAATTAACAACTTTAGCAAAGTAGCAGGATATAAAATAAACCAACATAAATCATCAGCATTTCTATATTTGATCAATAAAGCCCCAAAAAGCAATATTATTTAAAGTAACTATAGACAACACAAAAATACTTGTGAATCTCTCAAGACAAACCCAGAAAATATATAAAAACAATTACAAAATACTTTTCATGCAAATAAATTCAGATCTAAACAATTGGAAAAATGTCAGTTGCTCATGGTTAGACTGAGCTAATTTTTTTAAAAATGACAATTTTACCCCAATTAAATTACTTATTCAATGCTATACCATTCAAACTACAAAAAAAACCTATTTTATGGAGCCATAAAAAAAGTAACAAAATTGATCTGAAACCTCAAAAAGTAAAGAATATCAAGGAAATTAATGAAAAAATGCAAAGAATGGTGACTTAGCTGTACCAGATCTTAAACCATATTATAAATCAGCATTTCATCAAAACTGTTACTAGCTAAAAAAAATAGTTAAGTAGATCAGTGAAATAGATTAGGTACAAAAGAAACAGTAGGAAATGACTATAGTAATCTATTGTTTGATAAGCCCAAAGACACTAGCTTCTGGAATAAAAACTCACTATTTGACAAAAACTGCTGGGAAAACTGGAAAATAGTATGACAAAAACTAGGCACAAATCCACATCTCAGACCCTATACCAATATAAGTTTAAAAATGAGTACAGAATTTAGACATAAAGAATGATACCATAGACCTATTAAGAGAACAAGAAATAGTCTATCTATCCCAAAGAGGTCATGAAAAAAGGGGAAAGGGGGCGGCTAGGTGGTGTAGTGGATAAAGCACCAGCCCTGGAGTCAGGAGTACCTGGGTTCAAGTCCGGTCTCTGATACTTAATAATTACCTAGCTGTGTGGCCTTGGGCAAGCCACTTAACCCCGTTTGCCTTGCCAAAAAACCTAAAAAAAAAAAAAAGAAAAAAGAAAAAAGGGTAAAGACACACATACAAAAATAATAGCATCTCTTTTCATGGTGACAAAAATTGAAAGGTTTTCTATCAGTTGAAGAATGACTGAACAAGTTATGGTATATGAATATGATGGAATACTATTGCTCTGTAAGAAATCACAAGGGGTCAGACTTCAGAAAAATCTGAAAAGACATGCATGAGCTGATTCTGAGTGAAGTGAGCAGAACCAAGAGAAAACTGTACACATTAACAGCAACATTGAGAGATAGTCAACTATGATGGATACAACTCTGCTCAGCAGTTTAATAACAAGGACAATTCTGAGAGACCTGTTATGGAAAATACCATACACATCCAGAGGAAAAACTTGAAATGCAGAGCAAATGTTCACTTTTTAAAGCTTCTTTTATGTTTTTTTTCTTTCTCATGGTTTTTTCCCTCTTAGTTCTAATTTCTCTTTCATAGCATGACTAATATGGGAATATGTTGAACATGATTGTAAATATACAACTTTTTTTACCAGCTTTTCCACTGCCAGAGGAAGGGGAACAGAAGGGAGGGTGGTAGAAAAATGCCGAACTTAAATTTGCAAATGAATGAATATGGAAAACCACTTTGGCGTGTAATTAGAAAATTTAAAAAAAAAAAGAAAAACTGGCCCTAAAATTTTTTTAAAAAATACTCAAATCAAGTACAAGGGACCTATGAAAGAAGATAATAGCCAACACCAGAGAAAGAACTGTTTAACAAAAGTATGTATAGTATGGTTTTACATATTTGTGTTTAATGGTTTTCTCTAGGGCAAGGTGGGGAGGAGGGAAAAAAGATAAAATGTGCTCAGTAGAGAACAAAAGAAAACAAAAGGAAGCACAGAAAGGCAGGGTAGTTTTGAAAACAATACAGTACTTCTTACTTAGTTTTTCCAAAAAAGTAAACAGTGTGAAATGGAAATAGCATGAAATGAAAATTCATGGAATTATGTTGAATTTTCTTTCTATGTTGTGCTGTATACTTGGAAATGCTCTTTTTTGGTCTTTATGTATTTAAGTTCAAAATGAATAAAAAATTTTAAGCAGGGGGTTATCTGACATCATGAAGTTTTAAAGCTGTATTTTTTCCTTTTTATTCCATTCAGTAAGGTACTATAATCTGTAATGTGAATGTGGAATTGTTTTAGGTCACAGGCTGCTACTAGTACTTCAATATTGAAGAGGAGCACACCAACCAACCCAATAATTGGTGGTGTGACTTGCACAGTTGTTTATTCTAGTGAAGGGTATGCTGGACAAGGCATTCTTGTCTTCATTTCTCTTTATCAGAATTGTTCCATCCCATGACCTGATTAACAGGAAATAAGACTATTGGAGATAGTCTGGCTGCTGCAGGGGTCTCTAGGTCATATATTGGTTTCATTTCTTCCAGTGTCAGCTAGACACCATGGAGCATCGTCAATGCCCAGCAAGCACTAGCATGTGATATCAGCTGACAACCTTGGGTCACAGGGGGATTAGACAGGATGGAATGGGATGAAAACCAAAATGAACCAAAAACATGTTATGTTTCCATATCCATACCCTAGGTTAAGAGTTCCTATTCTCCCTTGTGACACAAATCTTTTTGGTCATGTCTGGTGAAATTCATAGGTCCTTTCTGAGAATCATGATTTTAAATACATAAAAGAAACAAAAAGATTACTAAGAAACCAATTATATGAAAATAAATATGTAATTTTATTTTCAAACAAGTTCACAGTTCCCATCTCCATAAAATTTATTGAGATTATGAACCCCTGAATTGCAGGAAAACTCTACCAATTCATTAAAACAAAAGCTAAGAGTCAGAAATGGGGGTATCTAAGTGGCCCAGTGGATAGAGTTCAGGGCCTCTGAAGGAAGATCTGAGTTCAAATTGGACTCAGATATTTTTAGCTGTGAGACCTTGGGCAATTCATTTAACCCTGTTTGCCTCCCTTTCCTCATCAATAATATAATCTGGAGAAGGAAATGGCCAGCCACTCAAAATCTTTGCTAAGAAAACACCAAATGGGGTCACAAAGAGTATGATACCACTGAAACAACTGAACGAAAAGCAACCCACATCTTTTCTTTTGCAAAAGGAATGAAATGAACCTGGAAGCTTTGACAGTTTAGGTTCAGAGCTCCACTGGGTGGCTAAAGTTGTGATTGCATCCTTCAGGATCTCTCATTTATTCCCTATACTCTCTATTATAAGGCATATGTGCTTTGTTTGCCTTTTCCTTCTTGCTTTTTTGCCAACAAGTATCAATGGAAAAAGTAGGCACTACAGGAAGTAGAACATCTTTCCTCTCCATAAGACACAAAAAAAAGAAATTTTGAAAATTAGAAAAACAAAAAATTGATTTAAAGTGACAAAACCTAAAAAGCTGTTTTTAGAGTAACAAATTTGACAAAACTATAGCTAAATTGAAAAAATATATATAATTCTGTTACCAAGATGAAAAAGTAACAAGGTGAATTCAAAATAAAGAGAGGAAATAAAAATAATTTTGTTTCAAAAAATGATGTGGCCCAAAAACTAAGGCTTCCAAGAAATCAGATAATTACTTAATAGAAGTATGAAATATCCTAAGTAACACAACAAGGAATATAGTTGTTAAATAACCCTTTTATAAAGATAAATTGAATAAGAAATAAACTACAAAAGGAAAAAAATATTCTGATCCAGATGAATTTACAAGTGAATTCTATCAAATATTTAAAGAATAATTTATGCCTCTGCTAAAAAAAAAGTTCTGAATAATTGAGAAAGAAAACACTCTAACAGCCTACTGTTCTGAGACAAATACAATCCCAATATTTAAATTTGGGAAGGGTAAAGAAAAAATCATAGACAACTAATGAATATTGATGCAAAAGTTTTAAGTAAAATTCTAACAAAAACATCAATAATAACATCTCCCCCAAATATTCACCATAACCAACTTAGATTTAAATCAGGATGGAACAATGTGGTACAATATAAGGAGGAAAAAATTAGCACAATCAATCAATCAACCAAAAAAATCAAAATAATTATATTTTCCTCCTGTGACCCTACCCTGGGCTTCCCTGAAATTGACTTGTATTGCCTATGACCAAAATTTCCCTTGAGAACATTTGGTTGGTATTTTGATCACTAAAAAAACCCTCTGTCCTCAGTTTCTTGATCACCCCCCTCCAAGGGCCAAGTCCAAGGGCATAGTTTCTGGGGTCTGAAACTAGCCATTAATTTTGAATCATCAGTCATCATCAATGGGTGATGAAACCACATCATCAGTTCAAGTACAACACCTTCTGCCAAATGGATAGGGTAATGATATTTACTATTCCGTGTTTTCAGCAGGTATATAATCTGATAACAAGTAGAAAATGACTTTCTATACTTGGTATGGTCTATATAAATGCTGGATTATGGTGTTAGACTCCAGCAAAGTCCTACTCTCCAGATGTTAAAGAACATTTTGCAAAATTTATTCTATTGGGGTTAATGGTTTATTTTGAAAATAATCTGATTTGTTTCCAAGTCCCTGTTCAGCACAGGTAAGGGAGTTTTTCTTTACATTAACCCTCAATCTACCTGAGACTTGCACCAAGGGTTACTAATTCTTTTCCTTGTAGCCAGAGTAAGGTTCATTGCTTCTTCTATAGAAGTATACTTCAAATATTTGAAAAGAGCCATCTTGTCTCCTTTTCTTAAAGTCTTCTTCTAAACCCCTTGCTCCTTCAACCAATCTTCATGTGTCATGATTTCCAAGCTCAGGAGTATCCTTGTTGCCTTTTTAAAAATACTCATATATATATATCAATGTCTTTTCTAATACTTGGCATCTGGAAGTAGGCAATATTCCAGTTATAGTTTCATCAGGACATAATACAATGGTCCTGCTAAAGTCCTATATCTAAATACTATAATCGTTTTAATGTACCTTAAAACAAATTAGATCTGAGAATAATGTTAGTAATAATATAAATCTGCCTTTATTTACTATACTATCTAACCAACATCTCTCCATCTTTTCCACAATAAAAACAGGAAAATATAATCCTAACAAGGGATCAAAAGAAAACAAAAACATAGAAAAATGAACAAAAAAGCAAAGAAACATTTTTTATCAAAGAAAATAATGAGACAACATATCAAAATTTTGGGAAGGCAGTCAAGGAAGCTCTTGATGGAAATTTTGCATCTCTAAGCATTTTCATCAAGAAAAGGTGGGGGTTGGGGAAGAGATTAATGAATTAGGCATGCAAAAAACAGGAATAGAAACAGCTCATATGAATACAAAAATAGACATTTTGAAAGCTGAAGTTTTAAAAGATAAGCAAATCAGGAAAAATTAATTAGTAAAACTGGGAGCTTTTTTTAAAAATCAACAAAATAAACAAATCATTAGTTAATTTGGTTTTCAAAGAGAAAACCAGATTATCAAGATGAAAAATGAATATTGAGAATTTACAAGAGGAGAGAAAATAAAGAAAATTGTTAGAAACTAAGATGCCCAATTAACTGATAAAAAATCACTTAAATGAAATAAATGAGTGCTTGCAAATATAATCCATCAAATAAATAGAACATGAAATAAATAATTTAACAATCCCATCTTAGCAAAATAAATTGAAGAAGCCACACAAAAAATATAACATGAGGGATTTCCTCAAACTCTCTACTAAAATCTATCTAAACTCTATCTACAGTATTTCTCTCACCTCACAGTTTAGTCATTTTTTAGTTGTGTCCAACTCTTTAAGAGCCAATTGAATTTTTCTTGGCAAAGATACCAGTTTATTTGCCACTTCCTTCTCCAACTCATTTTACAGATGAGGAAACTAAGACAAACAGGGTTTTAAATGACTTGCCTAGGGTCATATAGCTACTGAATGTCTAAGACTAGATTTGAACTCAGGAAGATGAGTCTTCCTGATTCTAGGCCCAGCACCCTATCTGCTGTTCCACCTAACTGCCCTCTAGTCTAAAATCAGGTTTTTCTGAACAAAAACTGTTCTTGATAAAGCCTTGCTGATTCTTTGGGATTAGTAAATATCTAGAAAAGAAATAAACATTCTTTTAATAATGTATTCTAGAAATTTACCAGGCACTAAAGTGAAAATTAATGGTCTATAATTTATAGATCCCACTCCATCCTTTTTTTTTGAAAGATAGGTTATTTGTATTTTTCTCCTTCAGCTCTTCTCCCATTCTTCACAATCACTTGTTGACCATGGCTAAGCAATTCTATCTGGTTGCTTACAAATAATACATTCCTGTTAAATCACAACCAACTAATGAGTTACCTTGTCCCTTTGCCTAAATAGGGCAAAAGATGAAAAGAACTATTATATGCCATTAATGTCATTTCCATAATCTCAGAAATATGATACCATTACACTGAAAGGTTCACAATGACAAAACCATCTGTTACAGGAGGGGCATAGGTTAATAAACCTCCCCCAAGGACTCTTAAGTCACAATGGCAAATGGTAGCAGCCTGGAGCCTGGGGCTGATGAGCAAGAATCCACTATGAGTTTTCTTAAAACTTATCTCATCACTTTGGTGCATGTAAGCCCAAGACCTAGATAGCTAGTTTTACCCTATGAGGCAATGGGTTTCAGTGAACAGTGTGTTGGATTTGGAAAATCTGAGATTTTCTGAGATGTAGTGAGGTACTATGAGCAAGTCAAATAAACTGAGTCTCATTTTCCTCACTGCAAAACAGGGATAGGAATCCCTCTAGTCCCTACCTTCCAGTGTTGTTTTGAGATGAATGATAATTGTTCCCCTGCTACCACCTGTTCTAAATTTCCTGAAACTACTGCCATCAATACTCTTGGAGGTAGAAGGCTATAAAATTTCCTCCTTTGTCTCTAGTTTTCCTTAACAGCACATTAGCCTCTTGGTAACTTAAAAAAGGATTTACTGCAAAGCATTTTGGGAGACCCTTATAAAGGAGGGAGGGGGGAATAGTGTTACAATAGGTGAAAAGGATAACAGTTTCTTAGTTTACCTGTATTATCTTGGTAATTAGGCAATCTAGCACAATCTGAGGTAGAATAGGAGCACCAGGTGAGTTTGCTCTGCCAAAAAAAAAAGTCTCATCACCATATATATATATATATATATACGTGTGTGTGTGTGTGTATGTGTGTGTATGTATATATGTGTGTATGTATATATGTACATATGTATATATGTACATATGTATATATGTACATATGTATATATGTATATATGTATATATGTATATGGAGGGAGCATTGGCCAAGGTCAATGTGCTTAAGGAGGGGAGAAGGGTAGATTCCAGACTAGCAACTTGGGGGAAAGCTGTTCTTAGACTTCTTTCCTT
Source organism: Macrotis lagotis (assembly GCF_037893015.1). Taxonomy (NCBI): domain Eukaryota; kingdom Metazoa; phylum Chordata; class Mammalia; order Peramelemorphia; family Peramelidae; genus Macrotis; species Macrotis lagotis. The sequence continues at coordinate 764,401,059 of NC_133658.1, forward strand.
TTTTTCTGTTCTTTAGAAATGTGTCTGACAAAGCCTCAGAGGGAAATAAACCTAGGAATGTGAAATATCCAGGCATAGAAGATGGGATGCTATCAATTCATGTTCATATCTAGATATTATATAAAAAGAAAGATATTAATAGACATTAACAAGTCAAGAAATATCTAGAAGAGGGTGGCTAGGTGGTGAAGTGGACAGAGCACTGGCCCTGGAGTCAGGAGGACCTGAATTCAAATCTGGCTTCAGACACTTAAAAATTACCTAGCTGTGTGACCTTGGGCAAGTCACTTAACCCCATTGCCTCAAATAAAAATTTTTTTAAAAAATTAAAAAAAAAGAAATATCTAGGAGAGGGAGACCAGGATGTTGAAGTTAGAGATTAGGTTTAAGCAAATAGGTAATGTTTTTGCAAATAAGTAACAGCCCTGGAATCAGGAAGAAACATTTTCCTGAGTTTAAATCCAACCTCGGATACTTGTAAATTGTGTGATCCCGGGCAAATCACTTAAACCTGTTTGCCTCAGTTTCCTCATCTATAAAATGAGCTGGAGAAAGAAAGAAAGCCTCTCTACTTTCTTGGCCAAGAAAACACTAAATGGGGTCATGGAGAGTCAGACATGACTGTGAATGAATAAGTAACAAAAAGCATGGAAAAGAAAAGAAAATAACGGGATAGCTCTTCTTAAATATTTGTAGCAATGGCAGGATCAATGGAATGACAGAAAATGGAGGCAGAAAAATGGAATATTCTGCCTCAAATGAAAAAGGTTTCCTCTTCTTCTGGATGTCTTCCATTAACCAAACCTGGGGTGACCATTCTTGCTTGGGCTAGATAATCCCTAAATTCCTTTCCCACTCTGAGGTTCTATTATTCTATAACTTCCCCAATGGCACACAGTATGAAGCAAATCCTGGATTTGAATTATGATCTTTTATCTACTATAGCCTCTGCTTAGCCCACCACATTTTTGCTGCCTTCTATTAGTCTAGACTAGGTCTAGACTTCCTTTTTTACACTCTACTTCTTCATCTATTTAAAAAAAAAGTTTTTGCACTGGAGTAGCAGTTCTCAATTTTTTTAACTCTCAGGAACCCCTTTATACTCTTAAAAAAAATCATTGAAGAGGGGGTGGCTAGGTGGATAGAGCACCAACCCTGGAGTCAGGAGTACCTGAGTTCAGCCTCAGACACTAAATAATTACCTAGCTGTGTGGCCTTGGGCAAAGCCACTTAACCCCATTGCCTTGCAAAAACTAAAAAAAAAAAAAAAAAAAAAAAAAAAAAAAAAAAAAAGTCATTGAAGAACCCTCTCGCCCATCCACACACAGTGGCCTATTTTGTTATGCGGGCCATTTCATGGGATATATACCAAATTAGAAATTTAAATTTCTTATTAGTGTTATTATGAAAATAGTTTTGAATCTTGGGAACCCCCAGGGGTTGCTGGACCACACTTTGAGAACTGCTAGTCCCCTTCCAAACATATTTTAGTTTTATAATAATCATGAAAGGTAACCTTGGCCCTTCATATAAATATTTATTGAGTGCCCCAGGCTTACATACATTAGTTGAAAGCATTACTCTCCACATTTTTTTTGATCAAGGCATCATGATCTTTGAATATAGAGCTGGCAATTCCATAAGCTAGGCTCCTAACTGCCTCTTATTCATACTGTGACCTCAAACAGAGCACTTAACTGTTCTGTTCCTTACTCTCTCTTGATGTCAATTATTGCCCTAGATTTACCTTACATTGAATTTCATGTAGATTAATGAGATGCCATTTGTAAAGGTTTTCGAGCTCCCAGATATAAATTAAAATACTTTCTGGTCAGCACTGTAGCCAAATTGTGTCAAGTCTCATTCTGTAAAAACTGAATCCATCAGAATAGATCAATAATGGCAGAGAAGTCCTGGCACACAAGTGGCTTGCCCAGAATCTGTTCCACTGGCGACAAAGTGAAAGACAATAAACCAATTATTCAAATTCAATAAGCATTATTAAACACCTATGTATTATGTGACCAACACTGTCCTAGGTGCTGGAGATACAAAGACAAAAATAAGTATCTGCCTTCATTGAACTTATTATATTCTACTGGGGTAGGGATAGGGAAGGGAATAAAATATACAAAGAAAACATTGAGTTCCTTCTAGAGAAAGAAAGTTAACAAGGGGAAGAAAGGAATGAACAAGAGGGAAGACATGTTACAAATATTTCATTTGATCCTCCAAACAATCTTAGGAGGTAGGTGCCATAAGGATCCCCATTTTACAGTGGAGGAAACCAAGGTTAAGTGATTGTCCAGGGTTACACAGGTAAACCATATTTGAACTCAGGTATTCTACACGGTGTCAACAGCTTCCTCTAAAGGAAAAGGGGGTAGATAGGAAGGGAACAAGGATAGATTTCTTACAGGAGATGGCACTTGAGTGGAGCTTTGAAGAAAAATATGGATTCTATAAGGCAGAATGAGGAAGCAAATTCCAAGCAACTAGATTTCCTTAACTTTTTTGTCCTCTATTAGTTTTGACTTAGGTACTATGCTCTTCAAAGATGGCATTCTATTTCAAGATCATATTCTATTCATTTTTTGCTTAATACAAGTAATAATAAGGCACAATTAGGATTGTACTGAAAACATTGTTTAAGGGATAGAACAAGGGCAATTAATTCCACCTATTTTTTCCTCTACATTTCTTAATCTCTTTTTAAAAATTGTTCAGTCTTTCTTTCCCCACCTCATTTTCCCAGACTTTTTTGTTAAAAACAGTATTTATAGCTTTTAAAAGCTTTCCCCAGTCCATCTTTTCTCTCCAGCTGACCACTCTTGATCTCCATTTCTGTAACAGCATTAAATTATCACATACAGACACAGTGGCTCTTGTTCAGCTCTCATGGAGTGTTTATTCTCCAGAGAGGGAGAGGGAGGGAGGACGATGGATGGCAGCTGGCAGCAGATAGACAGATGGAAGCTCTTAAAAGCTATTAATACTTTCTGACCATGGCTTTGTAAATGAGAATGAGGTAAAACTTTTTCCACTATCACCTTTAGGGAAACTTTTTCTACATATGCATATGAAGAATATACATTCTTATATACTACATACTATATATAGAGAGAATGTATATTCTATGAAGCATATACATTTGTAAAATATATACTTTATATACATATATATGGTAAACTCATATCCAGTGAAGCTGTCATCATGAAAGAAAATGCCTTGGTAACTTCTATGTAGTGATATAGATAGACAATTTTTTTTTACATGAGGAGAAGAGATCATATTTATTCAGGCTATGTAACATTTATTTATTCTTATTATCAAAAAACATAAATACTATCAAAATGTTCTGTACTAAGAAAAACAGTCTTGACCCACAGCAGAGAATTAAATAAACAGCTGCCTTGGTTTGTTTATAACATATTTGGGGAGATAAGACATAGATGGCATGAAACACCAGTAAAAATGAGTATATTTACACAGCATATATACATATATGTGGGTATCTATACTAATGTGTATTCATAAATTTATGTGTACATGGAAAAAAATAGAGAGGGAAAGAGCAAGGGAGCAAGTTGTGTAACCTCTGTGTCGGTTTCCTTACCTATAAAATGAGGATAATAATAGTCCCTAATTCCTAGGGTCACTGTGAGAATGAAAGATGATAATATTTGTAAAGTGCTTAGCATAGGTCTGGTACATAGTATCTACTCTATAAATGTTAGCTATTTTTATTATATATTACCTTGCTCATAAAATAAAAATTTCTTCAAATAGAGGCAGAAGAAATCTATACTATAAAGATAATTAAATACTGATGTGACCCAAGGCTTAGGCCTATCCCTCCCCAAATGTTATGGACTTACAAAAACTGGATTTGAATCCTGGAATGGGGAACTTTCTTTGATTCTTGCTATTCCCACCTAAAGTTGCTGCAGGGAGTTCTCCAAATGTACCTGTGGCCTTACTTATGTCTGAGATTTTAGTGTATTGGATAAAGAACCAGGCTTAGAAACAGGAAAAAAAGATTTCAAGTCCTTCCTTAGACTGAGATTGGCTGTGTATTTGGCCCGGTCAGATCAAGTAGCCTCTCAGTGACCCCTCGGATTGTAAAATCTTCACAGTTTGAAAGTGCCAATTTAAATGATAAGAGGGAGCTTGTCCATATTCCAGTGAAATCATTTAGTTCTATAGCTTTATCTCTAGGTTTCCTCAAAAGCAAATAAAAAGAGTCATCGAACATAGACCAGACTTTCTTTCACTTCGCAAAAGATATCAAGGAATCCAAAAGACACTGAACAGTGTTGCTATTAGGGCAATTTTGGTGTCCCAGTGAGTCCCTTTTTCTAGTTGGTCCCCACAACCTCACAGAACCAGCGCCTGGTTTAGACTCCCCATTCCCCTAAATGTAAACATACTTTGGAGGATGCTGAACAAGTAATAATGTTTCATAGGACTTGGATTGCTCAAGTCACTAGATGGCTTTGATCCTCAAGTACAATGTTAGGCAATAAAGAGAATATTTTTCTTCCTCTAAAGGGGATGATTCATTGGGGAAATCTCCTTAGACTAGACAATCCTATCCCTAAAATCATCATTTTGGGAAATTTTATACTAGGGCCAAGTGAGTACACATACACACACACACACACACACACACACACACACACACACACACACACCTGTTTCACATATTTCTGTGGGAAATCCTTCAGAGTCATCTATTTTTTGTAGTTGTTTGTTTGTTTGTTTTTTGCAAGGCAAACGGGGTTAAGTGGCTTGCCCAAGGCCACATAGCTAGGTAATTATTAAGTGTCTGACACCGGATTTGAACCCAGGTACTCCTGACTCCAAGTCCAGTGCTTTATCCACTATGCCACCTAGCCGCCCCCAGAGTCATCTATTGAGCTGATGCTGCTCAGGAAATCTCCCTTCTCTGGCTAGAAAACTAGATTCTATAATCACATTGTCCAGGGAACTTAAAGTCCCCTTTATTCTTCAGGGAGGGTTGAGATTCAGGAACACTGGTCATAAAGTACCTTTCAAGTCCATGAGCAAGTACATGCCTACTTTGTGCTTCTGCCACAAGTTGATTTACTCTGCTCCTGAGAGGAGGAAGCTGCTTAAGGGCACATACATAGGTTTCTATCCTATCAGGTCAACTCTGTGGCATTCTAGTCTAGAATCTGCTGGGTAGGTCAAGAAGAGAAGGAGAGGAAAAGAGAGAAGGAAAGAAGAAAAGATAAGCTAACCTTACAGCTTGCTTTTTTATGGTACAGGGAGGAATCACACAACTGTGAAGATAGGGTGCCCTCTAAAGTCATGTCATCCAATTCCAAATGGATTGTCAATGCAACAAGCCAATCCACTTAATTTCCCCTAAACAACTGATTATTTCACTTCACATAGAAGCTATTCCAAATTTTCTCTTTTCAATCCCCAGTTCTTGCCTCCCATTACTATCTCAATTGAGAAGAATTGAGACCCTTTGCCCTCAACGCCCTCTTACCACATTCTCTTCATCTTAAGTCTTTTGACTTTGTTCCCCATTTTTCCTCTTTTCCTCCATCTCTGATGAGGTGACTCTTCTTGAGAAGGCTAACTCTTCTGTGCCCATGAGCCCATGATTCCCTCCCCTCATATTTTCTTCAGAAAACTGCACTCTTAATCATATCTCCCACACATAATCTTCCACTTCTCCCCCTTTTTTTTGCTTTCTTGCCTACTGCCTTTCAAACTTAACCAACTCTCCAAAAAAACAAAAATCCACCCTATAATGCTTATTCTCCTTTTCTCAGCGAAACTCCTGGAAACAGTCATTGCTTCTACTTCTCCACCCTTTGTTATCTGGCTTTAGACTCATCAATATTTCATGTGTTGTCATGACCAAAGACTTCATAACCTATTGATCAATTTACTAGAATTGAGTTTCTCTATAATTAAGTAAGCTAATTTTCAGATATGACCTAGTCTGTTACCAGTACTATACTTACTCTTTCCAGTTTGGTAAAATAGCCTTCAACATAAATATAATATGATAAGGTATCAGAAGTCCATAGAATTTTTGTAGAAATATTGACAAATGGAAATCTGGGAAGTAGAAGCTGATGAAGATGATCTGGTTGCTTTTCTTTTCTATCAGAAGCCTTAGTCATTAAGGGATAGGTGCAGTCCACTGAGAGCAAGGACTAAGTTAGATTCATTGTTCCATTCATCTAACAATTACTTATCAGCTGACTTTTATGACAACTACATGGTTCTGTAGATAGGCTAGATGTGAAAACAGGAAGACCTAAATTCAATCCAGATTCAGACACTTATCAATTGTATAATCCTGGGCAAGTCACTTTACCTCTGTTCCAGTTTCCTCATCTGTAAAATGGAAATTATAATAGTATCTATCTCCCAGGGATTTGTGAGGATAAAATGAGAAAATATTTGCAATGAGCATTTCAAACCTTTTGAAGTATTACATGTGTGTTCCGTTGTGGTGCCAACTCTTCATGACCCTATTTGGAGTTGGGGTTTTTTTTGGCAAGGCAATGGGGTTTAAATGACTAGCCCAAGGTCACACATCTAGGTCATTATTATCTGAGTCTGGATTTGAACTCAGATCCTCCTGAATCCAGGGCTGGTTCTCTATTCACTGCACCATCCAACTGCCCCCCATTTGGAGTATTCTTGGCAAAGATACTTGTTTGGTTTGCTATGTCCCATTGCAGCTCATTTTACAGATAAGGAAACTGAAGTAATCAGAGTTAAATGACCAATCCAAGGTCACACAACTAACAAGTATCTGAGATCAAATTTGAATTCAGAAAGATAACTCTTCCTAACTTCATATCTGGCACTCTATCCATCATGCTATCTAACTGCTCTAAAAAACCATATAAGAGTTAGTTATTAATATTACTATTTTTATTATTATTATTGGTAAAGAAGGTATTAGACCTCACTAGAAAATACAAAAATAATTCAGATGCATTCCTTATTTTCACTTAGTTTACAATCTGGGATGGTGGAGAGACATAATTTAGCTAGCATCTTAAAATTCTTCCTGTGGAAATAGTTTATTTCATTCAGCATACCCAAAGCAGCAATTACAAACACCTGGGGAAAACACATTCAAAACATACTTCTTCCTTTCTAAGAATTCCATTTTGATTGCTATTAAATATTTGCTGAGTGCATAGAACAGTAGATTATTAATAATAATAATCTGTATTTACATACATAATACCTTGTGACACCCTCAGCTCACAGAGTTCCCTGAAGTGCAAGGTAATTTGTGGGACTATATCCACTCAACGAACCTCCACCAAGTGTGTTTACCTTTATCAATCCACCAGGAAATACAAGTTCCAGACAAAGACATTTAATTAAATGGCATCATAAATAGAACAAAAAATATTTCCTTCATAAAACTGTTGTACACTCTCCCCTAAATACAAGGTATCCTAAAAATCTTAGCATCACTTTACATATTCCACTAGGAAGAATGGATACACAAGTAGGTAATTATTAAGCATTTCCAGTAGTCGTTTTACATACATTCCATTTGAGATGGACACATATAGGAAAAATTCAGGGAGAGGCACATGAGTGGCTACACTCATGAATAGGTAGAAACACCTGTGGGGACCACATGTCCCCTAACAAGCAGGGTTGCTGGTATCTTCTAATGGAGTCAACATAATGCACCCCCTGAACTTGCTCCCTATTGATCTCTGTCAAATGCTGCTTTGTAGACCGTTTGGTCATCTGATCTTTACCAAATTCTCCTTTGTACAATGCTCTGCCAGACAGTCTTTGTCAGCCATTGCCAACCCTAGCACTGAAGATATGACTTTGGAGCTCCTCTCTGCTTCCAACTGTTCTTTAGTTGAAGTCCCTGTCTAGAAGAAAGGGCTTTGCAATACTCTTTCAATTTAAAAGGTAGAGACTTTTTTAATACCTTTTTTTAGGAAGGTAGTCCTCTTCAGCCCTAGAAACCACAACAGGTCTAGGAAGTAGGTAGGGGAGAATATCTTCCAGGTTGATTTTTAGCCCTAGACACCAAACTCTTTGGAATAACGTTTCTCAAAAATTTTGATCTCAAGACCCCTTTAGAATTTTAATAACCCAAAGAGTTTTTGTTTATGTGGGTTATTGATACTTATCCTATTTGAAATTAAAACTGATACATTTTAAAAAGTTATTAATTCATTTAAATGAACAATTATAAAACCATTATATAACATATACCATTACAGGTCATTAAATATTTTTGTGAAAATTAGCTATTTTCAAAAAAATATTTAGTAAAAAGAATAGTCTACATATTTTTATATTTTTTACATATTTTTTACAAAATTTCTTTAATGTTTACCTAATAGAAGATGGATGGTTTCTCAAGCATACTTTTGCATTCAATTTGTGAAGTATTGTTTTGGTTGATGTATATGAAAATAATCTGGTCTGACACATATGTAGCTGGAAAATTGTAGTTGTATTTTAATAATATGACATAATAATGATGCAGTATTTTATATGTATAGTTTTATACTTATATTTTAATAGATGTTTATATATTATATATATATATACAAATATATAAAAGTTGTATTTTAGCAGGCAAATAATATCTTAGTATTATTATTATTATTATTATGAAAATTTTTTGACCTTACAGACTTCCTGAAATATAATCCAGGACTCTCAGGACACCCTTTGAGAATTTTTCAAAGCCATTCCTAAGTAACTAGAGCTCTCAGGCTTAAGTCTGTTTTTGTTTCTTTAATTAAATTTTCTAGGTCCCAGGGCTTGGATTTTCCTATTAGAAAACTCATTCTAACTTAGGGTAAGCATTGCCCTCTATGCCTCTGTCATTAAACATGTAATGGTAATTTACCCAATAACTAACTACCCAACAGCGTGAGGTAGGGCGTTCCTTCATTTTTCAATTCGACCTTGTAGATAATAAAAAGGTGGAGGTGGGCTGGGAAGGCCAGAGACAGAGTAAGAGGGCTAGGCTTTTGTCTTCTCTAAATTTGCAGATATGGCCATTTTAGCTTGAAAGGTTTTGAGTGCAATCCACAAACATGTATTAAGTACCTACTCTAAAAAAGGCATCCTTCAAATTACTAGAAATACAAACACTGAAACAAAATAGTTCCTGTTTTCAAGGAGTTTACATTTCTTACAATACCTGGTGCTTCTAGGAGAGGTAGATGGAGTTTGAAAAAGAGATGTCTTCAATCTCTGGGAATCTCTTTAGACTCTATTTTGAGTTTCTTCTGGCTTTGCAGTTTGCTTCGGAAGATTCTTTGGAGAAGAAGGAAGATGTCAACCCCACTTTCCACTGAAGGGAAAGACTCAGAAAAAGCCAAACTGAGACGAACTGGAAATCTCCATCTTCTCCCTAATCTCAATTTGCAATATACTACAGTAACTTCCTCTTGGATGAGATACAGAACTCTTTCTCTAAATTGAGCTTGATGCAGATAAACGTGGGCATAAGGGGTGATGAAATCAATTGGAGACAAACTGTAAAACTTGCTTGCATTGTAAAGGGAATCTTCCTTCCTTTATCATCTAAATTAGGCCATACCTGAAGACCTGACTTTCAACTTGGATTGCATTGTTTTTCTGGGGCAGCCAGGGAGCACAGGCCCTAAAAGATCACCCAAAAGAGACCCCCCCCCCTCGCCAAAGGCAAAATCTCCAATGAGGGACTTGGGTCACTCCCAGATCACCACCCCCTCCTATGGACTCAGGGAGAGAATTTAAGGAGAAGGAGGGAGGGGCTTCCTGCTCTTCAACCTTCCAGTCTCTTGCTGAGCCCTGGCCAGCTGGCCTGGCCAAATTCAATCAGCCATTCACGTGGACTTCTCTTAAAACTGTTTCTAACTTTTCTATCCCTTTCTTAATATGCTGTAATTTCCTTTAATAAATCTCTATTTTTCTTTCCAAAACCTGCATTTCCAAGTCTGAGTCTCTATTCTTTGTGGGGCAGAACTGAACTCAAGAAACAAGTGGCTATATTTTGGCAACCACAAAGGGATTCTCTCTCTGCCCAGACTGGGAAGCTGGATCAAGACCCACTGGTGAGCTCCATAGGTGAGAAGTAAAGCCCTTTTTAAATCCTAGAATTTTAGAAAAGTAGGAAAATTATTATCTCTAGCTCTCCTTCCTGTGTGTTGTTCCCTGCATGCCCTCTCAAGATAGGGTACAGGTTGAGCTGTTTAGAGATTAGCATGAACCTTTCGTCCCAGGTGCTAATCTTGTTCCAGCGCCCTTAAAGGTGGACGAGCCTGGTGTTGATTGAAATCCGACAGACCACTGAGAGGCAGTCTGAGTTTGCTTTATCCCACTGTGGAGAGTAGGTCATTAGGAAGGAGGTTTAGCTATAAATCCAATTGATGTGTGTTTCCTTATCTAGAAGTTAGGAGAATTAAAATATGGGAAAGCTTTATTCAGTACTAAAGGTATCTCCTTTGGGTCAGGTACTATCTCATTGGAAGGAATTAGACTTGCAGGTTTTAAAAGAAGAAATATCTTATTAAGTTCTGCATACATGATTGGCCCAGGTACCATCTAAAAGCAGATGAAAACTGGTCAATTCATGGCACTTTGCAATATGAAGTTATTATAGAATTGGACAAATTGTGTAGGACAGGGAGAATTACAGAAGCTAGCTATGTTCAAGCTTTTATGGTATTAGCAAGCCACCAAGAAGTTATCAAAAAAGGAAAAGTATTAGTGACAAAATCCCCAATAAGTGACAGAAGCTTAGAGATAGATATTCTCGATGATGTAATGTTATACAGACCCCCAAATTCAGTAGCTCCACCAATTCCAGTTGTACCTCCAACTCCAGTAGCTTCCCTAGCTCTGCCAGAACCCCAGAGCAGTTCTTCCGGCTTAGAAACTTTAACCCATCCCCCTCCCTATGCTCCTAAGAAAGAAAGGAGCCAAAACCTCTCCAAAAAGGAAGCTTACCTCCAGGCCTGAAGCTGAACTGATTCCAAGGCATGAGGGTGATTTAAAAGGTTTAAATTTTGAATTGAGTCCTTCTCAAAATAGAAGGACTACTACTCTTACCCCCTCCTCCCATGACTCTGGTGACCTCAGTTTCCCAGCAAACACAAACTCCCTTATCCTTGGTTCACCCACCTCTCGCTCTCTCTCTAACTCCAATGATCCTCCCTTCCCACTTGGCTTTGCCCTGCTCGTTTGACTCCCTCGATCCCTCCTACCCCCCTCCCTCCTTCATCTTTGCCCTCACCTCTCCTTAACCCACCTGAGTCCTCTACTCCAAACCATAGATTCAACTGTGACCTTTAAGGGAAATTCCAGATGCTCAGGGAAGGATAGTTCGAGTCCATATTCTCTTTTCAGTGATGGATTTGAGTCAGATAAAAGGGAAATTAGGGCTTTATTTGGAGGATGCTCAGAAGTTTGCTGAAGAGTTCAGAAAGATTTCTTTTCAGTATGAACTATCTTGGGGAGATGTAAATGTTAGCCTTTCTACTTGCTGCGCAGATGAAGAGAAACAGAGAATTCGCAACTCAGCTCAAAGGGAAGCAGATTCTATTGCAGAGACAAGAGCAAGAGAGCCACACAGGTTTTCCCCTGGGGCCAAAGCAATTCCAGTAGCTTATCCCAGATGAGATTTTCAAACCAATAGGAACAGAGAAAAGAGAGATCTTATGATATCTTGTTTGGTAGAAGGAATTAAAAAAAGGAATTAAAAATGCATAAATTATGACAGATTAAAGGAGATAACTCAGGGTTCTGAGGAGAATCCAGTTCTTTTTCACAATAAATTTGTGGAGGCAATGAAGAAATATACTAATTTAGAACCCGCTTCTTTTGAGGGGAGCCTTATCTTATGCATGCATTTTATCTGTCAGTCTGCACCAGATATATATATATGTAAGAAAATTAAGAAGTTAGACTTGGGTCCCCAGACACCTATGGCCAAATTGCTAGAGTTGGCATTGGATGTGTTCAATCATAGAGATATAGCTCTAGCAGAAGAGAGGTCTCTTTGTGCCAGAGAGAAGGAAGAATTGTTGGCATATGTCAACAAAGAACAAACTGCCCAAATCTTAGCTGCCTTGGCACATGACTTGGGTCAAGCTGGGGATAGGTCCCCTGGAGGTATGGTCTGTTTTCAATGTAATGGCATAGGTCATAGCTTCCGGGAATGTCCCTCTAGATATATCCTGAAGATGTTTCATGGTTCCTGCCAATGTTGCCATGGAAGGGGTCTCCCTCTGGGAACCCCCCTGGTGAGCAGTCTCAGTGTCCTGGTCCTGGCCAGAGGCAATCAATTTGGAGACATGACCATTATTAAAATGGACAGGGAGATGCAGAGGCTTCAACTCAATGCCCTGTTTGTCCCCCCTCCCTAAGAGATGACTGACTAGAAGCTAGGTTCAGCCTAGATTCTTCCCTTTCTATCACCATGGTAAGCCAATTAACTTCCTTATTGACACTGGGGCTACCTATTTGGTTTTGTTTGAGCATTCAGGTGAGCTACTGTCCTCCACAGTAAAGTCATGGGCATTGAAGGGAAACTGAGGAAATGTTTACAGACAAGACCCCTTTCCTGTCCATTTGAAGATCTATTGTTTGAACACCCTTCCTAGTAATTCTCCTGCCCTGCTCCCTTATTGGGAGATTTGATGGTGAAGCTGTGAACTCAGTTCTCTTGTTAAGCCCATTCCACTTTGTCCTCTATTAGAAAGGCCATTTTATATTCCCTCAGAAGTCTGGGAAGAGGTAGATCCTGAGGTCTACCCATGTCACTCCAGTGTTAATCTGATTTAAAGACCCTCTTTCCATCACAGGCCTCACAGGCCTTAAACCTGAGACAAGAGAGGAATTACAGACTTTAATTGAGAAATTTCTGCAATATGGCCTTCTAGTGCCCTGTTACTCTCCTTATAATAGTCCAATATTTGTAATTAAGGAGTCTAATGGAGAATTTCACTTAATACAAGATTTGAGAGTTATAAAAGAAATAGTAATCCCAATACACCTCATTGTTCCAAATTCTTACAAAATTTTCACTCAAATACCAGTGGTTTTCCACCCTGGATCTTAAAGATGCATTCTTTTGTATTCCCCTTCATAAATATTTCCAAAATATTTTTGCTTTTTGGACACCTCCTGGGAGATTACCTCCACAGCAACTGATGTGGATTGTACTCCCACAAGGATTCAGGGACAGTCCCCATCTTTTTTGGTCAGGCATTCGGAAAAGATCTAAGAGACTTAAAGATAGGTGACAGCACCATAATCCAGTATGTTGATGATATTTTGATCTGTAGTGCAACTCAAGAATATGCTTTGAAAGCTGCTTCCCAAACTCTAAATTTCCTAGGATCAAGATGATATAGTCTCCATGAACAAAGTTCAAATAGCCTCTCAAACTGTTAAATACCTGGGCCATGAGCTCACCCCAAACTCTCATTCTCTTACCACAGAGAGAAAATAAACAGTTCTATACATCCCTCCCCCATCACTAAGAAGCAGCTGCATACTTTTGGGGGTATTTGTGGATTTTGTAGAATATGGATGCCAAATTTGGGGGGGAATAGCTAAGCCTCTTTATAATGTAATAGAGGGCCCTAACAATCTGCCCTTAGATTGGGGTCCAGATCAAGTCAGAGCTTTTGAGATCTTAAAATGTAAACTGACCTCTTCTCCAGCACTAGCATTGCCAAGCCTAGATATGCCCTTCACTTTGTACATAGATAAAAAGAGAGGTCAGGTCTTAGGAGTCATCTCTCAGACAATGGGCCCAGATTTGAGATCTGTGGCTTTTTTCTCAAAGCAGATTGATCAGGTAGCTCTGGGATGGCCAGCATGTCTTTGAGCAGTTGCAGCCACAGCCCTTCTGATAGAAGAGGCCACCAAACTCACTCTAGGCCAACCTCTGAAGGTCTTTACACTCCACAGAGTATCTTGGAGGCAAAAGGCCATCATTAGCTCTCAGGTGGTAGGCTCACTAAATACCAGGCTCTTCTATTAGACACACCTGATCTCTCAGGGTCTGCCACAGCCTTAATCTAGCAACTCTGCTCCTCGAAAATCTATCAGCTGATGGCTTAATTCATGACTGTGAGGAGACCTTAGATTCAGTGTATTCCAGTTGACCTGATTTAAAGGACATTCCCCTTACTAACCCAGAAGAGGAATGGTATACAAGTTTTATTTTAAAGGGAGAGAGAGAATCAGGATATGACATTATCAGCCTTCATGATGCTATAGAAGCTAAACCTCTTCTACCTGGGTCTTCTGCTCAGAAAGCTGAGATGATTCTTTGTAGGGCTCTAGAATTAAGGAAAGGCAAAAAAAAAAAAAGATAAACATTTTTACTTTCTAATCTTACATGCACATACAGCTATTTGGAAAGAGAGGGGTTATCTCACAGCAAAAGTTTCCCTGTTAAGTACAGTCAAGAAATACTAAATTTTCAACAAGCTGTTCAAAAACTCCAAGAGGTAGCAGTCATATTTTGCAAAGACAGGTGACTCAGATATAATTGTGGGGAATGGGCTGGCTGATGCAGTGGCCAAGCAAGCAACCTGTCAGCCTATGACATTGGCTCCTTTAATTCCGCAGTTACCCGAATCCTTCTCCCCTTCCTATAGCCTTCAGGAACAAGCTTTAGCCAAGGACAGGGGTTATACTCTCTTCCCCTCTCCCCCTCAGACCAACTTCTCATCCCAGAAAAGAGTCAGTAGAAACTCCTCTTTGGATTGCACCAGGCCAACTAACTCACTTGGGAAGAGATGCCCTTTATTCTCTAATAACATCTGGTTTTTTTTTACAGGTCACAAGTTAAGGGAGACTGTCAGCCAAGTCTGCAGAGCCAGCTCCATTTGTGCTCAAGTGAACCCAGAGGGTGGGATTAAGCCCACACTTTTAAAACCTGTACAAAGGAGGGGTACCTATCCTGGGGAAGACTGGCAAATCAACTTCATCCATGGGCCCCCTTGTCGAGGCTTTAAGTTCCTCCTTGTCTTGGTGGACACCTTCACCTCCTGGGTGGAGGCATGGCCTTGCAGAACAGAGAGAGCTCAGGAAGTCTCCAAAGTCCTTTTGAAAGAGATAATTCCATGCTTTGGCCCTGCTTTTGTCTCTGAGATAACTCAGAGTAACTAGAGCATTGAACATCACATACTTTGTTCATTCAGCTTGGTATCCTCAAGCATCAGGAAAGGTAGAAAAGATGAATGGCACTTTCAAACACACCTTAGCTAAACTGTGCCAAGAGATCAAGGGAGACTGGATAACTCTTCTTCCAATAGGATTGCTGAGAGTTCGTATTGCTCCATAGGGAAACATTAAGCTTAGCCCTTTTGAGTTGTTATATGGCAGACCATTCCTGACATCAGATATTCTTGTGGACCTAGAGCTACACCTAGTTACACAGTTTGCCACACAACTAGGTGCTGTTAAAACAGCTCTGAGTATGCTAACAAGCATCTGTCCAAAGCTGAAGATAATGACTCTAGGGAAGTCTCACCTGTAAGTCCAGGGGATATGGTGTATTTAAAATCCTGGAAGGCTCAGGGAACAGATCAACTGGGAATGAAATGGGAGGGAATATATCGAGCTATTCCATTACCCCAACAGCAGTGAAATTGGAAGTTGGACTCACCTTTCTAGGATTAAACCTGTCCCTCCCCCAGCTTCTCCAGGTGACACCATGTACTCTTGTGAGCCACTGGAAGACTTGAAGTACCTGTTTAAGAAGGCATTCTGAGGAACCCTGGAGATAAGTGTCTGTGGATACTTTGCACTCTGTATAACTGAGTATATTCTTATTCTCATCCTCACTGTCCTTAAATCAAACACATTGTGTTATTACTAATTATATCTTTTATCTTTTCGCTCCTATTTCTCTTGGCTTAGGGTTAAGTCAGATTCTTCATAACTGGAACTCCATACCAAGAAAATACTGCAAAGAGGCATCTTGGATGCAAGATCTCCATTCCACTTTGAGCTCCTCTTCCTCTGGATCCTCTTGGAGCTCCTGGTTACTCTCCTTGCTGAGTCCCTTGATTGTTCCACTTATAATAATTGTTAATCTGCTTCTTTTTGGCCCTTGCCTACTTAAACTCCTTGTCAAATTTATCTCCTCTAGGATTCAAGCAACAGGCCTACAACTAGTGACCTTGGCCAAACCTCAGTCTCTATCTGAACCTGATTGCCCACCCCTTGGATGCTACTTCAATCAGGTTTCCTCTGTAGAATGTTCCCTTTCCAAATAGGCCCCTAACAGGTTAGGTTAGGTAGGGAGAATGCTACGCCCCTTCTCAGCTTTGAAGAAGTTCCAGAAGAGGGACCTTCATCTCAATTCCCCAGAACAATCTGGGTCCTTAATAATTTGAAGGGGGGGGGGATATGATGCAGAGAAACATGAGCATGGGGGTGATGAGATCAGTTGGAGACAAACTTTGTAAAGGGAATCTTCCTTCCTTTATCATCTAAATTAGGCCACACCTTGAGGGCCTGACCTTCAACTTGAATTGCATTGTTTTTCTGGGGCAGGCAGGGAGTACAGGCCATGGAAGATCATCCAAAAGAAACTCCTCTCCAAAAGGCAAAATCTCCAATGAGGGACTTGGGTCACTCCCAGATCACTACCCCCTCCCATGGATTCTGGGTCCTGCTCCCCCCCCATTAAGAAACATCATAAGTCTAACGATCCCCAAAACCACATCTCTTAAGGAGGAGGGAGGGACTTTGTGCTCTTCAACCTTCCAGTCTCCTGATGAACCATGGTCAGCTGGCCTGGCCAAATTTAATCAGCCATCCACGTGGTCTTCTCTTAAAACTCTAACTTTTCTATCCCTTTCTTAATATGCTGTAACTTCCTTTAATAAACCTGTATTCCTGAGTCTGAGTCATGATTCTTTATGGGGCAGCATTGAACCCAAGAAACAAATCATCGGCTACAAGCTGAGTTACCTTTGTTCCCATTGGGGGAAGTCCTTCATTCTGTATTTTCATATATTTATATGTGTGTGTGTGTGTATATGTGTATATATATATATATATATATATATATTCCTGTTTTGCTATTGGATAAACTAATTTCTTCACTAAATTGCTATGTGTGTTCATTGTGAAACAGGTTTCCAGTGGAGAGTCAAGCCTTGTATATGAAGCTTGGGTCCTGCTTTCCCTTGCATTTAACAAACGGAGATCATAAGTCTAACGATCCCCAAACTATTTAAGAGAACAGATAAGATATAATCCTAGGCTGGTATTCCCTGTTCCTAAGGAGAGTCTTTTGTCTTCAGTCTCCTGCTTCTCTTATTGGCAGGAATTAAATTCATTAGACAAGACTGGAGGGAGAAGAGACTATAGGGAGACCATGCCTCCCTTCAGAGCCTCCCAGTCATAGCCTCTTGCATAGTTTGTGTCAGAAACAAGTCCTAAACCCCTAGTCGTCCTGATTATTTTTTTTTATGCCAGGCAGTGGGGTTAAGTGGCTTGCACACAGCTAGGTAATTATCATGTCGGATTTGAACCCAGGTACTCCAGACTCCAGGGCCGGTGCTCTATCTACTGAGCCATCCAGCCGCCCCTCATCCTGATTCTGAAATCCCGTTCAAACCTTTGGCCACACTCCCCCGAGTTAGCCTTAGTCCCCTAGCAACCTGGAATCAATCAAGGTGCATTTATTAGCTGTCAATGGGGGGGGGGGGGGGCAGACACTCACTAGCCCTATGACCCTGGGCAAGTCATCCGGCCCTGTTTGTCTTAATTTCCTCATTTGTAAATTGAGGTGGAGGAAACGGCAACACCCCCGGGATCTCTGCCAAGAAAACGCAGCCTGACACAACTCAAACGGCCGAACCCCAGCGGCCCGACGCCGGGGATACAAGACAAAGGCAGAAACACCCCTCCCGAGGAGGAGCGGGGCGCACCAGGTACACTAAGTCCAGGCATTATTAAAACCAAGATAATGCAAAGTGGATCAGAAGGGTATAGCGAGGGGGGAGCCGAGGAAGGGCTTCATGAAGGAGGAATGTTCGAGATCTCTGCCCCTCCAAGTCCCTGGAGATGTCAGCGGAGCGCGAGGGCGGGGAGTGTTTCATCGTAGAAGAAGTGGAACGGTCTGCGCCTGCGCCCGGTTCTGCGCCTGCGCCCGCGCCCGCGCTTAAACTTCCCGGGGCCTTCCCCCCCGAGACGGAGAGTGAAACAGTCCCGGCCCGGGCGAGTTCCCGGGCTTCGGCCCCCGATTGGCTGGCGATTGAAACCTCAAATAACGTCGTCGCTCCTAGATGACGTAGAAGCGGCCGTTTGGAGGCGGGGGACGGGGAGGCGCCCCCGGAGGATCGGCTTGGCACGTCCCGGGGCCGAACCGGGCCGCCGCTGCACACCGAGGCCCCGGCTCCAGGTGAGTGACTGACCGAGGAGCGCGAGCCCCGGCGGCGCCCCGGCCGGGCAGGTGGAACGTTCTGGGCGTGTCCCGGAGCCCCAGGAGGCAAGCCCACGCTGCGCAAAGCTCCAGCCGCTTTACTCCACCGGTGAAGACACGGAGGCCGCTAAAGGAGACAGCGTTTCCCCGGAGCTGGCCGCCGAGCCGGGCCTCTTCTGGACGCATCTCCCGCTAGAGGAGTTGTCTCAATTGGCCTCTTGGCCACGGCAGGAATTACTCTCTTTTATCTTCCTTTCTCTGGTGGCTAGAATAATGACGTAGCGACGCCATCCGTTTTACCACGCTACCCGCGAGTTTCTCCTTAAGATAAAATACAAGTTCCTTAGTCCGGCACTGAAGAGTCTTTTTTTTTTTTCCATTTAAAAATTTCAAGAAGTCAGGGGCGGCTAGGTGGCCCTGGAGTCAGGAGGACCCGAGCTCAAATCCGGTCTCAGACACTTAATGACCTAGCTGCGTGGGCCTTGGGCAAGCCACTTAACCCCACTGCCTTGAAAAATCTAAAAAAAAAAAAAGAAAGAAAATTACATATGCAAATATTATGAAAATACTGTGCACCCACTTTACCTATATTTTAGAAAAGTTTCTCAAAAGATAGTCCTCATTAATTTTGTGGAAAAGATGGAGAGAAGATAAGTAATAATATAATTATTATGAAGAGAATTCTAAATTTCTATCACTTCACAAATTTCAAATACCTGCTATGCTTGAAACAAGATTCTAAAAGCTGAATATAAAATTAAGATGGTGCACTATTTATACAACTTAGTCATATCTTCCCAGGAAAATAAAATGCCTAATGAACCTAAAACCATTGTTAAACCTAATCAACTGTCTGTTATTTTCTCTAATGATGACATATACAATGTACTCTTAAACAATTTTGGAAAAAATCATTTCCATGTTAGCTTTACTTTAGTTATGGTCATATTTGAACTTGAGTAAATTTTCACAGCACTTACACATTGAAATAATAAATCTACATACCAAGTCTAAGCTAACTTCTTGTACACTTAATGGTTTTTCATGCCTTCTGTGAATAGAAACCATTACCTCTGTGCAGTCTGTTTCTGAGTTTTATAATTTATTATCTTGGTTCCCATTCAGTTGGTTTCAAATGCACAGAATTCCACTATTGTTTATCCTCCTCTCCAACTTTTCCCTCAAGATTAATGCAGAATATCTTTTGAGAAACTTTTCTAAAATCTAGGTAAAGTAGGTTTACAGTATTTTCATGCTCTTTAGTAATCTTGTCCAAAAAAGGAAATAAAATAAGCCTGTTACAACCCGTCTTAAAAAAAAGGGGGGGAAAGATGATAAATTATGTTTCAGATTTGAAATGTCTATGATACACTGAGTCCAAAATGCTCAGTAGAAAGCTGATATTAGACTGTAACTTTAGAGAGAAATGAGACTGAATATAAAACTGTGGAAATCATCTACATGGTATTGATAATTGAATTCTAGGGAACAGCTGAGGTCACAATTGAAAGACCATGGAAGGAGTGAGAGTGCCCAGAACAACCTTTGGGGTAGGAGGTGGAGAAGTGGATTAGATAAGTGGAGAAAGTGCCCCAACAGTCCAAAATATTACAGAGAAGTCAAAAAGTTTGAGGATTGCAAAAAGGCAATCAGGTTTTTCAATTAAGATTTTATTCGTTAGTAATTTAGGAGAAAATATCAAAACAGAATTTCATTTGAATTATTTGCTGCATGGAGGCTTAGAAGGCCTCATTTCATTTCACTTGTTTTCATTTTCTTTAATTGGTGGGGTGGAGGAATTATTTGAAAGTAGTGAAATATTTTCATGTGTTGTGCTCTAAACTTAAAATGTAAGAGTACTGGTTAAAAATTATACGAAGCCCCTTTTTGTATTTGTCTCTTAATAGAAGATTTTTTTTTGTCGTTGTTTAATATAGGACTGATATATTCAGGATATAAGAAAATGAAAAGAAAGGTAACAAAAGTTGGAAAATTTAGATTTAGCCCCAATGAAGAAGCTTTGCTTTTGAAGGAAGAATTTGAAAGAAGACGAAAACAAAGATTATTACAGGTATGAGTCATCTACATTTTTCAAATTCAGATAAATCTTAAATGTAAAACAAACAAAAATAATGCAAAAAAACCACCTCCACCACATCCATATAACAATAGCTATAAAAGTTGAATGTGGTGATGACACATAGCTGTAATCCCTTCTACTGGGGAGGCTGATGATGCTGGATCTCTGGAGTTCTGAGGTTCAGCAGGCTTAGTGGTAGCCTCACTAAGTCTGAGGATCATATGCTACATCTAGCCAGGTGGGGAGCGAATGAGAAAAGGAAGACTGTTTCACCTTGCCAGAGGATAAAAATGAATCAGGAATTTCATAATTATCTGCTATTAAGAGCTCTAATTAATTTACAAATAAGGACAGCTAGGTGATGCATTGGCTAGAGCCCTTCCTGGCCTTGGAGTCAGGAGAACAGGAGTTCAAATCCAGGCTCAGAAACTTGACTTTTAAAAGCTGTGTGACCTTGAGCAAGTCACTTCACCTGATTGCCTTGCATCTAGGGCCATCACTAGTCATCCTGATCCATATCTGGCTACTGGACCTAGATAGCTCTGGAGGAGAAAGTGAGGCCTGGCACAGCACCTCTTCATTCAAATCCAGGTCATGTGTTTGTCATGGCATCACCTACCTGATGTTGTGGTCTTCTTCAAAAGTGAAGGACAGGGCAGCTAGGTGGTACAGTGGTTAGAACATCGGCCCTGGAGTCAGGAGGACCTGAGTTCAAATGTGACCTCAAGGGGTGGCTGGGTGGCACAGTAGATAGAGCACTGACCCTGGAATCAGGAGTACCTGAGTTCAAATATGGCCTCAGACACTTAATAATAATTACCTAGCTGTGTGGCCTTGGGCAAGTCAGTTAATCCCATCCATTGCCTTGAAAGAAAAAAAGAAAATGAAGGATGATCATTATCACTTTACAAATATCTTTCACCGTATGGAGTTATTATCTTTGATTAATAATTGAGGTAACTAAGATGACAAAGCTTAAGTGATTTGTCCAGGGACACACTGCTGGCAAATTTTCTGAGGCTGTACCTCCCTTATAGAGGAAGAGTTAACTAAACTCCCATACTGATAAGTTATGAGATGGTTCTTGGAGTATTCTCTCTTCAGACTGGGTGAGATGAACAGATCCAGTCTCAAAAAAAAAAATCTATATTGGTGTATTGGTTGGGCTTGTTATTTCAGTGCAGTTTCTCAAAACTTGGTGAGTTTGACTCTGGTTTTCATTCTTTTTTCTCGATTATCTTTTTCTTTTACTCTTTTGCACTAACTTCTTCCCCTTCCCACCAATATCACCACTATTGAACAATTTTTTTTAATAAAAGAAAAATAAAACCCCTCAAAACAAATGCATAGTTTGACAAAACAAATTCTAAACAAATTTTGAATATTTATCTTGCTTTAATATGTATATCTCTATTTTTCATTTCATTTCCTCTCTGACAGGAGGAAAGTGGTGACTGAGATTTGTGGTTTATCTCATAACTTAAACACATACGTAGGTATTGTGTGTGTATTTGTATCTATAGAATGTCATCAGAGTATTAAAAGTCTTTTAAAGTTATTTGTGTAGTTCATCAATTCATAGAGGTCTTCCTTTTCCTTTGCAGCTATTCATTTCATCATTTCATGTGTTAAAATAATAATTCATTACATTCATGTGTACCATAATTTCTTTAGCCATTCTCCATTGGGACAGACCTTAGTTTCCAACTTATCACTACTGCAGAAGAGCTGTTTCAAATATTTTTTGGTAGTTCTTTTTCACTCTCCTTGATTTCTTTGAATTATAAGCCTGATAGTATGACAGCTGAATCATAGTACATATACAAGTATTACAGCTGGATCTTAATACATATACATATAACTTTTGGGGCATAGTTCAAATTGCTTTCCAGAAAAGCTATACTAGTTCATAGTTCCACCAGCAGTGCTCTAACTCCTTCACCATTTTCCTATTGTCATCTTTACCTCTCTGATGGGTGTAAATAGGAGCCTTGAAATTGTTTTAATGTTCGTTTCTCCATCAGTGATTTAGAGCAATCCTTTTTTTTAAGAAATATTTTTATTGGTGTCTTGGTTTTGTTAAAATCATCATAATTTCCCTCAGAATCTTCTCTTTCCCCTTCCTGAGAGCTGTTACAATAACAAATGATAATATAAAAGACAAAAATAAGGGAAAGAAATCAAGACGACTGATTTAATACATCAAAAATATCTGAAAATGTGTAAAATATACCTTATTAATTGACCTTGTGCCTCTGCAGAAAAGTAGGGTGGAATTTCTTATCATATCTTTTCTTTGGAACCATGCTTATTCTTTCTAATTTTTTACTACATTCACCCTTATTTTGGTAGTATTGGTTCTTTCCGTTTATTATTTTAGTTATATATATAGTATTTGTATATATTGACTCTTATTACCACATCTTGCCATCCTTTCAAGCTATTGCCCAATTTCTCTTGCCCCTTTCACAGCCAAACTCCTAGTAAAAATGACATTTTCAGTTCTACCCAACTTTTCTGCAGCAGTACAAGGTCAATTAATGATATATTGTTTCTCAACCCTCTGCTATCTGTTCAAGTAGATCTTTCCATGCTTACAGAAGCATTACATGGAAATTTCTCATATTCATCATTTCTTATAATACATTATTCCATTCATTCACATATCACCATTTGTTAAGCCATTTCCCCAGTTGATGGGTTATACACTTTGTATACAGTTTCTTATTATAACAAAAAAGTTCTGCTATAAACATTTTATTGTATAAGAAGACTAACCCCATAGGAGCATAAGCCAACAATTAGTGGACTTTCTGAATTAAAAGGATAAGGACATTTTAGTCAGTATATGTGCATAATTCAAAATTGCTTTCATTTAACCAAGCAGGAAGATCTAAGTTAGATGTAAGAAAAAACTTATTGGACTTCCACCTCATTGTTTAAAAAGGTTTGTAAAAGTTCCCTTTCTGAGATTCTTTAGAATAAGATACTATATTTGCATATGCCAATTTAGGTATTTTTTTTTTTTTTTTTGCAAGGAGATAAACTCTTAGGTTTTGTTTTGTTTTGTTTTTTTTTGCAAGGCAAATGGGGTTAAGTGGCTTGCCCAAGGCCACACAGCTAGGCAATTATTAAGTGTCTGAGACTGGATTTGAGCCCAGGTACTCCTGACTCCAGGGCCAGTGCTTTATCTACTGCACCACCTAGCCATCCCCTCAAGGAGATAAACTTAAGATTTTCTTTAAAATTTCTATGTTTCCTCAGATTTATTTGACCATGCCTTCCATATTGTTTTCCTTATCAAGTTAAGAGAGTGACAGTGGTAGTTTCCTGGTGGGAATTATATTTAACTTTTTTCTATTTGAATTTTTATTTTCATGCTGTGAACTCTTGTATTGCATTTGAGATAACCAAGATAATAGATTTCTTAAAAAGCATTCATTTCTGATTGATTGGGGCCAATAATGTTCCTTAGGTTAGAGAACAGGAAAGATGCATAGCTTTGCAGATAAGACAAGAAGTGAAACAGAAGAGAGATCAGTATCTCCATCATTTAGCAGAAGAGTTGAGGACAGAATGGCAAAAGACACAAGAGCAGAAAATCAAAGAACTGGAAAAACTGTATATAGCAAGCTTACGATCTGTGGGAGAGGGACATCGTGGGGCCAAGGAAAATGTAAGTAAAAATTTTACCCCTCAGATATTCATGAAAGGTAAATTTGAGTGCTAGAGCTTTTCTTATTGCTACAAAAATATTCTAAAAATAGTGTTGTGAATTTAATTTTCAATTGGCCAGTTGAATAATTTTATGCTTTCGTTAATCTTATACATCTTAGACACATTCAATGTGACAAATTGAATTTCTCTTTACTAATAAAGTATAAAACTGTAATGTGGCAGTATTTATTGAGAAATTTATGTATTGAACTATTTATACTAGCTATCTTCCAGAAACTGTATTTATTGGTGACTATTGTTCTCATCCAAACGAATACCTCTATATGGATCCTTCTCTCTTCTCCAGCAAATTGCCCCTTCTTTAATCCACCTCTTGAATTATCAGCTTCTCTCTATTTCACCTGGCTCCTTCTCTATTGTCTACAAACACCCTCAAGTCTCCTTTATCTTTAAAAAAAATCCTTAACCATATCTTGCCATCCTTTCAAGCTATTGTCCAATTTCTCTTGTCCCTTTCACAGCCAAACTCCTAGTAAAAATTCCATTTTCAATTCCACCCAACTTTTCTGCAGTGGTACAAGGTCAATTAATATGATATATTGTACCATATTGTTTCTCAACCTTCTGCTACCTGGCTTTCTCTTAACTGAAACAGGGGTAACTTGGTGGCTCAGTGGACAGAGCACTGGCCTTGGAGTCAGGAAGATGGGAGTTTGAGTCCAGCCTCAGACACCTGACTCCTACTAACTGTGACCTTGGGCAAGTCACTTAACCCTAATTGCCTTGCATCCAAAGCCATCTCCAGTCATCTTGATTCATATCTGACCACTGGTCCCAGTCTAGTGAAGAGGAAATGTGATTGATAACTAAACACAGCATCCCCTCACTCAAATTCCATTCACTTGCTTGACTTGGCATCACCTTTCTGATGTCACGATCTTCTTTGAGAAGGAAGGACAAATACCATCATCACTGAAACTGTTCTCTCCAGAGTGCCCAGTGATTTCTTAATTGCTAAATCTTATGACCTGTTCTTAATTCTTAACCTTCACAAACCCTCTACTCTGTGTGTGTGTGTGTCTGTGTGTCTGTGTATGTGTCTGTGACACTGTCAGTCATTCTCTCCTCTATAATCTCAGCTTTCTTGATATTCTTTTTTCCATTTCCACCTATCTTCCTGAAAGCTCCTCTGTCTCCTTTGCTGGTTCATCAAGCCATATCTCATTTATAGGTGTGCCCCAAGACTCTATCCTGGATACTACTTTCTCTATACTTTGTCATTTGATATTTTCATCATCTCCCATAAGTTTAATTATAATCTCTATAGATGATACCCCCAAATCTGTATAACTTAGATTTTCTTTACTGAAACCATTTTCATATCTCCACTCACCTGTTTGACATTTCAAACTGTCCTGTTGGCATCTCAAAACAATTATGGATTCAAAACAAAATTCATTATCTCTTTCCTCAAACTTAATTCTAAGTTTCTTAATAACTATTGAGGAAATCAGCATCCTTCCAGTCACCCAGTTCTACATTCCTTATGCTACCTCACTCCATATAGCCACTCAGTTGCCAAATGTTCTTGTCTCTACCTCCACATAAATCTTTTCTCTGTTCATACTTCCAACACTGTAATTCAGGCCTTCATCATCTTTCATCTGGACTACTGCAATGTTTTCTAAGGAGTATTCATGCCACTTGACTCTCCCCATTTGATTCTACTCTCCCTTCACAAATTCTGAAGTTATTTTCCTAAAGCATAAGACTCACTGTGTCATTTTTCCAATTCAGTAATCTTCATTGCGTTCCTGTTGCCTTTAGAATCAAGTGTAAACATCTCTGTTTTATGTTTAGTCCTTGATAGCCTGGTTCCAACTTTGTTATAAGTTACTTTCTGTACTATATTGTGACCTGTTCAGCCAGATTGTGCTTGTTGTGTTTCATACATTTCATTTGCCATCTCTTTTGCCTTTACCTCCTAGAATCCCTCCTTCAATACTCAGTTCAAGTACTAATTTCCTTGTATTTGTTTTTTCTCTCTTCTTCCTTTTCATTTTTATCTATATCCCCAATAATTTGTCATAGTGCCTGCTACATAGTTGGCACTAAATAAATATTTGTTGATTGTTTCTTGCTTGAAGGACTTTAAATAATTTGAAATAACTTAATTGAATTTTTTTATTAGACTACACAACGTTCCTTATTAAATGGGCACTTTTGTATTTTTCCCATTATAGTTTTTTGAACAATAGTTAGATATAGCATTTGGTTGTTTTGATTTATCAGTCCCTGAACATAAATGTTGTTTACCTAAGAGCTTTTCTAAAAAACCTTTTGCTGGCACCCTACATGTCTACAATGACTCATAATCTTACTACAATTTACTTTTTCAGTAAGTAGGTATGGCAGTAGTCATATATGCTTGAACTAGAACTTATTGAAAACATGAAGAGATGTGCTTTCCCTTTTATTTAGTATGTTGGTTTCAAGAATGTACAAATTTGTATCAGTTTAACTTTAGTCTTCATTTTGACTTCAGATCAGAACTCATTGTTTCTTTGTGAATTATAAAGAAGATAATGTTTTGTGGGCCTCACAATAATTCATAAAGAACAAGCAAACTGATTATAAAGGAGATAATTCATGATAATTACTGTACATAGAAGGAAATATTTTAAAAGACTATGACTATTAAGTAATTTTAAAAGCTGAATATGGTAATGATTTTATTACTCTACATAGCCTCACTGTTAACTTGATTTTTTAATGTTTCAAGAAAAGAGAAATTTTTAAAAAGTTACTAGAAAGACATTTTCCATTTGTCATGTTTTAATGTATACTTTTGTCATAATATTTTAAATTAATTTATTTTTAATTTTAGGATCCTGGTATACAAGATTTGATAAAGCAAAGAGAGGAAAGGCAGCAAAGAGCAGTGGAAAGAGGCCAGGAAGCATTGAAAAAAGTGAAAAATGAAAAAGAAAAACTATTGAAACAAAATACATGGTAAAGTAGCATTTTTTTTGTTTTGGGTGAAGTCAGGGGGATAAGTGACATGCCCAAGGTTATACATCTAGGAAAATATCAAGTGTCTGAGGCCGGATTTACACTCTGGTCTTCCTGACTCCACAGTCAGTGTTCTGTCCACTGCACCAACAAACTGCCCCTCTTAATGTTCTGCGATTTTATAGAAGAAAAAAATGAAAAGAATGCTTTTAATTATGTGACAAGTTAAAATGGAGTTAAATATTATGTAAATATTAGATGATGATTACAGAAAACAAGGATCATTTATTCTTTTTAACCTTTTAATTAGTAACCATTTCATCTTCCCTTGTCCCAAAATGAAAAAAAGAAAGGTATGTGACAAATATAGTCAAGCAAAAACAAATTCCTGCATTAACCATATCCAAAAATATGCCTTGTGCTGTGTTCTCTTATCTCTTTCAGAAGTGGGGGTAGCTTGTTTCATATTCAGTTCCTTGGAGTTGTGGTTGATCATTATATTTGTTGTTGTTGTTGTTATTGCCTAATTTTTTCTTCATTTATGTTCACTTTATTCTGTATCAGTTTGTTTTCTCAGATTTCATTAAAAGTGGGTTTTTTTTTTCATCATTTCTTACAGTGCAACAATATTCTGGTACATTTTCCTAGTTGTTGAGTAAGGGTAGCTAGATACAGAAGATAAAGCACTGGCCTTGGAGTCTGGAGGACAGGAGTTCCACTTTGGCCTCACACACTTGACACTTACTAGCTGTATGACCCTGGGCAAGTCACTTAACCCTGATTGCCTGGCATCCAGGGCCATTTCCAGTTGTCTTGACTCATATCTGACCACTGGTGACTTAGCACTGGTCACTCAAATCCAATTCATGTGCTTGTCATGACATCACCTCCCCTTATGTCATGTTCTTCTTTGAGAATGAAGAACAGAATATCACTTGTTCAGTACCTTCTTAGTTTGCAAATTTATGCCACTACAAAAAACATACTTTTATATATCCGATTCCTTTTCCTCTTTTGTTAATCTCTGTGGGATGTATGTCTATGAATATTGGGACACAATTCCAAAGTGAGGTTCATACTTGTTTAATTATGATTTTGTCAATATTTTTATTCCTAGAATATCAATATTAGGAAAGACTTTTCAAAAATGTTTTATGGGTTATGAATTCCCTCAAGCACTAAGTGACTAGGAAAAATAACTAACACATATTTTAACATATAAATAATATATATTTGTATGCATACAAATAATTTAAATCCTTTGCTGTTTGCTTATATTAGACATTTTGAGCTTAATTGAATGTACTATTTTGGAAAGGATCTTGCATAACCTCAGTTCCTTCTAAAGATTTCTGAAAATCTGGGTTCTTTCTAGTATTGGCACAGCTGCATACCAGTCAGTTGATTTTGAGCTAGTCCTGTACTCTCTTCAGATGTTACTTAGTCTGTTAAAGTTAAAATATCTACCTTGACTACCTCATAGTTATTATAAAGTTCAAATTATAAAATATAATCGATAATCATTGTCAGCTATAAAGTAGAATCCAAATGTGAAGTAATATGATATCAGGGATCAAAATGTTTTATAGAAAAGGATGAAGACCTACTGTCTAGAAGACACAACATTTCATGTCTGTTTGAGGCACTGTGACATAAAGAATTAGATTAGAGGGCCTCTTGAGAGCCTATTTCTTTAAACCTGTTATCTGATGCAAAAGATTAAACTGTTACATTATTTGAACTCATGCAAAATGGTATTGTGCATAGAGGGTAGGTCTGAGGCATGTAGGCCAGTCACTTAACCTCTCATCTGTCCTAGGCAGCTAACTCCCAGTAACAAAGAAGTTGTTGATTTGTATTAAAAGAGCAAATTTTCCTATTGAAAGTTCCTTAAACTGATAAAATATCAGATTCTAGACCCAAAGGGGGTTGCTAATTGAAAATTTGTTTGAACATTTGTTTATGACCTGTCATTTTACCCAAGCTATGTAGAAACTCGTAAGAAAGTACTCCTTGAAGAAAAAGAAAGAGCTGCAAAAATTGCTAGTCTGCCACCTCCTCCTCCAGATCCTTTTGAGGTGAGTTAGATGATTTTGAGATGGTTAAAAACAAACTGAACTGTCACAGTTGCATTTTTCTCTTAGAATATTATGGAGATTAAAAACAATCAAGAATTAAAGGAAAAGCTGACAAATGGGTATTAGGAATGATTATTGACTTTTATAAAATGTTAATACCTAGATTTCATTTTTTAAAAATAATGTTGACTCCTGTTTTTATATGTACATTTGTATGTAAATTCTTAGCAATTTTCATTTCAATCAATAAACATTACTTGCCCACCATGTACCAGGTGCTTTACTAAGCACTGAGATATAAAAAGGGGGTAAAAGTCAATTCCTGCCCTCAAGAAACTCACAATATAGAGGAAAATTAGGTTGGTGGAAATTTTCTGTTTTAGCTTTGAATTATTTTGATTCTCCTTCCCCCTTTTTAAAATTTATTTTCAATTCCAAATTCTATTCCTCCCTTTAACCTCCTCCAAGCAACTTTCTTAAGATATTAGTTGCAGAACAGCTGCTTTTCTGCATAGTTATAGGGTATTCAATGTTAATTTCTTACACCAATGGAATCACTAGTCTGGAACCCCAAAAACTCAAATCACTTGTCTAGACCCCCCCCCCAATTTTTTCTGTTGGAGAACTATTCATACTGAGAAGGTTAATTGGGAGTAGTCAGGTTTGTTCTTTATGCACTTAGCCCAGAAAAGAGTTGAGTAGTAGAATCCCTTAAAGATCTCCAAGGTTCTTGTCTAATTAAAATCAAAGATCCTTTGCAATTTTCCCATGAAATACCTTGTTCCAACTAAATTAAGAATATGCAGTAAGTATTCAATTCAAGTAGCCAAAAAGTTCTGATTGACTTTTCTTTATAGTGTTTCATATTGGTTATTGTTCATCATTATGATTTGAAGATGCTGCTGGATCCCAAGTAGATTGCTGAAACAAATAAGAAAAATCAGTTACCTTATATATTTATATAGTGCTTGTTCACTCTTTTGCATATTTCATGCAATGTATAGCTTTGTTAATATATTTTTTTATGGTTTGTTTATTTTCATATTATTACGATTATCTTGTAAAAGTAAACATAAACCCCCCCCCCCAAAAAAAAAATAGAGAAACCTCAAGAGAAATGAAGTGAGAGAGGAAAAAAGTATACTTCAGTCTGTGTTCAGATTCCATTGGCTCTGTCTTTGGCATGATTTGCTTTCTTGATCATAAATCTGTTGTTTCAATATCTTTTCCCACAGTTGCTATTACTAGCTGTATTTCCCTCCATTCTATTCCTCTCCACTCCCTTTTATTCTATTCTCTCTCTCTCCTCAGAAGTGTGTTGTATCTGACTACCCTCTCCCACAATCTTCATTCTCTTCTATCACTTACTCCCTCTCCCCATCCCCCAATCCCATCCCTTTCCCCTCATTTTTCTCTAGGGTAAGTTAGATTTTTATGCCCTATTGAGTGTGTATGTAATTTCCTCTTTGAACCATTTCTGATGAGAATGAAGGATCACTCATTCCCCCTCACTTTCCGCACTTCTACTGTACTGCAAAAGCTTTTTCTTGACTCTTAGATGTGAAATATCTTAGCCCCTTCTACCTCTCCTTTCCCTTCCTCCCAGTACTTTCCTTTATCACCCACTGATTCCATCTTTATGCTATATTAAACCATTATATTCAACTCTCTCCTGTGCCTTGTCTGTGCTTCTTGCTGCTCTTATAAATGAGAATGTTCATATGAGTTATCAGTATCTTCTTTCCATGCAGGAATACATGCAGTTCATCATCTGTAACTCCTCATAATTAGTCTTTCCCATCCAACCTCTATGCTTCACCTGAGTCCTGTACTTGAAGATCAAACTTTCTGTTCAGCTCTAGTTGTTTCAACAGAAAAGTTTGAAAATCCCATTTCACTGAATGTCCATCTTTTCCCCTGAAAGAGAATTTTCAGTTTTGCTGGGTGATTGATTCTCAGTTGTAATCCAAGCTCTTTGCCTTCTGGAATATCATATTCTAAGCTGTACAAATTAATGTAGATGCTGCCAAATCCTGTGTAATCCTGACTGTAGCACCAGGTCAAATTGTTTCTTTCTGGCAGCTTGTAATATTTTCTCTTTGACTTAGGAGTTATGGAATTTGGTTATAATTATTCCTGGTAATTATTTTGAGGGGGATCTCTTTCAGGAGATGATTGATGGATTCTCTCAATTTCTTATTTTACCCTCTTGTCCTGGATTATTTTTGTTGGGCAGTTTTTTGGATTATTTCTTGAAAAATGAAGTCTAGGCTCTTTTCCTGGTTATGACTTTCAGGTAGCCCAATAATTTTCAAATTACCTCTCCTGGGTCTGTTTTCGAGGTCAGTTGTTTTTTCAGTGAGATTTCACATTTTCTTCTAGTGTTTTCTTTTTTGGGCTTTGTCTTATTGTTTCTTGATTTCTTGAAAAGTCATCAGCTTCTTTTAGCTCTATTCTACATTTGAAGGAGTTATTTTTTTTCAGAAAGCTTTTTTCTCTCCTTGTCTAATTCTGCTTTTTAAGGCATTTCCTCCTCATTGACCTTGCAGAATGCTTTTTCCATTTGATCTAAACTGGTTTTTAACATGTTACTTTCTTCAGCATTTTTTGTATTTCCTTCACCAAGCCTCTGACTTGGTTTTCATGATTTACCTGCATTTTCTCATTTCTCTCATTTCTCTTCTACCTCCCTTACTTGCTTTTCAAAGTCTTTTTTTGAACTCTGCCACAGCCCAGGTCCAATTCCTATTTCTCTTAGAGGCTTTGGATACAGAAAGAAGTTTTAACTTTGTCATCTTCTGAGTGTATATGTTGATCCTCCATGGGACCAAAATAATTTTCAATGGTCAGATTCTTTTTTTTCTGTTGTTTGCTCATTTCCTCAGTCTATGACTGTACTTCCAAAGCTTTTGAGTGTTTCAGGGGGACTTTTAATTCCTCCAAGGTCTTATGAGAGGCTCTGACCTGCTCCCTTGCCTGTACTCTAGTCTGGATGACCAAAAGCCCTCCCCTCTGCCCTGGAGTTGTAAGGAGGAGGGACCCTGCTCCTCTGGTAGTATGGCGGCCCAGACTGCGACCTGGATCTGAGTGTAGACAAACAGCAGAGTCCTTCCCCAGGGATCACAGAGAGACCTATGCAGTCTGCCCCCACCCCCTTACTATCTGTGGGTTGAGCGCACTGGAAACATCTGCTGGTTGGCTCCATGGGTTCCCACTATAGGGCTGCTCCAAGGCCGGCTCTGACCTGGGTTTCACACTCACTCTAGTGGGGCAGAGTTCTCTTAGCACCCCTCCAAGCCATTCCTGGCAATTCCTGGGCCAAGAGGTCTGGAAACTGCCTTCATCTTCACTGACACAGGCACACTCTGTTCCCCCCTGGTGGCCCATGGGCTGTTCCTGGAAGGCTGGAGTTGGTTCTGACCCAACTCTGGCCTGGCTGTGCTGTAGCTCTTTCTAATCCCCAGTTCCAGTGGAACAGATCTTTCCCATGGATCTTCCACGTTGTCTTGGGCTAGGAAATTGGGAAATTGTACAGTCTTTCTGTAGGTTCTGCCCCTCTAAATTGTGGCTGGAGTCATAAATTTATGACTTTTGGAGCTTTTGGAGTCCAAGTTTCAGGGAATTCCTGCCTTCACACTGCCATCTTGGCTTCTCCCTGTTAATGTATTAACTAGAGGGAATTATACTCCCTAACCATGCTGGATAATGTAGAGTTGAGGGAACATTAGCTAAAAGTTATTGCTAAATCACCATATGATAAACTAATGGGTAGCTTTAAATTTCTATAGTAGTAAAATAGAAAATGAAAAGGGTAGATTTCATGCTTTATATTTAAAATGTATTATATTATTTTTGTGATCATGTAAAATTTTGGTACTTTTCAAAGACTTTATTAGTGAATTTTTCTATTTATAGGCAATCCTCACACTTAAGACATGCTCCCTTCCTGGAAAAGGCACAGTAAGTTAAAATTATGTAAATTATTTGATTTTCCCTGT
Source organism: Macrotis lagotis (assembly GCF_037893015.1). Classification (NCBI taxonomy): domain Eukaryota; kingdom Metazoa; phylum Chordata; class Mammalia; order Peramelemorphia; family Peramelidae; genus Macrotis; species Macrotis lagotis. Next base: position 764,434,347 of record NC_133658.1, read on the forward strand.
AATAGTGGTGTGAGGGTAAAACTTCTGATACAAGCCTGATGCCTAACATTTTTTAGAAACCATTCACAGTTACATTTAATTTGATACTTATTTAACTGTCTGTATATACATATATGTGTGTGTGTGTGTGTGTGTGTGTGTGTGTGTATATATATATATATATATATATAACTTCTAACAAATTAGAAGATATTGGAACACTTTTTTCAGAGTCATAAATTTTGGGGAAAATTTCTTTGGAGAAGTTTGTGAGATTTTCTTTTTAGGAGATTTAGCACTCCATGTTTTTGAGAAAGTATAGCAAAGATGTCTGTTTGCTGCTTTTTTGCTCATTATCAACTATTTCCCAGAGTTTTCTGTAAACTCAACCCCATTTTGCAATACGTTTTTTTCTTATTTTGTGATTCTTTATAATATTAGTATTTCAGTATCCCAAAATCTCAAGGCATTGGCTTGAATGATGGTAAGCTTCCTCAGTTTGCATTCTCAGAAGTCTCCATTTCAGCCACTGGCCCTATAGCCTTGATGTATCAGTCTTATAAAGCAATAATCTTTTCTTTATACCTACAAGTATTAAAACTGCATATAACAAAAAGGTCCAGATGCAGCATGATTTTACAATAAATAATACAAATTTTGGTTTGTTTAAAAACATCAAAATTTATATATACAAATAATTACTTTTCTTCAAGTAATCCCACTGAAAACTAAAAACTTGTGTGATGCTATCCTTGTTTGAATTAATTTTGGGGATTTCTTTTTCAGCTTGCCTTTGGAGAAGTTTTGTCACATACTCGATAAAAGCATTCTTTTGTTGTGAGGTCTTGCCTTTTTTTCTGCCTTTTAGTTCAACTTTGTTCTTCCTTCCCTCTCCTCTGCTCTTTGAGCTAAAAGACCCTCAGAAATTTAATGCTGACCAGCCTTTGAGACACACTAAGGAAATACATGATGTAGCTAAACTGACACTGGAAGCCAGAAGGACTTTTACATAAAATGATCTTTTTTAATATTTTATGTTGCAAATATAGGAGTGATTAACTAAATGTTGAGGGGAAAGGAAAGAGAAGGCAGATATATAATGCCAACTATGTGTCAAGCCCTGTGCCAAGCATTTTAACAAATACCGTCTCAGTTAATCCTCACAACAATCCTGGGTGGTAATTGCTTTTACTATTTGCTATTTAAATTACTATTTAATTTTTATTTATTCTTATTTTACATTTGAGGAAGCTAGGTCAGAAGGTCACATAACTTGTAAGCTTCAGATTCAGAATTTGAACTCAGTGCTATTAATTCCAGACCCAACCTGCCTACTAGCTACCTCTAAATAGAAATAGTAAACAGGGTTACCTTTAATTTTAATCTACAATTTTTCTAAACAATTTTTCATATTTGAAGCAATATGTATATTTTAATTTTTTTAAGTAGGTATAAGAATATGTATATATGTTTGGCTATATGAAGTATACTAAATTTTTTTTAGGTTTGTTTTTTTTTTTTTGCAAGGCAAATGGGGTTAAGTGGCTTGCCCAAGGCCACACAGCTAGGTAATTATTAAGTGTCTGAGGCTGGATTTGAACCCAGGTACTCCTGACTCCAGGGTCGGTGCTCTATCCACTGCGCACCTAGATGCCCCACTAAATAATTTTAAGTTAAATAAACTTGATTTGCAAAATCTCATAAGATTTATCTCTACTAGTGGATCACAATTCATTCTTGCCTTTTCAAACTATGATTCTTATCTATAGCTTTCCATAAATCCACGAGAAATTTATTTACCAGAGTATCTGAGTTGGAGAAGTCATTTAATTTCTTAATGCCCTCAGCAAATTAAGACTGTAGTTGAGGGGTGCCTTGCAAAAATCTAAAAAAAAAAAAAAAGACTCTAGTTGAAGGATAATTGCTCATTTTTTGTTTAGGTATTTTAATGCTACATGCATGCTAGTGTAACATTATTATCTCTTGCTTTTGCTACATGCTAGGTATATCTGTAATCAGGAAAAACTGAGTTCAAATTTGGTCTAAGATACTTAGAAGCTCTATGATTCCGGCTGGGCAAGTCACTTATTTTCCTCAGTTTCATCTGTAAAATGGGGTAATAATAACATTTCTTCTCCCCTCCCTCTTTCTTGCCTTTAAGGTTGTTGTTAAGGTCAAATAAGATAATTGTAAAGCACTTGGCACATTACAATTAATTGTTATTATTGTGTAAGTCATTGTAGTTTGATGTTGCCTCATAGTACCTGTCATGTCTTGTTTCCTTGTCACCTGAAATATTGATTATTCTGAGATACTGCTATTGTGATTCTCGGTTGTCTCAAATATTAAACTAGAAGAATGAGTTTTGACATCAAATAGAAACTTAGTATCACTGAAAATGCTACATAATTTCTTAAATACCATCCAACCTATTCAGTACTGGAACTAGTGTTTCTGGAACTGTGTTTCTCTGTCCAAATAGATATGCATATGTGCATTCTTAATGAATTTCATTTTTCCTATGTGAATTGCTAGGGCAGTCTCTTTTTAGTGATTTGATTTTACTGTGACATCCTTCTGGCCCTCAGGATATTCTTCTCTCTAGATAGGAGTATTTAGAGATAATTTAATATGGCAGTAACAACTTTGAATAATGATCTATAAAACAAAAATTCACTAAGAAAAATTATAATGAAGGAGATTCCAAGATGAATCATTTTGTAGAGGAAAAAATCCTTGAAATATAAGTAATTGCCTTTTAATTTCTATTTTGTAAATTGAATTTTTAAGGAAATACCTGCATTGAACTATTTCTAATTTTTTTAAATGGCAGGGATGGAAGAATTGTTATATTCTATATTCTTTTCGAAGGTTTTAAAGCTGCCCCTCCCCCCAAAATTGACCTACTCATATTACTCATTTTATAGCCTATACTCAATGTAGCCTATATCCCTGCATTCTTCTCGACAAAAACCCCCTATATTTAAACATTGAAACCAAAATTTATTCCATTTAGTATTTATCTTTTCCAAAATCTGGCTGACTCCTAAAAATATATCACTTGCAGCTCTCTCCATTGAAGGCTGATGTTTCTCCTATTTCACTTGACTCATAGTGCCAGAAGGAGAATAGTAATAGTCCTTGTTTTTTCTTCCTTCTTCCAGACCTTTTTTCTCCCTCATTTCTGTGTCTTTTTTTAAAACATTCATGTGATCTGATTATACCACCCTCTCTGTTGTATTATTCTGACCTTCAGTTCACTCTACCCAGTTTTTTTATTGACTTTGTGGCTTATGATCTATCCTCTCCATCTTTGCCACCATCCTCAGGGAATTTGAACATTTGTACTGATGAGGTATTCTCAGTCACATTCTGACTTTTCTGTTATTGGATCAACAAATAATCTGTAATGAGGGAACTTTTTATATATATATATATATATATATATATATATATATATATATATATATATATATATATATATACTTTCTTGAGTTTGTGTGTTCCAAGTTTGTCTCTTTCTGCTGTGTTACACTGTCCTTTAAGAGGAACTTTAGCAATGAATGGAAGTAAATTTATCATGTGTACATAGATTTAGAACTTCATTTTACAAATAAGGAAAACGAAACCCAGAGATGCTAAGTAATTTATTTATTTTTCCAACTACATGTAATGGTAGTTTTTAACAACTTTTTTTTACATTTTTCTCCCTCCCTTCCTTCCCCCCTGACAGAAAGCAATGAAATACACATCTATAACCATGCTAAACACAGCTCCATATTATTCATGTTGTAAAAGAAGAATCACATCCAAATAGAAGAGAAAAACAATTAGAAAAATATTCATTTGACAACTTTAATTTGAAGGTAGTAAATTTTAGTCTGCCTTCAAACTCCAGTTTCTTCACTAGACATGGATGGCACTCTTGATCACAAGTCTTTTATTATTGTTCTGCAGAAATGATTAAGTCCATCATAGTTGATCATCACCCCATGTTGCTGTTTATGTGCATGATGTTCTGGTTCTGCTCACTTCATGCAGCATCAGTTTGTGCTTTTCTGAAGTTGTGTCCCTCACATTTCTTAATAGAACAGTAGTGGTCCATTACATTCATGTTCCACAATTTGTTCAGCCATTCTCCAATTGATGAGCATCCCCTCAGTTCCCAAATCTTTGCCACAACAAAAAGAGCTATTATAAATATTTTTGCATATGTGGGTTTTTTTATCCTTTTCATGATCTCTTTGGAATATAGACCCAGTAGTGGTATCATTGGATCAAAGGCTATGCATAGTTTTTTTGCCCTTTGACCATAATTTCAAACTGCTCTCCAGAAGAATGGATCAGTTCATAACATCACCAACAATGATGTTAAGTATTTCTTAGGGATTTTTCCAGAGTTACTCAGGGAATAATAGAGCCAAGATTTATATCTGAGTTCCCTAACATCAGATCCACTGTTCCTTCCTTTATTCCATATAATACCATTATATTCTTTAAAACCTCCTGGAAAATGTACTATATGGTGAATTTTTAAAATAAAAATGTTATTGTAATTCATAACACTCTAAATATTCCTTAAGATCAATTTTTTAAGTGGATAGGTAAGTTCTATGTGGAGAGTTTCTTGGACCACATGATAATCTGTTCAAATGCAAAAATTTTTCTCCATTTTTTAACAGAAAATAATATATTTGCTTCAACAAATTATTTTTATTTAATTTTTCAGAATGTTCAAGTAAAGGGAATTTCTACATTAAAGACCAACACTACTAGCAACCCTCCTACTTACTATCATCTTGATCCAAGTTTCATAAGCAAGGAGAAGGATTTAGAGCAGGTGACTGATATTGCTTATGTATAGTCTTCAATAAACCATTATTTTGGCTTCTAATATTATTAAATTGTAAAACTTAAATAACCTTAGCAAACACTTACGGGTTGAAAAAATATTTTAAGATATACTTTATAATTGTATAATAGGTGCATAATGATTCTAATTCTATCAGACAAAATAATAGAAGTATAGAAAAAGGCATGTATCATAATTTTCTACCCAATTTTAGGGTAATGTTATGGAATTAGAACACCATGGCTACTTATCACTGTCTCAAAATTCAATTTCGATCTTAAAACTATGAGAATAAGTTATGTTGTCAGAGTTTCAAATTTGGCTTTGTAATACACTTTGTTCAACTTTCCCTTCCCATTTAGGTAATTTTATTTAATTATGTGTTTGCTTTTTTTATGAATTTATTTTAAGAGAAGTTTTTGAATCTTGAATATTTATTTATTAAATTATATGTCTTATGGATATAGATTAAGAGCTAGAAGGGTTATTAGAAGTTGTATTAGATCAACTCTTCATTTTACAGATGAGAAAACTGATACTGAGACAGAATTTGCCTATGATCTCACATTTGAATAAGTAGCAGACCTTGATCATCAAACTCCAAATGTAGAGTGCTTTCTATTATGATGAACTGCTTCTATATAGAAACTTAAAAGTGAATGGAAATGATATGAGGCATTGTTTTCATTTAAATCTCCTGTAAAATATTAGAGATGTGAGAGAATTTCTTTTAAATCCTACTTCACATCTTAATTTTCTTTCCCTATGGAATAATTATTTTAAATAGACAAGCCAATTTTTAGTTGTCTTGGGCTACAATGCAACTTATTAAATGCAAAAGGATTTTTGGCCGTACCATTATTTTAAAATAGAAAATAATGCTTTTGAGTTTGCAATTTTTTCATATGTTCAGCTTTTCAGAACTTTGAACTGAAGCAAATTTCCAAAATTATTAGTACTAGTACTACTACTATTACCACCTGTTCTACTTATAATCTTGAACCAAATGTGGGGAGAGAGAGAGAGAGAGAGAGAGAGAGAGAGAGAGAGAGATGGAAGTACAGCAGATGATTTATTATTTGCTTATAGTATCCTATAATTATTTTTTTTATCTTGGTATCTTTAATTTGAAGGTAGTAAATTTTAGTCTGCCTTCAAACTCCAGTTTCTTCAATAGAATACCTATTGATTGATGGAGGACCACTTTTTCTTTTAGTTCTAAATGTAGTGTCCTGATTTTGCCAAACTTAAATAATTCAAACAACTGAGGTTAATTTGATTTTTTTTATACTTCCTTATATTTTATTTTCTGATACTGCATAGTCATCAAAATAAAATAGCTTTTATATATTATTAAATTTAAACAATAGACTTTTCAAAAGATTCTTGCTTATTTTCAGAGATTGGTGGCTACATTATTCTGACAGGAAACTTTCTAAATGTAGATTTTTTGTAGGTGCCCAGCTGTTTTATCAAGAGAACTTTACTAAAGTTCTGTATCTGTATTCTGTTCTGTATCATTTTTAAAAAAAAAAGTGAAACATTTGTCTTGCTTAAAGTGCTATAAAATATCAGTTATAAATAATGAAAAATATGTAAAAGGATTGTTGGAGTATGCCTTTTTATTCTAGTTTTATTGTCTGCAAAATATAAAAAAGACAAATGCAAATAAAAAGTAGTAAATAGTAGATAGTTTGGAACTAGCAGTTGGCAGGCTCAGAAAAAGCTTTACATAGAAAGTTCCATTTGACCTGAAGTCTTGAAGTCTAGAAATTCAAAAGGGATGGAGGAGAAACGTTTATTGAGATATGTGGGATGGCCATTCAAAGGCATGAAGATGGGAACTGGAGCTTGCCTTGAATACTGTGAAGGCCAAACTGGCTAGATTGCAGAGTCCAGTAGGGAGAATGCTATACAAGAAGATTGGAAAATATTATCATAAATATCAAAATGTAATGATTTAATACATAATTAATATACTATTATAATGATTCTTCTATGGTTTCATTTGACATTAATACAACAGTTAAACACTGAAGGAAAAGTTTCTGTTGATTTGACTTTTTTCCAGTCTGTGTTTTTAATTTATATATCTTATCATTTTTATCCTAATTTTATAGTAATTAAAATAAAAACATTAATCTTGTGTTGCTAGCCAGATCCTCATTTGGCTGCTGAAGAGGAAACAAAGAGATTGGAGGAACTACAGAAAGAAGCAATAAGAGAAAGGAGAGAACAGCTTGAAAAGGCTCACATACGTGGTGTTCATGCCATGAGAAAAGTCCATTTGGCTAAAGTAAGCAAAACATAATTATGTTTTCCTAGAGATAAATGTGATTACTAGTAATAGAAATATTTTGTGTAGCAAAATGGATTATAAATAGATTGAAATTAAAGGAGTAAGGAGGATGTAGTTTCTATTCTTACCTCCTCATTACAACATGAATGGCCCATTTTTATTTGCTTCTGGGTCTCCATACATATTTACTAGTGGTGACTCTGTCAAAGTTAAATTTCATCATGAGTCTGCCCCACTCCCCCAAAAATTTCATGTTCAAGAAAAATTAGTTGAGAATATTTTATAGGAAGGGTGAAATTTTGTTTTCTGATTTATTGAATTGGAATTTTGTCCATATTTTCTTACATAGTGTTATTAATGGCATTTGTTTGTTTCTATGGTTAGTAGAATATTTCAAGCACTATTGCATAATTAGATTTTTGTGAACTTTACATCATTTATAATATTTCCATGGGAAAAGGCAATCTTAAATTCTTCTCTGTTCGTCTTTTCTCAATGGCCAGTTCATGAAAGTTGCAGAGGGGCAAATTTAGTAATCTCAGAGGTAACTTGTTAATACTTAGTTATCTAAAAGTAGAATTGATGTGTTCTCCTTCATTGGGGGGCTTTAAGGAGTAGAGTTGGTGATTATAGGGTCTATTTTTCTTTTATCATATATATATATTTATCATATATATATATATATATATATCAGATTATACTAGCTAGCAGAGGTCTCTAGTGGCTCTGAAAAAAATAATAAAAGGGAGAAGAGATGCGATAAAATTCTTGTGGAGCTAAGTTCTTCAAAATCTATGATTCTGGGAGCAACTAGATGGTGCAGTGGATAGAACACTGACCCTCCATTCAGAAGGGCCCAAGTTCAAATACAGTCTCAGAAACTTGACACTTATCAGCTGTGTGACCCTGGCATGTCACTTAACCCTAATTGCCTCACTCCCACCCCCCAAATATATGACTTCTCCGCAGTGATTTCTTTCCACAGTAACCTAGTCAATAGAATATTATTGTTCCTTATGTTTAGGCATACCTGGCAAATATATACAATAGTAATGTTTCAATAATTCACTGGTAAGACAACTACAATAATGTTTTACCTATTCTAATTGATGATTCATTGTCCAGTTCGTAAGCGGGAACTAGTAAGCAAAAATACTTTGTATAGTCAAAATAAACACACACACACACACACACACACACACACACACACATTAAATTTCTTGACATCCTTCAGGAAAACAAAGTAGCACATGTTGTAATTAACTTAGTTATCTTGTTTCTTGGGGCACAGTAAATTAGAACTGGCAGATTGGATTAGAAATCAAAGAAGTTCTAGGCAAGCAAACAACACTGAAAAAGTGACCACTTATTGTAATAGAGAGGACATGAACTAAAGAAATTACATTTATAAAATTTTTTATATATTACAATGTGTTTTCTATTTTGCAAAGAGTTTTCCAAATATATTTATCTCCTTGACTTTTAATAAAAAAATAAATAAAACTAACCCAAAATTCCAATAGAATAGGATTTGGGAATCAGTTCAAGTTAGGGCAGAAAGCTCGAAGGTCCTGAGGTCATATTCAGCATTTTGATTATATCATTAGAAACAGTTTAATGATTGTATTGTTTAATACACCCCATTTAAGAAGCGGAAATGTTTGTCAACTGACATGTCTTTTAAGTCACTGTCATAGGCAGCTGTTAAGTTGCAAAGATGGTATTTATTGGCATATGTAAAGGGAGTTCCTTCTCAGGAACTAGGAATTCCTTCTTAGTGAAATAACAAAAGAAAACCAAGGAATAAATAAAAATTTCAGATTTCCATTTAATATATTTTTTAAAAAATTTTGATGCTTAAAATTCAAGTGTTTGGCTGTTTGGAAAATTTAGACTCCCGGAATCATTTATTTCCCATAAGTATCTGGATAGCTGAAGTTTACTTCACTCATACCAAGAGTAGGTCAGTTTTAAGAATGCCATAGTATGTTAAAGAAAGGCAATTAGTACTCCTACATGAGACCAAGGTATAAGTGTAGATTATAGATCCAGCAGTGAACCCTAAAGACTAGCAAAGTAAAAGATCTTACTATTTTAAGTAAAATGAATTCTAATTAATTTGCTTTTTATTTTTAGAGTCGAGAAAAAATAATGAAAGAGTTGGAACAGCTGCAGAAAGTGGACCTGGCACGGAGGAGGCAGAATGTGGCCCAGATGCCACCACAGGTGGTTGAGCTGCCATATAAACGCATGGCAATCAAAGAAGACTGGCAGAGGGAATTGGAATTTGCTTTTGAAGATATGTACAACGAGGATCGGAGTAAGATACACTCGGTTTTTGTTTGGTTTTTTTTGTGCTTATTTCAAATGCTGAAGCCCAAAAGTAAATTGATTTATTATTTAGTTAATAAGATAAATTTCTTGCATCAAAAGGCTTTGCAGTCTTTAAAGTATTAGTGTGTAAGATACTTTTGTTGTTTTTAATTTTTCTAGTTGGTCTTTGGGGGCCTTGAATCTTTTAAAAAAGTGGATTTTCATAGTATTAGAAACTTCTGACATTTCCTTCTTTTTTTTTTTTTTAGAGGTGAAAGGAGATCTGATTTTGAAACTAGAGCCAGAACCTCTGCCAGTTGTTACTGAACTCATCCAAAATGAAGAACTGGATCTTTCAATGGAGCAAGACTCTACATCTGAGACTCAGAACCAAGAGAGAATGGAAGAAGAAACTCCATTTCTTGCCAAAACAGAGAGTAAGAAACTCTAATGAACATAAGTTTGTCATTTCAAAGAAATTATGCTTTAAGATGTGCAGATTATAATTTTAATTCCTGGGCCTATTATGTCCCAAGGGAAAAATGAGTGCTTTATTGACATTCAGTCCTTAAAAAAACTCATCAATTATATTTTAAAAAAAAGATTCCCTTTTAATGTGTATTTTGGCTAGTCACTCTCTTTGTTTCTTCTTGCCCTCCTTGCCTCTCATTTGGACTCTTAAAAAAGCCTTCCTAATTGATCCTCCCTCCTTTAGGGCTCTGAGCATTGCAGCCATTTTCCTCACAGTTACAAGTGATTGACTATGTTCTTGACCTACTGCCTCTGACTAGTAGATCAATTTTTCCTGTATGGCTATAAAACCAATCTATGTAGCCTTATACATTACTCCTCTCTCTCTGTTGCTGTTTCTCACACATAGTGTCCCATATCCTTTTTCTGTTTCTTTGTACTTTCAGACCTTTGTGCCTGTAACTCACCCACTACCTTCTACATAAAAGCTTTCTGTCACTCTGTCTCCTGCCCTTCTGCAATTGCTAGTACTTTAAATTTGTATTATATATGCATATTTATATGAGTTGGTACATAAAAATACATATGTGTGTATATGTACATATGTGTGTGTTTATGTACACCTGTGTGTATGCTTCATAGAAAAAGACGAAGATATACATCGATGCATGTTGTCTGTAAAAATGTCCCTTGCAAACAGGGTCTTTGATGTTTGTTTTTGCAGCCCCATCACAGTATCTATGGGTACTTGTTGATTTTATCAAAAAAATTACCAAATTACATAGGTTTTCAGATAGGGGATTAATTTAGACTTCAGTAGTTTCTTCAAACTTAACTTAAATCTCTTTCAACTTGAATATAGTCTGGTACACAATAAAGTAATAAAATGGAAAAATTCATTATGAATGGAGAAAAAAAATCTGTGTTAACCTTGCAATATAAACAAGTAAGGAAAAAAAGGAATTAGAAATAACAAAAGCCATATTAATAAATTGTTCAGTTTAGTATTTTGTGACAGTGGTAGCTGTCAGATGATTGTAAATGTCATGTGACTTCAACTTTGTGTTTAATTTTTTTTCTTAGTTCCAGTAGCACAGGAGACCCAACATGCATCTTCAAAAACTGTGTTAAAAAAATTACTAGACAGAATCCAAAGCCAGAAATCCCAGTGGGCAAATAAATACACTTCCGAAGATGAAAGTGAAATGCCTAAAATATTTGCTGATGCTGAAAGTGAAACATTAACAGTGGAGACAGGAACTATTACCAGTGAAGAAAAACCATTGGATAGATCAGAGCATAGACAAGAGCAAGGTACTGTTCTCTATTATTACATCTTAATCCAACACCTTCTAACTTTTTTTTAGATTTTTTTCACCTTTTTTTTTAATCATATTTCGAAATCCATACAAACTCTAATATGAATGTATTATTCCAAGTTACATATGAAAAACCTGAGGCTCAGAAACTTGATTGAAATCACATTGATTTAATGGTAGACTTAGTACTAGAATATGGGCTTCTTGACTCCTTTTTGTTCATTTCAATAAGATAATTGACTTTCTGAGTTATAATCACTTACGTTTAGTTTTTCAAAAACACACACATGTAAATGTTGTATTAAATATGATTAGGACATAAATACTTGGATTCTTATTCAAATTATACTTTTAATATTTACTAATTATATAGTATTTGTTTCTTTTCTTGCAGGGAGAAATTACTACACCCACTTTGCATTAATCTTTTTATTAGTCAGTTTTTTTTCAAAGTTGGCTGATTTCCCTTTTCTGCATTGTGAATCTTAATATAAATCATCAACTCATCTAGTCATTCTGTTCATACAAACTACCATCCCTCAAGGATCCTCAACCAAGAGTTCCATCAGCACATGGAAACCCCAAGAGAAATGGGTTTGGGATTTGAGTGGGGCTTAAGTTCCATAGATAGACATTTATATAATTCTTTGCACTTTCAAGTTCTTTCACAAAAATCACTCCATTTCACCCATGTAACATCTCTCTAAGACAAATAGAGCATATATTAAGATTTCCAGTCTTATGAATGAACTGAGACTTCTTGGCCATAACAGTTATTTTTCCTTTATATTTCTTGATATTTTTTACTTATCCTATGGCGTTCTTTCTGCATTATATTAGGGTTATTTATGTATGTTATCTCTCCCAATTAGATTTATGTATGTATGTTATCTCTCCCAGTTAGATTGTAGGGATCTCTGCTACTTAGCACAGAGTATCCAGTAGTTGTTTTTGTTTGAGGGAAAGAAAACTTTGAAAGAAGACAGGTGGAGTTAAAGTGCGGTCAAATTAAAAAAAATCAAGACTACCTTGTGCAAGACTATTCTAAGAACTGTTGTTGGTGGTTGAAGTAGATGAAAACATTCATCTTTAACATAGATATGGAGTTGAAAAAGAAGTATTTTAAAGTCAAATAATGTCCTAGTGTTACTATGAAAATAATTTTCACAGGGGACTATGGATTATCTTTTGAGAACTATAAATATAGAGGATAATTTTGTTTGTTTTGGTTTGGTTTTAACTTATGCTTTTTTTTTTTTACTGTTTCTGAGTTTCTGCTATTAGTTATATTAGTATTAGAAGATTCTCTAATGGAATTTCTCTTTGCATAACCCTTTATGCAAAAAGAATTATGTGTCCATCCTTCATAAAGTGATATTTCAATTAAAGATGAGACAACTAAAAATTTAAGATAATTAGCATTTAAATATAATTGTTGAACATTTCAAATGATTATTGATAATCATTCTGAGTTTTATTTTTTTAAGTAGCATTTTTGAGGAGGATCATCTTATATATGTGGTTACTAAAATGACAGAGTTGAGAAATAGAACTTGCTTTATTTTATTACGTATTTGTTTATTTTAGCTTGTACAAGGCAGCAGGGTTAAGTGACTTGCCTTAGGTCATGCAGCTAGGTAATTATGTGTCTGAGACCAGATTTGAACTTGGGTCTTCCTGACTCCAGGACCCATGCTCTATCTACTGCACCACCTAGCTGCCCCTAGAGCTTATTTTATATGAAATTTTAAACTTCAGCTTATTTTATGAAATTGTAAACTTCAGCTTATGACAGATGATGGTGGTGCCTGTGATATATACTTACTAATACCAGATTCAATATTTGCTGAACTTCATTCACTGTCAGAGTGAATTTGCTCTGCTAGTTTTGCTTTGATTTTTTTTTTTATTTTAACCTTTTGCTCTTTTTAGAAAGGGGGCTATCTGGGTCAACCTTTTTCATATTTTAAGAAACCAAGGTGTAGAGAGAGGTTAAATGACTTGCTTCAGGTCACCTAGGTAATGAGAGGAGGACTTGGACTACAAATCCTGTGTTCTTTCTACTATACTAAACTTACTTATTAGAAGGCTCTAACAGTTTGACTTTGTTTCACCTTCCCTTCTCTAGCCCCATGATCTTATTTCTTCCCAAAGGAGTATATTCCTAGGGTTTGGGAACATGTTTAAAAGGAATAATTTTTAGGTTTTATGAATCAAAATCTTTTGTACAAAATTAAAGCATCTTTTTTGACTTTCTTCACATCTAGACTTGAGTAGTAATATTGGATTAGTTATTACAGCCAATATTATTTGCTATTGAAGGTGAAACAAAACAACTTTCTGACATTGGAGATGAAGCATTTCAAATTGAGTTGGGAACAACTCCTAAAAAAGAAAAAACATTTGAAAACCTTACTGAATCTGGAAAGAAAAAAGGTAATGTAATTTTTTTTTTCTTCAAAATCCATAATCAAACATAAGCTCTTAACACCTTTTAATTTCCCCAATTTATATATTACATACTGATCTATGAAATAAGTCAATTGTGAATAACAGGAGAAGAAAAGGCATTGTGTTTTGAAGTCCCTAGTATGTATGAGAAATTATGCTAAAGGACAGATAAAGATATGCTGGATGAATATTATGAAAGTATAAGAATTTTAAAACTCATATCCACTTCTTGTTTTGGGAATGCTCAGAATCATCTGAAAGTGAAATTTCCCTATTAGATGAAAGGTCAGTTCTGCTTTATCCTCATGAAGAGACAACTCAAGTCAGAACTTTAACAAAGAGACAAAAACAGGTATTTTTCTGAGATTCTTTTAACTTATTTCATCTTGGTTTTAATAATATTTATACGTAAATTTGCATTGATTTTTGTCATTTTTTTAAAAGATTCCTTCTCTGAGGTACTTCTGATTCTTCCCAGATTCCACTACAAGTAATCTCACCTTCCTCTGAACTTCAGTTACTCTTTAATTTGTATGACTCACATAATTTTCCTCTCTTAATACTTTATATTGTAGCTATTTGTTTTTACTCACTACCCTTGAACTTCCTTAAGGACAGGGGCCATTTATAACTTGCAATTTTGTACAAAATAGGTACTGAATGAACATTGTTAAATGAGTGACTTTTATTATCATAATATAGTATGCCATATCCCAATCTCAGTTACCTTTAAATTTTAGAAATTTAACTGAATTGCAGGAGGAGGAAGGAGGTTTTAAGCTTGTGTAAGATTTCAGTCTTACTATGCTATTTATCTTGATATTCAAATATTGATATTCAATCTTACTGTGCTATTTAGCTTTGGTAGACATTTTGTTTTAGCATTAAATATGACAGAAGGGGAATTTTGTTTTAAACAAGATGTAGAGATCGTTGTGTTGTTTTTTTTTAATTTTGAAGAATGGAATCATATCAGTCTTTTAGGAAATGTGAATTTGGAGACATTTGAAGTAAAAAGTCCCCATAATGCACAAATTAGAAATTAATTTGATTGCTTCAGTATTTTCTTTCTTTTATAGTTTGTATTTTTCTTTTTTATGTGATCTATAGTTTTAAACAGAAAATTAATTGACACTTCAGACCAAATTAAGAATTAAGTTTGTCTTTTTTTTTTTTTACTTAGTAAACAAATATTTAGAACATGTGAAGGGTTCTAGTCATTTCAGGATAGTGAATGTATCTAGAATATTCTAATATTCTAAACATTTCAGATTGAGATATGTTAAAAATGAAAAGGCAGGGGCAGCTAGGTGGCACAGTGAATAGAGCACCAGCCCTGGAGTCAGGAGTACCTGAGTTCAAATCTGGCCTCAGACATTTAATAATTACCTAGCTATGTGGCCTTGGGAAAGCCACTTAACCCCATTGCCTCACAAAAACCTAAAAAAAAAAAAATGAAAAGACAGTAGCTTTCTTTATGTGTATGTATAAATGTGTTTATTCAGTCATTCTGGAGTCATGTTTGACTCTTTGGGTTTCCATGGATCAAGCTGTTCCTGTAGTTTTCCTATCAGAACTAAAGGTATAGTTTGCCATTTTCTTCTTTGGTGGATTTAGATAGAGGTTAAGTGACTTAGGCATGGTCAAAAAGCAAGGGTCTAAGGTGAGATTTGAACTCAGATCTTCCTTACTATAGACCCAGCATTCTAACAGCCATCTAGCTGCCCTAGATGTACACACATTTATGTATGTAGATATGTGCGTGTTCATATATAACATGTGTGTGTGTATAACATAAGAACATCATACACATTTCTAAGGAAGCTAAATTTGTTGTATCTAGAGAGACAGAGACTTATTTGATCATCTCTACAGATTGTTTTAGCCCTATAATCCTTGCTTCATTGCTTGACTTTTTAGGTAACAATGACCCTCCATGGGAAGCCTTGAGGAACCAAAGAGGGTGTCAGGATGTCCTGGTACTCTAATTGCCTAATTCATAGTGGGGCTGAGTATAGTGCTAAAGCAAGTTGGAATAGATATGCCGAACAATGTCCATGGAAACTGCTGGTTTAGCTTAGCCCCTAGTATCAGCTGCTGCTTACCTAGAGCACTTAAGCTAGAGAGCTTATATTGAAGTCATATGGTGGTGGGTGTGAGCCCTTATTTCTGTCAGTGATGGTGATCTTAGTGTATATATGTGGGCATTACTGTTTTTTGTCTTTTTGAGCTTTGCCAGTAGCAGCAACTAAGAGAAAGGATCAATGCTTAAGTGGCCCCTCTGATTAAAACTGTTCTTTTAATGGTGTAATGAGCATCACTTTTTGCCTTGAAAGGTATGGATTTATGACTAATCACTTGAATCTTTCTGTTTCTTAGATGATGAAACTTGAACAACAAAAACAGAAGCAGCTGGAATTAATTAAACAAATTGAACAACAGAGAATAAGATTGGAGAGTGAATGCCTAAAGGCTCAAAAGATACAACTAGAACATGAGAGGAAAGAAATGAAAGAAAGAAATCAACCATTTTATTTAAGATTGATGAAATCTTACCCCTTTATGGACCAGTGGGAGAAAGAAGCCAATCCAGTCTCTCAACCTTTAGTAAAATAAAATTTCTTTCATATTCTCAAGTATATTTTTAAAAATTTAAAATTGTTAGAACACATTTACACTAATATGATAACTTGAATATTTTAATTGATATAGTTTAATTTCTAAATGCAATCATAATTAATATCAAGCATTTTTATATGGGATACAACACTAATGAAACACCTATTAGCCTTGCTTTTGTGAATTTTGATTAGGTCACATGAATGCCTTATAATGTCATGTTATTTTTGCATTAGGAATAGGTAATACTTTTTGAGAATAATTTCTAATCAGGGAAGCGATTTTTTTTTAAATAAAGCTTCATAGAAACTACAATTAGAACTTTTTATTTCAGATGTCTTCTAATTTTAAATTTATCGCTTAAATATTCTCTTTTATTAGATTGATGATGCTCCAACATTAGATTTGAATATTTCCAAAGAAGATTGTAGTAGACAAATGATTCATAACTACCAGCAACATCTTTTACAGCAAAACAGGTATTTATTTTTTTTTTTTACAATTACATATAAAGATAGTTTTCAACATTGATTTTTTTTCTGAGATTTTGAGTTCTACAATTTTCTGCCCCTACCATCTCCCCCCGCCCAATAATCTAATAATGGCTGTTTGTGTAGAATCAAGTTTAACACATTTCTGTATTAGTCATGTTGTGAAAGAAGAATCAGAACCATGGGAAAGAAAAAACAAAAACAATTTTTGAAAGTGAAGTATGCTTTGATCTACATTCAGGTTCCATAGTTTTTTCTTTGGGTATGGATGACTTTTTCCATCACACATCTTTTAGAATTGTCTTTGCTCATTAAACTGCTGAGAGAAGTTAAGTCCATCATAGTTGATCATCACACACTGTTGCTGTTGCTGTGTATAATGGACACTCATCTCACTCAGCATTAGTTAATGCCTTTCCAGGCTTTTTCTTATGTTCTGCCACTCATGATTTCTTACAGAACAATAGTACTCCATCACATTCATATACCATAATTTGGATGTTTATAATTCTTCAAGACTTAAGGATATGGAAATTTCTCAAATGATTATTCAAGATGTTCTTTCTTCTAGCAGATGTCAGATATCTTATTTTCTAGAAAGTGATTATTAGGATTAGTACTTTAGAATACTCAATATTTTTCTCAGAAGCAATTTGATTTCTTTTCAGGTTTCACAGACAGTCCATTGATGCAGCCAGGAAACGTTTGCATGAATACCAGAATTTGTTAAAACAAAGATATCCATCCAGATCGACAAAGTCCTTTTCATCTGATGTTGTAAAACCTAAGGGCGAATCACTGTTAGTCCAGGCTAGCTCTCACCTTCAAGGAGTACCAGAACTATCAAATCAACATTCACTACCAAATTATCCTGCAGTAACAGGACATTCCCAATTGCTTCCCATAGACAGCAGTGAAAGGATATCTTCTGATCAGACTGCTCTTTCTTACTCAGGATCACTATTCATTCAACCATCACTTAGCTCAGTACCTTCTGCAGAACCTGAATCTAAATTTGGAAGAATCAAAGATGTCTTTTCAACTAAGAGTCAAAGTCCACAACTTTCAAGTGAGAGTTCAGAGGATAGGTGCTTCATTTTTTCAGATCACATCCTATCTCAGAAGGATAATTTGAAGATGATGCAAGAGGAGTTAGATGTACAAAGGGAAACTCTTCATTTCAGTGAGAAAACTCCAGAATTGGGTGTACATAAGCAGACTGAATTGCAAGAAAGAATACTTTCTAATCAAACTGATTTCTCTTCTGTAGTACCATTTCCCCCCCAGCATTCACTTGTTTCACCCCCTTCTGCTGACCTTGAATCTGGAAGTATCCAAGAACCCTTATCATTCAAGAGTGACAGCTTGGTTCCCTCAAGCCATTCCCCAATGGAAGTAATTCCAGATAGACTTTTATCTTCTTCAGAGGACACCCTGAATCAACAATATAATTTGAACACAGTCCAAGAACAGTTGAATATACAAAGGGAGGCCCTTCACTCATGCCTGAAAGCCCAGGCGAAACTTGTTTCACATCAGTCAGCTTCAGTAGATGAAAAAATACCTTCTTGTTGGACTAGATCTTCTCCGTTAGTCCCCCTGGCCCCTCAGCATTCACTTAGTTCCTCACTTTCTGCTGAATCTGGAGAAACTCAAAAACTCTTTTTAACCAAGAATGAAAGTACAATGCCTTCAAGCCCATCCATAAAACAGGTGTTTCAGTATAGGCCTCTGATTTCAGAGACTAGCCTATATCAACAGGATAGTTTGAATATTTTGAAAACAATTCAAGGGCAGTTGACTGTAAAGAAGGAAGCCCTCCACTTTGACCAAAAAGCCCACGAGGAAAACCTTTTAAATAGACCAACTACTGCTGGAGAAGAAGAGAAATCTACTCAGACAGGGTCTCCTTTATTATCACTTTTCCCCAAGCTTGTACTTGATTCGTTACCTTTGGATGAATCTGAATCTGTAGGAATTCAGGAATTACATTTAACGAGTAATGAGACTACAAGCTATTCCACAACTCAGGATAGATGTTTAACTTCTTCAAAACCCATCCTAGTTCAACAAGCCAATTGGAAAATTAATGAAGAACAGTTAGATATGCAGAGGGAATTATTTCACTCTAGTGAAAAAACTCAAAAGGAACTGATTGTTCTTCAACCAGATGCAGTGGAGGAAAGAATATTTTCTACTCACACCGGGCCCTCTTTAATACCACTGTTTCATCAACATTCATTTAGTTCACTACACTCTACAAAATCTGAATCTGAAGGGATCTGTGACCCCTTGGCAAGGAAATATGAGCCTGAATGTCCTTCAAGCATTTCTTCAATCCAGATATTTCAGGATAAGATTTTGGCTCCTTCAGAACACATTCTACCTCAGCAGCATAATCAAGTGGCAATCCAGGAACCATTAAATGTACAAAGGGAAGCCTTTTGCTTTCCTGAGAGATCTCAGGAAGAGCTTTTGGTACAATCTAAGATAGCTTTAGAGGAAAGACTATCTCCTAACCAAACTGACTTTTCTTTCCTACCACTAATACCACAGCATTCATTTACTTCACTACCTTCTACTGAGTCTGGAGGCATCCAGATAGCTAGTTCACATCTCGCCACCCCTAACAACCAAATTTTTCAGGAAAAGGTTTTGCCTTCTCCAGATCATATTTTTCCTCAGCAGGTTGATTTGAATCTTCCCCAGGAACGATTGGCTAAAGAGAAAAAGACCCTTCAGTTTAGTGAGAGACTTCAGCAACAGACAGTGTTGAATGAAAGATTATTTTCTGGTCAGACTGATTCTTCTTTAGTACCATCATCAGCTGAGCATGCATCTAGTTCACAATATTTTAATTCTGAAGAAATCCAAAACCCTCTTTTAGACAAGAGTAAGAGCACATTTCCTTCAAGGTATTCCACAATTCCAATATTTCAGGATAGGCTTTCAACTTCAGTTAACAACCAGTATCAACAAGATAATTCTAAAGCACTACAAGAACAATGGAAAATACATAGGAAAACCCTTCATTTTGATCCCAGATCCCAATTACAGAACCTTGACTACAAACTTAATGCAGTGGAGGAAAGGACATCTAATCAGACTGCTTCCTCTCCTTTTCTACCACTGTTGCCTTTTCATTCAGTTAGTTCATTGCTTTCCACTGAAGGTGAGTCTAATTCTGATTCTGGAGGAGTTCAAGAATCTTTTTTAATCAGTAGAGAGGACACACTTCCCTTAAGTCAGTCTTCAGTTCATACATTTCATGATAGGCTTTTGGCTTCTTCAAAGCATTTTTCAGCTGCTCAAGACAATTTGAAAGAACTCCAGAAACAATTGAATATTCAAAAAGAATTTTTTGAGGGGAGACAGAAAGCTCAAGAAGAATGGTTTCTTCGAAGACAGACTGAACTGAAAGAACAGGTACAGAAGCATGAGGAGACATTAATGGATTCACTTTATGAGCATCAGGTAAAGTTAAGTTATATCTGTTTTTAATGGGTTTCAGTTTGACAACTTTTTTTCTGAATAGTCTGAATCCTAACTGGAACATTCCAGGTTTTTTCTGAGTTAGTAGTCTTGAACACATATGTAAACTTGAACATGCTTCAGGCTTCTTTGTGTTTAAGGAAAGGGACACTTGTTAATGAAGTAAATCCTGGGGAAAAA
The DNA here is from genome assembly GCF_037893015.1 of Macrotis lagotis. Taxonomy (NCBI): domain Eukaryota; kingdom Metazoa; phylum Chordata; class Mammalia; order Peramelemorphia; family Peramelidae; genus Macrotis; species Macrotis lagotis. The sequence goes on from NC_133658.1 coordinate 764,454,813, forward strand.
ATCTGACCTTACAGTTATTTGATTATTTAACCTCCTATGAAAGAGTAAACTTTTCATCCTCATTCTACTTAATCCAACCCTTAGATCCACCTTCATAATCTTGAACAATGTCCTCTCTCTCTTCCTTTCTCCATTATTTTCTTCATTCTCATTAAAACTTCTAGGCCGTTCATCACACAGTTGTTGGCCTGAATTCTCTTCTTATCCAGAATTAACCTGACAGCCATTTCAGTGGTTCATTTTCCCACACATGAATACCTCTCCTCCCTTTTCAACTTCAGCCTTTCCTACGTCTCCCTACCTTGACATTCTCCAGTCCTATTTAATTTCCTTCTTCCCAAACTGACAAATGCTGGTGAAGGTAATCATAACAATTTTTCTGATTGGATCTAATATAAATTTATTTTGTCTCATATCAACCCTGTCCTCACATCTATACTACTGTTCTAGATTTTTCCTGTCTTTAGGCTCTCAACTTTTTCTGTAATGGAAGAGATAGCATGCAGACAACTACATACAAATGCATACATATAAGCATCTTTGACAATTAGAAGTAATCAGTGGGGGGCAATATTAAATATTAAGGGGGATTGAGAAAGATTTCTTGTAGAAAATAACATTTTAGCCTAGTCTTGAAGGAAACCAGGAGATGGAGATGATTTGATCCAGGAAATGATAGAGGAACACCCAGAATTAACTGAATTCGTTTCTGACATGATAGTTAAGATATGAAGTGATGAAGGCTTATTTATACCAGGTTGGTGGTAGTGTCAAAAGAGATAAGGGGTGGGGCGGCTAGGTGGCGCAGTGGATAAAGCACCAGCCCTGGAGTCAGGATTACCTGAGTTCAAATCCGGTCTCAGACACTTAATAATTACCTAGCTGTGTGGCCTTGGGCAAGCCACTTAACCCCATTGCCTTGCAAAAACCTAACCCCCCCCCCCAAAAAAAAAAGAGATAAGGGAGTAAATACCAGAAATGCTATGAAGACAGAATCAACAGATTTTGGCAGCCAGTTGGAGGATTTGAAAATGACACCTAGGTTGAGTTGTGGGCCTGAGGAACTGGAAAAATGGTAGGATTTTTAACAGGAGAAGGTGTACAACCTTTTAGGTCTTCTGGGTGGCAACAACTTGTCAAGGGATGTGTATAGAATTTTAATTTTTTTTATGGCTACAATGTAACCTATATTACCAATGAGTATAGTAATAAAATATAATAAAGTTTGGGCTTTGAGTCTTTGTGTCATGGAATGGACTCACCTGTTCTAAGGGGGGGGGGGTTGGGACGTAATGAGTTTCACATGTTGACAGAACATTTGAGAGAAGGAGGGTATCAAGAAAAACCATAATTGACAGTGTCAGAGACTGCAGAGAGAGCGAGAAAGGTGAGCTTTAAGAAAAGCTTTTAATGGCAATTAAGATGTTAATTGTAACTTTGAAGAAAACAGTTTCAATTTAATGAGGAAATCAGAAACCAGATTGTACAGTATTATGTAGAAAATTAGTAGGAAGAAAATGGAAATATCTATTACAAAGTTTCTTCTTGAGGAATTTGGTCACAAAAGGGAAGAAAGATGACATTGATTTGTAGGGATGGCTAGATCAAGTGAAGGTGCTTTGTGGATAGGAGGACTTGGGCATTTTTATAGATAGCAGGGGATTAACCATTAGGAAGAGATTTAAGATAAGTGAGAGTAGAGCTAATAGAGCATTTTGCTGAATAAGAGGGAATAGAATGGGAAGTGGGATTTGCTTGACAAGAAGGGCCATCTCCAAATATGTGAGAGGTGAAAGAGGAGATGGGGAAGCGGAGAGAGACATCTGAGTGATGGGAGATGAGGAAAAGGGAACTTCCAGTGAAGAGTATATATTTTTTTCAGTAAAGAGTGAGGCAGAGTTCTCAAATGAAAGGGAGAAGAAGCCATGAAAGAGATGAAAAGATTAGGAAAGTCCTGTGGTAGGAAGGATAGTGAGTCAATTAGAAAGATGTCAAAGGATTGCCTTGTCTCAGTGAAGACCCAGTTGAATGATGATGTAACATTTGCAGTGTTAGCAATTTTCTCTAGGTTGTTCAACAGTATAAGTGTTAGGAATCAAGTAGAGAATGGTTTAATTAATACATGAGAATATAATAGCATAAAATTGAAATAGTGTACCAAAGGGTCAAGATAGGGAAGAAAGGAAAGAACATAGCTTGTGTCAGGATGATGTCCTGGGAAAAAAACTGAAGGGGTTAGGGTTTGAAAGCTGTGATGAGAATGAAGAACAAGGTTGTGAACCAAGAATGAATTTCAGAGTAAAAGAATGTGGAAATGGACAAAAATAAAAGACCTTTATTTCTCCAGTGCTACTATCCCAATATATTCTTCATACTGCTACTGCTGTGTACTTCTCTGATCATGTCATAACTTCACTCCAAAACCTCCAATGACTCTTCCAGCATCATTTTTCAAATAAAGTAACCCCACACCTAGCTGAGTAAGGAAACAGAAAGATATAAAAAAGGAATGACAGTTAAATGGGGGGGGGGGGTGAGTGCTAAGGCACTTAGGATAGCGTTGACAAATGGGAGCAAGGAAAAAACTAATAGAATAGACTTTTATCAATACAGTGTAATCAAAACTAACCATAGGATCAATTTGCTGGCTTTGAAGGAGATAAAAATCAAAATAAAACAATGAACATAATCATAACCTTAATTATGAATGGATTAACCAGTGCAATAAGAGACCAAATAGTTAACAAAAACCCCCACAATTTGTTGATGTCACATCTAAAAAATGTCATAGACTATAGTTGTAGGATAGGCATATATTTCAGATCCAATATACCTTGTTATAATAGAGGAGGTCATTGAAAAATTGTGGTAATTATTATTATTATTTTTTTTTTTTTGGTTTTTGCAAGGCAAATGGGGTTAAGTGGCTTGCCCAAGGCCACACAACTAGGTAATTATTAAGTGTCTGAGACTGGATTTGAACCCAGGTACTCCTGACTCCAAGGCTGGTGCTTTATCCACTATACCACCTAGCCGCCCCAATGGTGGTAATTATTTTAAAAATATCAATAAGGGGCAGCTCGGTGGTGCCAGTGGATAGAGCACAGGCCCTAGAGTCAGGAGTACCTGAGTTCAAATACAGACTCAGACACTTAATAATTGCCTAGTTGTGTGACTTGGGCAAGTCACTTAACCCATTGCCATAAATAAATAAAAACTTCAATAAAGTTTTTAATTAAAAACAAAAGATGAGGAATAGGGAAGTTGTAAATTAAGAGGTAGGTGGCAGAGACCTTTAAATGGCATAGGAGTAGAAATGCTGAGATCGTAGAATGTAGAATAACTTGAAGAATTAACTGGTTCTAAAGTTCCGATCATAGTTTTTATGAGTTGAAATATTGGTATCTTGGGATGTGTCTTCACAGACTACTCCTGTGTGTGTTCTCTCTCCAATGACAGCATTGGAAATTCCCTGTAGTGGAAGTGAAGAATCTGAAGTGCTCCTTGTTGCTTCCCATTTTTCTCTGATAGAAGCTTTTGGGTTTTCTGATTTTGAAAGAGGAAAGAGGTGGAGTGCAAGCTTCATGAATTATGAGCTCCAAGATCTTTTAAGGCCTCTAATGGTGGCTGTGAAATTGGGTTTTTTTTGTTTTTAGGAGAGGAAAAGAAGAGAATGGAAAATAGATTGCTTCCTTTTGAAGTGGGGAAAGATCCCACAAGTTCATTCAAATGATTTCTTCTTTTCCTCCTGTTTTTTAAAAGGCAATTAAGTCTACAATCCAAAATGTAAAAGAAAAAAAATGCAATTCACAGTTATTTCTATCACAGGATATAGAAAAAAATCATCAGGAAGAACTTAATGATGGAGTTGAAAGCAAAATTAATGACAGTGAATTGCTTTCAGAAAATATCATTCCAGATGAGCATGCTGGTAAGGAAAGTGATTTGTTATTTTTATCTTGAATTTCGAAATTTTGAAAATTTGAATTTTGTCTCAATTACCATAGCCTCCTAACCTATATAAACAATATTAATTGGGTGGAAGATTTATAGCATATCAATATAATTTGTTGTTTAAAGTATAAATGTATGTAATATTTTGGTTTGACAGGTCAACTGCAAAACAAAGAATTGAGACTGAGACTTTCAAAACCACCTTTAGCAAAAATCAGATCAGGACTAGATTTAAATCAGCATGAACTTAGTGTTATTCAAGAAGTAGAATCACCAAAAAGTGGCAGAACTACTTCTACTAGAGGTAAGGAAGCATCTAATAATATCAAAATTTTAAAATTTAGTAAGTTTCTAATACCATATAAGGGGTTAAAATAGTGCCAGGAATATTTATTCAATTATAGTTTTTATGACCTCTCTCATTTGCTTTCCTCCTTTCTTCCAATAATAGATTAGTTTAAAGTAAGTCATCTTTATAATGAACAAATAAAATCAATTACACCAACTACTATTAGGGATTTGGGCTGCAGGAACTAGCTATTTAAATATGTAGTTTAATTTGCATATGGAGGGTTAAAATTGATATGATCTTTCTCCTTCCTTCTGTTTAGCCTTCTTTCATTGAATTTATGTATTTCTCTTAAGGGTACACCATTCTTTCAGTCATCCTAGTTTGTAGCTTTATCTTTGTCAATCCAGTCTAGCACTCAAAACCCACTATAAATTGGCACCCATCTACTTTTTTAGTCGTATTAAATATTACCTCTCTTCATGCATTCTATGTTCAAGCCAAACTATCTTTTACCATGTCAGTATTTCATTCCTACCTGTGTTCCTTTGCATAAGCTGTCCCCCATTCTTAGAATATACTGTCTCATCTTTACCACTTAGAATTCACATCTTCCTTTAATACTGAGTTTCAGTACCACTTCTTAAAGAAGTGTTTCCTGATTTCTCTCATTTGTTAGTTTTTTCCACCTTAAAATTATATTTTATTTATTTTTCTGTTGTTTTAACCATATCATTCCCTTCTCAGTAAACTCCAGTAGCTCCCTCTTTGTTTAGAGGACCAAATAAAAATTCCCCTTTTTGACATTTAAAATCCTTCACAATCTGACCCCACCCTATCTTTCCAGTCTCATTTAGTATCTACCCTTCTTTCTGCATTCTATAGCATAGACAATTTGGCCTTCTTAGTGACTTTACCTATATACTCCTATTATGCCATTTTGCTAGGCTGTCAACTGTAGCTGAAATGAACTCCCTCTTTATACCACTCTCTCCTTCAAAATTGGGTTCCTATGCCATCTATAGGAAATCTTTCATGATTTTCACCAATTTCTGATGAACTCATTCCTAAAAATACTTTTTACTCATTTTATACATATTCTGTGTGTGTGCATGTATGTGTACAATATGTTGTCTCCCCCCAAGAGAATGTAATGAGACCACAATTTTGTCTTTATTCATAATGAGTAGTGATCTCTATCTACATAATAGGTATTTATTTATTATTATTTTTTGTTTTTGTTTTGTTTTATTTTATTTTATTTTTAATTCTCATTTTGTACAAATGTTTTTTTACATTAATAAAATATTCTTGTTTAAGAGTAAACAAAATACCCCTCCCCCCATGAATATAGACTTGCTTGGGTGATAAAGTAAAGGGGAGAGAAAAAAAATTAAATTTAAAAAAAATAGTAATAATTGTAGGTATGGCCAGGTGGCTCAATGGACGAAGCACCAGCCCTGGAGCCACAAGCACCCGAGCCCACATCCAGCCCCGTAGACCCAACAATCACCCAGCTGTGTGACATGCAAGGCACCCAATCCCCACTGCCCTGCAAAAACCAAAAAGAAGGGGGAAAAAAAGACCCAAAATAAAATAAAATAGTAATCATAGTAGGGGTGGCTGGGTGGCAGACAGAGCATTGGCCCTTGAGCCAGGAGCACCCAGGTCCAAATCCAGCCTCAGACACCCAAAGATCACCCTGCTATGTGGCCCCAGGCAGGCCACCCAGCCCCACTTGCCCTGCACCCTCCCCCAAATAATAATAATAAAAAATGTGCTTCAGTCTTTTTTCCAACACCAACAACTCTGTCATGGGTGGATTGCATTCTTTATGGTAAGTCCATCACAAAAGTTGCTTCCATATTTTTCCAACCTTGCCATTGCTGATCGCAACTCCCTCCTTTCTTATTTCTCCACTACCATGTCCTATATTTTCTCTCTCTTTTCACTCTGACTCTGCTGTAGGGTCGCTGAGTGGCGCAGCAGACAGATCCCTGGTCCTGGGACCCAAGAGGCCCTGAGCCCCCCTACCACCCCTTAGGCCCAGAATCCACCAGGCCCTATGGTCCTGGACAGGCCATCCAATCCCAGCCCCTTGCAAGAAGTAAAAAAAGAAAATATGTTCTATCTGACCACTCTCCCCCCATGGTCCATCCTCTCCTCCTTTATTCACATCCCCACCCCTTCCCCCTGCTCCCCCCTCCTTCTTACTCCAGATGTCTATACCCTATTGAGTATATATGCTGTTTCCTCTCCTAGCCATCTCTGATGAGAGCAAAGGTTCCCTCATTCCCCCTTGCCTCCCCACTTCCATATCATTGCAATAGCTCATTGTAATAAAAAAAAAAATCTTATGTGAAATATCTTGGACTATTCCCCCCCCTCCTTTTTCTTTCTCCCATTCCATTTCCCTTTTTTCTATTGTCTCCATTTTTACACCATATTTTATCTTCAAATTCAGCTTTCTCCTGTGCTTCAACTATAAAAGCTCCCTCTACCTGCTCTATTAACTGAGAAGGTTCATATGAGTATTATCAGTGTCATTTTTCTATGCAGGAATACATGCAGTTCGTCATCATTAAGTCCCTCATATTTCCCCCCTCTCCTCCAATCTCCATGCTTCACCTGAGTCCTGTATCTGAAGATCAAACCTTCTGTTCAGCTCTGGCCATTCCAAAAGGAACCTTTGAAATTCCCCTGGTTCATTGAAAGTCCATCTTTTTCCCTGGAAGAGGACATTCAGCCTTGCTGGGTAGTTCATTCTTGGCTGCATTCTAAGCTCTTTTGCCTTCCGGTATATTGTATTTCCAAGCCCTACGAGCTTCCATTGTAGCTGCTGCTAAGTCCTGTGTGATCCTGACTGCAGCTACACGATATTTGAACTGTGTCCTTCTGGCTGCTTGTAATATTTTCTCTTTGACTTGGGAATTCTGGAACTTGGCTATAATATTCCTAGGGGTTGGTTTTTTGGGATCTCTTTCTCAATAACTTTTTGAACTGTTTTATCCATTTGACCTAAGCTTTTTTTTGGCATGCATTTTCTTCAGCATTTTTTTGGATTTCCTTGACTAAGCTGCTGACTTCACTTTCATGTTTTTCCTGCATCTCTCTCCTTTCTTTTCCCAGTTTTTCTTCCAACTCCCTCATTTGATTTTCAAGGTCTTTTTTGAGCTCTGTCATAACCTGAGCCCAATTTCTGTTTTTCTTGGAGTTTTTAGATGTAGGAGCTTGTGCTTCCTCATCTTCAGACTGAGTATTTTCATCCTTCTTGGGCTCATATGCAAAATATTTCTCAATGGTCTTCCTATTATTTCTCTGCTTATTTTCCCAGCCTGGGCCTGTTTTGGGGGTGCTTCCTGAGCTTTTGGGACACTCCCACAAGGGTCTCAGTGTGTGAGGCTCTGTCCTCCCTCCTGGTCTGTGAATGACCATAAGCGCCCCCCTCTGCCATGGGGCTGAGGTGGGGGGGGGCCCTGCTGTTCTATGGGGGGGCCTAGACTGCGATCAGGATCTGAATGTCTTCAGAGCCCCAGAGTCCTATACCAGAGGCAGAGGACAGAGCTCTGCAGTCTCTCTTCACTCGCGTTCCTCAGCTCAATGGGCTCATGCCCTGGAGGCTCCTGCTTACTGGCTCCGCCTGCTTTTGTTCTTGTATCTGGGCTGCTGAAAGACCAAGTTGCTGGCTGTGTGCCCTGAGGGCTGGTCTCCATGTGCTTGCTCTGGCAGAGGTCCCCTGCTGTTCCCCCACTTTGTGCCAGGTGCTCCCTGGGGTGCAGCTCCGGAGACTCCCCCCGCTGCTGTGAGCCACGGCTCCCAGCACCCTGGGGCTGCCTCCAGGAGGCTGAAGTTCTTTGGCTCTAGTAGGCCACCCTTCTGGTGGGCCGCCCTTCCGACCCCGGGGAGCAGAGCCTTTCTGCTCTTTTCCAGGTTACCTTGAGTAGGAGAACTGCCTCGCTGGGTCCCTCTGTGGGTTCTGTCTCTCAAAAGTTTAGAGTCCTTAGTTTCAAGTTTTATCAGAGAGCACCTAAGACTAGATCCCTTCTTGTCGCCATCTTGGCTCCGCCCCATAATAGGTATTTAACTAGACTTATTTTTAATTGAAATGTAGTGTACCAACTTAGTCACAGATACAGATATAACATATTTTGTGAAAATTGAATACAATAAGAGACTTAAGCATTTGAGGGTACTTAATTCAAAAAGTCTAAGCTTGATTTATACCTCTAAACTTAAGATATTTGAGTTTCAGCCATCTCTGCAAGAATTAAGAAATTCTTTTGCTTTAAAATCAAAACATCTAAGAGTTGGGAGGAACCACAACTCATACCTGAACAAGCATCCCCTGGACTCTATATTCCCAAAGATTGAGCATATAACTTGCCATTGCTTTTAGACCTCCAGTTTTATTAGGGCGTCTGCTATCTCCTGAGGCACCAGTCATTATAGTTTTTCCTCTCTAATTTTCAGAATTCTTTATAGTAAGTGGAGATATTGCTTTTTTGCAGATTCCACTCATTCCTGTACCCTGAGCAAAGCAGAGTATACATGATCTTTGATCCACATGACAATCCTGCAGATCCTTAGAGAAAGTTGTCGTGTTCTTTCTGAGCTGTTTTCTGGTCTAAACATCCTCAATTTAGCTGATGTTTGTGTAGCATGATCTTAACTCTTTTCACTATACTACAATCCTTTCTCTGAACTTAAAATTGATCTGTGTCTTTATAAAATGTGGGGTTCTGAACTGAAGACAGAACTCAAGATGTGTCTCAACAGGTTCATGTACCATGAGACTGTCTTCATTTTGAACATCATACTTTTCTAAACATAACTTAAGATAAATCAGATTAGGATATAGTAGCCTTCATGTCTCACTGCTGATTCATATTAAATAAGCAATCTGCTAAAATTTTTCAGAGAAATTTCTATCTAGCCATAGTACCTTCATCTTGTGCTGTATAGATCAGTGATTTATGTCTAGCCATGTGTACTGATTTAATCATTGTTAATTTCAGAGAAAAGAGAATGTTATCGAGAAACTGCTTCCAAATCAGCTTCAAGTGACTTGGATTCTAGCAATCATGAAGAAACTGTTAGTCACCATAGAGATCCTGGAAGGATTTCAGTGAGCCAGTGCCTGAGTTTGGAGGATAGATCACAAGAGACCAGTCAGGGTAATAGCCTGCATACTGCAAAACCAGTTCATAGAGGTAGTAATGATGGTGTGTATCAATCATGTAAGAGATGGATAAGCTGATTAATAGACTTGTTAACCGTTAAGGCTCAGTTAAAGCCTCATCTTCACAACTTAACAAAATCGTATCTCCTTTTTAAACTGTACTACTTAGCATTGGACTGTAATATTGCATTACTTCATATTTGTTGGTCTTATTCACCAAATAGATTCAGTTTTGAAGAGTAGGGATTATCATTTATTTTTATTATCATATTTCCTAGTGTTCTGACAACAGTGAGTATTTAATGCATCAAATTGTTTGGTCTTAACAAGTGCTGAGGCCTCTTATTCCACCTGGTTTGAAGTTTGAGTCTGATTGTTTTTCTCTCTCTTATTGTGTTGCTCACAATTCCTAGCACAAGGAATTTCATAAATATCTCCTGATTGGTTATGACTGACTGAATGACTCATTCATAAAGCCCAGTATGTATTTGAGCCAGTTCTTCCTGTTTCCCAGACTGAATCTCTGTCTACTATGCCAAGCATCACTCAGATAGGAGTTTTTAACCTCTTTTTGCTTCTTGGGCTCTTTGTCTAACTGGTGATATCTGTGGCCCCCTTCTTAGAATAATGTTTTTAAATAACTGAAGAAAATGTTAAATTTCAGGTAGAGATGAGTAAAAACAAATATGCCATTCCACCCCCCATCTAAAGTCACAGGTGCCTTAAAATGTATCCACTACAGGTGCCTTAAAATGTATCCACTGACTCCTTGGGGAGGATTTTTCTCTAAGTCAATGTTGTAAGACTTTGTGCAGTTTTTGGACTTAAATAACAAGCTTTTTCTCCCATTTCTTAGGGCTGCCAAAATAAAAATAGCTCTGGTCCATTATTTGCAGATTGCAGAATATAAAAGCTTTTCTAGAATTATAAGTGAAATTTCTATATGTTCATCATACTTTGGTAGAGGTTGGATAAGAATATAGAGATGTCTGAAAAAATTTTTGAAATCATGTAGTCTGTAAATCCTTTTTCCTCTTGGTTTTTTTTATCTTTTCCTAATCCCATACTTTCACTCACCTATCCCTAACTACCAACTGGGAGCATTTAAATGGTTATTAATAGAAGAAAGTTTTGACTAAGCAATGTTTCTTAGGTGTTATAATATCTCTTTTTTTTTTTTTTGGCAAGGCAAATGGGGTTAAGTGGCTTGCCCAAGGCCACACAGCTAGGTAATTATTAAGTGTCTGAGACCGGATTTGAATCCAGGTACTCCTGATTCCAAGGCCGCTGCTTTATCCACTACACCACCTAGCCACCTCTTGTGTTGTAATATCTTAATGATAGTCATTTTACTACAATCCAGAGGACAGAATTGGAAGTGGTGAATGCAAATTGTCAAAGATAAATTCAGATTCCATAAAAGGAAAAACATCCTTAGAGTTTTCCCAAAGTGGATTGAGCTGCTTTGAGAAGAGTGCATTGAAGATATTCACTGGAAGGCAATTCAAGATGGAATAAATATTTGTCAATTATACTATAAGAAATTTTAGTGTTGAGATATAAGTTGAAATCATTAACCTATGGCATTCTAACTCAGATTCTGTAACAAGAACAACTTGGTGAGTTAATCTGTCCTAGAGAAATTCTAGTCTTAGCTTCAATTTTTTAATTGTTCCCAAATCAGACTTTTATCTTTACATGAAGATTTCCCTGAGTTTCTGGTTTCATTCCCCCCCCCCCCCCCCCATCAGTTTCATCTTTCACTACTAGCCAAAGTAATTTTAAGCTTTTTTTTTTAAATATAAAATTTTAAGCCTTTTCAGTTCAGTCAAAGATAAGAGTAGGCATGAAACTCTAGGAAATTGAAGATTGGTATATGAATGCTTACTCCACTTGCAGAATATCTTTTGTGTCTGTCTTATTCTCCTCATCATTTTGGGATGAACCTGTGCAGTCAGTCCTGAATATGAATCAGTTTGGATTAGAGAGGTATTTATTAAAGCTGTTGGTGTTTATTAATACTATTGCCCCTTTACCAATCACTTCTGTACTGCCACATCATGTTTCTTTATGGAGTGACAAACTGTGGGAATTGGTTTTCCCTACCAATGTGATCAGTCACCATTGAACCAAGTAGGGTGGGGAGCATTGATTCCTTCTCCACTGGCAGATTCCCATCTCTTGCTTTCTTCATTGCAATGATTCAGAGTTGCCATCTGCTAGAGCACAAGTCCTTTCCCTCTGCTTCTGATTACTATTTATCCAGTCAAATCTACATCATTTCTATCCTCCATGGTCTCTATCTCCTATCCTCCATTTTTTTATGTCATTTAGAATTCTCTCATTATTAAACATTTTTTCATCTTACACTTTTTGTTTCTGATTTTCACTGAAACCTGGCTCCCCTCAGAAGACGCAGAATACCAGGCCATCTTCTCTTAGTATTGTGTTTTTCTTCTCTTGTAATTTCCAACACAGTAGAAGTATACTTCTTGCTTTCTGTCATTTTTGAAATTATCTCTTTACTACCAGCATTTATCAATCTCTCCTCTTTGGAGATTCAGATCATGCTGTCCAGATCCTTGTCACTGTGATTTATTTTGGGATAAGGATTGATTCTGAGAATTGGATTGGGGGACGGCTAGGTGTCATAGTGGATAAAGCACCGGCCTTAGAGTCAGGAGTACCTGGGTTCAAATCTGGTCTCAGACACTTAATAATTATCTAGCTGTGTGGCCTTGGGCAAGCCACTTAACCCCATTTGCCTTGAAAAAAACGCCCTAAAAAAAAAAAGAATTGGATTGGTTGGTCTGGGCTGCAAAGCAGGACTGGGAACAAACCAAGACTGGATGAGGTGCCACAGCTCCTCTTCCCAGTGCTCTCCCAACTAACGCTGACTTGAAAAATGTTGTGGAAAGCAACATCTAATGAGCTGAAACTCTGGGATGTGTATTAACATAGCAAAGCAGTATAGGTCCAAAAGTGGAAAGCTGATGTTGTCCTGCCATTCATGTTATACTGATATGTGAGTCAAAGGTGGAAGAAAAAGGGCTATACTGACAGTCCATAAAGAGACAGGTTAGGAGATAACAGACTGTTGAATTTTATCTACAGATACCACATGATACTAACTGCCTTGCATTGATGTGGTACTTTTCTGATATGAGAAAAGGCCACTGATTTAAAGCCAAGAAACTCCTGAAATAGCTAGACCATTTCCAATAGTCCTGTTTCCTATGAATCAGGCCAAGAGGGTAGCTAGGCAGCACAGTGATAGAGCACTGGCCCTGGAGTCAGGAGGACCTGAGTTCAAATCCAGCCTCAGACACTTAATAATTGACTGGCTGTGTGACCTTGGCTATGTCACTTAACTCCATTGCCTTAAATAAATAAAACATTTTTAAAAAATCAGGCCAAAGGGTGGAACCAACATTTGTAAAAGTATGTGAGAAGGAAGCCTTGCCAAAGCATACCCCTCACTATAATAAATATAATTGTGTAACTCATACCACCCATCATTTGATTGGTTTATGTAGTTCTATTCAGTACTGAAGGGCTAGGAGTAGTAGTACCAGGATTTACTATCCTATAAGACAGTTTCCTTCCTTTCTCAAAGAATCAAGATCTTGACTTAGTCTTATTTTCATTCCACTCCTTACCATCTTGCTCACTAGCTTAATGTCCTTGAAAGCCATGACTTCCTAATGCATCACCCTCCTCAATTTTCATGAAATACATCTTCATTTCTTTCTTGTTCTGTATTTCAGTTCATCTCTATATTTTCCTTTAACCTCTCTCTTCTACAATTTCTCCCTGTTTACCTAATCTCCTTGTTGCATATAAACATGCCCATGACCTGGCTAGCCAACACATACAATCTTCTTACCTTCCACTCATTTTTCAGGCTTTTTAAAAGCTAGATTTTAAGCCCACCGTTTGACTGAAATTGTTCACTCCAAGGTTACTGATGCTCTCTTATCTACTAAATATGATGGAGTTTTCCTCAGTCCTCATTTTCTATGAATTCTCTGCAATTTGTTGTAGTGTTAAAACCATATTGTTAATGGAATTGGTAAATCAAAATAGAATTGATGAAAATTGAATTTTTGTCCCTTATTTTTATCTTTATGTGCCTTAGGATTAATTTAGAAATTTTAAATAGCATAGAAATTAATAATAGCCAAAGAGAGGATATGTGGGAATTGAAGTTATCTACAGTTCCAATAATCAACCCTGACAGTTTAATGTACTTCATTTCATTTGCTATCTTCATTCTATTCTGTGACCAGAAACCATATTCTTTATCCTATTTATGAATGTGTGCTATGGTATATAGAAAAATGCATGTATTTCAGAATCAGGACACCTGAATTCAAGGCCCTTCGATGACATTAATTCTAACAACCTTATACAAATCATTTTGTATTTATAAAGTGAGTGAATTGAACTTGTTGATTATTTTTTTTTTAGACTTTTAGCTCCAAAATTCTGTCACCCACAGAAAGGAAAGAAAAATAGCCATGTCTGTCTGTCATTTAGAAACCATCAGAGATTCTCTTGTCTGTAGAGTAAAATATAAATTGCTTAGTTATTTTAAGTGATTTTATGACTTTTGCCAGTAAAGTAAAACGAACCTGTTTCATGTAGTATGTCACGATTGTACAAGCTTTCAACAGTAGGACAAAGCTAACTTGCCATTCAGAGGTCTGTGCTGCTCTGTCTAATGTAAAGACATCATGAAAACAACTGTTGAGACCACATCTAGCATTAAGGAGGATCAGGAAAGACTTCTTCTAGAAGATGGAATGGGAATACCCTGCTACCTTTTTGAAATTTTTTCTTCAACTCCAGTTTAGCTTCCACTTCCAGGAAGTTTTTGTTGAAAGAAATAATCTTTTCTTCTTAAATATTTGGGAATGTCTGGATCTCTTTTACCATTGACATATTTAAAACGGGATCATTCATTTGCTTGAATAGTATTTCCCCTTTTTAGAAAAAATTCATTGTGTGTTTCCAGAGACTCAGCATGGCAATAATAGATAGCTTATCTTAAAGTGAGGACACCTGAATTCACATCCTGCCTAATATATAGAATCCACCTTATGAGTATGCTACATATAATAGGGACTTAATGGGGTTTTTTTTTAATTAATTTGAAATGGAACTAAACTCCAACTTGAGTTATAATTTTCATATTCAGGCCAGACCAAGGATGTGGTAACTGAGAATCATGAGCTACTTAGCTTTGCTACTGATATTGGGCAGAAAGTACCTGTATATTCTGGATCAGCTTTTAAGCCAAAAAAGGTTAGTAATAAGAGCTTTTGAAATGATATTCTTTTCTTTGTGTGTGTTTTATTATTAGATTATTATCTTGTTAAGTTAAAATTGCAAATCATAAATATGGTGTCCTCTGAGATCTATTCTCATTGAGGTAGATCAGTGATGAAAAATAGCCAAATATGAGCATCATGAGACCTTCTGGTCTTTGTGGTGCATGATCTATATGTTTCTGAGAAGCAATACAAGTCATAATGGTTCGTAAGAAGAATGGGATGAGGTGTGTGAGTCCCAGGGTGGTGGGTTGGGGGTTGGGTGTGTGAGTATGTGAGTATGTGTGGAGTGTTTGTGTGGGTATGTAGTTACTCAATTCTGTGCAGTGATGAAAACAACTTTACTACTGACCTTTTAATTATGAAGGTTTCTACACTTGAACTGAGCTCAGAATTGATAGATCACTATCAGTGATTTCTTCATGTTATGAACAACCATGTAATTCTTGTTGTTTTTTTTTTGTTTGCTATGTTTTTTAGATAGTGCCATCCCTACCATGGTCTAGTAATGACCTTAGTTTCCAGTCTCATGCACAGGAGCTACAAGATGACCAGTCATCTTCATTAACAGTGTCTAGTGGGAGCTTTTTAAGTAATGAAAAGACTCATTTAAATCTTGCAAATTCAGGTAATGTTGCATTAACACGAGCCCAAATAAATGAAAATGCTAGTGTGGATGTCTTATTTATAAGTCACATCACTTTTCCCAAGGCCATTTTATATGTTACTACCTTATTACCCACCTAAGAATCTGTCAGTCAAACTTCACCGTTCATTGTCTGGTCTTCGAGAGTCTTTATTAATTCTCCCATCTTACCTAAGTGTTTCCAGATACCTTTCTACTCCAGTTAGACCAGCTCTGTCTTCATGCATATTCCTTTCTTTTGTTTACTCTCTTCTTCCCATTTTCCTTTATGACCTTGTTCATCCTTGTCACTATGAGTCTTTTATTTATATTAGGACCCAATTAAAGTCACACTTCCATGAATCTTCTCTCATCAAACCCAAACTCCACTGATCTTTGCATTCTCTAAATTCCTGTTAAATAATTTTGCATAGTTATTTCATGTAAATCTGCCTTCCTGGTAAATTGTGTCCTTCACAGAGGCTGCTGCTTTTGTGTCTTTCATGTTTGTAGGTCAGTTCTACCTATATCCTAGGCTGCTATTGAATAATAACAAAGGCTTTTTCTGCAGAAGTAACTGCAGTCAACTTTGTTTTTCAGTACTTTGTCAGTGAAAAAAGATCATTAAAATTTGCTTTGAGTACCAAATTCCCATCTCAACTAGATAATAGAGATTCTTATTTTGGAAGTTTATCCTTCTGATCCCTGAGTTTTTCCAGATGTCACCTTGCAAATAAATCAGAATTGCATGAAACTGTGAATAAAGTTTTATTTATTTTTAAAATTAAATTTCAAAAATAAATTACTGATTAATGTTAGGGATACAGTTTCAAACATGTTATATCCATTAGTACTATATTAAATGACTTTTTATGTTTCCTAGTAAATATAGAAGATAAGTTGTTGTCTAAGAAACAGAAAACCTCCTTGTTGGTTCTTAATTTTTGAAGAAGACCAATGACATCATGGGGTGATGTCTTAACTTCCATGTGAATTGGATTCAAGTGAGGCAGAGCTGCACAAAGTTGTCAGCCTCACTCTTCCAGTCATTGGGAATTCAGTGGGAAGATAAAAGACAAGAAAACTGGCAACAATTGTAAATGCATTGAATGATCTTGTTGTCTTTATGTCTGGCCAAGCTCTAGGCAGTCCACAGCACTTGCTTCAGCCACTTTTCATTACTATTGGGGCAAATTATTTTTATTTACCCATTTCAGCAGTGGATATTTTCACTTGCTTGGGGCAGACATCCTCCTAAGTCCCTGAAGGGTTTGAGGCCTGTTGGTTTCCTTACCTTCTTTAACTTGGCTGCTTGAGACAGTTTTACCAGGGTAGGGCTGCTATGCATATGACAGTTTCTTAGAGCTATAGGTGAGAATTGGGTGGCAGATGGACAACAAGTATTGATGAGCAGCTCTGAAAAGGGCTCAGTAAGTTTTCACATAAGAAGTCCTTAATCTTGAACACCCCACACTCCCCCATCTACTCTTAACTCTACCAAAGGCAGCAAGGATTTTCTAAACATAAATTTCTGATGAAGGTAGAAGTGTTTAGATAAAGTAGAAAGCATAACTTTCTGCAGATCATAGATAAAAATGCAAGAGATCAAAAAAGACATAGAAATATTTTTAACTTCTTAATTAGGGGCAATGTCTTTTCAAACTGTATTTATGTGCTTTATGTTTAAGAGCTCCTATGCTATTCCCAAATTCACTATGCTGAGTGTATATTGCTTATTGCAAGTGAATTAAGGGAATCAGTTCCTTTCCTAAACTCTTAGTCCTTTACAAATTCACTCTCTTACTTGACCATACAAAAGGTGTAAAATCTAATGACCAAAATACTTAAAATATAAAAGACATTAAGTCATACAGAAAATTAGAGACTCAAGTAGTGGAGCATCCTCTGTACTTAAATACAAGTTTTAGTATGCCTCAGCTTCTTTACATGTGTATTTGTATGTGTATATAATTCTTAAATCTCTACTATTTCCCAGTGGGAGAAGAATATAGCCACTTCAGAAATTCAAGCTTATCAGTAAGCATCAGAGTGATATCAGTCTCTTAAAGTGTCTTATCCAAGATTTTCAAAGGGCAAAGAGGAAAATATCTAAAAATTCTCACGACATTATTGGAGTTGAGGTTGTTCTAATCTCTTCTAATCATATTCACTACTCTCATGTTGCACACCCCTTCCACTTCACTCATGTAACTCTCACAACTTCATTTTTCTTTTATATTCATTTTATATCCTTCCCTGATTTTTCTTGATTCTCACTCTCTGTCCTTTCTCTTGTGGCTGTAATATATTCTCATGCTTCAAATTTTTATTTCTGGATCACTGCAAATTCTTACTATACATGGCTCATGAGAAGAAAGTCTCAAATATTCCGGACTTGTGGTTTTCTGTTGTATAGCTATGAGCATCTTAAAAGAGAAGTGCTCTCCGATCATATTACTTGCATCTTGTACTTTAATACTGTTTAAATCATTGGATTTGTTTGTTTTGTTTAGTATTTTATTTTTTCCAAGTTACATGTAAAAATAGTTTTCAACATTTTGAGTTCCAAATCCTCTTCCTTCTTCCCTCCCCATGCTCCCCTACTTGAGAACAAACTCCATCAATTCTTTCTCTGGAGATAGGAAGCATTTTTTATCATAAGAGTTGTCTTGGATTACCATATTGCTGAGAATAGGGAGATCATTCATAGTTGATCATCTAACAATATTGTGGTTACTTTATACACAATACATTTCACTTTGTCAACAGCTCGTATAAGTCTTTAAAGGTTTTTCTGAGAGTATTCCTGCTCATCCTTTTTTTTTTTAGGGAGTAGGGGGAGTTGAGGTAATCAGGATTAAGTGATTTACCCAGAGTCACACAGTAGTTGTCAAGTATCTTGAGGCCAGATTTGTACTCAGGTCCTCCTGATTCTAGGGTCGGTTCTCCAACCACTGAACCACATAAATGCCCCCATCATTTCTTATAGCACAGTAATAGTCCATCATAATCACTTATCACATCCCCTCCAACATGTCATTTTCCATTTCTGACCTGTTAGCCAGTCTATTAGGTGTGAGGGAGTATCTCAGAATTATTTTAATTTGCATTTCTCCAGTCTCCCAATAGAGAATTAAAATATTTTTTCATGTAGCTATAGACAGCTTTGATTACTTCATCTGAAACCTTCATGTCTTTTGGATATTTATCAATCAAGGAATGGCTCTTGTTTTTATGAAGCTGACATATTTAAGAAATGAGACCTTTATAAGAGAAACTTAATTCAACATTTTTTCACATTTACTATTTCTCCCCATTCTGTTTTTTTCCTTTCATCCCTTCCTCCTCTAAGTGTTTTGCTTCTGACCACCCCCTCACCCAATCTGTCCTCCCTTCTATCTCATACATCCTTGCCCTCTTCTTTTTATTTCCTTCCCCTCTTACTTTTCCTATAGGTAAGATAAATTTCTATATCCAATTGAGTGTGTGTGTGTGTGTGTATTATTCCCTCTTTGAACTAATTCTGATGAGAGTTAAGATTTGCTCATTCCCCCTTGCCCTTACCCTCCACTGTAAAAACTTTTTTTTTTTTAGTTTATGGGTTTTTTTGCAAGGCAAATGGGGTTAAGTGGCTTGCCCAAGGCTACATAGCTAGGTGATTACTACGTGTCTGAAGCCAGCTTTGAACTCAGGTACTCCTGACTCCAGGACTGGTGCTCTATCCACTGCACCACCTAGTTGCCCCTGTAAAACCTCTTTCTTACCTCTTTTATGTGAGTTAATTCTACCTCTTCTTTTTCCTTTTCCCCTGTACTGTACATTCTTCTCTCATCCCTTAATTTTATTTTTTTTAGATTTCATCCCTGTTCCCTCTGACTCTATATATTCTCCTTCTAAATGTCTTAATAATAAGAAAGTTTTTATGAGTTTCCATCTTCCCTTGTAGAAATGTACACATAAGTTCCTTATGAGTTCCCTTACCTTTTTTATGATTCTCTTGAGTTTTATATTTAATAAGAACAAGTTTTCTGTTCATCTCTGTTCTTTTCATCAAGAAAATTTGAAAGTTCCCTTTTTCATTGAATGCCCACCTTTTCCGCTGAAAGATTCTGCTCAGTTTTAGTAGGTAGTTGATTCTTGGTTGTAATCCAAGCTCTTTTGCTTTCCAGAATATCACATTCCAAGTCCTCTATAGAAGCTGCTAAATCTTGTGTTATTCTGACCATGGCTCTACAATTCTTGGATTGTTTCTTCCTGGCTGCTTACAATAATTTTGCTTTAACCTGGGAGTTCTAGAATATGGATGTAGTATCCCTGGGAGTTTTCATTTGAGGATCTCTTTCAAGAAGTGATTGATGGATTCTTTCAATTTCTGTTTTACCCTCTTGGTTCTTGATAATTTCTTGAAAGATGATCTAGCTCTTTTTTTGATCATGGCTTTCAGGTAGTCCATTAACTTTTAAATTATATTTTCTAGATCTGTTTTCCAGGTCAGTTGTTTTTCTAATGAGATATTTCACATTTTCTTCCATTTTTCTTTCATTCTTTCTCTTCCATTTGGCTAATTCTGCTTTTTAAGGTGCTATTTTCTTCAGTATTCTTTTTTCATCTTCTTTACCAAGCTGTTGACACATTTTTTGTGATTTTTTTTTTTGCATCACTTTCATTTCTTTTCCCAATTTTTCCTCTATCTCTGCTACTTGATTTTCAAAATCCTTTTTATGCTCTTGCATGACCCAAGACCAATTCATATTTTTCTTGGAGTCTTTGGATGTAGGAACTTAGATTTTGTTATCTTCTTCTGAGTGTGTTGGGGTTTTTTTTTGTTTTTTTTTTGTTTTTGTAAGGCAAATGGGGTTAAGTGGCTTGCCCAAGGCCACACAGCTAGGTAATTATTAAGTATCTGAGGCCGGATTTGAACTCAGGTACTCCTGACTCCAGGGCCAGTGCTCTATCCACTGTGTCACCTAGCCACCACTTCTGAGTGTGTTTTGATCTTCCTTGTCACCATAGTAACTTTCTGTGGTCAGAGTTTTTTTCCTGTTGTTTACTTATTTTCCTTTCTAAGGTTATCAGTGATCTCTTAATGACCAATCTAATAGCCTTTTCTTTTTAGGGTTTTGGTTTTTTTTTTTTTTTTTTTTTTTGCAAGGCAATGGGGTTAAGTGCCTTGTGCAAGGTCACACAGCTCGGTAATTATTAAGTGTCTGAGGCTGGATTTGAACTCCAGTGCTCATGACTTCAGGGTCGGTGCTCTAGCCACTGAGCCACCTAGCTGCCCCGTTTACTTGTTTTCCTAACCTATTATTTGATTTTTAATTCTTTTTAAAAGCAGGGCCCTCCTTTCATGGTGGAGAGCCATGTTTCTAGGATTTTATGCAGCTGTTTTGAGAGATACTTCTAGCAACCTGTAAATGTTCATTTCTTTCAAGGTGGTATGACCCAAGAAGAAATTTGTTTACTACCTTATTGGGCCATGTTCTAGTCTGTGAGTGACCACAAGAAATCTTATCTGCCCTGGAACTATGAGGAGGGTCTCTGTTGTGCTGTGCTAGTGCTCCTCTTGCCCTGGGACTACCACCCAGAACTTGTGACCCAGAGCCAAGTATGGGCAAAGCAATGGAGTCCTGTCTCAGTGCTAGAAAAGAAACCCCTGTAATCTCCTTCTGACCAGTTGTTCAACTCCTTTCATCATCTGTAGGCTGAAAGTTCTGGAAGCAGCTTCTACTGCTACTCCTGATTTAGTGGCTCCCAAGACCTGCTCCTAGTTTGCTGGAACCTGGACTGCACTCTTCTCTTTCTTGTGCAACAGACCTTTTCTGCTGATCTTCTAAGTTGTCTTGGGCTGGAAAATTGTTTCACTCAGCCTTTTTGTAGGTTCTACTGCTCAAGAATTTATTTAGTCATTATTTAAAGGTATTTGGAGGGTTAGGGGAGAGAACCCAGTCTTTACTTCACCATCTTAGCTCATCTTGCCTAAATCACTGTTTAGAGCTTTTAGCTTCAATGAACTTAAGTTATACCCGCATGGTGAATTAAGGGATTTAGTGAAAAAAAGGGACTTGGGACTAGATATTGTAACTGAGAAAAAAAATAAACCCTACTTACCAATTCTTCCTTTCTTCATTATTGTAAGCTTTATAATTGATTCTTTGGTGAACCCCTTAACAGCAAAGTTCATATCCACTCTCCCTATCCACTGCTTCTTTGTAGCACCAGAAGCTTCATTGGTCTTTGTTCATTAAGTGTTTTTCCAGTCTTGAATACTTCTAATAATGAAGGTTTGACCTTATATTAAATCAGTTTGTTGATAATGTTAAGGGGTCAAACAAAACTTTGCTTCTTAACTTGCCAAAGTTCAATAACATAATATTGTTCACAGTATTTATTTAGAGTTTATATTAAGTAATTCAACATTAATGTTTTTCTTTTTTCTCAAAATTCTAATAGTTAATCCTGACTTAACAGAATTGGAACAAACTTTTCCACATTTACGTCAACTTTTTCATACTCTGGATCCAAGGCCTGACTTGAATCTCTCATCATCTCTTTCTCAGAATGGACTTTCTCAAGACCTGAGCAAGGTACTTGACATTATGTATAAAGAGAACTTTTTTCTTTTAGTTTTTCAAGGCAATGAGGTTAGGTGACTTGCTGAAGGTGACACAGCTAGGTAATTATTAAGTGTCTGAAGCCAGATTTGAATTCAGGTACTCCTGACTTCAGGGCCAGAGCTGTATACACTGCACTACTTAGCTGTCCCTATCCACTGTGAACCTTGCTGCCCCTTAATAGAACTTTTAAAAATAAGTTGTTATTATAGTAAAATTTGACCTATAAGAAGGTAGGAGAATAAGAATTGGAAAAGGGGGAAAAAAAGCTTTTAAATAATTTGCATTTGTTTTAATTTCCAAGAACTCAAGACATTTTCATGAAGTGATTTTTAAGTTAATTGTGTTTGAACATGCAAACTATTACTCTTCTATTAATCTCTCCTAAGGCAATATGATATTTATCAGTGTGATATTAATATGAAAGAATTATAGCAATGATCATATAATTTTTTTTAAACTTCTATATGCATTTCTATCAGACAACATATCCTTCATCACTTGAAAGCCAAGATGCATCTGGGTCTCATGAAAGCACAACCTCCACCACAGCTGTGAGGGCTAGATTTCATTCCTCTCTTAATGTAAACTTGGATTCTGCTATGAATAGATCAGGTATGGCCTTTGATTCCTCCTAATCTGAAGATTTTTCCTAAGGAAAACATTATTTTAGGTATGCTGACCTAAATGATTAAACAGGCTTCAACAAAAACCTAACTGGTAAGATTTCCTGATTATTCTGAGACCAATTGAAATATCACAAGCTCAGAAGAATCTCTTCAAAGTATTAGTCTTTGTCTAATTTGCTGTTCTATACACTTCTTTTCCGTGTTATCTCTTCATTTTCTTTCTGCTATCTGGAAATTATTGCCGTAAATTCACAGTGAATATTTTTAAGTGCAGGTTTCCTTATGATTTGATTTGTGCTGATGCCTATAATGAAAATACAAACATATTTTTGTCTTTTCAAAGGAAATCTTAAGATTAATAATAATGATATTTTGGATGTAGCATATGTTTTGCAAACATTCATTTTAATAGAGAAAGCTCATGATCATTATGTGATTGTGTGATGTAGTTTCTTTAGCTGGGAACAGTTGTTCTGGAGTAGTTAAAAACTGCTACTAAATTCTAAATTCTTTAACCTTTTATCTATTTTAAAGAAAATTTGTCTATTTATATAACATGGACATTATTAATAATCTTAAGGAAATTAAGTTGGGAGTTGCTTGATATATAAAACTTATTTATTTAAGTAGTGTTATTTTGGTCTGTTTTTAGATCCCATATATATGTGATTAACTGATTTTTGAAAACTTTTTTATAGCAATGTCTGAAGAATCCTTTCAACCACTTCAACCAGAATTTACTCCAAGTGAAAGTAGCCAATCTGCAGATTTGCTAAGCATTATCAGCATTGAAACTGAAGAACTTTCACAAAAGTTTAAAAAAGAAAAATTTCCTCTTAGAAAGGAGTGTGAAGAGTTATTAATACAGAGGAGAAATGCTGATTTCTTACCATCAGTAGCAAGTCTGCAGAGCCCAACTTTTAGATCCTCTGATGATGCAAATCTGTTTGTTAGAATGAAGCTACCACATAGCACACCTTATAATTCTTATTCAAGCAAAAGTTCAATAACAGACCAAATGGATTCCAGAAAGGTGAATTTGGGTTTTGAAGAATTATCTGATGAAATGAAACAGCATCAAACAGAAGTTATTAACAGTGCTTGGAGTGAAATAAGTAATGGGTATGTGGTCAGAGATCCAGAGTTACATTCAGAAAGATCAAATAGATCCATAGCAAGTGATGAAAATGTGGAGGTCTTTCGAAACACATCTCAACCACTGCCATCATCATTCTTAACAAGTCTCAAATCATGTTCATTACAGAGCTCGATACCAGTTTGGGTAAGTGAGAGAAATTAATCTTAAAGTAGCTACTGATTCCATTTTCTTTCATGAGTCTGAAATTGTGTATTTACCAGTTCTGAGGGGCAACAAATTTTATGTCTGAGGCAACAGTCCTATTCAAATTCTAGGTTTTTCTTAATTTGATTATGACACATGCCTTCATTGACATTATTTGGGGGAGGTAACATGTTAACATTTGTTGCTATTATTTATGAATTGTTAAGAAACAAGTCTGTGGTAATGAATTCCTAATCTACTGGCTATAAAGTTTTTTATTACTGCTCATTTTCTATTCACTGACCATTTGATTTGGAACTGGTCATTTTCCTCTAATAAAGTTTTCAGTCTTTAAAACAATGTCAGCTTTTAAGGATTATGAAGAGATAATGAAGATAATTTTATAGATTTTATTTTCCAGGGGCTCACCACACTAATTTAGGCCTTGATACAGACATGTAATCCTCATAACATTTTGGAACCAGAAGAAACTCCTTAACTCTGCCTTAGACTTCCAGATACCTGGAATTGAAGGCATATGCCGTTTTCATCATGGATTAGATCAGTGGTGTCAAACTCAAATAGAAATGGAGCTCTGGGAGCTTAGAAACCACAAAATTAGCATCTATCTTATTTTTATTTTATTGAATATTTCCCACAGGTGAGTTTGACATTTCTGAACTTCTGGACACTTTAAGGGTCCTTTTGAGTTTTAATATTATCTTATTTAGTGCTTTTCAACAAGGGTAGCTTTGTTCTTTGTGTCAAATTAATGATTTTTCAGGGAATGAAGAAGCATCTTTCTTAGTTACTCTTTATTTGATTTTTTTTGGACTTTTTTTTTTGTTTGTGTTTTGTAAGGCAATGGGGGGTTAAGTGGCTTGCCCAAGGCCACACAGCTAAGTGTCTGAGGCTGGATTTGAACTCAGGTACTCCTGACTCCAGGGCCAGTGCTCTATCCACTGTACCACCTAGCTGCCCCTATTTGATATTTTTTTTAATAGATTTTGAGAAGCTACGTGGCACAGTAGATTGAGTGCCAGACCTGAAGTCAGGAAAAACCTGGGTTCAAATCTGCCTTCAGACATTTACTTAGCTTTGTGACCCTGGGAAAATCACTTTAGCCTGTTTGCCTCTATTTCCTTATCTTTAAAATGAACTGGAGAATGAAATGACAAATCACTCCAATTATTTTTACCAAAAAAAAATCCCAAATGACATCAACAAGAGTCAGACATGACTCCACAACAACAACAAAGTAGTAGCAGTAATGGAATCCATGACAATAATTTGATATAGTGCTTTTAGAAACTGTCCTTGGAGCCAAAAAGATTTGGGTTTAAGTTCTACCTTTAATATTAGTTTTGTGGTTATGGACAAGTCACTTTTCAGTGCCTAAGGTACATGTCCAAAAGTATCAGTTACAGATGACTTGACTATCTTTCTCAGTAATGGCAATTCGTTATATGGAAAAATTGTAGGTTTGGACTTAAAAGTCTAGTACTTTAAGTTGCATAATACTTTCCATGCATTACTTTATTTGATCCTCGCAATAACAGTACTATATAAGTAATATATGTAATTTTATTTTCCTGATTACAAAGAAAGAAGATGAGTCTTTGGTTACATAAGCAGTTAATGTGTCAGAGATTCTGGTGACACACAGGTAATTACCAGTAGAGATGAGATTCCAACCATATTTTCTTATCTTTCTATTTCATAGAATTACCTGGGTTTGAGGAGTAAAAGCAAATAACTGTAACCAGAGTTTCACTTTGATAAAGCCTCTCTGTGAGGTGGAATAGTTCACAAGAACTTTTGCTCAACCAAAAGACAATAAAACTGCATACCCTTTGATCCAGTAAATACCACTACTGGGTCTATAGCATGAAAAGCCTCACGTGTACAAAAATTACATGCAAATCTGTTTGCAATGGCAAAGAATTGGAAATCGAGGGGATATCCATTAATTGGGGAATGGCTAAACAAATTGTGGTATATGTATGTGATGGAACACTATTGTTGTATTAGAAATTAGGAGGGATGAGATTTCAGAGAAGCCTGGAAAGACTTTCATGAACTGATGCTAAGTGAGATGAGCAGAATTGGAAGAACATTGTACACCTTAACAGCAATGTGCAGTGATGATCAACCTTGATGGATTTGCTCACTCCATCAGAGCAATAATCAGAGACAGTTTTGGGGGATCTGTGATGGAGAATACTATCTGTATCCAGAGAAAGAACTGTGGAGTTTGAACGAAGACCAAAGATTATTATCCTCAATTTTTTTTAAAAAAAAGTTGTCTTAAGTATTATATAATTTTGCTATCCCTAATATTTTCTTTCTTCCTTAAGGATATATTTTTTCTCAACACGTTCAGTATTATATGCATATCATGGAAACAATGTAAAGATTATCATATTTCCTTCTGTTGGAGGGAGGAGGGGAAATAGCAAAATTCAAAACCTTACAAAAACTGATTGGTAGAAACTACTATTATATAATTGAAAAAGAAAGTATTTATATAAAAAAAAGAACTTTTGCTCAATGTCTGCAGGTTTTACTAATATAGAAAGTCTATTTATTCCAAGAGATGAGTATATGTAGTTTTCTCTCAAGAGAGATTGACGTGAGGATTGACCATCCTCAATGATCATTTTCTTAAAGCTTAATGGATGATAAATTTCATTGATGAGACTATGAATTCTAACTAAGTACTGAAGCAAGTCAGTCTTTGGAAACCTGACAAATCTGTCTTGTATAGATAGTTTCAATTCTGGCCTGACACACAATTTTATTTTACTTCCTGCTTTCTGCATTTCCTAGGAGATAAGAAGATATGTTCTGATATTCCACATAATCCTAAAATTCGGTGGCTATTTACTATTGTCTTTAACTACTGTGCTTTACTGTATTCTGAAAATTCTCCTGCCACTAATATGCTATTAATTGAGATCTTTTCCTAAATGATGTCATTTTCCTTCATTCCCTCAATTATTCATTGCCACTGTAGTTTATACCTTGATCCAATAATGTGGGCCATCAGACAGCTTTTTCATTAGCCAAAAAAGCAATACCATCCAGTGGACATGCCAAATTGAGATGAATGACTCACATAGAGGCTTTATCAAAGTGAAACTTTGGTTACAGTCATAGTCCTTTCAGGAAAGTATTATTATTTTTTTTACAGGCAGGAAAATTAGTGGAAGACTGCTATTCTGGAAATTACCAAATTGCTTTTTAAACATTGGCATACCTTTCAGTGGAGTTAATAAAATCTCAAAAATTGTGGTTTCTTTGGAAATTTTTTGGTTTGTTTTTTTTTTTAGTGAGTTTTAGTGAATGAAAAGTTTTACTTTTCTCCCCCTTTAAACATAGCTGTTCCATGACAACTTCCTTGTTTATTTTTTCTTAAGATATAGCTGCTAAAATCATTTTTATTTTATTTTGAGAAACAATGACTTTAAAGAACTACCTTTTTTCTGTTGCTGTTTAGGAGACCATATCTGGACATGGTATCATGGAAGAGTCTGAACTAACTTTAATCAGCTCCAGTGACAATAGTGTTATAGAATCAGAATCGGAACATTTGATCCAAGAAGAAAACAGAGGGAGTGATTTTCAGGTAAGTTTGACAAGGATACTTAATAACATTTCATTTCTATAACAAGAATAGTTTTCTGAAACTCAGAGGAAAACCAGGAAATAAGCCAAAAAGAAATGTAGGCAATTAAAACAGTTATCATAAATGGTAGACCTTTTTTAAGGAGGAATGTATGCTTGAATTGCTCAGCCAAATCATTTCTAAAGTTTTGTAAATTTCTGTGATATGATTTGCTTAAAAGAAAGACCCAAAGACCGTGATTGAGAATTAATTTGCTTTATACACATTTTTGTTATGTACTTTTCTGGCCCAGAAGAGATTAGAAATAGAATTTCTGTTTCAGTAGTCTGGTAATAATGCATAATGTGTTAATGATAAGGAATATTAGTGAAGTATTTTTTTGAAAGTGGAAATTCCCAGAGGAAGACAAAACAAGCAAAACAGCTTTGGTATTAACATGCTTCTATGTATATTATAGCTAAAAAAACAAAACTTTTTAATGGAGAGTTTTGGTTTCAAATACAGTTCATTTTTTTTTCTATTCTTTTTATATGAGAACTCATTTTCTGTTGCTTGTTCAGAATAACAAAAAAAATTATAAATGGTGCTGAATTTGTTAAGGAGGAGAGCTAATTGTTTTAAGCCAAATTCATATAGTAAAATGAAGTCTTTCACAGCATATATATTTGTATATGTAAACTTCCTCTTTCTTTGTCTTCTTCCTTCCTGGATAATCTGATTCCAAGGACTTTGAGTGATTCTGACACTATTGTATAACATGGAATCAAAAGTCATTAATATTATGCTCATCATAAGTTAAAACTTTTTCTGCCTTTGGCAAAACTCTCATAAACGGGGCAGCTAGATGGTGAAGTGGATAAAGCACCATCCTTGGAGTCATGAGTACCTGGGTTCAAATCCGGTCTCAGACATTTAATAATTACCTAGCTGTGTGGCCTTGGGCAAGCCACTTAACCCCTTTTGCCTTACAAAAACCTAAAAAACAAACAAACAAACAAAGACTCCAAAGAGCATCCAGTACACAAAATATCAGCTAATTGAGCCAATTTTGAAAGATCTATATGTATCACAATTTTTTCTGATGCTTGGTTTTGTTTATATGTAAACAATAATTATATTTTGTCATTTTTAAATGAGTGTAAAATTAAACTTTATATTATCTTGCAAATAAATCCTTCTTTTTCCTCCTAAAATCATAATATGTTAATTGGTGTTCACAATAATAATGTTATTTTATCCAAAAAAAAGTCCTTATGAAATCTGTGTTTAAAAAAGGAAAATAGGGGATAGCTAGGTGGTACAGATAGAAAGTACTGGCCTTGGAGTCAGGAGGACCTGAGTTCAAATCCAGCCTCAGACACTGAATAATTGCATGGCTGTGACCTTGGGCAAGTCATTTAACCTCATTGTCTTAAATAAATAAAAAAATTTTAAAAAAGGACATGTGAATTATTTTAAGGAAAATTGCAATAAAAAGGATTAAAATTTAGGATCAAAACTGAATTTTGTCATGTTAGTGAAATTTTTCTAAAATTTATTTTTCTTATATATAATTGAGGACTCTTTTTAAAAGAAATCCTGATACTGTTTAACGAGAAAGCAGGCCTGTAAACAGAGGATTTCCATCTTGTTCCTCACTATGTTTTTGGAGTCAACAAGTTAAGAGTTTCTTCTCAAAGAAACTTAGTTTGTAATAAATTAGGAGCAGCTTGGTAATGCAATTGACAGAACAATGAGCCTCAAATTCAGGACCTAATTTGTGATGTGAAAATTTTTTTGATTCCCTCAACTCACTGTTATCCTCTAAAATTTATAAGATTTCTTCATATCATTTGTTATCAAGGACACGTTGCCTCATGGTATTATGTTTTCATATATGAATGTCATACCTTTACAAGTTCATGTATTACATAAATTTTTTTGTAGAATTATAAACTCTCAGGTCATCATTTTTTATCCTTTGCCCTTTTGGAACTCCTCCGTTCTAGTACAGTATTGAATCTCCACTCTTAGGAACTCTAATAGGATGATTTTTAGCTCTACCAAGCAATTCTAGTGATTGCCATAATAATCTTATGAATAGATTTGGTCATGTTTCTCCTCAGAAAACCTCTTTTGTTTCTCTCTTGGGTAGATGAAGTAAAAGAATTTATTTGCATTTATGAAATATAATCTGATATTGCTAGGTTTATAACACTATTATTACATGATACATAATACAGTTTTCAACTGAACTGTGGAGAAATCCCACCCATTCTTTTTCCATTCTTTTTCTACTTTCTAGCATGAAAAATAATCAGCTGTCTGAATGATAACATTTTAATAAAGATTTTTCACCAACTATGACAAAAGTAGGCACTGAAAATCCCATTTCCTTCACATTTTCAATAGTAATGGGATCATAAGAAAAGTAAAAGGTAGTGATGGGAGGATAGTATAGGAAGAGAAAAAAACTAAATTTTGTGATCATACTATTTGTAGTAAGGGAATAAAAGAATCTTTTCATAATTTGGTTTCAGAAAATCATCTTTATAAGACAGGAGGGTTAGCAGTTCATCTGAAAAGGGGAGATTTTAGTTTACTGCAAGTTAAATTTGAGTCAATTGTGAGGATCCATTGAAATAACAAATGTAAAGTACTTTGCAATCCTTAAAGTGATATCTAATGCCAGTATTTGGAATTGTCTTTGCTAGTGTTTTGAATATTTATTTTACAAGTTTGTGCAATTAGAATCAACTGTTTTGTGACATTAGAAAGATGTTTTACATTTTCTGTAGGTCTGAAAAGCACTACTCATTCTTGTTACTAGGTGAAACAAGATTCAGAGTTGAAAGAAGATTATTCAGTTTGGAAACCAGATTTAACTATCACAGAACCTCCTGTGGAGAGACCATCTTCTTCCTTACAGCATCCAGGTAACCTTATAGGTCTTCTCATTCTACCCCCTTCATTTTACAAATAAAATAGAAATTCAGTTATTTGCCCATGGTCACATTGCTAGTAAGTGACAAAAGAAGGATTTGAATTAAGCAGCAGCAAAGTCCTACATTTTATTCATTAACACCATTTAATCTTATGTATTGCACAAGTTCTTTTGATGACAGTCATAAGGTCATATGGCTACTAGAATAATTATATTCATTATTTCAGTATAACATAGAAATGGGAAAGGAGCATCTAGAAACAAGTTACAGTTAGTTGTGGATT
This sequence comes from Macrotis lagotis, assembly GCF_037893015.1. NCBI lineage: Eukaryota > Metazoa > Chordata > Mammalia > Peramelemorphia > Peramelidae > Macrotis > Macrotis lagotis. Next base: position 764,485,550 of record NC_133658.1, read on the forward strand.
ATTAAAGTTTTCTTACTATCTTTACATGTAATTAAAAAATACTATTAAGCAAAAAAAATTTTAAAAGTTATTAATGACTGGCCTGTTTCATGTCAGCAGCTGACATTTATGTAGCTTTAAGGTTGTAAAAATTGTCTTATTTGATTCTTATGACAATCCCTTGGAATGAATGACATAGGTATTATTTCCATTCCAAAGATGAAGAATTTGAGACTTAGTAAAATTAAGAGACCTGCCCAAGGTTAAGTATCAGAATATGTTTTTCTGACTTCAGGTTTCATGTTTTCCATTATACCACACTGCCTTTCTGATTTAAAGCTTTCTTACTAGAGATACAAGAAATCTCTAAGGCTTACTTGATCTCTATGAATCTGAATGCTTTTATTTTGGGGGGGGGAGTCAGAAATAAGAATGAACTAATAAAAGTTAGTTAATTTTTAATTTATTTATCCTGGCCATATTCCTGCTGCTTAATTTATTGTGATGAAAAGTTGTAGAAAAAGAAGCCGTGGTTGGGAACAGCCATGCTAGTTTCTTCCTTTTTTGTCACCCCTTCATTTTATTAGCTCTTTCTTATTAGCTATATATTTGTGTGTGTGTGTGTGTGTGTGTGTATCTATCTATCTTTGGCACACTTGCACCAAGCATACTATTTAGAGTTATATTTCATAATAAAATAAAATCCTGCAACATAATTTTAACTGTTATGATTACCATTTTTTAAAAATTAGACACCTTTGCTTACTTGGATTTTTCTTTTTAAAAATTTCACCAAATATCAGAGTGGGAAGGGATATCCATTCAAACCCATACCTGAAAAGACATTTCTACATCAGTTTGTCATCTAACTTTTGTTTTGAGACCTCTAGTGAGGTCATTAATTCCCTACACAGTGAATCATTCTACATAGATAGTTGTTAACTGTTTAGAAATTTTTCTTTACATAAAGCTAAAATTCATGCCTTTGTAATTTCTACTAATTGTCCCTTGTTCCCTCTAGGGCTATGCACACAAGTTACACTTTCATAGGTGTTATTCTCAAATCCTCACTCTCCTCCCCCCATACAATGTGTTGCTAAGGCTTATTGATTTCCCCTTTGCAGCATCTCTTTGCAGCATCCCTGGAGCAGTCTCTGATCACCTTCTTCAAATCTTTCTCTACTCCAGTCCAGCCTTCTTTCAGCTACCAGAGTGATTTTCCTAAATCACAAGTTTGACCATGTAAAACTGTCTCCCCTCTCCCAAATTCCAGTGGTTCCTGTCACTTCCAGAATCAAACACAAAAAACTTGTATCCCAAGCCCTTTGTTGTCTTGTCCTCCTGCCAGCCCTGGGACACTGGTCTCCTGACTGTGCTGTCCACAAGACCTTCCAGCTCTCAGCTCCAGGCATGTTTGTCCATGTTAGCTTATTCTTTTCTACATTAAATTGCAAGGTTCTTGAGAGCAGGAATGGTCTTTTGCCTTTTTGTGTACTTAGTGTGTACTTAGTACAGTGCCTGGCATATAAGTGATTATTGGCAGGCTGACTATTGATCTTTAGCAATCTTCTCTCTTGTCCCTAGGTTTCCTTAGACTGATTTGGCTTCTTTAAAGAAAAAGTTATTTCTTAATTGAAAATTATAATGAACCTCTCTCTCTCTCTCTCTCTCTCTCTCTCTCTCTCTGCTTCTTTTTCCTATCCATTTTTATTGTAAATAAGTTAAACCCTTCCAAAGTCATATTCTAGTACTACATCTCATCTTAAGTATCACTGATACCTTTTAAGTCTTTTTCTCTTATTGCACTTTTTCACTTTTTTAGTTAATAATATAATGTGGAGGTGGCTAGGTGACACAGTGGGTAGAGCACCAGCCCTGGAGTCAGGAGTACCTGAATTCAAATCCGGCCTCAGACACTTAATAATTACGTAGCTGTGGGCCTAGGGCAAGTCACTTAACCCCATTGCCTTGTAGTGTGTGCATTTATATTTAAACATTTATGGCATAGATTTTTATTATTATTTTTTGCTTGCAAGACTTTTGTCACCTATGAACTTGTGGTTCAGTAGTAAGTTTGTCTATTGTTGTTTATTTTTCAGTTGTATCGAACTCTTTGTGATGCTTTTTGGGGTGTTCTTGGCAGAGATACTGGAGTGGTTTTCAATCCTTCTCCAGTTCATTTTATAGATGAGACACTGAGGAAAATAGGGTTATGTGACTTTCCCAGGGTCACAGAGCAAGTGTCCGAGGACAGATTGGAATTCATGTCATCCTTACTCCAAGTAGGACACTTTAACCACTGTGTCACCTAGCTGCCCCAAGATTGTCTTTATTTTTATTCATTTTCCTATATTTTAACAACTCTATATCATAGCTTGCATGAAAGTAAATATAATCACTTCCTCTTTTTATTTATGTTTTTAAGATTATGCAAATATGTTCTCATCAACCTTTGTTACAGGTAGTCTGTCTTTGATCAGTACCTTTCATTTCTGTGTTTTAAACCACAGTTTAGAAATCCAAACCCCATATTTAGATGCTTTCTTCTTAACCAGTTCTTCACTTGCTAGATCTGCCTTTGTTAGCAAAAGCCCTTGCTATCAGTGAACAGCACTGATGAGGATTTTGCCTTTACCCCTGAAGTTTATACTTTTGGGGGTGGGGGTACCACTTCATAATTTTAAGTGGTGCTAAGTTTCTTCTGGCAAGATCATTTTCCCACATGAATCTAAAGAAGTGAGCAAAAATTATCCTGTCTGCAAAGTCTTGGGAAGTTTCTTGTCATACATGAGATAAAGAGTATGTCTCTTCATCTAAAGAGAATTTTAAATCTCTGTAACTAAATTTTTCCCTTTTTTTTTGCCTGCAACTATAAAATCTAGTCAAATTGACTTCCTTTCTATTTCTTATACAACATAGTATTCTATCTTACATTTGTGTTGTAGGAAATTGTTAGCTATTTATCTCCTCCAATAGATCATACTTTCTTTTTTGTTTGTTTGGTGGCTTGCCCAAGGCCACACAGCTAGGTAATTATTAAGTGTCTGAGACCGGATTTGAACCCAGGTACTCCTGACTTCAGGCCGGTGCTTTATCCACTACGCCACCTAGCTGCCCCCAATAGATCATACTTTCTTAGTGAGGGAGGAATTCTTTGCACTTGTAGCCCCAGTATCTAGAACAGAGTAGATGTTTAACAACTACTTATTGCTTGATTGACAGACAGAGTTCAAGAAGTTAGTTCCAAACCTGGAAGCTTACAAGAAGCATTTGTAAAGAAGAATAATTCATTCATTGAACGATCATCTCTAAGACAGAAAGAAATTAAAAATAAAGTTCGAACTTCTGGAAAATGTCAGCCTAAATCAGCTTTAAAAAAGCACCCACTGGAGAGAAAGCTTACTGGTATGTTTCCTAGATTGTCACAGATAGCTTGGGATCGTTCTTAGGTGAGATAGAATAACACATTTGGTTTCTGATTATATATAAAAGGTAGCCTATATATAAAAGACAGGCTGCCTCTCCATTTGCAATTGTGAGAAATTCTGGATGTGGAACAGTCGGAATTGTTCACTGTATTGGGCAGTTTAGCTGATTATTTTTCCCCTCTCTTTTTTATTCTTTGTTAAAAGCAATTCTTCTTTGAAAGGGAGGAAGAAGAGATATTTGTAAATGTAGGTGAAGTAAAAATAAAAGATATCATTAAAATATTCAATTCATAAAAAAAATGAAGTAATCGCCTAGCTTGAAGATAAGGTGTTGGTGGATAAATATCTTTATTAATGTTTTTGTTTTAAGTTAACAGGAACTGTCTCCAGCTGAAATCAGTTTCTCTGAAACCTTTATGCACTGTTTCTAATTTTTTCTCTGGTGTCAATAAGAATAAGTATAATCCTTTCTAAATGATAATCTTTAGATAACTATTGTTTTAATTCAGTGCCATGCTTTCTATTCCCCCAGTCCAAAGCCTTCTCTTTTCTGTGCTAAACATTTATTATGATTGTCAATCTTCTCACTGATCTAGCTGCCTTCTACTAGATGCAATCCTTCCAAAAATGTAAATACTCCAAATGTGTTCTAATCAGAGTAGAATACAGCAAGACTAGCATATCCTTAGTGCTGGACATTATATTTTTATTAACGTAACCTAAGATTACATTAGTTCTTTTATCTGTACTATTAGACTATTAGCTTATGAGATTTTGTTCTATTTAAATACCCCAGAAGTTTCTCAAATGAATTGTTACTTAACCAAACCTCTCATCCTATATTTGTGCAGTTGAACCCATTTAGGACATTTTACATAATATATTCCTACTAAATTTCATCTATACTATATTCAGTCCGATAGTCTAACCTGTTCTTTTGAGATCCTGTTATCCAGTACAATAACTGTCATTCTTGGTCTTGTATCATCTGCCTCTTTCTTTTCTGTAGTTTTTTTTTTTAAATCTACACTGTTTTATTTTTATTTTTGTACTTTTTTCCCCACACAGGGCCCACAATGAGTCAGTTGAAGAAAGTTAATGAAGTTAAAGTGTGTTTCCTTGAAGATAAGAATACTGCACAAGCACTTAGTCATCAGCAGACTTTAAGGTATCCTTTATAGTAAAGAGGGAAAAATAAAAGTATAGCTTAATTCACAAAATTTATTTCACAAGCTTCTTTTATTTCATTTGAAATTTTAATTCTATTCAAGGTTGAGCTCAATTAAGTTGAGAATCTTTTTTGTCAAATTAAATATAACCTATACATTCTATCAGGTCTCTTCCTATGGAAAAAACTGTCAGAAATAATCTGTATTGGGATGGCTAGGTGGCACAATGGATAGAACACTGGTCCTGGAGTCAGGAGTACCTGAGTTCAAATGTGACCTCAAACACTTAATAATTACCTAGCTGTGTGGTCTTGGGCAAGCCATTTAACCCCGCTGCCTTTTAAAAAAAAAAAAAAAAAGGAAGAAGAATCTATATCAGATTACTCACTATCATGGGAAGAGGTGAGGGAGGGGAGGGGGCATCAATGCTGAAAACTATCAACATTTAATTGGAAAAAAATATTTGAAAAGAAAAAACTATGTTTGAGCATAAATATATATACCTTTTAATCAAAAATTTTAAGGCAGAAACCTAGGTCTTTCTGTCAGTAAAACTAACACAGTTCTTAAAGAAAGGTTTATTCAACAAGAATGAATGTTTCTCAACTGATTTCACTCCAATGACTACTGTTCTATTTATTTTCTTGGCTATTTTCTTTAGTAAACTATATAAACCCTACAAAGATTTGAAGAGAATGGCAAAAATAGCTACACTAATTTAAAAATGTAAAATTACTGTTGTTTGATTGGGTTTGATTGGAGGGTGTGGCTTAAACCTCTTACGGAAAGAATACCAGCTATGATTAGCAACTAGTCAAAGCTGTCATCTAATTACTTTGGTGAAATGATTTTTTTAAATGTTTTAAACACATGGAAATGCTGTAAGAAAGTAAGTAATTGTTGGGGGGTTTTTTTAGGTTTTTGGAAGGCAAATGGGGTAAAGTGGCTTGCCCAAGGCCACACAGCTAGGTAATTATTAAGTGTCTGAGGTCAGATTTGAACCCAGGTACTCCTGACTCCAAGGCCAGTGCTCTATCCACTGTGCCACCTAGCCACCCCTAACTAATTGTGTTTTGCTCTCTAGTTATATTTAGCAAAAAGAACAACTGGCAAATTCTACTAGTACACTATTCTTTTTAAGCACATATTGGGGCAGCTAGGTGGCACAGTGGATAGAACACTGACCCTGGAGTCAGAAGGACCTGAGTTCAAATCCAGTCTCAGACATTTAATAATTACCTTGCTGTGTGACCTTGGCAAGTCACTTAACTCCGTTGCCTTGCAAAAACCTAAAACAAAAAAGTTGAAAAAAGCACATATGTGGCAATGATTTTTACTGAAAAGACATCCACACTATTGCCTAGTTGACCTCACGTGAACCATAACAAACATTTTATTCACAATGGTCAGGATTGCAAATTAGAGACTGCAGTGTGTTAAGGAATATGGTTTGTCGTCATATTTCCTTTAACTTTTGAACTACCTAGCCCAGACTAGTTGGATGGGGTTGTACCCATTCTCTTTTCATTTGGCTGCCTGCATCAGGCATGAGAAAAATACTAATGTGATTTATTTTTTTAATTCAATTATAGAGTAAAACTATCAGGGTTTTGGTTTTGGTTTTTTTCTGGCACTTTTTTTTTTAATAATTGGATACACCCACATTTACCTTCTCAAATCAGATTTCTGGGAGAGACATTTTTTAAAACCTCCAAAAAGTTTCCTTTTAAAAAGAATGAATATTTTCCTTCAAGAATATTATAAATTACTTTGTATTATCTTGCAGAAGTAGCTTTGTATGATCAGCAAAGTTGAGATTTAGGAAGACTTCTTTCTTAGTTTTGTGAAAATTATTTTTAACAAACTTAAGAAAGAAGGTATTCTTAATACCCTTATGTTAGAAACATGAAAACTAATTTTATTAGAGAAGAATGTTTTATTGCTTTTTTTCTTAAGATTTTAATGACTATGCTAGAAGGTCTTCAGTTCTTTAGCAAATAAAGACTGCTTTTTATTATTAACTCACTTTTTTCCCCCTTATATTTTTATAAGAACTTAGTTCTTGATAAATTATTTGGGTGTTTTGTTTGTAAATACTATAAATAAATGTTATGAACCTTGAAAAAAGAAAATAACTGTTTCTAAAGAGTGTGTGTATATGTTTGTGTGTCACTAGTAACTCACTGTGTACACATCAAATTCCTTATAAATTATCCCTTAAAAGATGTGAACTGACATTTATTAAAGGTGTTTGTCTTTATATCTTAAAAGATTTCCTACATCCATCAGTAAATGCCCTGAGAGGTCATAAGGCGTAGGAGATAAAGATCTGACATTTGATTCAAGAAGATCTGGACTTTTCTCTAACACATACTGACTGTGTAATCCACTTAACCTCGAGGAATCCCAGACAAATTTCAAGATTCTAATTTTCAGAGAAGGTGTCAATCTAAACTAGTAATTAGTAGTTAAGATTCATTGGGAGTTTCTGCAACTATAAAATCTCAAATTCTGTTCCAAAAGCCTATATCTAGTATCTCCAATCCTATATCCTAGATATAGGAAATTTGAATTAATATTTAAGTCATTTGAATCAATACTGAAATATGGCCCTACTAACCTAGTTTTATTGACATTTTATGTCTTTTGGTTACATAGATGACAAGAAAAATGACTCTCCAAAGATAGGGGTTATCACTTATCAAGTCATATTTTTGCTGCTGGTTCCAAGTCCCAGAGACATATAAGCTGAGCATATCTATGTAGTTTTAAATCATCTGTCTTTCAAAGCACTATGACAGTGATAGAATGTAGTTAAGGTTAGGATACAGGGAAGACATTCCTCTTTGCCATTCTTTTCCTTCAGGCTGAAGAACAACTCTGTTCTTGCCTGGCATAAGGGAGTAAAACCCCTATTCACCTAACCTGGAGCTACAGTTACCCTCAAAAGGCAGCCAGCCCTAGTGTGCTCTCACCTCTTTATGCAAGACTTTCCAGTCCATCCTTTTCTGTTTTCAAAAGATTTAATTCTGAATCATTAGATAAGGTCCCATTAGGTAAGAAGGCAGTATTTCTTGAAGCAATTTCTTAAGATAAAATCTTTTGCAGAGCCCTGTTCTCTAACTGGTCATTGATACACTTTACTCAAAGTTTTCACTCTAATATGTTCTCTTTGGCCAACACTTGTGTTTATAAGAGTAATTTAAAATGTTTTATGATTTTCAGGATGTTTTTGTGCGAACATTCTCTCAGTTAAACCTTGAAATATGCTGTGAGAGGGTTAGATATTGAATTATTCAGTCACATACCTGAATCTTTTAACTAGAAATCTTGAGCTTGAATCTTATGAGTCCTTGTACAGAGCAAAAAGCAAAGAGATTCAATCTTTCCCTATTCACCACTAAAATGTTGAGTTCCTGATTCCTCCTTTCATATCCTTAGACACACAGAAATTTTTCAGTGCCATTTGAAGAAGCTAAAGAGCACCAATAGCTTTCTGTTGTGGTATGAATCTTACTGCTTTCTGTCATAAGGAGATTGATCTATTCCTATTCATAGCCAACAAGGTTGTGGGTAAAGGGCAGTTACATGATATTCCCAAAACGAATTATAAATTTGATCTCAGCTGTTATTTTCTGATTTATTTCAATCTTGTTTGTGCAGGTTAAAACAATCATCTAAAAACTGAAGGGACATTCCTTCCACTTTGAATTAACAGTAAAGCAAATTTTCCTAATATGCATTATGTACAGGAAATGTGCCTCGCTTTGCCTTATTAAGACTTAGGCCATGTCTTCAAGTAATGTTGGACAAACTAATTATAATTGAGAGATTGAAAACAGTTCATGTCTGGTAGTTCACATAAGTAAGTATAAAACCTTCCAAAGATTCTGACTAATATATAGATAGATTTTTTAAATTTATTGATAAGGTACAGGTATCTCATGGGTTTTATATTAGCTGTGATATATTGTATTCAGTCTTTGGATATAATCAGGAATTATCAGTTGTGCAACTTAAAATAAGAGAACATAAGGTTATGCAGGACAAATTTCTTCTAGTTTTTATTAGCTTTACTTTCTTTTTCTAATTTTAAAATGACTAATTTATTTACAAACAATGATAAGGTATTATTTAATCTCATTTTTTCCCAGGTTACATAATCAATCAGCTGAAGAAAGACAACAAAAGGAAGAGGAATCGAGACAAGAAGCCTATGCTAAAAATAGAGAAAGAGCAAAAGAGTTTCACAGGGTATGTTGTTGAAAACTTTCCCTTCAATCCTATTCTATAATCAAAATATCCCAGTAAAATCCTTTTACATACCATTCTATATGACTGAGCTAATTCTGATCTTTTAATAGCCCATGAAAACAAATTAATCTTAATTCTCTACTTCCTGACACATTGTTTGCAAAGAAAAATTTATCTGTTGATATGTGGTTTTTCTGATTAAAAGTATAGGGAAGGGGGGCGGGGCCAAGATGGCCACATGAAGGGATCCTGTCTTAGGAGCTCTCTTATAAAAACTCATAAACTAAGGACTCTAACTAAACTTTGGAGAGACAGAACCCACAAAGGGACCCAGTGAGGCAGTTCTCCTACTCAAGGTAACCTGGAAAAGAGCAGAAAGGCTCTGCTTCCCGGGGCCGGAGGGACGGCCTGCTAGAGGGGTGGCCCACCAGAGCCAAAGAACCTCAGCCTCCCGGAGGCAGCCCCAGGGCGCTGGGAGTCTCAGCTCACAGCAGCAGGGGAGTCTCCTGAGCTGCACCCCGGGGAACACCTGCACAAAGTGGAGGAACAGCGGGGGTCCTCTGCCAGAGCGAGCATGTGGAGCCCAGCCCTCAGGGCACACAGTGAGCAGCTTGGTCTTTCAGCAGCCTAGGCCCAGAAACAGAAGCAGGTGAGCTGGTAAGCAGGATCCCCCAGGGCATGAGCCCATTGAGCTGAGGAAGGGGAGTGAAGAGAGAGACCACAGAGCTCTGTCCTCTGCCCCTGGAACAGGACTCTGGGGCTCTGAAGACATTCAGATCCTGATCACAGTCTAGGCCCCCCCATAGAACAGCAGGGCCCCCCCACCTCAGCCCCGTGGCAGAGGGGGGTGCCTATGGTCATTCACAGACCAGGAGGGAGGACAGAACCTCACACACTGAGACCCTTGTGGGAGTGTCCCAAAACCCCAGGAAGCACCCCAAAACCAGGCCCAGGCTGGGAAAATGAGCAAGCAGAGAAATAAAAGAAAGACTATTGAGAAATATTTTGCAAATGAGCCCAAGAAGGATCAAAATACTCAGTCTGAAGATGAGGAAGCACAAGCTCCTGCATCTAAAGACTCCAAGAAACAGAAATTGGGCTCAGGCTATGACAGAGCTCAAAAAAGACTTTGAAAATCAAATGAGGGAGTTGGAAGAAAAACTGGGAAAAGAAAGGAGAGGGATGCAGGAAAAACATGAAAATGAAGTCAGCAGCTTAGTCAAGGAAATCCAAAAAAATGCTGAAGAAAATAGCATGCTAAAAACCAGCTTAGGTCAAATGGATAAAACAGTTCAAAAAGTTATTGAGGAGAAGAATGCTTTAAAAAGCAAAATTGGCCAGATGGAAAAAGAGATAAGAAAGCTCTCTGAGGAGAATAAATCCTTCAGACAAAGAATAGAATTCAGGGAGATTGATGAATTTACCAGAAATCAGGAATCAATACTTCAAAACCAAAAAAAATGAAAAATTAGAAGAAAATGTGAAATATCTCATTGAAAAAACAACTGATATGGAAAACAGACTTAGGAAAGATAATTTGAAAATTATTGGAATACCTGAAAGTCATAATCAGGAAAAGAGCCTTGACATCATTTTCAAAGAATTACTACAGGAAAATTGCTCTGATATTCTAGAAGCAGAGGGCAAAATAGAAATGGAGAGAATCCACTGATCCCCCTGAGAAAGAGATCCCGAAAAATCAACCCCCAGGAATATTATAGCCAAGTTCCAGAACTCCCAAGTCAAAGAGAAAATATTACAAGCAGCCAGAAGGACACAGTTCAGATATCGTGGAGCTGCAGTCAGGATCACACAGGACTTAGCAGCAGCTTGGAATACAATATAACCGGAAGGCAAAAGAGCTTAGAATGCAGCCAAGAATGAACTACCCAGCAAGGCTGAATGTCCTCTGCCAGGGAAAAAGATGGACTTTGAATGAACCAGGGGAATTTCAAAGGTTCCTTTTGGAATGGCCAGAGCTGAACAGAAGGTTTGATCTTCAGATACAGGACTCAGGTGAAGCATGGAGATTGGAGGAGAGGGGGGAAATATGAGGGACTTAATGAGGATGAACTGCATGTATTCCTGCATAGAAAAATGACACTGATAATACTCATATAAACCTTCTCAGTTAATAGAGCAGGTAGAGAGAGCTTTTATAGTTGAAGCACAGGAGAAAGCTGAATTTGAAGATAAAATATTGTGTAAAAATGGAGTCAATAGAAAAAAAAGGGAAATGGAATGGGAGAAAGAAAAAGGAGAGGGGGAATAGTCCAAGATATTTCACATAAGATTTTTTTTATTACAATGAGCTATTGCAATGATATGGAAGGGGGGAAGCAAGGGGGAATGAGGGAAACTTTGCTCTCATCAGAGATGGCTAGGAGAGGAAACAGCAAATATACTCAATGGGGTATAGACATCTGGAGTAAGAAGGAGGGGGGAGCAGGGGGAAGGGGTGGGGATGTGAATAAAGGAGGAGAGGATGGACCATGGGGAGAGAGTGGCCAGATATAACACATTTTCTTTCTTACTTCTTGCAAGGGGCTGGGAATGGAAGGCCTGCCCAGGACCACAGGGCCAGGTGGATTCTGGGCCTAAGGGGTGGTATGGGGGCTCAGGGCTTCTTGGCCCCAGGACCAGGGATCTGTCTGCTGCACCACTCAGCGACCCTACAGCAGAGTCATAGTGAAAGGAGAGAGAAAATAGAGTACATGGTAGTGGAGAAATAAGAAAGGAGGGAGTTGTGATCAGCAATGGCAAGGGTGGAAAAATATGGAAATAACTTTTGTGATGGACTTATCATAAAGAATGAGATCCACCCATGACAGAGTTGTTGGTGTTGGAACAAAGACTCAAGCACATTTTTTGTTATTATTATTTGGGGGAGGGTACAGGGCAAGTGGGGCTGGATGGCCTGCCTGGGGCCACATAGCGGGGTGATCTTTGAGTGTCTGGGGCCGGATTTGGACCCAGGTGCTCCTGACTCAAGGGCCAATGCTCTGTCTGCCACCCAGACACTCCTACTATTATTACTATTTTATTTTATTTTGGGTCTCTTTTTTTCTTTCTTTTTTTTTGGTTTTTGCAGGGCAGTGGGGATCGGGTGGCTTGCATGTCACACGGCTGGGTGATTGTTGGGTTTACGAGGCTGGATATGAACTCCGGTGCTCGTGGCTCCAGGGCTGGTGCTTCATCCATTGCGCCACCTGGCCATACCTACAATTATTACTATTGTTTTTTTTATTTTAATTTTTTTCTCTCCCCTTTACTTTTTTTCGCCCAAACAAGTCTATCTATATTCATTGGGGAGGAGGGATATTTTGTTTACTTGTAAAGAAGAATAATAAAATAATGTAAAAAAAAATTTGTACAAAATGAGAATAAAAAAATAAATTTTAAAATTTTAAAAATTAAAAAAAGTATAGGGAAGAAATTGGATACTCAAAATATCAATGAAATAAAAAGCTTATTTCTTCATAAACTTATGGTAAATAAAAACTGACAAATGGACATATTATTTAACAAATGTATTTATGATCAAAATTGTTTGGCAGTTTGGTGAGTCATGAGTTTAGACCCCTAACACATACTTGAGCAAATTATAGTTGAATATTAAATTTAAAGATAAAAATTAAGAACTACCTAAAACATGAAAGAAAATGGAGTAATATTTTTATCTCCCTTGTATCAAGGGGAAATTTTGTTTTAGTCAGTAAATGGAAGGAGTTATTAGGAAAAGATAAATACATTTGACTACATTAAAGTAAAATTTCTCAACAACAGAACTACATAAAAAATAGAATAAAAGTTTAGGGAAGTATTTGTGGCAGTTATGACAGATTAAAAACTAGACTTAAAATATCTAAGAAATTGTTAGCCTATAAAGGTCCATGAAGAATTGTTTTAAAAAATTGGCAGTGTTGTAAAAGGTATTATTAATGATACCTCTAAAAAATGGTCATTTTTATCAAGGAAATACATTAAAGTAATTGTCAGATGCTACTTCACTTTCATTGAATGAAAAAATCAATAAAAAGGTGTAGCTAGGTGGTAATAGAGCACTGGCCCTGGAGTCAGGAGGACCTGAGTTCAAATGTGGAACCCTAGCACAAATAAGAGTTTGGTCATTGGGCATTTCTGTTATGATGAGGGAAAGTAATCAGAAGTAGATAGATATAATCCTAAAAAACTAAGAGATAAACTGTCTTATCAGGGGAAATCTGATGGGAGCACAAGAAAAAAAAATGGATATTTTATTGAATTTAGGGTTTTTCCCAAATGCTCAAAAAAGTGAAAAATGGCATCCATTCAAGAAAAATAAATTACAAAGCCTGACATGACAGTTTCCTTAGAAAAGAAAAATGCCAATTTTTATTTTTTCTAAGTACAAGGATTCCATTAGTACAAAGAGACCTCCATCACAGCATTATTTTTCCAATTTTATGTAAAAAAATTTTCTAGTTCCTATGAGCAAGAAAAAAAACTAGAGGTAAGTATCCCAACCTTAGCTTTGGAAATATATACATTAGAAAATATAGAATATAGTATCTTTTTTTTTTTTTTTTTGCAAGGCAAATGGGGTTAAGTGGCTTGCCCAAGGCCACACAGCTAGGTAATTATCAAGTGTCTGAGACCAGATTTGAACCCAGGTACTCCTGACTCCGGGGCCGGTGCTTTATCCACTGTGCCACCTAGCTGCCCCAAGAATATAGTATCTTTAATCATTCTTGTGAAAAACTAGTAGCACAAAAATATTTGTGATAGTACTTATATCAGTTGAAGAATGGCCAAACAAATTGTTATTTTGTATAAACTATTTGGATCTTTATTGTACCATAAGATAATACAAATATGAAGAATTCAGAAAAACTTGAGAAAACTTGTGTCAACTAAATCAAGAGTACAGTTGTATGCATCAGGAACCCAATATGAAGAGAAATAGTTTTGAGAGACTTCTTAAACCCTCTAATTGCCAAGACTTAGAAAACTTGAAACTTGTTTCCATTCTCTTAGCACTTGGTAACAGTGGTATAAAAAAGAAAAGTCCTTTTTAAAATTGAACATGAGGGCAGCTAAGTGGAGCAGTGGATAGAGCACCAGCCCCGGAGTCAGGAAGACCTGAGTTCAAATTCGACCTCAGACACTTGATAATTACCTAGCTGTGTGGCCTTGGGCAAGCCGCTTAACCCCATTTCCCTTCCCCCCCAATAAAATTAGATTGATTAATTTATGGGGCGGCTAGCTGGCATAGTGGATAAAGCACCGGCCTTGGAGTCAGGAGTACCTGTGTTCAAATCCGGTCTCAGACACTTGATAATTACCTAGCTGTGTGGCCTTGGGCAAGCCACTTAACCCCGTTTGCCTTGCAAAAACCTAAAAAAAAACAAAACAAAACATAAAATTGAACCTGAAAGTTGAGGGAAGTTGCCAAAGCTGAGAAGTATAAGAAGTAGAATTATAAAGCTGCAGATTTTGATTAAATATTAAATAATAATGGTGTGAGGGCAATGAATACAACTGGACTTAGAAACAGAATGGCCTGTTTATAATGTTTCACCCTCTTATCATCAACAATAGAACCCTATAAAGTAACAAAGAAGTACAGTTAACCAAGGAACTGGATTCAGATTCCACCAATGATGCTTACTAGCTTTTATCACCAATTAACAAGTCACTTTATTTCTCTTGAATTTCAATTAATTTATCTACAAAATAGGAATAAAAATACCTGTAGATCTTCATAGAGCTTGTTTATGAGACTCAAAATGAGGACATGCCTATATAATGCTTAAAACACATTAGGATTGCTAGTGATGATGATAGTAATAAGAAAAGTTGATTATTTTTTTCCCTCTATAAAACACTTTACCTTTTAGGATACAACTCATTCCTTTTTTTTAAATATAACTGTAAGATTTATTTTTAAAACCACATAATATCTATGCATAGTTAGTTATTCTTTAGTGATTGTCCTTGAGTAGTATTTTCATTATTGGCATGTAGCACATATAAGTTATATAACAGGGTTTTTCAATCTCAGTAGTCTCTTATGTGTGAAGTAAGGTTTTTTTCTGTTAATCAAATCCTATTCTGTTACCTTCCCCCACCATAAAAGTTACAGCTGTTTTGTTAACATTCTAAATTGTAGTACCTTAAGTGCAGTGTTTAAAATTTGAAATAATAATCATATTCACCTGAGTCTAGGAATTACATTGTGAGAATATACTTCCAAAGTGATGAGAAAAAAAATCTAAAAGTCCATTCAGAGATTTTCATAGCAGCAACATTTATGTGTAAGAAACTGGAAGCAACCTAAGTGTCCTGTAAGAAGGCAAATGATAGGTTAATATCAAGCTTTTACTTGAGGGTTGTAGAGTAGTTATGAAAAGACTGAAAAAGATAACCTAATAAAAGGAGGCAGAAGTAGAAGAGCAGAGCTCATAGTTATAGAAAGTACAATTCAACCAGAATATAGGACAAAATTTTGTTGTTGGATACTTAAAGTGACCAAAGAGTTCTAATACTATTTTATGTATTGATTTTAATTTAAATAATTACTTACACTGTAAGTTATTTTCTATTCATATTCAATTATAAGTGGCTAGGTGCCATAGTGGATAAAGCACCGGCCATGGAGTCAGGAGTAAGTACCTGTGTTCAAATCTGGTCTCAGACACTTAATAATTACCTAGCTGTGTGGCCTTGGGCAAGCCACTTAAGCCAGTTTGCCTTGCAAAAATCTAAAAAAAAAAAAAATCAGCTTAATTCTTACAACATAGAGAGTCACCAAATGTCAGTTCATCCAGAAAACATCAGGAGTTTGGGGTATTACAAGTTGAGTATGAACCACATTATGATATAGCAGTCAAAAATTCTAATGAAATTTTAATTGCATTTGAAGCATAATGTCCAAGACTAGGGAAGTGATAGAGCTGTTCTGCTTTGCCTTCATCAGAACTATTTTTAAATTTTTGTTACTATTCAAACTATTGTTTTCAGTTGTGAGTCCTTGGAGGGACAGAGATAAGCTGATGAGCATACAGGGTACATCAGTTGATGTTAGGGGCCTTGATAGTACTGGGAATGCTTTTTTCTGGAAAAGAGAAGAGGATGAATATTCTGCTTGGCTGCTGAGGGCAGGACTAGGAGAGGTAGCAGAGATTGCAAAGAGCTAAATATAGACCTTTTAACAAATATAGCTTTTCTGAGGAAAAATGATAGATAAGCTCCTTCTCACTAGAGTTCTTGCAAGCCAAGCCTAGTTGGTTTTGCTGTAGAAGGGTATTCATGTTCAGGTATGGATTGGATCAGATTACTTCTGAGGTCAGTTCTGAAATTCTGTAGGGCCAATTAATATGTTGCTTCACATATATGTTGTACTTCTTCCTGTTCCCTTCCCCACCTCCGGATTCACATCTGTGAAATTTGAATGTTACATCCACAATGGGTCTAGCTTATAAACCCCAGTGGGTATCACAGCAGCATTAACAATAAGAACTTATCCACCACCCCTACATGTGTTTGGCAGAACTTTCTCTGACTATCCCTGCTTCTTGTTGCTATAAGATAAAGAATATCCCACTTGGCATTATTCAGATGATTGTGCATCCTGTCTCTAGTCTTTAAATACAAGGATCACACAATGTGGTGCAGTAGCAAAAGGGATAAATTTATAGTCAGAGGCCCCGAGTTTGAATCCCAGCTCTGATATTTCCTACTTGTATCATAGTCATCCTGATCCATATCTGACCAGTGGATCCAGAGGACTCTAACGGAGAACATGCGGCTGGTGGTGGTTTAGCACAGCACTCCCTCAACCAGATCCAGTTCACATGCTTCATCAGGTCATGGCATCACCTCCCTGATGTCATGATCTTCAAGAATGTAGGATAAGCAGCAACAGTAATTTATTGGGCAAATCATTTATCAGTTTGCTAAGATGTTAAATGAGAGAATTGGAATGGATAATCCTTAAGGTCTCCTCCATATCTCTCTCTCTCTCTCTCTCTCTCTCTCTCTCTCTCTCTCTCTCTCCCTCCCCCCTCTCTCTCCCCCTCTCTCTCCCTCTCTCTCCCTCTCTCTCTCCCTCTCCCTCTCCCTCCCTCCCTCCCTCCTCTTCTCCCTTGTCCAAGGTGGGGCCAAACCATAAGGTAGGTAATGTAGGTAATGGGTGGGTTTCTGTGATGGAGAGAGGTTCCACCAGCCTTGGAGTGAGGAGTACCCTGAATTCAAATGCGGCCTCAGACACTTAATAATTACCTAGCTGTGTGGCCTTGGGTAAGCCACTTAACTCCATTTGCCTTGCAAAAGCCTTAAAAAAAAAAAGTAACTTTAGGTGGGTAGTTCCCATTCTGAGCTTTGCAACTCAGCAAGTAGCTGCCCTAGGAAAAGAGTGATAGAAAATGATGCCCTTGATCTATTATAACATTATAGATTTAGAGATAGAAGGGACTAGTGAAGACTGGAGTTCAGATAGCTCATTTACAGATGAGGAAAGTGAGGCAGGGAGCAAATGATTTGCTTGGGTTTCCTTGGCTAGTAAATGTCTAAGGTGAGATTGGAACCAGATCTTCCTAACTTCAAACTTAAGCTTCTCTCTCTCTTCGGTGCCACGATCATGTTTCTAGCAATTTTAGCCTCCTTTACTGACGTAGTCTAACTCAGTTCTACTCAGCAGCATTACACTTATAATTAAATGCAAAGAGGTAGCAGCTAGTGGCATAGTGAATTGGTCCTGGAATGAGTAATTCCTCTAAACTGTACTGGCAAAACTGCCCTATTTAAAGAAACCCTTTGTTTTTTCCTAAAAGACCTGAATTCAACTCTGGCCTCAGACACTTCATACTTATTAGCTGTGTGACCCTGGGCAAGTCATTTAATCTCATTGCCATTCCAAAAAAAAATTCAAAGTAATTTGGGGGGCTTAGGTAATTGGTTGAAATTTGGGAGCCCAAACATGTAGGGGAAAAACTTTCCATTGCCTGACAACTTGTAAACCAGCCCAAATGGTGCAGGAGCAAGATAGAGATCAGTTATATGATGAGAATGATTTGAGGAAGAAGGGAAAAGTTTGTGCTGACAGCTGTTTGACATGTGTTGGAAAGAAGGGAGTTAAGGAGTGAAATTTTATGTGATTTCCAGAAAATATAGAGGGAAAAAATGGAGTATTATCTTTTTTATCACTAAGCACCCCTTGAGGTTTTGGTTTGGGGTTTTTTTACTTCATTGGGAGTGCTCTTAGGGTGAAAACATGATTTATTTGACCTGAAGAATATGATTTGCATAATAATGACTAACAAAAAGTACAAGAGTGACCTCCACACCTACTGATATAAAGTAATTCCAGGGGCAGTTAGGTGGTACAGTGGATAGAACCTTGACCCTGGAGTCAGCACTTAATACTTGCTTAGTTGTGTAACCTTGGGCAAGTTACTTAACCCTATGGTCTTGCAAAAGTTTTTAAAAAGAATATAAAGTAATTCCTTTTAGGAAAAAACAGGCTTTCTTTAATTAGGGCAGTTTTGCCAGTATAGTTTTGAGTAATTACTTTTTTGTTGTACAGTTTTTTTTCTTTCAATGAGATCTCCTTTTAGGTGCTGCCTATATTTAAAGGAAGTCAGCAGTAAGAAGTATTTTGACAACTTAACCTACCTCTTGGGGAACTCCTAACCCATGTTTGCAGGTTATTTATAGAATTAATATGATATAGAAGAGGAGAGATTTTGTCCAAACTGTGCTGTTACTTGTGTGACGTAGGATAAGTAATCTTATATCTCTGGACCATTGTTGTGAATATTAGATGAATCCTGCAAGTAGAACAGCTTTAGATATCTAAAGATAACATTAGTTTGGGTGCTGTGGATTTGGTAGATAAGATTGAGTTGTGATTATTTGCAGAAAGGTAAATAATTTGGTTTTGACCCATTTTGTTTTTTTCTACAGAAAACCCTGGAAAAACTTCGAGCAAAAACTTTCCACTAGGATAAAAGAACTTTGGATGTTATTTCAGGATTTTATCCTGTACTACAGAATGCATACTTCATTCTTTTAATTGACTCATGATATACCTCAGATTAACCTGACTTGTAAATAGTCCTTAAAAAATATAATTCAATAAATTTTTATCACAAGTACATTTTTGTAATGTTTTTATTCAGACTTGGAAAACAGTAGGACTTTTCTGTACTAAATCCCAAACTCCTCTTCTACTTTGGTAATTTTAGCTTCTGTTGTTGGGAAGTCCTTTTAAATCCTCTTAAATTCATTCAATAATCAAAAGACTGTATTATATAATAGTTTAACTATACAGCAGTATTAGAGAGCCATAAAATTATATAAAGGACGAGAAAGAAAGAATTGAAGAATAAGGGAAAGGTTCGTGAAAGTGTTATTTGACAAATCCAATTTAAATAAGTGCTTACTGAGTATAAAGCATTGGGTAAGATAAAGTATAATCCAGACTTTGCTTTAAAGAAATTTTAAATTACTAGAATGTGAAGGGAGAATAATGGTGAGATACTGCATGTCCTAATTTACCACATAGGAGCTGTGCAAATTGGGCGTGTTAATCAACATCACCAAATCTCAGTTTAATTATTTGTAAAATTAGTTTGGTTTGAATGATTTCTGGGGATCTCCCCTGATCTTGTAGATAAAAGGAAGATAGGATGAGAGTGGGATGAAAAGAGACATACACAACAGTAATACAAGAGATAATATAATTAATGCAAAAAGAGATCTAACTAAAAAAAGGATTTAAGACAAATTTGAGATCTTTTTTCAGGTTGGCACTAGAATTCAGCACTAATGAAAGGTAAGGACTTCAAAAGTAATGGACATAGAGTAGGAAGGGGGACCATACATAGGATAACAAAGGAACAGTTTGGAGAAAGCAAAATGAGAAAGTGGGATGGAGAGTAGTCTAATTAAGCTTGAATGGAAAATCTGCCCCCAAAAAATAAATTGAAAGGTATAGTAAAAGGGGTGGCTAGGTGGTGCAGTGAATAGAGCACCGGCCCTGAAGTCAGGAGTACCTGAGTTCAAATCTGGTCTCAGACACTTAATAATTACCTAGCTGTGTGGCCTTGGGCAAGCTACTTAACCCCATTGCCTTGCAGAAACTAAAAAGAAAAAAAGTATAGTAAAGCTTTGATTGCCAAGATAAAAAATTTCTATTTAGAAAACAATAGGGAACTATTAAAGGATTTTGAGTTGAGGAATGACGTGATTGGAACAGTCCATTAGAAGAATCCACTTGTGAATTGGATAGGTAAAAGGTTGAAGGCAATGTGAGTAGGGAAGCTATAAGTTATTGAAAGAAAGACTACATGGCAGAGATTTTGGAAATCAAATGGACAGAATGACAGCAGATTAAATATATTTGGGGGAAAGGAAAAGTCATAGATTAAATTCCTAAGTGACTAGGAAGATGGTAGTGCTCTTAATTGAAATAGACAAGTTTGGGAAGGCTTAGAGTTGGAGGATAAGGCAGTGTTTGGTTTGAGATATTTATTGAGTTTGAGGATATAGCAAAACATAAAGGAAAGTAAAATAAAGAATTCTAGCTCAGTATATTGGGATTTAATGAAAATAAACATCTAGGAGTCATCTGTACAGAACTGATAATTGAATAGACGTGATAAAGATTTCCAAAAAGTATTGAAGGTGAAAATACATAACAGGGGACATCTACTTTTAAAAAGCACAGGACAAGGATAAACAATAAAAGAAACATGCACAACTGAAGAACCATTAAGGTATAATGTAATGGATCCTAAGAATAAAGGATATGTATCAAAAAAAGTATATAGTCCAATTAAAGGACTTTCCTTTAAGTTGATGTGTATTTTCGATATTCTCAATTTGAAGTAAAGGGAACGTTTCCAGAAGGTTTGCAACCCTAGGTGAAGAATTTGGGGGACTTAAGCAACTCATGAAGACCCGCTCCCAAGGCATAAAAGATTAAAATTTCATTGACATGAGTACCCTCACTAATATGATTGTGAATAATTAAGTATTGAAGCAAGTCTTTTAGAAACCTGAAGAATCCAGTCTGGTGATCCAATATTGGGTCTAACACATTTCTGTCATTTCCTGTTAAATGCATTCAATAGGAGATCAAGAGTATGTGCTTTCACACTCCCAGTAGTTCCATACTTTTTTTATTGATATTAGTTCATCTTCTGTGATTCCAGTGTAATCCTGCCATTAATACCCTTTTCTTTTCCTTCAATATTTCTCTTTACTACTTTTCCTCAACTGTTTAACAGCCACTCTCAACAGTGCACACTGAAATGCTCATGTGTACCTCTGACAAGTGGTAGGACCAACTGCCCTTTTTCCTTGGTTGTGCTTCTGTCTAGTAGATGTGCCAAATCAAGGTAAACCTTTTGGGAGAGAACATTATTTAATTATCAGAGGTAAAATTAATTGAAGTTTGTTTTTTTTTTTTTTTAGATTTTTCAAGGCAGTGAGGTTAAGTGGCTTGCACAAGGCCACACGGCTAGGTAATTATTAAGTGTCTGAGGCCAGATTTGAACCCAGGTACTCCTGACTCCAAGGCCAGTGCTCTATTCACTGCACCACCTAGCCGCCCCTTAATTGAAGAGTTTTGCTTCTTAATCTTTTCCCTTTTTAAATGTTGGCTTACTTTGTTGAGTGAATGGAGTTGAGAGACAGAAAGGATCAGTGAGGAAAGAAGGCTCTTTAACTTTTAAAAAATTTCAACGTATTTGTTCCTTGGCAATGTCCATGCTTATTTGGGGGGGGGGGGTGTAAGTAAAATTGTTTAATTTTTAAAAACTATTTCTTACCTTGCTGATTCCTTGTTTATTTTACTGTTCTGGAGACAGTCTAAATATAGTATCGCAGGAGAGACTCTAGCTTACTTTGAAAACTTCTAGTCACATCTGTATTACAGATGAAGGCTTGAAAACTTTCCAAGAGGAAAACAAAATGAGTGAGTTAGCCATTTTCAAGAAAGTATTAAAAATTTAATAACACCCTATTTGGCATTCTGAAACACAGCTGAGAACCAGGAAATAAATACAGAAAGAGAAATGAGTGGATAGAGCCCCATTTCTGGAGTTAGAAGGACCTGAATTTAAATATGACCTCAAACACTTAACTGCCTAGCTGTGTGACCTTGGGCAAGCTATTGTCTTGCCAAAAAAAGACAAATTAAACTAGATATCACAATGACCAATATGAATAGAATGAACACTTCAGGTTTTAATTTGTATTTCTCTGATCAATAATGATTTGGAGCATTTTTTCATATGACTAACATGTATATATATATATATATATATATATATATATATATATATATATATATATATATATATATATAATATATACTTTAATCTGAAAGATATATATATATATATATATGTATATATATATATATATATATATATATATATATAACTTCATCTGAAAACTGCCTTTGCTCATTTTTCAATTGAGGAATGACATGTATTCTTATAAATTTGGTTCAATTCTCTATATTTTAGAAAGGAGACCATTATCAGAAACACTAGGTGTGAAAATTGTTGCCCAAGTTTTGTTTTTCTACTTATCTGGACTGCATTGATTTTATTTGTGCAAAAACCTTTTAATAGTCAAAATTATCTCTTTTGCAATTTATGTTATTTTTTTCTTTCATTAAATGTCTCCCCTTTACAAAGAGGTGACAGACAAGAGTATTTCTTAATAACTTATGGTTTTTTCAGCTGTTTTTTTTATTTTGTTTAGCAGAATCTTAGTGTCTCATAGTCATTAGTTTCCATTTGTCCAATTCTAATATTTAGGATTTTATTTTCTTCAGCTTTTGTATTTTCCTTTTCCATTTAGTTAATTTTCCTTTTTGATGAGTTGTATTCCTTTTCTAGGTGATTGATTTTGGTTTTTGATGGTCACACTCTTTTTCCAGTTGTTCATTTTTACTTTTAAAGGAGTTGATTTTTTCAATTTTTCATAATTCCTATTTCATTTTTCCATTTATCTTCTTCCTCTCGTCTTTGTTTTTTAAATTCTTTTTTAAGGTCTTCCTTGGCATTTTGGATTTGAAGCCAGTTCATAAATTCCTTTGAGATTTCATTTGTAAACAATTTCTTCTGAGATGGCATTTTTAACATCCCTTTCTGCATAGTGACTTTGTACGGTTAGTGCTCTTTTGGGTTGTTGTTTGCTGAGCTCTGCTCCTGGGGTACAGAGAGTATAGTCCCAAGCTTTTTATGCTGGGACCAGGATCTGGTCTCTGACTTATCCTTTGCCTGTGCAGTGTGTTGGACCCTCCCTGCTGGCTTTACTGTTCTTACACCTACACCTACTACCCATTTCCCCTTTGCTAAAGATATCCACAAGCTCTTGAGTTGAGAAACTTTTTTGCTTTTTTGGTGTAGCTTTAAGATATCTGTAGAGGCTTCATGTAAAGTTACATCAGGAAAAAGTCTGGGAGCATGCTAGCTTCATGCTGCCATCTTGACACTGCCTCTTCCAAACCCTTTCAATCCTTCTCAAATCTCCCATAGCTTCCTTTCCTCCAACCCTCTTCAGCTGAGAACCATGTTTTACTGAAAAAGTGGAGGCCATTCATCTTTCCTCCTTTACTCTTATATAAATTCTGTCCCCTCACCTTGCAAACCTGGTTACCCGAACAACTGTTTTGAAGCCCAATTAAGAAAATGCACGTAATTTTAAAAATCCTACTAATATGTCAAGTCTTATTAAAGGCCTTTTGTATTTCAGCAACACTTTTCTTTTCAATTAGAATCAGATCCTCATGAGCAATTTCCCTCGTCATTTTCTCCACATTTTAAATAATCAGTTTGTACAGTAAATGAGAGGTTGGGATATGGTGTACCTGAAAATTAGAAGTTCCAGGGGCAGAAAAGAGGTTTGTACACAACTTTTGTTGATCCAATCAGTTGTTCATGAGGATTTGTGCTGATGCTAGGCCAAAATGAACACAAGTAACAGAGAATCAATCAATCCATCCTTGGTTGAATCCCTTCTGGTTTCTAATAAAATAAGTGTTCCCTAAACATGCCATAATTCTTTCAGCCATTCCCTAATTGATGGACATTCATTCAATTTCCAATCCTTTGCCACCATGGAGCTGCAATGAATATTTTTTTACAAGTGATGTATGTTTTTACCCTTTCATGATCTCTTCAGGGTATGTGTCTGTGGTGGGTTTGCTGGATCAAAGAGTATGCACATTTTTATTGCTCTTTGGATGTAATTTAGGGTCTCTTAAGAATTCTGAATTGACTACCACATGAGACACTGGCACAGGCCCATCCCATATGACAGGCCCTCTATGCTCTAGGAACAAAAGAACACTAACTTAAAAAATGTGGTATGCAAGTTTAGCTTCATCTCTACTCCACATGTTCATGGTTCACGTGGACTATTTGTGCCCATCTTGTGGTAAAGCCATCTGAGCTCATATTGGTCTGATCAGCCAGTCTGATACTGTACCTTGGTCCCAATATAGTGACATTTTGTTGGAATGGGGGTGGCTAGGTGGCACAGTAGATAGAGCACTGGCCTTGGGAGTCAAGACACTTTCTAATTGCCTAGCTAAATGGTCTTGGGCAAGTCACTTAACCCCATTGCCTTGCAAAGAAAAAAAATGCAAGCAACCAACTTAAAAAATTACTATGGTTTTAATTACTGTATTTGTAAAGCACTTAGCATAATGTCCAACATTTGATAAATGCTTATTTCCTTTGAAGCAAAGGTCAGAAAATTAAAGAGCTGTAGTAAAATCTATTAGGTTTTTTACTGTGGGATAAAAAGGTTATCTTTTTATACACACACACCTTTTGATGTCTTCTGTAGCATAACCTAAATAAGCTTTCCAAGTAGTGATTTTTGTCAAAGCTAAATTTGATTAACTGCATTTTATCCCATCTAGAGGGGAAAGGTGTGGCTCACTGAATACAAGTTCCTCTTATTCTCTTTACTGCCTTACTCTCACCATTTAAAATTTCTTCTGACAACTAAACCAGTCATTTCAATCGGTTATGCTTCCAAGGAGCTGCCTTTAGAGTACCCTCCAACTCTGGAACTGGGATACACATCAAAATTGCTATAATTGCAGAGGGAATATAACAGTACTGGCCCTGGAGTCAGGAGTACCTGAGTTTAAATCCGGCCTCAGACACTTATTACCTAGCTGTGTGGCCTTGGGCAAGCCACTTAACCCCATTGCCTTGCAAAAGCTAAAAACCAAACTTAACAATCAGATCTCAAGAGTCAAGATGAGTTCTAATTCTCCATTCCTAGAAATAAGTGATTACAAAACAGATGTGAAATAGTAGATTTTATTAAAATTTATGCCAATTTCATTATAAAAGTACAGGAACCCAAAATTGTTTCTCCAGAGAATCTGTAACATGGATGGCACAGGAATTATAATGGCTCTTTCTACTATCTCTTGGTCTTCTTATTGTCTTGTCTTTCTCCAGTCACTTAAAAACAAAACATGGCAAAATTTAATGCCAACAATTAGGTGATTTCAGACCTAAGTTAACTTTATTAATGACAAATTATCATTATTAATACTACTTTGAAGAGTACAGCAATTGAACACAAGGTCCAATAAAATCAGAATTTTCTTGGTACAACAGTATCAGTGGGCTTGTATCTCCTTAGTTAGAACTCATGATAATATGTTGATTAATCAAAGCATCCAACTATAGAGACTTTCCTTTTAGGCCATAGCGTAAGAGCTCCTGGTTTCATAGCCATGTAAGCCCTCTTTGAAATGACCTGGTAAAGCAGTATCAGAAAAAGAAACCTTACCTACCCATTTTGAAAAATTAGCTCGTCTAAATTACAGGTTAGCTTGCTTCGGCATACTTGTCAAACTGATCTAAAATTAGCAGAAAAATAACATTTTTAGACCATTGTTTATTATTCCATGTTGTTTGCTTGACTAAGCACAGTGGTAGACTCTGCTGATGTAAATATTTACTGATAATAGTTCAATACAAACAGCACAGGTTTCTGGGTTTAACTGTTCCCAATAAGTCAAATGCTACTAAAGGTAGCAAATTTAAACCTCTTGGGTTATTTTTTTGTGGTCATGTCCACAGCAATCAGAAACTGCATTCTAAAAGCCTTGGTAATGACCAGACAGAAAGACAAGGAATTAAGATTACTTTGTTACCTCTTGAGTTTGGCTCTTTCCCAATTCTGTTCCTTGACATGCTGAAGTAAAATACACCTGTGACAACATTTAGTAAAGATGACTTAATTTTTCATTTAGTAGAGGTAATCAAGAAAATCTGAAATATTCAAGATCCCAACTATCATACTGAAGAGCTCAATTTCTCCTCTGTTCAGTTAAGACCTTAATCACAAAGAACCTAGATGTTCAGAAAGGCTATTTTTCATTCATCTCTTCAGAGCAGTTGAACATTTTGCCTATCATCATTACATCTTTCACGTCCTATTTATTTACCCAGTTTCTACAAACTTTTTACAGCCCTATCAGCAACCCTTTTTCTGAGGTGGGATTTAGACTTCCACACAATCCCAAATTCGAGTAAATCATCACCATCAACCCCCAGGACAACCCAACAATGATGCCATTTCATTTGATTCTCCCAGATAATCCTATACCCTATGACCTCATAGACCATACACAAAGGGACTCCATAAACATGGAGGTGCCAAGGTATGAAATCAGCTTAACATTCTGTTAGCAGTACATGTTATCACATAAATAAGGAAATGTAACAGATGAATATCAATCAAAATTGCCAAATTCCATATAAATATCTGTGGTCCATAATCAAGAAAAAAAATGCACCTTAAAAAAAAATACTTACTTAGAATGTTGAAAACTGGCCTTAAAGAATCCAGCTTTGGTCTTCCTAAAAATTTAAGTTTAAAAAAGGCAGTTAACTTCTTGTACATACACTTCTATACCTACCCATGATCTCTACTTCTCCCCACACAATTACACAACTAACCTCTTATGGAAAGGTAATATTCACCAAAATAGCTATCTTCTTTGAAAGATGGGGGGGGCAGCTAGGCGGTCTAAATAAGAGTTCTGGCCCTGGAATGAGGACCATTTCAAATCCATCCTCAGACACTTAATTGCCTAGCTGTGTGACCTTGGGCAAGTCATTTAACCCCATCGCCTTTAAAAAAAATTTCAAAGATTTGAGGACATCACGAGGGTGGAGGGAATAAAGATTTAACAGTTAGCAAATGTTAAAATATCAGGGCAACAGTTTTGGGTGGGTCAAATAGCTTATAAAAAAGGAATCTCTTAAGAAATTTTTTAATTTTTATGTTTTAGGATTTTTCAGATTTGGCTTAGAAATCAGTTCTCTTAATATATCCTTTCACTGGAAAGGGCAATGTTCAATTTTGGAACATAAAAAGCTTTTTCTTCAAAAATATATGCTAAGGGAAGGCTAGGTGGTGCAGTAGTTAGAGCAGGAGGACCTTTGGCAAGGCAATGGGGTTAAATGGCCTGCCCAAAGTCACACAGCTAGGCTGGATTTGAACTCAGATCTTCCTGACTCAGGCTGGTGGCTCTATCCATTGTGCCACCTAAGCTGCCCCTAAAATTATTAGGTTTTTAAAATTCCGAGTTCCTAAATTCTTTTCCTCCCCTTTCCCTTCCCCTCTAAGAGGACAAGCAATTTGGCAGATTGTCCACAGTACAGTACATAAAACTTAATATTGTATTAAAGTGCAATCATAAACTAAAAGCAGGTTGTTACAGGTCTCATTGTCACCACTAATAAATCTTTAGTGATGGAAGCAAAACCTGTCTTATTGTAGCCACATTAATAAATTGAACACAAATTCCAAATGTGCCCATGATTATTTGGAATATGGCATTTCTTTAAGGAATATTTCCATTAAAGCTTGGCATATTCCTTAATCTACTTTGAACACTGTCAAAGTGAGCTCACAATATCACCAAATTATTGAACTGGTAAAATTTTAATCACAGGAAAATTATCACCTACCATAATTGTATCAATTTGCCAATTTCCATTTCAACAGCTTTCCAGGTCCTGAAAGGATACCTTTCTCCTAAAGAAAATATCTGTATTTGTGGATCAACTCAGTAGCAAAATGTTTTAAAAAAAATGTACCTTTTAAAATTGCTTGTATCAATAGAAATACCAGGTTGAACATGCACAAAGAGCATGTAACCAACGATGCCAGATACTGAATTTTTCTAGCACTGTCTTATGAACAACCCAACAATAATATTACTGGGTGCAGATACCACACAGTGCAGTTTTAAGACATGGATATCCATAAATGATAACCCTGGTTCCTTTTACCAAAATATAACATGGGTAGGAGCCTCCATCTCCACTTCCCTAAGTTATTTCCTAAAAGTGAAGAGTTTTTTCTAGGAAGCCATTTCAGAAGGGGCAGCTAGGTGGCACACTAGAAATAGTACTTGTCCTGGAATCAGGTGTCAAATCAGACCTCAGTTCCTTGATACTAGCTGTGTAACCTTGGGCAAGGCACTTAATTTCATTGCTTGAAAACCCCTACCCCACAAAAAAGGAAACCATTTTAGGGACTTAATGGCTTGGTCCTATGCTAGTTGATTAAGGTCTCAAAAACCTTAATGATGTAAATGAATCAAACATGTGCAAATGAAACAAAACTATCAGGGATAGATCGCACATTAAATATTATGATTCTACATTAAGCCTTCAACAGTAAGTAGGCTAAAATAAAATGCTGAAGACTAAATGTTAAAGTCAACTTGAATAGAAAGAAAAATCAACACCATAAAACCAAACTATTAATACAAGACAGGAAGTATGATGAGAATACAGACCTGGATTTTAAATTTTAATAAACTGTATTAAGATGTCAAGCTGAGGGCTAAGGCAGCAATTCATATTCATAACCTTGGTCCAAACCAACTTCTGTTTGATCAGAGAGCATATTTTGTGAATTCCCAATTGTAGATAAGCTAAAAAAAAGGGCAAATATAACTTGTTAAAGCAGAACACTTCAACTGTAGAACCACAAATGTCTTTGAATAGATGTAAATCAGCTCTGTCAGAATTCATTTTAGTTCATGTTTCTATCACTCAGCAGTTGAACAAAAGAATTCATCATATGAACTATAAGCAGATTATTGCTAAAACTAATGATTAAACTTACCTTAGTCTAACATTCAAAGAAATCAGCTAACCGGAATCACCTAGAAACAAAATTTATGTTAGTAAGAGAAACATTATTTAAACAGGTACTGCTTTAGAGAAGTCTGTCTTGTAGTTTTATCCCCACAGACCTAGTAAGTAGATTAGTGGGTAAAGCGAAACTACACATTTTGCTCTCTGAGGCGTTTCCAACGACAAGGACCTACAGAAAAGGACCCATCGGGATAGACCTCAAAAATCAAATAAAAAAAGTTTACTCTTCAAAATAAATCTATGAAGCTCCCCCCCCTCCATTTAATTGTGCTATCCTGAAATCTTGGTGAACCAGACAATATTTAGATAACATCTGTTTTTGTCATAAACTGCTATTCCTAGTCATCGAAATGTAATGGTAATTGTGACTATAAAAACAAAAAAATGTATCCCATCCTAATGACAATTACCTAAGGTTGAGAATATATATTAAGAATCTTTTTTGATAGACCAGAGTTAAGGGTAAAAAGCTGAAAAATTCAGCAACCTTCCCCCATTGTACTTACCAGAAATTTCATACCTGAATAATTAGCTGTAACCACTGACTTTGTCAATGCAAATTCCTGAGGAAGAATGGAAGTAGAATAAAGTATTTCAATTTTCATGGTAGGTATGAAAGTTTTCCAACCAATTTCATTTCATTTTTATTCTTAATGCAAGCACTCTGAATGGAAGAATGCAATTTTGAGTCTATTTAGTTTGTTCATTAACACTATTAGGAGTCATTAACTGTCCCTTCTTGTATGTATCACAACTCATACAAAACAATGGGTTGTGGGTTGCAAAAGAGGGTTTATTCTTTGCACCTGTCTGCAAGTCTTTGTCTATAATTCAAAACAAAGCTAAACAAAGTGCAATGGTATAATCATGGAAATTCAAATTGAGCATTAAAAAAAAAAACCACTGGCTCCATTTTATCCTAACAGCTTTTATGAATTAAAAACAATCAAAATGAAGCACACAATATTTAAATGTAATGAAATATCCCATTTTTAGTACTATTATAGTACTATTACAAACCAAATGCCAGAATTGAACAGAACATGTGAATTCTTTGTGAACACTTACTGAGAAAATCTCTTGCCAGTAGAAATGCAAATATCTGGCATTGTTTTAATCTATATTTCTCCTAGCACAATAAATCTGAATAAACACTACTTACCATTTCTTTTCCCTTTGTCCAAGGAATTTTTTTTCCTGGGCAAATCGGTTTCATCTTTCTTGCAACTATTTTCTTGAGTGTCATTTCTATTCTTTAGCACTCTTTCATTTTTTTTTCTTCTTCTTGGGGAATTCAGTACTTACTATGAAACAACTGTTTTCCTAAATCAAAAATATGAAACTACTAAAACTAGGCTATTTTAAAGTACATTTAATTGTAGATAATTTAGACAGAACTTTTAAGGAAACAATAAAGTTAAGGGTCATAATTCTTGTTATGTCATCATCCTCTTATGTTATTACAAGTATTCTGACTTGGCAAAAAATCGGACTCAAAAGTTCATGCCCAAACACTTGCAACATCCAAAAGCCTTTTTAAATAGTAATGGGTAAGCTTTTTTACTGCCTAGGGTCATTTGGATGTTTATAAAACTTATGAACTTTATTTGGTCAAACACTATATTAATTCTCCCCTAAAAATTTGCTAGATTGAAAGAACTCAGCTTCCTCCAATTGCCTTGGCAGACCAATAAGGCCCTGAGCCTGTTTTAAAAGATGAACATCTAATCAAACAGTCTTTTAAATTTAAATTAAGGGTTTTTCGGGGGGGGGGGGGTTGGCTAAAGTCCACAAAATGCCAATCCATATTTACTCACCACTAATTTAACATCACATTCTTTATCATCCAACTGTCTGTCTTCCACACTGAAACATTAAAACACACACACTAAGATACTTATAGTTAAGACCAAAGAAATATGTATAATTCAAGTATGGGAGTTGAGACAAAAAACTGACTTGTATTAAAAAAAAAGCAATACAAAGGGAGGGATCAATATGCATACATATAAGAGCACTAAAACATGTCAACTTACTCAGTTTCCTCTATAGGAGAGAGAGATCCCTCATCATCTAAATACTTGTATCTCCGAACACTTAAGTCCTCTTCTAAACCTTCATCAACATCTAGTTGTTTCAAAGCTTCTCTAAGGTGGGATTCAGATTTCCGTTCCTTAACGTAGTTGAAAAACCCTCTTGCAACTGCTTGCTATAAAGAAATAGAAATCTTCAACAGATGTGAACAGGAATTTTGTTAAAGCTTAAAGCTCATAATTTTGAAGACACCTGAGAAATATTCCTGATAATTGTATTTCTGAGTACTCTCAAAAAAACTCATTAGCCCCATTTTGTAAAGTTTATGTTAAGTAATTCATCCAGGTTTAGTAACTATACCTAAGGATTTACTTCTACAAATTCATTTGTCATTTCTGCCATTTAATCTGTTTTAATGCTGTTTTCCGTTTTTTCTACAATCTTTTCTGGTAGCAGCTCAAATCATCACATCTTTTATTAAGTTCTTCACCATGGGACTCAATCAACTGAGAGCCAAGCCCCACTTGAGGATCTTCCCCACTACCCCCACAAGCACTCACTGGTTTTTTGCACAGCCTTTCTCAACCTGAATGTCTTCTTTAAAAATTATTGAACCTTTTATAGAAATACAAATTGTTATATGTATGGGCAAAATAGGCACACCATTTCATTATCTTTAATAACTTCAAAATTTGCTGCCTCACCTCATAGCCTAAAATTTCCTTCCAATGTAAAGATTTATTTCCATCTTCTGATTCTATCAAAGGGAACTGTAAACCTTTATCTTTAATGGGGTACTTTATACAGGTTAAAGGCTGTTCTTTAAGCTTTCCTTTTGGTCTTCCCCTTGGTCTTCCAGTAGGCTTGTATTTTTTTCTTTTTCTTCTCTTCTTATTCTTCCAATTATCAAAAACAACTCGTAAATTGAATGGTTCCAGTTCTGAAGAGGACTGACTTGAGTCATCTCTAACATGACAATTTTTCGTTGACTGTATCACATTTGAGGTAGAAACATCTCTTGGTTTTCGCTTGGGTGAGGCAGGATCCCGCTGAGTTTTAAATAAACTGTTGCTAGAATCTGAGTCATCACTGCTGTAATAACAATCACCAAATTTGCAGATTAGAATCATTCCCAAGGAGTTAAGATATTTGCAGAGTAAAAACAAGAAGAAATAAAAGTTATTACTAACTTGCTACTCACAATTCCAGTAACTCTACTTTTCCACCCCTCAAAAACTATCTCTAATACCTAAGGAAAAAAAAAATGTTGTGTGTGCATCTCCTCAAAGGTACTATAAATAGAAAACTCCAAAAATGTTGGTTCATATGCAAAGGATAGACTATGCTTCTGAAAGAAACAGAACAATTTGAAATCAATGAGGCAGGTGTAGCTAGGTGGGGCAGTGGCACTGGAGTCAAATCCAGCCTCAGACAATTATTACATAGCCTTGGGGCAAACCACTTAACCCCATTTGCCTTGCAAAAAAAAAAACCTAATAAAACCTTTTTAAAAAATTTTCTTTCAGATCCTCCCAGTAAAGCCTCCAATTCCACAAGAGTGAAGATAGAATTGGTCATCGAGGGAAGCTCTGCTTACTAGGTCAAGACTCTCAAAAGATGCATTTTAAATCCCCATTTTTTAATTATCTTAAAAATGCAAACTCACGTTTCATTGTTTACCAGTGAACCAGCTGAAGCCAAAGCTGTATGACTGAGGGAGGTTTTCTTCAAACTCATTTTTCAAATTCGTAGTTTCATTCTATCCCTCTTGGATTTAAATGTTTCTTTAATATCTAAAAGGAAAAACAAGAAAGATTTGCCCATTGTATATACTTCCATCCAATTTAGTTTTTAGTTGCTGGTTTTTCAGGGTAGTGTGGGCAGCAGTAGCGGTTCCAATAAATCCCCATTACTTACTGAATTTGCTAATTACTTATTTTGCCTGTTAACTGCGTAATCCAGTCAAAGATGTGAGGTACCTCAGTATAAGTGAAGTCAGCAATTTCTTAGCCGCAGTGGTTGGCAACTGTTCTTTTACACAGAAAAACCTATACTCATCTAGGGAAGATACTTAACATGTTCAATACATATTTAAACCCCTTCTTAGATACTGTCTGTGAAGTCATTTTGAATGTTAAAAAGACCCTTATGACGGGCACTTTGAAGAACTCATTCAATAGACTTATACATTTAAAGATAGGAACTTAAATTATTCCCTTCTCCACTCTACAAATTCATCCCTTTTCCCAAACTGTCCTATTTATACTGATATCACTTAATTCAGGGTCTTGTGACAGAAATATAATTATAGTAACCTGTAATTTATCTTGTTTTTTTATCTCTTCTCTTCTTAAAAGGTCAAGGGACTTACTCAAAATCACATTGAACTTAATTCAGATCCTAGTTATTTTCCCTTTCAAGTTTTCACCTGGTTTAGATTTACTCAGATTAAAATAAGAGTAAAATACAGCATTACTTTATTTAAATTAAGCAAATATGGGAGCCGGCGGGGATCCTTATGTTCAGAATAGTAAGAGATCGACTCACTAGTTTAACTTCAAGCCTGTCACTAGGTCTTCATTTATCTCATCAAGAACTTTAGAAAAGGAAATGAGCAACCGCCTTCAGTATTTTTGCAGAGTCAGACACGACTAAAAAATAAATGATGGCAGCAAGCAGCGATGTGCAAGGTTCTTGTACAGGCTGGCCGCAGAGGCCTTGCGCACCACCATGTCCTGCCTCCACCCCTTCCAACTCCCAAGATTCTCCAATACCGAACAGCCTTCTGACGCGGTCAGCCCTTCCTGACTTTGGGGGGGCTTTTAAGCTTCTCTCAGTTGTCATGACATCACAAATTCCTTCAATCATCTCGCCTTTTAAAAAAAAATGACCCCGGTCTGCTCAGCCCATGTTATTCTGTCGCTTCCATAGGAGCGCAGGGGCCCGCCTCGGGCTCTGTAAATGGGAGGCTCTTGGGGCGCCCCGAAGTCTCTCTCCTTCACCTCCAGCTCCCTGATGTCTCCCCAAGAAACCAGCCAGCGGCGGCACTGAGCCCCCCGGGGGAAGCTAGCGTGTTAGCGGCTCCTTTGTCACCGGGCCTTCGCCCAGCCCGCGAGGGGCTTCTGCCATTGGGGAGACCCCCCAACACGAATCCCCTTCCCCAAGCTAAGTCACGAGAGACGCTGCAGGATGAGCCCCAGGCAGGGAGGAGGAAAAGCGGACTCACCGGCTTCGCCACACGCGGCCCAAGTCGCGCGAGGAGGAAAAGGAATGCCGGGAGCTCGCCGCCCGGTTAAGAGAGCAGCAAACCTCGCGAGATCGAGCGGTTGCCACCGAGAAGACGCGGCGGGGGCGGAGCCTCGCCCTCCGAGACCACGTGGCGCGGCGGGGGCGGAGCCTCGCCTTCCGAGACCACGTGGCGCGGCGGGGGCGGAGCTCGGAGTGGGGGGGCGGGTCCGAGGGCGCCTGGCCTCGGCCAGATCCAGCCCCGGCGCCGAGGTAGCGGGCCCGGCCGCGTAAGTGGGGCGCGCCGGAGTGTGGGGGGGCGCGCGGGGGCCCCGGGAGCCCCCAGTTCGTGGCGCTGGCTGCCGCTCCCGGGGCTGCAGAGGAGGAGGCGAGCCCGCAGGAAGCGCCCCCGCGCGTCCGCTTCACTAGCACTGGCTCGCCGCCCCTCGCGCCCCCCGGCCGGGCTGGTGCTTCTGGTGGCCCCGTTCGGCAGGCGACCCAAGGTCACGGGCGGACTTGAACTCGGGCCTCCCTAGCCTAGGCGCCGCCCACCAAGTCTGACGGCCGTGAAAGGCAGCCCCTGCGGATAAAGCACCGGCCCCGCGGGCCAAATCCGGCCGCGTGGCCCCGGGCCGCTCACTCAGCCCCACTGCCTTCCATCAATCAATCAATCAAGTTTAAAATAGGCACAAACAAGCCACAGGAGCATAGACTAGAAACAATGGAGCCGGGGCGGGGGCGGGATTGATTGGGAAAGGCTTTCAGGTTCCAGGCAGGACTGGAAGTGAGAAGGGACGGACAGACAGACTGTGACTGGAGGAGTCTTGTTGCGGGCAGAGCCAGGAGACCAAGGAAAGGTGGGAGCGGGCCCGCTAGCGAAGGGCACCAGGAGATGGCAGGGAGCTGGTGGACTTCACTGAGTAGGGGGTGGCGTGTGAGGGGAGTCCTAACGGCCAGGGCAGACTATCTCAGTAGCCCAGCCATGAGTTGGTGATGCCCTGTACCAGAGCAGTGGTGGCACAGTCAGAGGAGAGATGTTGGAAGACCATGGCCACAGATTTCTAGCCTATTTCCCCATTTATAAGATGGGGGGTAGTAATGGCTGGCATTTATGTATATATATGTGTGTGTGTATATATATATATATATATTATGTATATATATATAACTCATTAAGATTTCCAAAGTGCTTTATGTGTTATCTTTTTTTGAGCCTTTATAAACTAATGAGGAAACTGGTTGGGATTCACCATGGGTCCTATGTAAGTATTGAGCCCAATTCTTCCTGACTTCCAAGCCCACCATTCAATGCACTGCACCACTTAACTACCCCTAATAATATTACCTTTCTTACTGGGTCTAACAATCTAAGAAGCTAGGAGAAATCCTTTACGGTGACATTTATAGATAGAGATCACCTACTCTCTCAAGCTGCAAACTGTTGGAAGGCTGGAGCTGTTCCCCTCTCTCTCTCTCTCATTATTAGCCCCTGACGCAACAGTCTCCAGCCACTTAGTCTTTGTATTATGATTCTGGTCTTTCCAGATTTTGAGAGAGCCATTCTCCTTTTAGGTCCCTCCTCCCCTTGTCTGTACAGGTAGAAAATCCTGGGCAAGGGTCATGCCTTGTTTTCTGAATGCTTGGCTAGTAATGCTTAACAGCCAAAGGGCCGTTTAAATGTACAACCTTTGTACAAGCTGGCTTTTTGGGTGCTGTCCCCTAGGGAAGGCAGAGATTTAAGGGGTAGACTTTTTTGGTGGGTGAGGGAAAGAGAATAGAGACGTTTTTCTTTTTTTAATATCTTTTTTAATAGAAAATCAAATATCATTTGAAGGGGATTGGGAACTTATGCTGGAGAAAAGTCCTTTAATTCTATCTATACAGAAGGTACCTACCTATGCTGCAATTTAGTCTTGGAAAATTGCCTGGGAGGCTGAGAAGGAATTTGCCCTGGGCTAGGTAAACAAACAAGAAAAATAGAAAAGATTTTGGTTGTGTGAGGGTTGCTGTTTTTGACTAAAATTCAACTTCAAGCAGCTAATTAATACCAGTTAAAATTATTTTTAAAGGTTTGCATTTATTTTCTTATACAGTGGTATAATACCTAATTTTAACAATCCCCTACTATTTAGTTGACTGTTCTTTTCTCTTGAGGAGACAAAGAAATTATTATTGCATTTATTTCTAACCTACCTATCCCTGATGTAGCTCAACAAGAAAATTCCAATGCCCCTAATTCAGTGTTATCTACTAACTGACTCTCAAACATACTTATTTATCGTCTGATCTTGCTCTTTTGAGGAAAACTTAAGAATCCCTGAAGTCAAGCCATTAACTTCTTTGAACTAGGAAAAATGAAAACTGAAAATGAAGAATGGGGTTCTCAAGACAGAAATATCACCAAGTAGAGATGCTATCCTCCTAGAGTTTTAAAATTTAATTTAGATTATGAGAGATGATTTTTAACAAAAGAAAATAGAAGCAATTGCAAAACACAGTACAGTTCAATTTGGTTCTTGTCCTTCGTTGTGAAAAAGATCAAAATGACATCGCTATGTTTGAGACAAATTGTTGTGTCCTACTGTAGTTGATCAGACTAATACAAGTTTGGAATGCTCTACCACAGGTTGGGCACAAATATGTAAACACCTCTAAACTTATGTATGTCAGATTTCCTTTGAGCTGCTTCTACTCTGCCTTCCTCATAGAGCATACATCCTCATTAATGAGGGCATGCCATGTTGGGCAGTCCTATGCCAGTGTCTCTTATGTTGTACCATCAATTCTAAAGTTCTTATACAGCACAGTACACACAGACACATACACACACATATTGTGAAAGGAGAGTCATGGTAAATTATCAAGGATGCCTTTATAGGGAAATTAACTATTGATGACATTTGTCCTCTCTTGAAGAAGACCATGACATCAGGGAGGTGATGCCTTGACAAGCACATGAATTGGATTTGAGTAAGGGGATATTGTGCTAAGTCACCAGCCTCACTTTCTCCTCCAGAGCCATCTGGGTCCAGCAGCCAGATATGGATCAGGACAGCTAGAGATGGCCTTGGATGGGAGGCTATCAGGGTTAAGTGACTTGTTCAAGGTCACACAGCTAGTAAAATCTCAAGAGTCTGAGGCTGGATTCAAACTCCTGTCCTCCTGACTCAGAGGCCAGTGCTCTATTCACTGTGCCACCCAGCTTTCCTCATTAAGTATTGACTTAGATTTTTGAAAGGAGTAATGAATATATATTGTATTTCACTTTGGGATCACTTGAGAACCCTAGCACTAAAGGAAAGGCCCCCAGTAGGAAGTTAATTGGTGGCAGCAGGTTAGATGGGCCATTTGGTTTGGTGCTGCCAAGGCAACCGCAGGCAGGACTCAAGATTCAATAAATCTAGGAGTTTTTTAGAAGTGAATTAAATGTTTGACCAAATGTAGCCCTCAAATAATATTATAAATTTCCAAATGGCCCTTGGCAGAAAAAAAGGTTTTGATCCAGTGGAGAGCACACTGGGCCTGGAGTCAGATTTAATCTCAGATACTTCTCAGCTGTGTGATCTAGAGCTAGGTACTTTATCTGTCTGCCTCAGTTCTCTCTACAGTAAAATGGGAATAATAATAATAGCACTTAACTTCCCAGGATTATTGTAAGGATCAAATGAGATAATATTGTTTAAAGAAGAAGAGCAATTAGCACTGTGCCCTCACCTTTTGAAAGTCATATGTAAATGTTTATTTCTTCCCTCACTCTCTCCCATTCATCATTTACAATTTTGTCCACCTCTTCTCCAAACTTTTTTTTTTTTTACTAAATGCCTACCATATGCCAGGGGGTGTACCAGGCTCTGGAGGATACAAAGACAAAGATGACAAAATTCCTACCCTCAAGTTTGTTTTCTGTTGGCAGAGTTATAACTTGAAGTCAGTATGGAATCATTAAAATCTCTTTGTAATTCAATTTCCTCATTTGCAAAGTAGGTAGACTGGTTGAACCCTGCACTCCTTAATAAGGTCCCTTGGGGCACTACATTTATGATTGTGATCTTCTAAGTAAGATGATTCAGGAACTGAACCTGGGCTTTAATTAGTATTAGGAATTCACAGATAAGTTAGCTTCTTTTGCCAAAGAAGATTATCCCATTCTCTCCAAATTATTTACTATGGTCTTAAGAGAATTCACTGGGACAGAAAGGTTAAATGATTTGCCAGAAAGTCGCATGGATAGTATGGGTCAGAGATCTGATTTGGAATCCAGTTCTCTGTCCAGCATAGCCCCCTGCCTCTCACCCTATAAAATAAAGAAAAGGTAATTTATTTTTGGAGGAAGGAGGCAAGAAAGTTCTCATGCAGTAAGTGGTGGTTTATCTTAACTTTGAGAGAAATCAGGATTTCTAAAAGGTGATAATGAAGTGGAAATGCATACCAGGCTTGAGGGATAGCCAGTGCAAGACAGATGAATGAGCAGATGGAAGGTCTTCTGAGAAGAAACAAGAAGGCTACTTTCCATAGAGTGTAAAAGGAAAACATCATATAATAAAGCAAGAAAGTATAGGAGGGAGCCAAGTTGCAGAGGTTTTTTAATTACCAAAAAGAGGAGTTTGTATTGGATCTTAATGTTAGTGAGCAGCCATTGGAGATGATTGGATTGGGGTATAAGACAGTGGGACTTGTGTTTTAGGAGAATCACTTTGGCAGCTCTTCGATGTATGAACTGGAGTGAGGAGAGATGAAATAAGAGGATTCATTAAGAGGCCACTACAGGAGTCTAAGCATGTGTGAGTGGAGAGAAGGACCCTGACCTGAGTGATAATTATGGAGGTGGCAAGATATGTGATTAGACATCTGGGAGACTAGAAGAATGGATCCCAAGATATGGATCACAAGTCTGATTTTAAACTTAATAAAACTTAGTCACTAAAAGGTTAAATGAATTGCCTATAGATAATAGAGCTAATAAGTTTCTGAGGCAGAATTTGAACCCAGTTCTTCTTGACTCTATCTTTGTTGCATACTGATTGCTAGGTGGCTCAGCAGAGCACAGGGCCTGAGTCAGAAAGATTCATCTTCTTGATTCTAAATCTGGCCTCAGACATTCACTCTCTGACCTTAGGCAAGTCACTTAGCTCTGTTGACCTCAGTTCCTCATCTGTAGAGTGAACTGGAGAAGGAAATGGCAAATCATTCCAGTAGCTTTGCCACAAAAACCCCCAAATGGAGGCACAAAGAGTGATTGAAAACAACCAAACATGTTACCTCTCTCTTTGGCAGAAGTAAGGAAGTCTGGAAGAGGGTTGGGTATGAAAGGAAAGATCTAGTTTAGTTTTGGATATGTTGATGTTGAGACGTTTCTGAGACATCAAGTTTCTAAGTTTCTAATGTGGAAAGTGTAGTTAGTTCTATGGAGCTAAAGGGTAGGCAAAATATAAAGAAGTTTTGAAATATGAAGTATTTCACGATGGAGAGAGGTTATGTTCATGAACCAAGAAAGGGTCACTGGAGAGTGGCACTGAGGTTTTGAGGAGCCTTGCAATAGCCACAAGTTTGAAAGAGTAACTCAGTCAGTAAACATTTATTAACTGCCTAACTGCCTACTATGTACTGGACCCTATGCTAAAGTGCTTTTTTTTTTTTTTGGAAAAGTCTCATGTGATCCTCACAATAACTCTGAAAAGTAGGTGCTTTTTTTTGTTCCCATTTTACTGGGTACAAAGTGGCAAAAGAGAGTACCTGCCCTTAAGGATTTCACAATCCAAGGAAGGAGACAACAGTTATCTGTAAAAATAAACTACATACAGAATAAATTAACTAATTTATTAACAGAGGGAACATACTAGAATTAAGAGGTGGTGGGAAAGATTTTCTGTAAAAGGTGGGACTTTAGCTGGTAATTAAAGAAGCCAGAAGGCAGAGATGTGGAGGGGAAAACGTTCCAGATGTGGAGATCAGAGAAAATGCCCAAAACCAGGGATAGCGTATGGAATAACCTAGAGGCCTGGGTCATTAGATCATAAACATGGCAACCAGTAACATGTAAGAAGACTGGAAGTCGGGGTGGTGCTGGTAGAGAACAGATTATGAAGGACTTTGAACATCAATGGATTGAGCCTGAAGGCAATGGAGTTTATTGTGTAGGGAGGTGACATATTCAGAAGTATGCTTCAGGAAAATTCTTTTGGTGACTGAATGGAGGATGGATTGGAATATCACTTAAGGAGTGATAGTCCAGAGAAACCAGAAGGAATAAGAAGGGAAGGAATCAACCAAGTTAAGGGTAGGAAAGCGACTGTATTTTATGTACTAATGCATTTGGTCACTGTCATTTGAATGTAGAGGAAGCACTTCTCATTCTTGGTTCCTTATATCACCTCCCCCTGTCTCCTTAAAAAAATGGAAAACAGGGGCAGCTAGGTGGCACAGTGGATAAAGCACCAACCCTGGAGTCAGGAGTACCTGAGTTCAAATTCCACCTCAGATACTTAATAATTACCTAGCTGTGTGGCCTTGGGCAACCACTTAACCCCATTGCCTTGAAAAAAAAAAAAACAAAATAAATGCATCATTTTTAAATTATATAGATATATGTCAAAAGAAATTTAAAAGTTATTTTGTCTTCTTTTAATTAACGATTCTTTATATTTATTGACAGGTGCATATCAGATGTGCTGTGAATGCTAGTAAATTAGCCTAAAGTATCTTTTTTCCTCCAACTCAGTGCATAGTAAAATGGCAAATGTTGAGAAATTTTCTTTTCATGTGCCAAGTTTAGAAGAGCTTGGTGGGGGTAAGTATAAACATTATGGCAGCTTTTAAAATTAATCTAAATATGTATTTTTGAAAGCTGTTATTTACATGATTTTTTTCTCTTCAGTCATGGGTTCTTAAAGTATTGAATTAAATTATTATATGAATACATTTTTCCTTCCTTTCAATTAAAACTATTTTGTACTTTAAATAATAGCAAATTCAGCCTTAGGTTGGGATATAGAACCAGAAATTTTGTCATAATCACAAATAACAAATAATATTATACCAAAATCCTACCTTTATAGAACATATTTAAACTAAGAGTTTTACTGAGGAAAAGTTACTATGATAATTACAGTTGCTAAT
This sequence comes from Macrotis lagotis, assembly GCF_037893015.1. Lineage (NCBI taxonomy): Eukaryota > Metazoa > Chordata > Mammalia > Peramelemorphia > Peramelidae > Macrotis > Macrotis lagotis. Next base: position 764,526,965 of record NC_133658.1, read on the forward strand.
CTGTCTGATCCCAAGTCAGAAATTATTTTTCCTTCCCCAAATGAAATACTTTTACCCCTCTTATACACTTGCCCCATTACATTTAATATGATTGTGTATGTGTATTTCTGTTTGAACACAACCTTAAACACAACCTCAATGAGGATTGGGAACTGTATCTTAACTTTTTGTACCTTCCTAAGTTTTCACTAATGTTTTCCTTTGATGCCTCTTCATAGTTCTCAAAATTTAATGGAATACAAGGTTTGGTAAGTTCTATTAAGCCTTAAAGACCTTGAAGGAAAGACAGGTTCAGTGTAACTCTCATTAGAAGAGCCCACTAAATGTGGAGAGACTACTCACCAGGTTGACCACCAAGCAATTAATATTTTTGTTCACAATACCTAAACAAGTCATCTGTTAAAGTGTATAAGGAATTTAAATCTAATTTGTGATCAGTGATCAAATCACAGCCATTTTGAAATATTGTTTCATAAATCTCTCACCACTCAAGCACCTAACACAGGGCTCTGTAGAAAGTAGGCACTTAATAAATATGTGTGAAATTGATTTCAAGGCCTAGGCAGTGGCAGCAACTTTATGATTTATTAAAATTCTGCTAGTTAAAATAAGCTTTAAACAGAGAACAATCCTGTTGAGTATTGGTTGACTGTTGTTTAACAATTTTGCCAAATTAATATTGTTAGTCCAACCTCCCCTGATGAAACAAACTATTCAGAAGTATGTTCAGGTTTCACTACCTGCTTTATTTCAATTTTGATAGCTTTCTCAGACTTCCATGTGACCAGAAGTTTAAAAAAAACAACAATTAAGGATTGGCTATTTGAGTGAACCCTTTTCTTTAATCTCTACTTGATATGGCTGGCAGCCAGGAAAATACTCACCTTTCTTTCTGGGCATATTGTTCTGTTATCAGTTTTCATATCCTTTCTGTCAGCTGACAATCTTAAGTATCTGCTATCTGCTAGATACAGTGCTCAGCACTGGGAAGGCAGAGAAATACAAAAGACAGTCCCTAGTTTACAGTCTAAGAAGGATCTAAGTCTTTCTGCCATCAATATACTTCTCCAGGCAGTGACATTTGTCATAATACAGATATAAATATCCCCTAGTTTCTTCATTGCTTTTGCAGCATTTCCTTAATAGAAACTGGCATGCCTTTTCATAGAAAAACTTTCTGTTATTGATCAGTTTGATATACTTAGTACCTGGCGCAGTGTCTTTCATTAAGAGGTCCTAAATTAGATTAATAGCCAGGGGTAGGTATGGTATTTCACCAGAGGGAAATGATTCAGGTTTGCTAATTAATATGAGCAAAATTACAATAAGTTAGAACTAGACTATAAAGTCCTTTGAATCTAAGGTTCACACTTTAGCTGTTAACCTGGTAGATAGTGAGGAAGGTTTTGAAAAGTCAACAAAATTAGTCCCACATTAGAAAGAATACTTGAATAATTAATGAATAATGTTTGAAGGATGGATTGATGAAGAGAATATACTGGAGGCAGGAAGATCAATATGGAGGCTCTTGTATGACTCTTAAGAAAGAAAAAAATGAAACTATCTGAACAAGAGTAGTTTCAGTGGACGTTGAGAGTATGGACAGATATGAGAGATATAGGAATAGAATCAATAGGATTTGGAAGATGATTGAATATAGGGAAGAGGGAGGAAAAAGACAAAGATGACTGAAATTATAAGTGTGGTTGAATGGGAATAAGATGGTGCCATCAAGAGAAATAGGAAGGAGGTATTGGGGGAGAACAGGTTTGGGGGAAAAGATATTTTTAGATATGTTGAGTCTGAGGTACTTGTAGGCAACTAGAAATAAAATACTGTTGCCCTTGGGAAGGATGAGGTAAAGATAAAAATTTTGAAGTCAAGTATATAGTAATCTACTGATCATCAAAGCAATGGTAGTGATTAAGGAAGAGTATAGAAAAAAGAGAAATAAAACCTCCTACTCATTATTTTGAAGTACAGAAAGAGGATATGGAGTTAGGAAAAAAGAAAGAGAATATTGGTCAGAAAAGTTGGTCAACATCAGTACAACAGTCAGGCACAATTTAGGGATATCTGCAATGGAGAATACCATCTGTATCCAGAGAAAGAATTGTGGAGTTTGAACAAAGACCAAAGACTATTGACCTTTAATTTAAAAAAAAAAGTTTTCTTATTATATAATTTTGTTATCTCTTATACTTTTTTTTCTTAAGGATATGATTTCTCTCTCATCACATTCAACTTAGATCAATGTATACCATGGAAACAATGTAAAGATTAAACAGACTGCCTTCTGGGGGGGGGGGGGTGAGATTAGGGGAAAATTATAAAATTCAAAATAAATAAATAAAATTTTAAAAAAAGAATGATTAGTAAAAACTACCATTGTGTGTAGTTGGAAAAACAAAATGTTTACATAATAAAAAAAAAGAAAAGTTGGTCAACTATAATGATTGCTGTGTCATGGAATCTATGGAAGGAGATAATATCAAGAAAGGTAGACAATTTATTATTTTAATTTATATATAATAAATGATTCACCATTTATAACTAATATTATTATTATTATTAGGTAAATGCAACAAAGCATGAGAATATTGGATTTAATGATAATTAGATTGTCAGTGACCATGAAAAGAGTTGTTTTCAATAGTAATGAAAATGTATACTAGATTGCAAGGTATTGAAAAGTGAATGAGTAGTAAGGAAGAAGAAGCAGGAAATGTAGAAGTTTGATAATACATTTCTAAATTTCTTTTACTTTTCTTTTCTCTTAAAGACTGCATCTGACTGATATAATCTAATTTCTCATAGCTATCTAAAAAAAGCTTTAGTAGTCAAAACTTTAGTAGTTAATAAAGGGGGAGAAAGATGAGACATTTGGAAGTAACATGATCGAGGGGAAATTTTTTCTTTTTTTTTTTTGTATCGGAGAGACCTAAATATGTTTGTATGTTCAATGGAAAAGCCTGAAGAAGAGAAAGTGAATAATGAGAGAGAAGAAGAAGAATTGATGAAAAAAGTAAAAGAAGAAAAAAGTTTAGAGGACTCTCAGTTATGAAGACAGGAAAGTTCACAATGGTGTATCTTTTTTGAGAGGGTAAAAAGAGAGATTGGTAAGACATTGAGAGGTTAAAGTTGTAGGAAGGATGGAAATGGAGAAAATCAGAAAGGAGGCAAATGTGAAGTGGAAAAAGACATGGATTTAGGGACTTGAGGAAAAGAGGGCTCATGATTGCCAACAGCATAGGTGGATTTGAAAACATGTCCAAATCTAAACCACAACAGTGGCTTATACAAGAAACCCAGGCTCACAAATGAGTCTTTGAGGGGCTTGGACTTTGCTAAGTAGAAAAGATACAAGTTTATTACTCTGTTAGGACTTAGGGAGAGACCAATAAGATTTTTCCACTCCAAAGACCCCAAGTTTAGAGGCCTCAGTCACCAAATCAAGATTCATTATATTTACCATCTAGGACCCAAGCTCACCAAACTGACAGACCTCAAGGCTGCCAATCCCACTAAATTCCAATTAAACTCAGAATTACATAGGAAGCTCATAACCTCAAAACTTCAGAAAAGAGACTTAGTGAACTTTAAATTCTAGACAATCCTAGACATCATCATTTACTATTTTGTGTAATTGAAGGAAATGGAGAGTCATTAATTTAAATGATGATAAATGGAGCTGTATATAAGTAATCTAGACAAATATTTATCCCTTTTGAGGTATTTCTGGCCAAGGAATTTTTCATTACCTTTATTAACATCTCCAAAATTTAAACTCTTTTATAAAAAGATTTTTCCTGGTTCACAGTATTTAGACCAGAGGTGTCAAACATGTGGGGGCTACCTTGGACTCATGGCACTCCTGAATGCAAACTAAAATATATGAAAATGTAATTGGAAAATATTTTAAAATATAAATAAAATGCAATAAAAGAGATGATATTTCAATTTAAAAGTAAACCAATAAACAGTATTCAGGCGTGTTTACATTTTTATTTGGGTGTGACACCACCAGTTTAGATGATATTAAGAAAATTTGTGGTTTCTAATGCTATTGATCTATAATAATTCTAGATTAGCTATTTTTTGGAATTTTATTCTGTATAGAAAATAAGATATAATTGTGTTCTTTATTGCATACTTCTGAGTATATTGATAATAAATAGCCTTTTTTCATTAAATTGTTATAAGTGGTGATGATAGTTACAAAAAATAAATTTCCTAATTTAGAAAAGACTTTATTTTTAGTCCTAAAAGATGTATTGGAAAACATAATATACAGAATGTTTAGGGGAGATTTGATAAATGTTTACAAATTTTTAACTTGAGTTAAATGAATAACTTTTTCTCCTCTATATATTAGTTCTACAGAATGGACTTAAAAATAATTTTGCTGATGTCCAAGTCTCTGTAGTTGATTGCCCTGATCTGACTAAGGAACCATATACATTTCCTGTTAAAGGTAATTTTTTTCTTTTCATTGATTCTCTGATTTTTTAGTCACAAATGGTATTATGTAACCAGTGCATATTTATTTAAATAGTTATTTTCACTCAGACCAATATAAGAAATACTTTCCAATCATAAGAATATTTTTTAAAATTTCATTGTTTAAATATTACGAACTCAACAAACATAAGCATGACCATTTCTATATACAGAGAATAGCAGCAGAGACTATGAAACTGAATCTATTACATAAAGCTTGTTTTTTTAAAGTATATTTTAAATTTAGAATGGTAAAAGGAACATTGTTCTGCTTATATATTTCTTTCTGCTTTCATCTGTATTTTTCTAATATTTCACTGATATTTCTTTCATTACTTTACATTTTTTATACCTCTAACATTATTCCCATTTCCCCTCACAATTCTCTCCCACCCCACCCCCTCACCCCAAATAAAAGTCATTTTTCATATCATAGAAGTATAGTCAAGGGAACAGCTAGGTGGCGCAGTGGTTAGAGCACCAGCCCTGGAGTCAGGAGGACCTGGGTTCAAATCCGACCTCGGACACTTAATAATTGCTTAGCCGTGTGGCCTTGGACAAATCACTTAACCCCATTGCCTTTCAAAAGCCTAAAAAAAATAAAAAAAGAAATATAGCCAGGTAAAATATTCCCATATTGGACATATCTAAAAATATGTTTCTACTTCTATACCTAGGGTCTATTGCCTTTCCTCCAAGAGGTGGGAAGAATGCTTTATTATAATTCTCCTGAACATGTGGTTAGTTGTTGATCTGATCTGCATTACGTCTTTCAAAGTAAAATTTTCCTTTGTAATACTTAAGTTATCATATAAATTGTTCTCCTTTTTTCTGCTCTTTCTCTATTGAAATAGACTCTTTTCTTATATTCCAATTCTGTACTAAAATTTTTTCACCCAATTTGCTTATGATAGACATCTACTTGTTTCCAATTCTTTGCTATAAAAATGCCACTATAAATATTTTGTACCTTTCAATCTTTCCTTTTCTCTTGGAGCTATGCAGAGCATATATTAGTCTCAGCAAAATTGAGTCACAGCATTTACTAGTTTAGTAACTTTTTTGGATATAGTTCCAGATGACTTTCCAAAATAGTTGAATCAGTTTACAATTCCACTTGGATTATTGTTTCTGTATTCCACTTCCTTTCCAGTAATTGTCATTTTCCTTTTTGTTATCTTCTATCAATCTGTCAGGTATAAAGTAGAACCTCAGTTGTCTTAATTTCCATTTGCCTTATTAATGATTTAGAAGAATTTTTTCCTTAAAGTTGTTGATAACTTCATTTATTCTTTTGACAACTTTTTTTTCATATCCTTCAACCATTTATCTTTTGGGAAATAATGTATTTTCTTTTCTTTTTCTTTTTTCTTTTTTTAGATTTTTCAAGGCAGTGGGGTTAAGTGGCTTGCCCAAGGCCACACGGCTAGGCAATTACTAAGTGTCCGAGGTCGGATTTGAACCCAGGTACTCCTGACTCCAGGGCCGGTGCTCTATCCACTGTGCCACCTAGCCCCGCCCCCTTTTGTTTTCTTAATAATTTTTTTCAATTATATGTAATTGTTTCTTGACATTGATTTCTGTAAGAATTTGTAAGAGTTCCAAATTTTTTTTCCCTCCTCCCCAAGGCAACAAACAATCTGACACAGGTTATACATGTACAATCGATAAACATATTTCCACATTAGTCATGTGAAAGAAGAATCAGAACAAAAGGGAAAAACCATAGGATAGGAAAAACAATCACAAAAGTGAAAATAGTATGCTTCAATCTGCTTTCAGATTTCATTGTTCTTTCTTTGGATATGATTGGCATTTTCCATTACAAGTCTTTTGGAATTCTCTTGGATCTTTGTATTATTGAGAGGAGCTAAATCTATCGTACTGATCATTATACCATGTTGCTATTAATGTATGCAATGCTGTTCTGGTTCTGTTTACTTCACTCATGTAAGTGTTTACAGGTTTTTCTGAAAGCATCCTACTTACCTTTTCTGATAGAACAATAGTTTTCCATCACATTCATATACTACAATTTGTTCAGAAATTCCCCAATTGATGGACATTCCTTCAATTTCCAATTCTTTGCCACCAAAAAAAGAGCTATATTCTATAAATATTTTTGTATGTGTGGATCCTTTTCCCTTTTTTGTGGTCTCTTTGGAATACAGATCTAGTAGTGGTGCTGTTGGATCAAAGGGTATATAGAGTTTTATAGCCCTTTGGGCATAGTTCCCAAATTGCTCACTAGAATAGTTGGATCAATTTACAACTCTACCAGCAATGCATTAATGTTCCAATTTTTCCATATCTTCTCCAACATTTATAATTTTTTTTCCCGTTATATTAGCCAATCTGATAGGTTTGAGGTGGCACCTCAGAATTGACTTAATTTTCATTTCTCTATTCAATAGTGATTGTAGAGCATTTTTTCATATAACTATAGATAACTTTAACATCTTCATCTGAAAACTGCCTGTTCATATTCTTTGACCATTTGTCAATTAGGGAATGACTTTTAGTCTTATAAATTAGTTTCAGTTCTCTTTATATCTTAGAAATGAGACCTTTATTAGAAATTCTGACTATAGGGGCAGCTAGGTGGCGCAGTGGATAGAGCACCGGCCCTGGAGTCAGGGGTACCTGGGTTCAAATCCAGCCTCGGACACTTAGTAATTGCCTAGCCGTGTGGCCTTGGGCAAGCCACTTAACCCCATTTGCCTTACAAAAAAACAAAAAAGAAAAGAAATACTGACTATAAAAAGTGTTTTCCAGCTTTCTTTTCTTCTGTTTTGTTTTTTTAGGGTTTTTTAGGGTTTTGCTATTTGGTCATAAATGCTTCCCTTCTTCATAGATCTAATAGGTCTACTATTCCTTGCTCTCCTAATTTGCTTATGGTATCGCCCTCTATATCTAAATTATGTATCCATTTTGACCTTATCTTAGTACCAGGGGTATAAGATATTTGTGTCTTTTGCCTTGGTCTAGTTTTTGACATAGTGTTTTCCAGTTTTCCCAGAAGTTTTTTTTTTTTTATCAAGTAGCAAGCTCTTTTTTTTCCAAAAACTGGGGTCTTTGGGTTTATCAAACAGGAGATTACTAATCATTTACCACTGATCCACTTCTCTCTCCATTTTTTTTTTAGGTTTTTGCTAGGCAGTGGGGTTAAGTGACTTGCCCAAGGCCACACGGCTAGGTAATTACTAAGTGTCCGAGACCGGATTTGAACCCAGGTACCCCTGACTCCAGGGCCGGTGCTCTATCCACTGTGCCACCTAGCCGCCCCCTCTCTCCATTTCTTAACCAGTACCAGGCAGTTTTGATAATTGCTGCTTTATAATATGTTTTTAGATCTGATACAACTCAGTCCCCTTCCTTTGCATTTTTTTTCCATCAATTCCCTGAGTAAATAATGTTTTCCTCCAACTGTTCTTGACTCACTTCTGAACAGTCTCCAGCTTATGAATATCCTTTGAATACCCATGAATGTCCATGAAATGTGTACAGTACCTAGAGTAAACTGTTCCAAACAGTGACCCTGTTCCAAACAGTGACCCATTGAGGGCAGAGTCCAGGAGATGATGTTTCGAAGCCTTTGCTCATGCAGCCCAAGATCATAGGAGTTGTTTAACCATTGGATCCCACTGTTGACTCATATTGGGTTCAGTTCCTTTTCAGATAAGCTATAGAAGGCAAAGGAAGGGGAATGAACATAGTTTGACTATGTGCCACTCTTTGTGCTGAGCACACTACAAATATTATTTGATCTAACTACTCACTAATCATGGTCTTGAAGGTGACTGAAAAGTTTGAGAGACTTATTAGTTTCTGACTGGTTAATAATTTTATTAATTATGGCTAGCAATTAATATAAAAGGATCATCATTTAGCTATCTCTGGTAAACCAAAGATCCCCTCATGGAGGCCTCTTGATGCTGGATAGAGCACTGGCCCTGGAGACAGGAGGACCTAAGTTCTGTATGATGCTTGGGCTATCCAGGGCTATCTCCAGTCATCCTGATTCATATCTGACCACTAGACCCAGATGACCCTGGAGGAAAAAGTGAGGCTGGTGACTTAGCACAGCACCCCCTCACTCAGATCCAATTCATGTGCATATCATGGCATCATTTCCTTCATGTCATGATCTTCTTCAAGAACTAAGGACAACAGCGTTGTCATCATATTCCCTTAGAAGACAGTCAGGAATCAACTCTGATTGGTTAACAGTTAATGAGAGGGGGGGCAGCTGTGCAGTGGAGAGAGCACCAGACCTGGAGTCAGGAGGACCTGAGTTCAAATCTTGCCTCAGACACTTACTAATTACCTAGCTGTGTGACTTTGGGAAAGTTACTTAATCCCATTGCCTTGCAAACCCCCCCCCAAAAAAAAAATTAATGAAAGAATATTATATTGAGAGGTGGGTCTGTTTTAATGGTGTAACTCATGGACAAGGAGGGACTCATCTGAAGCCAGATTACTCCCACCTAAAGGATCTATCCTCTACTCAGTGTGGGTTAAGAATTCCATAGATTAGCTTCTTCTTGTCAGGTCTTCTAATTGGAAGGAATCTTAAACATGTACCCTGAGAATTTGGGCTATCTCTTCTATCCTTCAAATGCTGGTTGAATAACCAATAAGGGCTGATTTCTGCATGAGGAAATAAAAAAGGGAAAAATCTTAATCTCAATAACTATTATTAATATGAAAAAATATAATCATTTTACTGAAATGTATATGACTTTACATTTTCCCCTATTCCATTGTATTAGAGTCAGCCCAGTGTTCTAAAGTACTTTGAATCCATTACAGTGTATTAGTTGTACTTCCTGGTTTTATGTCATTGAAAATTTGAAAGGCATGACACCTTTGCTTTATCAAATCATTAATTAAAATGTTGACAAACAACAAGTTTTGTTACCTTTTATTAAGTACAGATTCCAGATGTGCCCCTCGGGAGACTTCCAAGTTGACATGGAATCACATACTCACATAATCAATCTAGTTACACACTTCCCTATATTGTAGATATTTGTATATATATTATACATTTTGATACTCTGCTTTATGAAAAATAATCAATATAAATTCTTTTATCCAGTAGTAGAACTTGTGTCATTTGAATCTGACTTTTCACTATATAACTTTAAATTGGTAAACTGCTTTTACTTTTGATATTTTATTGGCTGCCTACTAAAAATTGTTATCATTTTAAGCCAAATGGCTACTAATTGCTATTGTACTCATACTAAGTTGGATTTTTTTTTAATTTTCTGTTCCAGAAATATAGTAGCAAGTAAATAAAAATAAATTTAAGATTGAATTGAAAAATATTTTGACAGTAAGTTCTTTTTCAAAATGTTAGGCTATTTTTTTTCTTTAATATAGACAGTTTAAACAATGATAGCGATTGAATTAAATGCCATTTAAAAATTCACAGTACTAGAAATATATGCCTTTGTGCTTTCACTCAGCATAGTTAAATTATAAAGGAACACTTCAAGCATTAAAAAATTCCTTACATCAAAACTATGATCTGTAGTTTAATGGACAGCCATTTGAGCTCATGTGTAGTTCTGTCTGTGTCTGTGGACAGATAATGCAGATTAATGGTGAGCTGGGTTCAGAATTGAATAGAAAGTTAAGTATAGGTTAGATTACATATGGGATTTAGATTTAGAACAGGAAGGGATTTCAACAGCTATCTCACCTCCTCAGGCACAAAGAGCTTAAGTGATTTTTTTCAGGGTCACATGCTATTGTGTATTCAAACCAGATCTCACTGATTCCCAAGTTCAATGTCCTGAAATTCATTTTTAATACCAACAGTCTTCCAGGGATGTTAACACCACAATCTGAATCAAAGTATTGAGTTGTCCAAAGGACAGTGAAAGTATTCTTTGTTACAAAAAACACTGTGCTTGAAGTACCTGCCTTCAGTTACTGCTGTTTATTGCCTTTGTGACCTTAGCTAAAACATTTTACTTTTTAAGCCTACATTTTCTTCTCTTGGTACTTAATAACTATACAGCTCTATTTGTCTATTTTTCCTTTGTGTATCTTTCTCTTCCAGGCTTGGTGCTTTGTCTCCTTTTGGTTCAGTCTCCCTGATAAGATACTTCCTGCCATTTTCTGTATATGTTATTCCTGCTTATCTCTGTATATATTGTTCCTCCAAGGAGAACAGAAGCTTCTTAAGAAGAGGGACTATTTTGTTTCTGTTTTTCACATTACCTAGCATAAGGTCTGCCATGTGGTAGGCATTTGATGGGCAGCTGGGTGGCACAATGGATAGAGTGCAGGACCTGAAAGTTCCTGGGTCAAAATCCAACCTCGGACCTTTACCAGCTGTGTGACCCTGTGAAGTCATTATACTGTGCTTGACATAGTTCCCTCATCTGTAGAATGAATTTATGAAGGAAATGGCAAACCACTTCAGCATCTTTGCCAAGATAATCCTCTAAGGCATCATGAAGAGATAGACACAACTAAAATGACTGAACAACAACAACAATAAGGCATTTGTTATAAATGCTTATTGAATTACATTGAATTATCTATAAAAGATAACTTAAGTAGCCCTGGAGTAAAATTAGAGAAATCAAATAATGGAGGATTACCCAGTGATGAACATTTACAGTTTGAGAATAATTGAAAGTTGTTAATCTTTACTCTGGAATGCAAGGAATATTAAAGTAAAACATTCAAGAGGCAGGCATGGGGGAAAGGCTAGTCAATGCTGGGGAGACAGATGGGGAAAAAAGACTTGTCAGGGGACTGAAGGTGACTCAATAAAGGCAAAGAATAACTTTGCCATGGGTGAGAAAGTACAAGAGACAGAATGATTAGAAGTTGTTTTCAGAGAGAATTTTAGAGTCCTGAATCTGGGAGTTGGCACATACATAGCTCTTCAAGTTATTTGAAGACAGCTTTTGTGTCATCTTCAAGCTAAATATTCCTACATAGTTCATTCAACTATTCTTCTTATTAAATGATTTTTCAGATTTCTCAGCTATCCACAACTTTCCTCTTAGAGTCCTAACTCTTAACTTTTTGCTAACCAGAAGGATAGCATTACTGTTCCATTCCAACAATCCCCATTACCCCTAACCTCTAAAGAGTTCCCGTCGCTTGTCCTTTCTCATGGATAAAATGGAGATAGAAGTTGTTGTCATGAAATTGATTCTGTGAGCCAATATTATGAAGCTTGCAGAATTGTCTTTTCTCAAGTGGCTGTTTTTCCACCTATTTTTTGGTTTGATATTTAAAGAGAAACTTTTCTTCTTCTAATAGCTAACAAGCAGCTAAATGTGATATTACTTAAAGCTTAAATCCAATCATGTTCATCTAAGCATTTGAGATTGTCCCTACTAACATGAAACTAACAAAAAGCACTGAGTTTAGTAACAGTACTTTAGTAAAATTTATCACAGATTTAAAGATGGAAAGGATCTTTGAAGTCAACTAGTTGAAACCCATAAATTTTACAGTTGAGGAACCTCATTGAATGAAGTTAAGTGGTCAGAATTTGAAATCTGACCCTCTTGACTCTAAATGCAGTATTCTTGGAACTGCTTTCTAAAATAGTTGTATCAGACCTTATCAGAACAAAAATTTTGTAAATCAGAACAAAATATTTGTAAATAAAACCTTTAATTAAAATACTTAGAGGTTTTCAACAGAAATAGAAAGTGATTTTTATCATAGATTCATTCATTCATTCTCAGTTTAGACCTTGATTTGTTTCTGTTCTGTGTCAGGTTCATTCACCCAGGTTGAGTGAAAGAGTACTTGCTAGGTATGGGGGGAATATGAATAACTTACTTCATTGTTATTGCTATTGCCCCTTTTAAGCTATTTTTGAAATCCTTTATAATGGCTTAGATAAAGCTCTCTTAATAAATTAATATATCTTCTGACATTTTGCACTTTGGATAAATGGAAAGAAATATATAGTAAATTTGGTCTAGTTATAAAAATGACCTTTATGTTTATAGGAATCTGTGGTAAAACTAGAATTGCAGAAGTAGGAGGAGTTCCTTACCTCATGCCTCTTGTGAACCGAAAAAAGGTGATTATTTTGCTTTTAAATACACATATATTATACAAGTTAAGATTGCTGGGGGGTGAGGATATGTTGTGGAATGGAGTATTAGAACTTGATTGGGAACTCCAAGAAAGGTGGAATTAACGTTGTCATTTGTGTTTTTCCTAGGTTTATGATATGAATGTTGTTGCAAAGGAAATTGAGCTCCCTGGGGCTTTCATTCTTGGAGCAGGAGCAGCTCCATTTCAGACTCTTGGGATCAATGCTGAGGTCCTTTTCTATATTAATTTTCCTGTTAATACAATAGTATATTTTCTATTTATACTGCCTCATAGGAGATTAATCAAAATGACCATGTATATATTATGCTAGTTGCAGGCTATTTGGTGTTCCATGGCTATGTTGTCTACTACAATTTGGGTTTTCTTAACTTTCAGTTTCAGAAACTCACAGGACATAAATTCAGTTATGAATGGATCCAAGGGCCTATTTCAGCCATATCTATTTTGTACCTTCAAATTGTAAGAAATCACTCTTAAGAAATTTCAATTGATTCTTGACTCATGTATGGAAAAATTCTTTCTTCTTCCTTGCTTTTGGCTTTGATAGAATTCTTTGGATTAGGCAATATTAAAGGTCACAAATGGTTTAGAGGTAGTGACATTTCTTTAACTACTAAGAATTATGTCCATTGTAGTTTAGTGGAAAAACACCTAGACTTTTAAGTCTGAAGGCATGAATTCTAGTCCCAAATCTACCTTTTACTTAGAGAGTAGGAATCATTTTACCTCAATTTCTTCATCCATGAAATGGAGATAATATTTTTACAATCTACTCCCAAAGGAGTGTTGAAAAAAATAAAATGAGATGATGTGTGTAAAGTGTTTGGTTACATTACAGAAATATTAATGTAATTATTTTTTGTCATTGATATTCATATTTTTACTATGACATTAATGTCATGTTTAATATTATTATATTAATGTCATGAATTTCTCAACACTCCTTGACTTTCTTATGATCAGAGGGTAGTTACTCTCTAATTTCTAATTATTTTCTCCCAATCTATTCTAAATATTTAGCGTTAACGTTTTATTTTCTTTTCCAAATCTAAGTGTAGATTTTTGACATTGTGCTTAAGAAATATAAAATATCTGTGGAAACAGATTCCTAAAAGACAAAGGACTACTTACCCTATTGATCCAAGGATCACTGATCTAGAATTGGATGGGAATTTTTTATTAGCATTTGTTTATCATGCTACTTTTCATAATTTATTAAAAATGAATTTTTTGGTTTTTAGTTTTTGCAAAGAAATGGGGTTAAGTGGCTTACCCAAGGCCACACAGCTAGGTAATTATTAAGTGTCTGAGGCCGGATTTGAACTCAGGTACTCCTGACTCCAGGGCCGGTGCTCTATCCACTGCGCCACCTAGCCACCCCAAAAATGAAAATTTTCAAGAAATTATATTGGCTAGAGGGCTAGCTAGGTGGTGCAGTAGAGGAGCATCGCTCTGAAGTCAGAGGACCTGAGTTCAAATCCGACCTCAGACACTTAATAATTACCTAGCTGTGTGACCTTGGGCAAGTCACTTAACCCTGTCGCCTTACAAAAAAACAAAAACAAAAGAAATTATATTAGCTAGAGTCTTTCTGTCTTTTTGGTGTCTTCAAATTGAATTATTTAAGCCTAATGTAAATTAACATTTTTTTTCAAAATAATTTGTGTTTATAGATATAATATACTATTCTGTTGTTATTATCTATGTCACTAAATTGAAAATTTAGTGACATAAATTTTCAATTTAGTGACATCATAATTGTCTTGGCACCAAAAGCATTTTCCTTGAATAGAAAAACTAGAACTGAATAATGATTTTTTTGTGTGCTTTTGTTCCCAGTTTATGCCAGTTGTCCAGACTAAAAGTGATCACAAGCCTGCTGTGAATGGAAGCTATTTTGCCCAGATTAACCCTGCAGATGGAGGATGCCTGCTAGAGAAATATAGTAAGAAATACAGTGACTTTGGATTTGCTTTATTGGCTAATCTCTTTGCCAGTGAAGGAAAGCCTGGCAAGGTAAATACTCAGAAAAAAACCCAGCATTTTTTATTGTTAATAAAAAGCCCCAAACTTAATCTTTTTTTGTCCTAAAGTTTTAAATTTGTATTTGAAATGATCTAAGAGGGGCGGCTAGGTGGCATAGTAGATAGAGCACCGGTCTTGGAGTCAGTAGTACCTGGGTTCAAATCCGGTCTCAGACACTTAATAATTACCTAGCTCTGTGGCCTTGGGCAAGCCACTTAACCCCATTTGCCTTGCAAAAAAAAAAAAAAGAAATAACCACCAAGTTGCTAAGGAAAATATTTCTCAACTATTATTTTCTTTTTCTTTTTTTTTTTTTTTTTGCAAGGCAAATGGAGTTAAGTGGCTTGCCCAAGGCCACACAGCTAGGTAATTATTAAGTGTCTGAGACCGGATTTGAACTCAGAGACTCCTAACTCCAGGGTCGGTGCTCTATCTACTATGCCACCTAGCCACCCCTCAACTATTATTTTCATAGCTCCATAGCCATTCCTTCATTTGCCTCTTATGACTTATATTCTAGTATTGTTAGAGAAGTAGCAAAGGGCTATGTTACAGAGAAGATGGAAAAATTGATGCAACTCTCATCTTTAGTTTCTCTAAGTCACCAGAAAGTAAGCTTCAGTATTGTTAGTAGATGAATAGAATACCAAATAGCTTGAAAAATAGGATGCTTAAGATTGTAGAACTAGGTCATGACTCATTTATCACATTTAGGCTCACTTAAATGTAGAGTTGTTTGTTCATTCCCAGTTTGGGATAACAACCATCAATTCATGGCAGAATCCTCATCTGAAGCATATCGTCCTTATTAAACTACATCAAAGACACATCAATCCAATAGAAAAAGTATTTAAACAATCTAAATAGAGCAGAGGGAAATCAGATAATAAAACATACTGTGTACACACATGCACACACACACATCACATAACTGTAATCTCCAAACCACCTCATTTAATCGCTCTGACTTCCCATTATGGAAGAGTACAGTCCTTCAGCAACTGCTAGTCTCAGTGGTGGATGCTCCAAAGTACATTGCTATTTGCTTTATTTATTTATTTATTTATTTATTCATTTATTTATTTATTCATTTATTTATTTAGGTTTTTGGAAGGCAGTGGGGTTAAGTGACTTGCCCATGGTCACACAACTAGGTAATTTTTTAAGTGTCTGAGGCCGGTCAATTCAGTTCCTCTGACTTCAGCACCAGTGCTCTATCCACTGTTCCACCTAGCTGCCCCTTGCTATCTGCTTCTTAAACGTCTTTCCTAGGAGTATCGAAGGCAAACTGAAGAGTGATGGATAGTCTCTAACTTGGGCTCTGTAATAATCAGCATAGCCCAGGTGGAACATGGATTGAGAATCACAGCTCTCCAGATCTAGAGCTAGTAAGGAACCTCAGAGACCATGTAGTCTATATCACTTTTTAGAGACACAGATATTAAGGTTATCAAGCTGCTTAATTTCTATAAGTCTCAGTTACTGATCTGTAAAATGAGCCATATAACCTATATGGCCATATTTTCTCTTTTTACTCTGACTTACTGTTTCTGTATTTGTGCAGTCATTATATAGCCATTCTTCTCTAGCTCCATCTTTCATTGTACTCTTCCATCAGAGTCCTGTCCAAGTGATATCACTAAGCAACTATCCCATGTACAAATCAAGTATTGTGGGAGGCATAATCCATATGAAACAGACTTTTATTATCAATTACAAGAAAATCAAATGGGTGAATATATGGCTATATTAAACTGCATGATATTTCATTTCTCCAAACTTCATGTGACCTTGTCACAGCTCTAATCATCTATTTTTCAAGCTGTATATGTGTAAGATTATACCATAGTATGAGTAATAATTGAGGACCATGTTTTCCTTAGCACAAGTCTCCTGCTAAAGATATACTGCTAAAATTACATATACTTAAGACCAAATATAGACAGTTATACTAATCCTGAAATGATTTTTCATTTTTTATCTTGTTTATGAATTTATAGCTTGTGACAATGACTGATATGTGTATTCATGTACTATATATAGGTCATTGAAGTAAAAGCCAAAGGAAGAACTGGAAAGCATAATTTTGTGACTTGTATGAGAGAAACTCTTGAAAAACATTATGGAGATAAACCTGTAGGTATGGGAGGCACATTTGTTGTTCAGAAAGGAAAAGTAAAGATTCATATCATGGTAAGTTTTTCCTTTTTTTAATTGTGGGGTTTTTTCTTTTAATTTGAACACTTTTGAGATTCTTTATGTATACTTTGCAAATCTTGGATACTAAAATTCTTCCAACAAATTCTTATTATCTAAATTTCATTAGTGATTATGATAAGTTGTGCTATTGTGAATTTATAGTTAATAGACTTTTCCTCAAATTTCTACTGCAGTATAAACATCTTAAAGATTTGTACCTCATAAAGATCATATTTGAAAAATGCAGAGCAACCATACCTGATTTTGAAAGACATATCTTTCTGATGCAGTCTAAATCTGAGAAATTTAAATGTATTTTTTTCTTCCCTTTGGCTAATTCACTCATACCTTACTAGTTGTATGTTATGTGCAAGGATCTCATTAAATGTGGGTTCATTTTCCAAAAAAATTGTTATCTGATCATTATAATTGCCAAAATAGATACTGAGAAAGAAAATTTGAACTATGTTCAAAGTATATACAGGATGAAACAGAGAATATCAGTAGTATATTATAATTGTATATTATATTATATTATGTCATATATGGATTTTTATTATGGTATATATAAATTTTATATTATATGTAAATTCATATTATATTATAATTGCCAAAAGAAAATCATAAAGATTTAGTAATAAATATATTAGCGTTTGAGTTCAAGAGGAATAAAGGGGGCAGCTAGGTGGCATAGTATATAGAGCACTGGGCCCTGAAGTCAGGAGGACCTGAGTTCAAATCCAGCCTCAGACACATAATAATTGCCTAGTTGTGTGACCTTGGGCAAGTCACTTAACCCCATTGCCTTAAATAAATACAATTTAAAAAGAAAAGATATAAAGGTTGTTTTCCTGATGTTCTTCCATCAGTAGAGATAAAAAAAATCACATAATAGCAATGACTCTTTATAAATTAATTTTTATACATTTATATATTAAGGTGGCTGGGTGGTACAGTGGATAAAATGTTGTTCTTGAATTGAAGAAAACATAAGTTGAAGTTCTCTTTTAGACATTTATGTAATTGCATGACCCTGAATAAGTCATTACCCTATAATACTTATCAATAAAATAATAGAACCTTTTGTCAGCTTGGTTGACAAAACAAGATAACAGATAGAAAGATGTTTGCAAACCATAAAGCATCATATAATTTCTAGTTATTATTATTATTATTATTAATAATAATAATTGGACTTTTTCATCACAACAGCCTGTTAGCTAGGCAGATTAAACATTATTATCCCTCTTTTTTTGATGAGAAAGCTAAAAATCAAATCAAGTGATTTCATCATGGTCATATTCCAAACCATCAGGACAACCTTGAGACAGTCTTCACTCTCTTATATTGTGGATTTATATATGTTATGTTCCTTCACATTACAGCATATTGAAGCCA
This sequence comes from Macrotis lagotis, assembly GCF_037893015.1. NCBI lineage: Eukaryota > Metazoa > Chordata > Mammalia > Peramelemorphia > Peramelidae > Macrotis > Macrotis lagotis. The sequence goes on from NC_133658.1 coordinate 764,545,196, forward strand.
CAGTACTATTCTACCTTTCTCTTTTTATTCCCTGTGCTCAGCACAATACCCAGCTCAGAGTCATCACTTAAAAATACTTTTTTGACTTGTTAAAAGAAATCAACTAAAGTAAAGCTGAATGTAGGGGATAGGAAGGAACTCTAGAGGATTAACTATAATAATAAATGTATTTATTCAAAAATATGCCTCCAAAACCATGAGAAAGACTTGATGTCTTCTTCATCTGGTAAGATTAGAGCATAACAGGTAAAAGAGAATTTCAAAAGCCATTTAGTTAATATACTTTGTTTCATAGATAAGAAAAATAAAACTCATGGAGATTAAATGACTTGTCTAAATTTATGTGAGTAATGTCCAATTTTAGGGCCAGTGCTGGTTCTACTCTATTATGCCGCAATTTGTATTCCCTCCTCACTTCCACCCCCAATTTCCTTTGAGTCCCACCTAAAATCTCACCTTCTACAGAAAAATCTTTCCTAATCCCCCTTAATTCTAGTGTCTTCCTACTGCTGATTTTCTCCTTTTCATCCTGCATATACTTTGAATATAGTTCAAATTTTCTTTCCCAATAAACTATGAGCATCTTGAAGGCATGAACTGTCTTTTGCAGCTAGGTGGTTCGGTGGATCTAGTCTTTCTATATATTCCCAGCACTTAGCACAAAGTAGATACTTAATTAAGCTTAAACCCTTGCAATTATAAAATAGTAAAGAAAAAAAACATAATTGCTAAAATTTTAGAGCCAACTTTAAGAAACCACCAATAATATTTAATATGTTTAATAGTCTTAATTTTTTGTTGTAGCCCCCAGAATTTTCAACTTGTCCACTGACCTCTGATGAGGATGTGAATAATTGGTTGCATTTTTTTGAAGTCAATGCTCCTTTGGTTTGTCAGCCAGTTTTTGTTTCTCGAGACCCAGTAAGTCTATCTATTTATCTTTCTTTCTATCTCATTTTTGAATCAGATTTAAACAAACTTGTGACAAGTGATTTGCTTCATGTATTTCTGTGGTCAATAAATTTTATTATCTGGTGACCAGCTTACTTGTGACTACCTGATCTGTTCTGCAGAAAGCAGATATAATCTATCACTTTCAAAGGATAGGAAGATCTAGAAATGTTTTAGGAAAGTAGAAAGGAGCCAGGAGAGAAAGAAAAAATGCAAAATGCTTCAGAAATTTTTTGAAAACTTAGAACCGCCAAAATGCCAGCTTTGATTTAACTTTAAATTTTGGATGCAAAATTACTGCCATTAACCTTCAAGAATACTAGGTCACTGTCATTCCCACGATGTGTTATCAAGTATGACTTTTTTGGATTTAACTAATTAAACAAAGAAAATGCAAAGAGGTCCTCAATCCTTTGTGTATCTCTTCTTCCCTACAGTGGTTCTGACAAAATAGTTGAAAAGGAGGTGGAGGATGCTAAGAGTTGCTCATGTTTTAGACTTTAAATTTGAATTTAACTGGTGATATTCCGAATGTATATATATGTATGTGTGTATAGATAGATAGATATAGATATTATGTATATACTGCTAGAGATACTGAATCATATCAATAGTAACTTTCTTGCTATTAATGAAAGCAGAAGATAAAAGAAAGTTGTAGCTAAATGATTCTTTTTGCAAAAACAAATGGAGTTGGCAGAGTTGATTTTACTCTTTCTAAAGACAAGAAATATTTTTTCACAGACTATTTGATGATCTTATCATAGTGAGCAATTGTAAAGAGTGAAGACAATTGCACCTTATGTGTTATCTATTGCAGAATAGGAGGAAGAGAAAAAATCATGAATACTTTGATAGGACACTCCAAATTAAGTAACATGTATTCAAAAAGTGACCATAAAAGAGAACGGTAAGAGAACAGAGTTGCAATATTTGACTAAGAAATTTAAAAAAGAAGCCAAAGACTTGTATATTTTATAGGCACCTCATATTTATAATCAAAAAAGGGCTAAAAAACACTGATCATGGCAAGTATCAAAAAATATCCAAAAATATTTATCATATTGTAAGAGGAAGAGAACAAGTAGTTCCTAAGGTTGGAATCATTTCCAAATCAGCTTTATTTTATGCAGTCAGAACATTGACTTGTTAGATCAATGACCAAAATCAACTCAAAGTTGGAATAAAAATCAGAAAATATAAATGCAATTAAACCAGTTCCAAAACTAGCTACTGAGAAATAGTAAACAGGCCATCAAATGCAGTTATAGACTATCACCATTTCCTAAAGAAATTAACAGGTATAAAATAATTGCCACAATGGAGAAAACAAGTCTATATTACATCTTATCTAGTATGAGACATGACAGTCAAGAGCAATACTTCTTTAAAAGGTAAAATCAGGGCAGCGGAGCCAAGATGGCAACAGGAGAAGAGCCTCTTTTAGGTGCTCTCTCTATAACATTTCAAAACTCATAAAATAATGGCACTAACTAAATTTTCAAGAGACAGAACCCACAGAAGGATACAGTGAGGCAATTCTCCAGAACAAGGTAACCTGGAAAATAGTGGAAAGGCAGGCTCAGCTCCACAGGGTTGGAGGGGTGGCCTGCCAGAGTGAAGGAACTTCAGCCTCCCAGAGGTAGCCCTAGGGCACCTGGGAGCTACCAGCTCACGGCATCGGGGGCAGTTTCCTGACCTACACTCCAGGGAGCATTGGGCACAACTTGGAAGATCAGCGGGCTACCAAAGCTAGCGTGTGAAGCCCAGCCCTCAGGGCACTCAGCGAGCAGTGATGGCCTGACAGCCCAGATCCAGGAAATGGAAGCGGGTGGAGCCAGTAAGCAGGAGTCCCCAGGCATCTGAGCCTTGAGTGCTCAGCCTACCAAAGGAGGGGAATGGAGAGACTTCCAAGATTTGTCTTCTGTACCTGGAACAGGACTCTGGGGCTCTGACCACATTCAGATCCTGATGAGAGTCTAGGCCCCCCAATAGAACAGCAGCCCCCCCCACCTCAGGCCTGTGGCAGAGGGGTGCATTTGTGATCATTCACAGACCAAGAAGGAAGACAAAACTTCACACACTGAGATCCTTGTGGGGGAGGGGGTATACCAATAATACTTAAAGGCTCAGGAAGCACCCCAAAACAAGGCACAGGCTGGGGAAATGAATAAACAGAGAAGAAAGAGGAACAGTATAGAGAAATATATTGTCTATGATCCCAAGAAGGATCAAAATACTCAATCTGAGGATGGGGGAAGTCTAAAGACTCCAAGAAAAAAACAGAAATTGGGCTCAGGCTGTGACAGAGCTCAAAAAATATTTTGAAAATCAAGTAAGGGAGATAGAAGAAAAATTGTGAAAAGAAACGAGAGAGATGCAGGAAAAACATGAAAAAGAAGTCAGCAGCTTAGTCAAGGAGATCCAAAAAAATGCTGAAGAATGCAACATGTTAAAAACCAGCATAGATCAAATGGATAAAACAGTTCAAAAAGTTATTGAGAAGAATGCTTTAAAAAGCAGAATTGGAGAGATAGAAAAAGAGATAAGAAAGCTCTCTGAGGAAAATAAATCCTTCAGATATAGCATGGAGCTAAAGGAAACTGTTGACTTTCATGAGAAATCAAGATATAATACTTCAAAACAAAAAGAATGAAAAATTAGAAGAAAAATGTGAAACATCTCATTGAAAAAAACAACTGATCTGGAAAACAGATTCAGGAAAGATAATTTAAAAATTATTGGGATACCTGAAAGTATTGAACAGGAAAAGAGCCTTAACCTCATTTTTAAAGAATTCCTAGAAGAAAATTGCCCAGATATTCTAGAAGCAGAGGGCAAAATAGAAATTGAGAGAATCCACTGATCTTCCCCGGAAAGAGATCCAAAAAAAACCCCAACCCCCAGGAATATTATAGCCAAGTTCCAGAACTCCCAAGTCAAAGAGAAAATATTACAAGCAGCCAGAAGGACACAATTCAAATATCATGGAGATGCAGTCAGGATCACACAGGATTTAGCAGCAACTACATCAAGGGCTCGTAGGGCTTGGAATATAATATTTTGGAAGGCAAAAGAGCTTGGAATGCAACTGAGAATCAACTACCCAGCAAAACTGAACAACCTCTCCCAGGGAAAAAGATGGATTTTCAGTGAACCAGGGGAATTTCAATTGTTCTGTTGAAACAACCAGAGCTGAACAGAAAGTTTGATCTTCAAACACAGGACTCAGGTGAAACACAGAGAATAGAGGAGAAGGGTAAAATATGAGGGACTTCATGATGATGAACTATATGTATTCCTGCATAGAAAAATGATACTGATAATACTCATATGAAATTTCTCATTTAATAGAGCAGGTAGAAGGAACTTTTGCAGATGAAACACAGGAGAGAGCTGAATTTGAAGATATAATATATTGTAAAAATGTAGTCAATGGCTAAAAGGGAAATGTAATGGGAGTAAGAGAAGGGAGAGGTCGAATAGGCTATTTCATGTAATAAGATTTTTTTTATTACAATGTGCTATTGCAATGATTTATATGGAAGGGGAAGGGAGGGGGAATGAAGGAATCATCAGAGGTAGATAGGAAAGGAAACGGCATATATACTCAATGAGGTATAGACTTCTAGAGTAAGAAGGGGATGGGGGAGGGGAGGATGTGAGTGATAGAAGAGAGGTTAGAATGTGGGGGAGAGTGGTCAGATATAACACATTTTCTTTTTTACATCTTGCAAGGGGCTGGGATTGAATGGCCTGTCTGGGACCACAGGACCAGGTGGTTGCTGGGCCTTAGGGGTGGTATGTGGACTCAGGGCCTCTTGGCCCCAGGGCCAGTGATCAGTCTGCTGTACCACTCAGCTACCCTACAGCACATTTAAGAAGAGAGACAGAGTGAAAGGAGAGAGAAAATATAGTATATGGAATAGAGGGAGTTGCGATAAGCAATGGCAACGGTTGAAAAATATGGAAGTAGCTTTTGTGATGGACTTATCATAAAGAATATGATCCACCCACGACAGAGCTGGTGGTGTTGGAACACAAGATTGAAGCACATTTATTATTATTATTATTATTATTTTATTTTTATTTTTATTTTTTCTCTTTACTTTATTGCTCATGAGGGTCTATATTTGGGGGGAGGAGGTATTATGTTTACTCTTAAACAAGAATATTTTAGTAATGTATTAAAAAACATCATTTGTACAAAAATAAAAAATAAATAGAAAAAAGAAAAATAGAAAAGTAAGGGTAAAATAAATAAATGAAATGTAAAATCATTCATGAAATTTTTCAAAGGAAGATAGTAAAAGAGTTTAAGTAGTATTGTTTCATAAAATAGAACCAAACAGAAGGGAAACCATGTTTACAGAGACTGAATTAAGTTTATTCGTACTCAGGTATGTAAGAATTAAACTGGGGAAAAAATGCAACAAGCAGATAAAAAATTGGGAAAACTGTTAGGATTACTATAACATAACAAACTGTTCTCGTATCATTAATAATGGAACCACCAAATCTGAACTCTTTAACACTTTAGTTCCCAATGCATTCATGATAAAGTAGAAATGGTGCCAAAGAGAAAAAAAAGATAAAAAGGGACTTAAATTAAGCCAAATATATGCAGAGCAGTTCTGTGCTACAGAGTACTGAAGATTTCTCAAGTATCTGAAAGAAGGAAAAAAATTATGGACATTATTGCTACCAAAAAAATCATTAATTATTGACATATGCCTTCTTTTCTGTTCCTACAAAATCTTTATGATATCAGTGCACAAGTGCAGTAAAGGCTTCCTTGATGAAATAAAGTGTTATAAGGAACAAACTGACTTTTGCAAATATATTTGAAAGTACATAGTATCTTTATAGCCATGTAATTGATATGTGCTGGAAATTGAAGATCCTATTATATACTTACTGTTTGCTTTATTAATAACTAGCTTTATATAGAGTTTTAAGGTTTGCAAAGCATTTTACATATTGTAATTCACTTGATCATTGATGGTTTAAAGTACTGGATTTAGTAGAATAATGTGCTTTAAAACTGTATTTTCCATATTTATGTCAAAAGTATACAAAATTCTTTGTAAGATGTAATAACAGAGAACTTTGTTCAACCCTCTGATCTATTCATATAAAGCAAGACATAGAATAGGGTGACATCCTTATCCAAAGTGGTTAGGTACTATTTCTAGGGATGTCCAATTCAAGAGCCAACTTTCCTATAAATAGTAAGGGTCCTCCGTATGTTCCTGTTTTCGGATAACATCCTATTGATTTCATTGCCTAAATCATTGCAAAACTACCTATATTATCATTCAAAAAGACTTAAACCTTACTGTTCACACAGGGAAGTCTAAATGCAGTTAGTTTTTCCCATTGTCTAGAGACACTTCTATCACTTATCTTGGACAGCTCCTTCAGATAGCAAATAAATGAACCCAATAACTGAATATCAGGAGAATGGACTGGAGTTTATTTGGAATATTGCAGTGCTTTTAATGCTTCCCCTTGAAGCAAAAGTCTGTCTTTTCAACATCAATATTTGTTCATTGATACTATATAAATATGAAACATGATCACAATTTGCAAATAATTAAAGGAACAAGTTACCCAGAGGGCAATGGAGACACACATAGTGACCATGACTAGCTATACCATATTACAAGAGAATCGTGCAAGAAAATAATCATTAAAGATAATATTAAGGTGTCATGAAAGGGGTTGACTAGAAGAGGAATCTAGCAGATAAATGGAAATGAGACCATTATATAAATAAAGAGCTTACAGGTTCCATTTATACTCATATTAAGTCAAGAGATTTAGAGAAAGTCCCCTAACATTTTGGGTTGATCTGTGAAGGATTTATTGGACAAGAATTGTATTCGATGAAAAGGTTTGAATACCTGTGATTTGTACCCTTGGAAGGATTATTCACTTTGATGAGATCACAAATTTATTTAAAGTATCAAAGGAAATAATGAGGATTTATGACTAGGACATTCCAATTTTTAACTTGGGCATTTTTTTTTTAAATATATGAATTAACTTTGAAGAAATGATTAAAGACTTTAGAAGAAATGTTAAGTCTCATAGAAATGAAAATAGGCTATGGGCTATATAAGGCTATAGACTATATAGCTTATAGGCTATGCTTTTCTAGTCTAATCACTAGTGATGGGAATTTCATAGCATTTAGTAAAATGTTCAGTAATCACTCTAAAATGAGCTGATTGATGGCTTCTTTTCTATTTTTGAGAATATAATTCATCCCCCAGAAAAGTTTTACATTTTTTTTTTATTTTTAGGTTTTTGCAAGGCAAACGGGGTTAAGTGGCTTGCCCAAGGCCACACAGCTAGGTAATTATTAAGTGTCTGAGACCGGATTTGAACCCAGGTACTCCTGACTCCAGGGCCGGTGCTTTATCCACTACACCACCTAGCCGCCCCTATATTATTTTCTAGGAAAAATTTGCCCTGCTCTTCTGATATCTGCACTAATTATCCTATATGGTTAAATTAGAAATCCAGTTTTCTCTTGTTAAAGAATAAAGTGGTCATATATTGAAAGTTCTTTCAAGAGAACAAAATTTAACATTGTGATCTTTTGTTTTTAAATTCTGTACAAGAGTTTGTTATAATTAACATTTTAATATGTGATTTGTTTTTCCTAGGGGTTTGATTTGCGATTGGAGCACACTCATTGTTTTAGTCATCATGGAGAAGGAGGACACTATCACTATGATACCACTCCAGATACAGTAGAGTATCTTGGTTATTTCCTCCCTGCAGAAGTTCTTTACCGGATTGATAAACCAAAGGAAACCCACACATTTGGGCGAGATTAATTTAATCAGGAAATATTTTGCTGGGAGAAGGGAGTAAATTATGGTTTAAATTTAAAAATCTTCAATCAGGTTAATAGATAGGTATTGCTCTGTAAGGCAATCCAGCAAAAACTTGCCCAGGAGCAATGAAAGGATATGTTAATCTCTTTTACTTTACCATTTGACTTCCATTAAATATTCTTTTTTTTTAAGAAGGCAATGGGGTTAAGTGACTTGCCCAAGGTCACATAAATACTCTTTATCCTAGTAAAATTAGAGGTAGTAAAGATTTGTTGTTGGGAAATTCAGTTAATTTTTGTTGATGCTACTGTAATTAATATAGTCATAACCATATACTTATAACCATATACTTAGAATTTGTCCACATCAGGAATCTTGTGATTTTCTGTTGTCCAAGAATGATTTGGAATATTGTGTATCTCAAAAATGCTTTCACATCTGTAACTTTATTTAGTTCTGTTTATTAAATGGTTTCTAGTATTAGAAATCAAGTGCCTCCAGCACCTGGTATAATGCCTTCAATATGATTGCTCCATAAAAAATGTTGAATTGCCTTGAGGATTCAATTTTTTTAAAAGAAAAAAGAATATAGGGGCAGCTAGGGGGCGCATTGGATAGAGCACCGGCCCTGGAGTCAGGAGTCCCTGAGTTCAAATCCGGCCTCAGACACTTAATAATTACCTAGCTGTGTGGCCTTGGGCAAGCCACTTAACCCCATTTGCCTTACAAAAACCTAAAAAAAAAAAAAGAATATAAAAGCACATTATATATATATTTTTACTTCCACAAGAGACTCAAGTCTTTCTAACTATTTTCTATTTGAAGTTCATAATCAGTAGCTCCTATATTTACTATGAATCTTGGTGTTTTTGTTTTCATTTAGAAAGCAATTTGTACCCTGTGAACAGGTTTGTTGCCCCCCCCAAAAAAATTGGGAGGAGGGGAATGTTGACAACTTATAAATGTAAATCTTACCAAACTAAATTGCTAAGCTTTACAAATAGTTTTAATTTATCTCATCAACAATTTTTTTTTGCAAGGCAATGAGGTGAAGTGGCTTGCCCAAGGCCACACAGCTAGGTAATTATTAAGTGTCTGAGGCCAGATTTGAACTCAGGGACTCCTGACTCCAGGGCCGGTGCTCTATCCACTGCGCCCCCTAGCTGCCCCCTCATCAAGTATTTCTTAAAAGTCTTCTCTGTGATGGGCTCTGAGATAGGCATTAAGACTACCAAAGACATAAAACAGTTTCTACACCTTAAAAATCTGTTATTATATCCAGTAGGATCAAATCATTAGTTTTTAATGGGTGTAGTTATAATTTGCTTCATTTCTAAAATCCAAGATCAAAGAATTACTTTGTCTGATTTAACAAATTATTTAGCAATATCCAGCTACAGTTTCTAACAAGATAATTAGAACATAGATCATTCACAATATTTTGTAATTGATTTGCATATTTTTATAATCCTTACAATGTTTAATGATTCTAAATTTTTGAATGGGATCATTAATCATCATATTTGAAACAAAATGAATAAAATATTTTAAATCAATAATGTATTTTTTCATTTGTCACTTTCATTTACTTAAGTTTTCACTTTAGTAAAATGAGTATACTAAAATTAGTATTCTCTGAAGAGTATTTTCTCAGAGTCTACATTTCAATTAGATTAAGAATTAAGCCATGCTTATTAGCAAATTTGTAAAGCATTCTGTATTTTTTCTCTTTCTCTACCAGCTCCTTTTTTTGTATTTTCTAATAAAATTCTAGGTCTTCCCATCCTTTATTTAAAAAACATCAACAACAACAACTTGGCCATCTTTTCCAGGTTTCTTAGCTTTTCTTTTTTAACGTCAATGTCCTCTGACTCTGGAATCATTGCTCATTTCATTGTACTCCACAAATCCTGTGATCATTCCTCAGTTCTTAACCTATATGTAGCTTTTGGCACTGTGAAGGAAATGGATCATGAGTTTCCAAGAAATATCTTTTCCTCCAGAAATGTAACCTTAGAGGTCAAAGAAACAGAAATAAGAGGTTGTGAAAATGGAAACAAATTCTCAGGTTATAATTTATTCAAAATGGAATGAGTCCAATGGATTCTAGCTTTATTTTGTTGCTTTTTTTTTCTTGCAAAGTAATGGGGTTAAATGGCTTGCCCAAGGCCACACAGCTAGGTAATTATTAAGTGTCTGAGGCCAGATTTGAACTCAGGTACTCCTACCTCCAGGGCCAGTGCTCTATCCACTGCACTACCTAGCTGCCCCCAATGGATTCTATTTTGAACAAGGTCTCCACCATCTTGATGTTTCCTGCCCAAATAATATTCCAATAAGATTAAAACTACAGAAAAAACGTTATCCTAGTGGAACAAACCTGATCTATAACATCTCCAAGATTAACATGTTCTAACCCCAAGATTAATCATGTTCTCTCCAAATAACTTGACCCTGTTCTGATTATTCAGACTCCCAAATAAGTAAAGTGATTGACTAGTCTCATCTAATAGGTTTCTTATATGTATCATTTTGTAACATTGTCCTAAGTCTAAGTAAAACCCTATTTTGTGTGTGTGTGTGTGTATGCTATCCATCTTGGTATTGCCCCTCAGCTGGTACTAACTAAACCTGTTATCTTCTAGCCTTTCTCCTGACCTATTGACCTCCAGTCAAAGGGACCAAGAAGGGAAAAACTGCTGTATTCCACTCTCAAGAGGATCTTAGAACCTCTGAGTTGAGGAATTCTCTACATTATTACTTATCCCTATCACTGTGTTCTCCTTCTGGATATTTTCCCCTTTGAGTTTTCATGACACTTGGTTCTTCAACCTGTCTGACCCCACTTTATAGTCTCTTTTTCTGAATCATCACATATTCATGTGTCAATATTCTCCAGGTACATGCCATAGACCAACTTCTTTTTCTTGTGCTCTCTTAGTGATTAAGTTTGAGTTCAAGCTGTAAATGCTTTATAATTGAGTGCTTTTTGTGGCAAGTCTGAACCACATTGAAAAATGAAAAACAACCAATACACAATACTTATCTGTTTAAAAGCATATTAGAGAGATACCTTTGATTTCATAGTCATTAAGAAACATGAGTGACAAAACTACCACTGCCAATGAAGTGTGATGACACTTCTGCAATTTATTTTTAGAGATGTTTAGAACACTGATGATTAAATGACTTGTCCAGTGTCACATAGCCAATGTGTCAGTATGTCAAGTAGGACACTTCCTGGCTGCCATGCTAAATTTCTGAAATCTACTGTGCAATTGATCCGTGGTCTTAAGTAAGATTGTGGCTGTTTAGAAAAAAAAAAGGAGGGAATCTGTTAGCACTTTCTAGTTTGGAATGTGTTTCTCTATGCTGTTGTTGGATGGAGGCCATTCTGTTGATTCCCACAGTGTAAAAACAACTGGAACTTAAGATCTTTGAAGTTTACACAAGTCCAAAGTTGGGATCTTAAAAACAAAAAAGAATCACTTCTTTTCTTCCCCTGAGCTAAGGGGTTTCTTTCAGTTTTCCCCAATTCTATGATCTGTTTTGTGTAAGACATATATTACAGGCAAGCTTTTTATTTAACTTTGCAGTTCTTGAGGTAAGTCCTGTAAGTGAAATTTCTATCCACTGATCCATGACTAGTGTAGAAAATTAATTTTCCATTTTCTTTTTTATAATAAATTTGACAAATACCAACAAAAGTGAACATTATTTTAAAGAACAGAAAAAGAATTGTATGTGATATAACAGAATTGTGTTACTTATGGTGTACATTTTTTTAAACAGTCTGTGGCTTCTGTATTGATTGATGATGGTCTGTTAAGAACATTATGGAAGTGGTCTGCCCATCTGTCTAGGATCATGTCCCTATTGTTAATCAGTGTGGTTCCATCAGCAATGGGTAGTTGAGATGCATCATAGATCTTCGACCCATAAATAGATTTCAGAACATCATAAAAGCATTTTGATTTGTTACTATCTGCTTAAAACTGAATTTCATCTGCCGCCTTAGTGAGTTAATGGTCCTGTATCTCTCTAAGCTTCACTTGTACTTTTGAAATTAAATGTTGCCTCCTTAGAAATGGATAAACTATTCTGATAAACCCTGTGGAGTTCCTGTTTTTTCATTTAGCTGCTTCTGTATCATCATTTTTTTTTTGCAAGGCAAATGGGGTTAAGTGGCTTGCCCAAGGTCACACAGCTAGGTAATTATTAAGTGTCTGAGGCTGGATTTGAACTCAGGGATTCCTGACTCCAGGGCCGGTACTCTATCCACTGCATCACCTAGCCACCCCATTTTATCATCATTTTCATCAAACCAGTCTTGATGTTTGCAAGTGTTCTGATCCTGATGATCAAATGCAATGCTATACACCAGATCTCTGAAAGTTGCCCACTGTTCTTCTGCTACACTGTTGCCAATTGTGTGTTGGTTAAATTTTCCCTCCAAGTTAGCAACAAACCATTCCTACTCAGAGACATTTTAATTTCTTGACATTGATTCTTCTGGTAGTCATTTTCCTTGTGGCTGTTGGTTTAGTTGAATGTGAATATTTTGCTTAGAGTGGATGAGTCTGTGATCAGTCCAGCACTCTGTACCACACTTTGCCTTTGTCACTCCAACATCCTGTCTGTCTCTTCTCTTTATAATCATATTCTATTTGATGCCAATGTTTGCTGCAAAGGTGTATCCAGGAAGTTTTATTGCATTAAGGTAAACAGAAGACAGTGTTCATGAGGAGAAGGTTATGAGATGCACATGTCTTCAGTAATAGGTGACCATTGCTGTTGCTGTTTCCAATTCCATTGCCCCCAAGGACGCCCTGCCATGTTTGACAGTCTAAGCCCATTATAGCATTAAAGTCAACCAGAATTATAAACTTGTCCTCTTTTGGTACATTAATGATAAGGGTCTCCAGAGCTTCATAAAATTTTTCTTTGACCTAATCAGGGTTTGTCATGGGGGGAACACAAGCATTGGATGATGGTGGCATGGTGTTTTCCTGCAAGTGGCAATCTCATTGTCATAAGCTTGTCATTCACTCCTTTTGATAGGCATTTGATCTTATTGACTAGATTAGCTTGGGTTGCAAAACCTACCCAGCTTCATGGAATTCTCCTTCACTCTGGCCACTTCAGAAAAAACAAGTAAGCTTCAGTAAGCTGGCCTTTTGCTAGTCTTGTTTCACTCAAGGTTGCTTCAAGTTGAATTCAATCAAGCCCCTAACTGAAGTTCCAACTGAAGAAGAGGTGTTTGAATGCCATTAGGCTCCTTTCAAGTGGCAAGGCTCCTGGTGCTGATTCTTTATTCCAGCTGCGAGCTACAAGATGGAGGATCCATTGCTCATTCAAAAGCTGATTGAAATTTTCCAGGTTAGATGGCATGAAGAAATAATCCCCCAAGAATGAAAGGATGCCTCCATCATCCACCTCTATAAAAGCAACAGGAACAGATCAGAAGTCTGTATACAATATTTGTAGATCTGACCAAGGTCTTTGATACTATCACTCGTGAGGGTTTATGGAAAATAATGTTAAAATTTGGCTGCCTGGAGTTTTACATCAGAATTTTACTTCAATTTCATGACAACATGCTTTCCCAGGTTCTCAATACTAGATGATGCTCTTGTGATTTCTTGGTTGTTAAAGGAGTGAAATGAAGGATATGTCCTTGTTCCCATGCTTTTTTAACTATGATATTTTCAGCCATGTTATCAGATGTCTTCAATGAGAATGAACATGGCATCAAGTTCAGTTACTGCACTGATGGAAAATTCTTCAACTTGAAAAGACTACACCAAGACCAAAATGAAGGGGAGTGTTGGTACACAATCTTCTGTTTGCAGAGGATTGTGCCCTCAATGCAGCCTCTGAAGTTGAGATGCAACAAAGTATGGATTGAGTCTCTGCTGCTTGTGTTCATTTTGGTCAAACAATACCAAGGAAACACAGGTCCTCCATCAGCCAGCATCACATCATCCACAAGTGGAACCATTGATTTACAGCAATTGAAGTTTTGAGCACTGTGGAAAAGTTGTCAGTGTCCTTTCCAGGGAGGTACACATTGATAATGAGGTTGACACTCATATTGACAATGAGGTTGACACTCAAATTGCCAGAGCTAGCTCAGTATTTGGAAGACTCTGAAAGAAAGTGTGGAAGAGAAGAGGTATTAGACTGACACCAAACTGAAGGTCTACAGAGCTGTTGTGCTGACCTTATTGCTATATGCCTGTGAAACCTAAACAATCTAGCAGTTCCACATCAGGAAACTGAATCACTTTCATTTAAATTGTCTTGGGAAGATTCTGAAGATCTCATGAAAAGGGAAGACACCAAACACTGAGGTCCTTTCTCAAGCTAAACTGCCAAACATTTCAACATTACTACAGAGAGTGCAACTAAGATAAGCTGGGCACAATTTTAGAATGCCAGATGTTTGCTTGCTGAAAAAACTGTTCTATGTAGAACTCACACAGGGAAAGTGCTCACAAGGGGGTCAGACCTTTAATGAAATTGAGAAAATTAGAGCTCTTTGGATTAAAAAGGGGGAAAAAAAAGTTCTGCAGAAAATTTGAAATTCTCTTTTAGAACTTGATAGTATTTTATTTATTCCAATTACATATAAATATAGTTTTCAGCATTCTTTTTTTTTTTTTTTTTTTTTAGTTTTTGCAAGGCAGTGGGGTTAAGTGGCTTGCCCAAGGCCACATGGCTAGGTAATTATTAAGTGTCTGAGGCCAATTGAACTCGGGTACTCCTGACTCTAAGGCCAGTGCTCTATCCACTGTGCCACCTAGCTGCCCCAGCATTCTTTTTTTTTTAGGTTTTTGCAAGGCAAATGGGGTTAAGTGGCTTGCCCAAGGCCACACAGCTAGGTAATTATTAAGTGTCTGAGACTGAATTTGAACCCAGGTACTCCTGACTCCAAGGCCGGTGCTTTATCCACTACGCCACCTAGCTGCCCACTGAGCATTCATTTTTGTAACTTTTTTGAATTCCAAATTTTTCTCCCTCTCTTCCTCCCAAAACAGCAAGTAAAGTGACATAGGTTATATATGTACAATCATGTTAAACATTTCCATATTAGTCATGTTATGAAAAAAAATCAGAACAAAAGGGAAAAAACAAGACAAAGAAAAAAGCAAATAAAAAAGTCAAAATAATATGCTTCAATCTGCATTCAGATTCCATAGTTCTTTCTCTGGATGTGGATGACATTTTCAATCATATTTTTTTTAATTTTTAATTTTCTCAATTATATTTAAAGATAGTTTTTTTCAATATTCATTTTTGTAAAATTTTGTCTCTCTCACACTTCCCTCCTTCTACCTAGGATAGCAAGTAATCTGATCTAGTTTATGCATGTATAATTTTTTACATATATTTCCAAATTAGTCACACTGTAGAAGAAGAACTAGAATAAAGGGGTAAAATTACGAGAAAGAAAAAGCAAAAACAACTTTACAAAAGGTAAAAACCATATGCTTTGATCTACATTCATAGTTTTTTCTGTGAATGTGGTGCCATCAAAAGTCTCTTAGAACTATCTTGGATCACTTTTAGAATTTATTGCTGAGAAGAGCTATCATAGTTGATCATATGTTGCTGTTACTGTGTTTGGTGTTTTGGTTCTGCTTACTTCACTAAGCAGCAGTTTAATGTGATTCTTTCCAGATTTTTCTGAAAGCATCCTGCTCATCATTTCTTATAGATCAATAGTAATGTATGTTATGGAATACATTCATGTACCAAAACCTGCTTAACGGTTCTCCAATCGACGGACATCCCCTCAATTTCCAGTTCTTTGTTAGTATAAAAAGAGTTTCTATAAATATTTTGTGCATGTGGCTCCTTTTTGCTTTTATTTGATCTCTTTGGGATATAGACCTAGTAGTGATATTGCTGGATCAAAGAGTATGAATAGTTTTATAATGCTTTGAAAAAAGTTCTAAATTACTCTCCAGAATGGTTATAATCTTTGAAATTAAAATACAGAAGTTAAAAGATACATAAACTGTATGAACAAAGGACTATACAAGAATAAACATTATATAACATAGGGAGAAGATACAAATGTCCCCTTTTCAGTCTATCATCTCAAGAATTGTAAAGGCAGGGGGAGGAGCCAAGATGGCGGCATGAAGGCAGCATTTCCCAGGAACTCCTATCCCCAAAACTCCAAAAACCAACAAATTATGACTCTAGCCAAAATTTAGAGGGGCAGAACCCACAGAAAGACTAAGTGATTCAATTTCTCAGTCTAAGATAACTTTAAAGTTCCACAGGAAAGGTGTGTTTTACCAAGACTGGGCAATGGAAAAAGCCCTGGTCTCAGCACAGCCCCAGAACAGCTTGAAGGGGTGGGGAGAGAATTCTGCTACACCAGAATGAGTGTTGAGTGAGGAGCACCGGCTGCTCAGGTTGATGAATCAAGAATCAAGGGAAACCAGCCTGCACCTCCAGAGCAAAATAAAAGAATTGTAAAAGCAGTTTAATTAGACAAGACATCAGTGGTTCTGTTTTGTCCTGGTCTCAAGAAGAATGGAAGAGAACAGAAGAGAAATACATTAGTAAGGGAAAGGAAAATAAGTTCAAAGGAAATTATTGCCCATAAACATAGACTGCAAATAGATATCTCTACAAACCATAAAGGAAGTAGCTGACACTTGAACCTGACTTTAATCTGAACTGATGAGAAGATGAAAGTATATACATGCACACACATTATTGGGTACAGAAATGCATTTCTCTCCACAAGAAAATAAGGAAGGGGCGGGGGGGATTAGAGGAAGGGAGATTAAGGGAGTAGACAGTCCTAAGCAAAACTAACTAGAATTGAACAAAAATATTTTATTGCTCTCTTTAAGGTGACAAAGAATGGGAATCTTAGAGGATGCCCATAATTTTGGGAATGGCTAAACAAGTTATGATATAGAAATGTGATGGAATATGATTGTGCTTTTAGAAGGGAATGATTTCAAAGAAACATGAGAATACTTATACAAATTGATGCAGAGTGAAATGAACAGAACTCAGAGAATAACAAAAAATATGGTAAATATAAACAGAATTAGAAACTCTGATTAGCATAATTATTGGTTATAATTCCAGAGGATTAATAATAAAACACCCTACTCACCTTTGGACAGAGAAGTGAAAAGTCTCTAGGTACAGAATGAGACTTTTTTTTACTAGTCAGTATAGAAATTTATTTTGGTTGAATATGCAAGTCGATATCAAGAGTTTTTTTTCCTTTTATCTTCAATTATGGGGGGAATGGGATGAAAATACAGATTTTTTTAACTACTTGAAAAAAAACAAAAGATTTTTTTAAAAAAACCTCTAATAAGAACTTTTAGTAAGTCAATAATGTATTCTTTACTTATTATATTTTAAATACCAGGGAATTAGGGAGTGTAAGGAAATATTTAATGAGTGTTGGTTTCTCAGCTGGTATAGGTACTAAAAAGAAATGCTCATTCGTTTTTATCTGTAGTTGTATTGATGTTAGCCTGTTTTTAAATCAGTGAAGATTAATATGAAATCCTTTACATAGCCTGATTCATAAACATTTATCCAAGAGTGAGATCCAATGATCTGCTTCAACTCCAAAGTTGTAGCATCATATATTTAAAACTATAAAGCACCTATGAATGAAATTATAACACTCATTTATACATGTGAGGAAACTAAGGCTTGTGTATACTTCAGTTCACTGTGTTTTATAATCCTCTTTTAAAATCTCACAAAATTACAAGAGTTCATAGTTCTTGGGCCTGGTGGTACATGCCCATAAAACTGACTCCTTGGGAAGCTGAGGCAGGTGGATGACCTAAATTTGGGAGTTCTAAGCTGCAGTAGACCTAAAGCTGACTGGGGGTCTGCACAAAGTCCAACACCAGTGAGAGCCCATAGGAATGCATGCATTTAATAGATTTATCATATTTTTTTCCAAGAATAGTAAGAGAGGAAAAAAATGTACTTCAGTCTGTGTTCAGATTCCAATGGCTCTGTCATTGGGTTGAATTGCCTTCTTTATCATGAGTCCACCAAAGAAGTTGCTTCAATATCTTTCCCAGAGTTGCTATTACTAGCTGTATTTCCCTCCACTCTATTCCTTCCCACTCTCATCTATTTTATTCTCTCTCTCCTTTCACCCTGTCCCTGTTCAAAAGTGTGCTATATCTGAGTACCCTCTTCCTCTCTTCTATCACCTATTCCCCCCTTCCCTCCCTCCATTCCCCCTTATATCTCATCCCTTTCCTCTCATTTTTCTTTAGGGTAAGATAGATTTTTATACCCTATCAAGTGGTATATGTAATTTCCTCTCTGAGCCATTTGTGATGAGAATGAAAGCTCACTCATTGCCCCTCACTTTCCCCCATTCCACTCCATTGAAAAAGCTTTTATTTGACTTTTATTTGAAATATCTTAGCCCCTTCTTCCTCTCCTTTCTCTTCCTCCCAGTACTTTCCTTTATCACCCATTGACTCCATCTTTTTATTATATTTTACTATTACATTCAACTCCTTCCTGTGCCTTGTCTATAAATGCTCCTTCCAACTGCTCTTATAAATGAGAAAGTTCATATGAGTTATCAATATCTTCTTCCCATGCAGGAATACAAATAGAGCAACATCATCAAATTCCTCAGTTAGTCCTTCTCATCCACCCCCTCTTTGATTCACCTGAGTCCATACTTAGAGATCAAACTTTCTTTTCAACTTTGGTTGTTTCAGGAAACTTTGAAAGTCCCCTTTTTCATTGAAAATCTATCTTTTCCCCTGAAAGAGGATGTTCAGTTTTGCTGGGTAGTTGATTCTTGGTTGTAAACTAAGATCTTTTGCCTTCTGGAATATCATATTCCAAGCCCTATGAGTCCTTAATGTAGATGCTGCCAGATCCTATGTAATCCTGACTATAGAGCCACAGTAGTTGAATTATTTGTTTCTGGCAGCTTTCGGTTATTTTCTCTTTGATTTAGGAGTTTGGGAATTTGGCTGTAATATTCGTGGAAGTTTTTCTTTTGGGATCTCTTTCAGAAGGTGATTGGTGAATTCCCTCAATTTCTATTTTTACCCTCTGCTTCTAGGATCTCAGGGCAATTTTAGTGCATTATTTCTTGAAAAATGAATTCTAGACTCTTTTCCTGGTTGTGACTTTCAGGTAGCCCAATAATTTTTAAATTATCTCTTCTAGATCTGTTTTTGAGGTTGCTTGTTTTTCCATTGAGATTTTTCACATTTTCTTCTAATTTTTGGCTTTTTTTGGGTATATTTTTATTTCTTCCTGATTTCTCACAAAATCATCAGCTTCCTTTAGTTCCATTCTGCATTTGAAGGGGTTATTTTCTTCAGAGAGCTTTTTTATCTCCTTTTTTCCAGCTGGTCAATTCTGCTTTTTTAAGATATTCTTCTTATTTGCCTTTTGTGTTGCTTTTTCCATTTGGCCTAAACTGGTTTCTAACATATTATTTTCTTCAGTATTTTTTTTGTATTTCTTTCACCAAACCGCTGATTTGGTTTTCATGATTTATCTGCATTGCTCTCATTTCTCCTCCCTGTTTTTCCTCTACCTCCCTTAATTGCTTTTCAAAATCTTTTTTGAGCTCATCCATAGCCTGAGCCCATTTTTCTATTTCTCTTGGAGGTTTTGGGTACAGAAAAGTCAGTTTTGTCATCTTCTGAATCTTCCATGCCACCAAAGTAATTTTCTATGATCAGATTCTTCTTTTTCTTTTGTTTCCTCATTTCCTCAGCCTATGACTGATTTACCATACTTCCAAGGCTCTGGGGGGTTTGGGGGACAACCCACAGGGATCTTAATTCCTTTAAAGTCTTATAAGAGGCTTTGACTATGACAGGCTCTTGCCTGTGCTTTGGTATATAGATGACCACAGGCCCTCCCCTCTGCCCTGGAGCTGTGAGGAGGGTTCCAGCTAGACTATGGCAGTCTGAGAGCCCAAACTGCAACCTGGATTTAGGTGTGGGCAAACAGCTGAATCCTGCCCCAGGGAGAGCAGAGAGACCTTTGCAGTCTCCCCCAACCCCCCTTACTGTCTATGGGCTGTGCTCTGGAGATGCAGGCTGGCTTCCCCAGTTCCTACTGCAGGATCTCACCAGGCTGCTCTGGGACTGGTGCTTGCTCTGTACTCAATCTGGTGCAGCAGAGTTCTCTCACCACCCTTTCAAGCTGTTCCTGGTGATCCTTGAGCCAGGAGGTCTGGAAACTATCTGGAAACTGCTCCCTCTACCATGGACCCAGGCATCCTCAGGTATCTAGGCACAGGGCTTGGCTGCTGCTGCTGTGGCTGCAACTGCAGCTGTGCTCTCAGTGGCCTTTTCCAACCTTCAGTCCCAGTGAGACAGACCTTTCTTGCAGAACTTAGAAGTCTTGGACTGGGAAATTGTTTCACTCAGTCTTTCTAGGCATTCTGACCCTTTAAATTTTGGCTAGAGTCATAATTTGACAGCTTTTGGAGTTTTTCGAGGAACGAGTTTCCAGGAATTTCTGCCTT